>NC_090272.1:8152500-8777500 GCF_040414725.1 Anabrus simplex | reverse complement strand
TATATACGAAAATGGTAAATAAATTACGTCTAGAAAGAAAGTATTATTGAGATATTAACTTGGAAGTTTCTAAAGCAATTCTGGATAAATGAATGAAGAATTATAAAGGTTATTACTTAAAGACCAAAATTAGACATATAAACAAGATGTGAAATGGACTGTTGTGAAATGGCTTGATCTTTAATTTATGAATTACTATTTTCTGCTTTAGCATTCCTGCCTAAACTTTTACGGTTGGATTTGTCTTTTTCCTCATTTAAAAGACATTGTATGATCACATGAAGACACTTGTCAATAAAAACATTGGCACATTCCTTGCACACATGATGCAATGAATTAACATTTAATAGCTGGACAATTTTCCTCTTAACATGAAGCCTACTAACAGAAAGAAAATCTATAAAATGCCGGCTTTAATCTGAGAAGAGGGATAAAAGAAAGAAAAGTATGAAAATGTTGTCGATAGTGATGCTTTGAGGAATATTTACGTACAATTAGAGTAAAAGTGTAGCATACCCTTGGCTGTATAGTCGAGGACTTCTAAAGTCGCTGGCCTGGAAATGATCTAAACAGATCTTATAATTCTTATATAAGAGTAACGTCCCTTCTTTCTTGTACACCTTATCCAAATCACTTCTGTGACATTTCCAAACTCACAGATCACACCTATAATATTTTAAGTCAGTTAAAATATGGGTCGAGTAGGTCAGAAGATTATGAAGTACTATAAAAATCTCTTTGTCACTGGAAGAATATATACGAAAACACAATATTACTTACATTTTCTTGTCACGAGGGAAGCGAAAGAAAGACCGCGCATTCTTCTCTACTTCATAGTTACTGCAGCCAAACACAGCACATACCTCTCCCCTCATGTTGAGAGGAGATATCAAGGAATGACACACGCTACTATTTAATTACGTCAACTCACTGAAAAAGCATAAATAACGCCAAAAACTTCACACACAGATACACGCGCTCTAATGACGGAATCAGTTCTCAGGTCTACCCGCTAGAGAGAGCTCTAATAGCTGTCCCTCGATATCTCGCTGAGTGTCGCGTATTGTCTCTCCTGTATTTGATTGAACGTACCTAAATGGAGATCAGCAGCTGCCAGAAAGAGACTTGTTGATTACCATAGCAACGAAAAATATCACGCGCAATCAGTACCCTCCCCTTGAGGCCTATGCTCACTGAGTAGAGTGGTTGGCAGCGTTGTGCTTCGCTCGATCACGTCGTCTGCGGGAAATAAACATATGACAGTCATACCGTGCGTGGATATTGGCGATGCAAGCGATAACCATGGTTCTAATGTTGCGTGAGCTGTATTGAAGTTTTAATTTCCTAATTCTTGGAAAATAAAATTTGGTATGTTTCGTTTATATACCCTTACTATTTCTCGCACTTTTCTATCACTTTCGCTCTTCGTAACAAACACACAGTTGATCCGCTGATTTTTTTTCAATATATCACGCTTTCATGCAGCAATCGATATTAGCCAAAATGGCGCCGCGTTCGGTTTGTTCAAATAGAAATATGAGCATGTTGTGAGAAACCAGTAATATGTGTTGTTTACTTCCTTGAACCTGGTTATGTACTCTTTGGAAATGGAGAACTCTGAGAGTGTGTAAAAAGAAAATGGTGTGATTGTTTGTGATTTGTAGATGTCTGGAGAATTAAATCTCGTGTGAAAGTATGTTCTGTGTTTAGAACTGTGTTTACATGTGTAGATGACGTTCTGTAGTTTTTTAATGTTGGTGCAAGGATCTGTGACACGGGTAGTGCGCGAGTTTCTAACCCAACATTTAATTTGGTGACCCCGACGTGATAAGTATAACTGTACGTGCCACAATGGAGAATTTGTGTAAGAAACGGAAACCTGTGAGGATATCATTCACGAAAACCTCCCGACTTTTACTAGATGAGCTAAATAAAGGCGCGATAAATGACGAAGATGTTAGGTTAATGTCCGTAAAATTGGAACGGTTATTTCAAGAACTTTCGATGTTAGATGAGCAAATACTGGACTTGGTTTTGCAAGAAGAAGGCAGTGATAAGAAATATGAAGATGAGTATGCCAATATTGAAGAATATAGGGATAAAATGGACGCTGTGAGATTCAAAATAGAAGCACACACTCAGAGGTTAGGTGTAACCCAAGAAAATGATAGGTTTGAGATGGCATGTTCTGTTGATTCACATAAAAAGAAGATGAAATTACCAAAAATAGAGTTGGTTAAATTTAGCGGTGACATAAAGGACTGGCTTTCCTTTTGGAGTCAGTTTCGCAGAATTCATGAAGATGAAGACATAGCAGCAGAAGACAAATTCCAGTACCTGATCCAGGCGACAGTTCCAGGAACAAGAGCACGAGAGATCATCGACAGCTATCCACCGACTGCAGAAAACTATCAGAAGGCAGTGGACGGACTGACTGAAAGATTTGGTAAGAAGAAGTTGCTGACAGAGTTCTACATCAGAGAGCTCCTAGGTTTGGTCATAAAAAATGCCACCAGTGTGAGAGGTAAGGAACATACTTTACAACTGTACGATAAACTTGAGTGTTACTTAAGAGCGCTGGAATCCACTAAAGTGACTTTTGACAAGCATGCGGCAATTTTGTTTCCACTTGTTGAATCAAACATTCCAGAGGAGCTTTTGAGGATCTGGATGAGGAGTAGTTCAAGTGTGACTCAGGCAGGTGATTACAGTGAAAAATTGAAGATGTTGCTACAATTTCTAAAGGCTGAGGTGGAAGGAGAGGAGAGGATAATGTTAGCTAAAACTGGGTTTAAATTGACTCATAGATCAGGTAAAACCTCCAATGAAAGAAAAGATTCAGAGGACGAAAGTGTACCTACTGCATATAATCTGTTGACTGGTGAAAAACAGAATACACGATCAAATGTTTGTGTATTTTGTGAGAAGTTTCATGAGAGTAAGGAGTGTTTTAAAGCCCAAAGGGTGTCTCTTAGGGAAGAGACAGACATGTTAAAATCTAAACAGGACTGTTTCACATGTTTAAAACCCGGACACAGGTCTGTAAGGTGTAAATCCTCACTAAAATGTTTGATCTGTGGGAAAAAGCATTATCCCATAATGTGTTCTGATCTGCCTAGAAATAACGAGAAACCAATATTGTCAGAAGAAAATAGGAGGGAAAACACGAGTGTCGTTGGTGCAAACCACTGTTGTTCTCCAAACGTCCTGTTGCAGACTCTAATGGTAGTTATCACAGCTAAGGGTGGTCAACGTGTGGTAAGGGCGATAATAGATACTGGATCCCAGCGTTCCTATATTCTAAAGAAGACTGCTCTGGAAATGGCTTGTTCTTGTGTTGGATCTGAGAATCTCATACAAGTTCTGTTTGGGGGAATCTCGTCGCAAAGACAAGTACACAAGAGATATCGAGTATCACTTCAGAGCATGACAGGAAATTATTCATGTGAGATTGAAGCCTTAGATCAAGTTTCTATATGTGGTTCAATTCCTCGCATTAATCAAATTGCTTGCCTGCAAGAATTAAAAGAGAAGGGCATTGTAGTCTCTGACACTGGAGCTGGTCATCCTACTATTGAAATTTTAATTGGGGCTGATTATGCAGGAAGCTTATTCACGGGAAATATGGTAGGACTACAGTGTGGCTTAGTGGCACAAGAAACTCGTCTTGGCTGGGTGATAATGGGATCAACACAAATTACAGGGCATAGTAACACGGATAACCTGGTAACATCCTTACTAACACATAGTGAAGATCTGGCAAGACTCTGGAGGTTAGATGTGCTTGGGATTACAGATCCAGCAGACAGGAAAAACAGAGAGGAGGTGGAGTTAGCAGTTCTGAATCATTTCAAGAGAACAGTCGCTGTTAACAAAGATGGTAGATATGACGTCTGCCTACCCTGGTGTGAAAGAAGAGAGGATCTTGAGAGTAACAGAATAGTGGCAGAGAAAAGATTTGCATCGATGACTTCAAAACTGGTCTCCGAGAACAGATACGAAGAATATCATTCAGTACTACAAGACTGGCTAAAAGAAAATATAATTGAAGAAGTTGATGATGATACTGGAAACAAGCAGGGATACTTTATGCCTCATCGTGGAGTTTTCAAGAGTGATTCAACTACGACGTGCCGACCCGTGTTTGATGCTTCCAGTAAACAAGGAGGAAACCTGTCCCTAAATGACTGTTTGGAGAAAGGCCCCAACTTGCTGGAACTTCTACCATCCATCCTGCTGCGATTTCGAGAAAGGGAAATAGGAGTAGTGTCAGATATAAAGAAGGCATTTCTGCAAATCTCTGTGAACGAAGTGGACCGTAATTATCTGAAATTCCTTTGGTGGGATGATTATGCGACCAGGAAGATTAAGATTTTTCGCCACTGTCGCGTGGTATTTGGTGTAAATTGCAGCCCGTTCATTCTAGGAGCTGTTATAGAGCATCATCTTGATAATTGCCCTGCTGGGTACCGTGAAACTGCAGAAAAACTCAAGCATTCATTTTATGTGGACAACTGTGTTGCTTCAGTCAGTTCGGAAGAAGAATTAAACTGTTTCATACAGGAGGCTTCTCTTTCGATGGCCACGGCAAAGTTTGAGTTAAGAGGTTGGGCGAGTACTGCACTAAATGAAAGCGATGTGATTCAAGAAACCATACCGGTACTCGGATTACTATGGAACAGAACAACTGATAGCCTGTCTTGTGTAGGGAAAATACAAAATATAGAGCCACCTGTAACAAGAAGAAAGATTTTGTCTGTCTGTCAGGCAGTATTTCATCCTGTAGGGTATACATGTCCCGTCACTGTTGTACCGAAAAAACTATTGCAGGAAAGTTGGAAAGAGAAGACAAGCTGGGATGCTGAGGTCTCGGAAGATCTGCAAAGAAACTTCGAGAGGTGGTTAGAAGAATTGCATTGTCTGGCTAATGTTGAAATTCCTAGACGATTTACTTCAAGCAGCGATCGAACATCATACACTTTACATGTCTTCTGTGATGCTAGTGCTTCAGCCTATGCTGCTGTTGTATTTTTAAGAAGTGAAAGTAACTGTGGGATGACAGTGCAGTTGTTACTAGCGAAGTCACGAGTTGCACCGGTGAAGAAAGTAACTATGCCTAGACTAGAATTGTTATCTTGCTGCATTGGTGTCCGACTGCTAGTCACTGTCAAGAACAGTTTAGGTCTCATGGAGACTCCTCAATATTGTTGGACTGATTCGACTATTGTATTGAGTTGGATTAGGAGGGGATTGGGAACCTTCGTAGAGAACAGAATGCAGACGACATGAAGCCAATGGTATGGTTCCAGAAGTGCAGTGCCCTCTTCCAGAAGATAGAGTGAAGGACGCATCGGTGTTTGAAGTTGTGGGAACAGACCTTGCAGGTCCAGTAATCCTCAAGGGAGGACAGAAGTCGTGGATTGTACTATTCACTTGTGCCGTGTATAGGGCAGTTCATCTAGAACTAGTAACCACTCTGTCAACAAATGGATTTATTATGAGTCTTCGTAGGTTCATTGCGCGAAGAGGAAGGCCAAAGATAATTTACAGCGACAATGGAAGCAACTTTGTTGGGAGTAATAACCTGCTCAGATCCATTGACTGGAGCAAGATAGAAGAAGATGCCTCATTGCTACGAATACAGTGGTAGTTCAACCCTCCAACCGCTGCCTGGTGGGGAGGTTGGTGGGAACGGATCATCCAAACCATCAAAAGAGCCCTTCGTCGTGTGCTGGGAAGAGCGTCTCTAAACTACGAAGAACTACTGAGTATAATATGTGACTGCGAGGCTCTGATAAACTCTCGACCTCTCAGTTACATGTCAGAAAATCCTGAAGATTTGAGTCCAATCACGCCTAGCATGTTTCTACAAGACCTGCCTAATGTGAGTACTCCTGATTTGGACTTGATAGGTGAGAAGTATTTAACAAACAGGATGAGATATATCCAGCAACTACGTCAGGACTTGAGGAAGCGATTCAGGGATGAATATCTGGGTCAGCTTGTACACTGTCATCAGAAGTCAAGTGGTGAAACTACGAAAATCAAGGAAGGGGACATTGTGCTCTTTGGTTGCGACCTATTGGCCTATTGCCAAGGTGCTTGAGGTATATCCTGGAAGAGATGGTGTGGTACGAGTGGTACGGTTGAAGACTTCTTCTGGTGAACTTACCCGCCCTTTACAGAGACTCTACTTGTTGGAGGGATCCTCCTCACCTTCAGATGTTAGTCCTGTCATTGATGTTGATGACAGAGTCCGACAACCTTCAATGTCTCCACTGAGGGAGGTACAGGTGACGAGAAGCGGAAGGAGAGTAAAATTTCCTGAGAATTGAGCATAGTTGATTGTTGCTTCGTACAACAATCAAGGGGGGAGGATGTGAGAAACCAGTAATATGTGTTGTTTACTTCCTTGAACCTGGTTATGTACTCTTTGGAAATGGAGAACTCTGAGAGTGTGTAAAAAGAAAATGGTGTGATTGTTTGAGGTTTGCAGATGTCTGGAGAATTAAATCTCGTGTGAAAGTATGTTCTGTGTTTAGAACTGTGTTTACATGTATAGATGACGTTCTGTAGTTTTTTAATGTTGGTGCAAGGATCTGTGACACGGCGAGTGCGCGAGTGTCTAACCCAACAGGTGTGCGAAGCATTAGTTAGTTCTTCTGTTGGTTTGATTAGGAAACGTTAGTGTTGTGATACCTTTATTAAAATTTGGTTTTAAAACTCACATGTATCAGGAACGTGTAATTCATGTTTCATAGTTACAAATAATTAATTTGGATGCATTAAAATTTCGAGGATAGATTTTTCATTAGAGAGGATATTTTCCATGTAGCTGTACTTGATAGTTATTTTTTCCGGGTGAGGCCAAAGCTCTGAGTTAATGCCTATCCATTTCCAAACTACTATATCTTTTGAGGTTATAAAAAGTGATAAAGCTGTGTATTTTATTTTTGAATGAAGATTATATTCTCTTTGTTAAATTAAAGGACAGGGTAACAACTGATAAACTGTCACAGTATGTATTTACTGACTCATTTTATATAAAGTGCAATTGTGCCATCAATTATGATGAGTTATAAGGTGGCGAGTGCTTAAGATAGTCAAGTGTATCATGCGCTTGAAGGAAGAACATTAGGTCATAGAAACCTGCCACGACAGATTCATACCCGACCCTGCAGAGAAACGGGACAAGGGTTGGACACACAAACAGTAGGTATTTACTGACAAACGGTTTGGGTGTTAACGTGTTTTGTACGAATATTGATGTGCCACAAAAGAACTTCATATCCGTTCTACTAGTAAGAGACGAAGATTATCTGACATGAAATAGATGGAGTTTAACAGTTGGGTTAATCGTTATCAGAATTATTTTTATGAGAGAATTAAAATTCGTGGCAGGGTTATATTTATAATAAATTTCTTCAGCGAGGTAGACTAAATGTATTTATAAAACAAGTATTGGTTTACGGACTGGAATAATTAACCCAGGGTTGATAAATTTACAACTTCTTTGAAATCAGTTACGATAAGTCTATATATGCAACTGATAGGTCATCTGCCCCCTGGAAGCCAGAAGTAAATGCAGATCATCGGTGATTGATTTATTTGAAACGCGTCGACTGTTCTATTTTACTGTTTTCCTGGAAAATACTTATGTTTTAAAATGTGCACATATTGCTTATATAAATATGTCTTGGTTGTATTACCTCAAGCAAATCATTCTTGAATGAAATTAGTAAATTGCTTTAAGAATGTAGTGTGATATGATGTAGAGAGGATGAAAAGTATTGCGTACGGCAGAAAATAGAGTAGATATCAGTTTTTATTTATTCATAGTCACATCCACGAAATAAGGATATTATTGACCTTTCCTGCTAAAATAGTTTCAACCTGATACACCATATAACCTTATAATTGACTATTTTGATTGTGGATTGTGATTTGATTGTGATGTGCTTTGTGCCTGGATGTAATTCCATTTAGAGGTGTAGTGTACAAGTTTCAGTGTTCACGTTTACGAAAGACACAGTGTTACGGCAAAAATGGGTAAACTTCGAACCTGATGATAATACTGTTGTGTGCATTAATAATTTTGATCCCAAATGTATTTTTGAGGAATACATTATACGCATAGAAGGTGGTGATCCAGTTCGAGTACCACTAAAAGTTACGAAGTTAACTATTGATGCCTATCCTAGCATTTTCCTCAATCAGCCAACGTAGCTGATTGTAAAAGTAATTCAGTCCCGGATAGAACCGGAAATTAGTAATCAAGAGGTACTATTGAGAGATGATAATAATTTTTAACAGTGGTGGAAAAGTGATATAATTGGTAAGTTTCATGGTTTTACATCTGAGGTACGTAAACAAAAGCTAGCCCCATTTCTCGTAAGTTCAGGATTATATTCTTTTTATAAATTACAAGCGGACGATGTGCCATCAATTCCGGCGAGGTTTAAGGTGACGAGTTCTTTAGATGTTCAAGTGTACCATAGAAACATCACTATAACTACATGACAGTTCAGATGGATTTTGGAGATTGAAGGATAGGAAGCCTTGAAATTCAGTATATGGAGCAAGTTTGATTCATTGGCAAGTTATCTTGCAAATTATTCTGATTCAAGGGTTACAGTCAATAATGAAATAATTATGTTAACCCTTAACCCTCGCATTGAAGTTCTCCGTGTTGTCTCCGCTACTGCTATTTTAAATGTGAATTTGTATCTAATATGACCTGTATTCGTATTTCACGATTTTGGAGATAGCACTCGCTCTTAAATGATATATATATTATATAAACGTTTACAGCAAGCTATACTGGAGCAATTTGTGCAATTATGACATATTATTTTACAATTTTATTGTTATTACTATCGTTAACGCATACCGATTGATTTCGTTAGTAATTTAACGGAACAAATTATCGGTAAAAACTATTGAAAAACTCGAATTCAGTCTCTGGTTTCACATCTCGTGGGGGTTTTTAGCCATCAGCATCAGCTACGTGTTGGGTGCCAGTTCACTTGTAGGCGCCATCAAATGCTATTCTTTAGGGTACAAGGAAGGGGTAGAGGTGCAAAAATACCGGGGTTTTGTAGAAGTACATGACATATAGACCTTTGGACAGTAGGCCTACACTGTATATGACGAAAAGAGCACATGGCGACCATGTTTGTTTACTATCGCGCGAGCCTTCGCATGCGTGAGTGGATTGGACACAGCTGACGGCTACACTGCCATCTAAATAATAGATTTTTGACTGTCAAATAGTATCTGGATTTTACAAAGCTCCGCGCTGAACCAAAAGACGGCAGTACGGTATAGCATCATGTATTTTTTCGGCCAACATACGGCAGACAAGCGGTGATACAAAGTCATATCGCGCCAATGCTAGTTTTCTTTCAAGATCATGTAATGCCTATTTAAATTGAAATATATTTATAACATCCTGTTGTGCTGATAGCAATTCGGCCTAAGTAAGTTAATATTGCAAGATGCTGTCGTGTTTTACAACTGTTTGCTGTTTATCTTTAATGGCAGGGTCACTAAAATACGGTAATAACGACAGTATAATTCAGTATACTTTAAAATTTAAACGCTATTTGTTAGTAAAAAAATTATTCCATTGGCAACAAAAATATTAAAATCATGTCTGTGTTTAACCATGTTCCGCGTTCCTCTGCATTGCCATCGCCTCCTTAGCGTGACGTCACCACGCTCTTGTTAGGCCTTATTATCTAGGAGGTGTTGCACCAACACACAAAGTTAATAAATTAAAATTAGCATTAGAGCAACTGGAATAATGTGAAACAAATGAGGTACGTTATGGGCTGCGACTATTTCATTTTCATTCCGTAGTGCATATAATTTCCTCAGGTTTACAAATGTGATGACTTTGATTCACCCTGTGTACTTGAGGAAATAGGTCCGTACTGTCCAGGGATTGGACCTTCACAGAAATCATTCTTACAAGAAAAATTAAAACTTCTTAAGGAACATGAAAAAGTAGTAACAGTGATGTTGGATGAGATTTATGTACAAAGCGGGTAGGATTTATGGAGTGGCAGAAAACTGTTCGCAAGTAGACCCAGCAAGTACCATGCAGGTTACCATGTACTCTTCCTTATCTTCTGATATAAAGGATGTGATAGGTCCTTTCCCTGTGAAGGACATGGATGCTGACAACCTTTTACATCTAACTAATGAAGTTATAAAAGTGCACAAGGAAGTAGGACTCGGTGTTGTTTGGTTGATATGTGACTATCTAGGACCAATAGGAAAATGTGGTGGTTCCTTAAAACCGTGTGTACCTAATCCGTACGATTCATCAAAGTGCATATTTCTTTTGTTTGATAATGTACATTTACTAAAGTTTATTAGGAACAATTGGTTAACTAGACCTAATGAGACGTTTAAAATCCCTCATGTTCAGGAAATATTTGATGCGATTGCTGGCATGTCGAGTATTACTGACGGTGCAGTTAACTGTGAATACACCGCTGTCGCAACCAAGTTGTCTGAATTAAAGTATTTATTTCATTCTGAAAAAAAAAAGTATGTTACTGAAGATGGCGCCGAATTTATGCACGAAAGGCCTATATCCATGTTCTATAGAGAAGCAGAATATTTACCCAGCGGTTAACATTTCCAGTGTAAAGAATATCGCTGCACTGGAAATGCTAAAACTCCAAGAGGTCGAGATTTCGATTGGGACTGCACAGTTTTTGGAAGTCATTAGTTAGTGGGGGAATATTTGCAACGTGCACCACCCAATGCACTCGAATTGATGATGCCGATCCTATCAGTGGTCCTGATGATCCAAAGTTTTCATTTCTAGGGAGTTTAAATTTTTCCTCATATCTGGCATATATCAGTCACTGATGGCAAACTGACCTAGGGAACTTACGTTGCCTTGATTTGTACGCTTGCAGCAATGGGTGGGTTGTGTCAGCACGACTTCAGTACATATGATTTTTCATACATAATTACTGCTAAGTTGCAAAATGGTGCATTCGAAGGAAGGTTTATTTCCTAGAGACGGCTAAGTGGATGTACCTCAATGAATCAGTTGAGCAGATTTTAGAAAATGGGAGAAAATTTCAAGTACTGAGTATACTGAAACGTAAGTCTGCACAACTTCGTGAGTTTTCTTTGAAAGATTTCTCATTGGCCATTAATAAAGTTGCAAAGGTAGAAAACAACATTGAAAACTTAAAAACTTTGGGAACATCCCTGGGAGATTTGGAGAGTAGCCTATTGCAATTACCCCAAAGACACACGACGTTTTGGTTTTTATTGCAAGCTACACTAACTTTAAAGTTAAAGATTAGGTAGTAAATGTTCTGATTGTTTGCAAGCGCTGCAATCAGATGAAGAAATGAGTGAACTTTGTGATTCAGATTTATTTTCCTACTTTTCTCTGTTAAACGTGGTGGACTGAAACGCCGCTCACCCATTCTTGTATTTCGGTGTACTAAGATATTCACACTGTTCCAGGTTCTGATTAGTGAAGTATACAAACCGGATTTTTTTTAAAATTATACAATCAGTAGTATGGAATGATACCTCAGGCATGCAGCTAACTGAATGCGTAATTAGTAACTGGGATGATGACTGCAAATGTGGTATCCCATTAAAATATCACATTAAGAAGTGCATCAAAGTTCCCCCTAACATTTATATAATCAATTATATTCAAGTCTTAGAAGAAAACAATGCTTCTAAAGGCATAGCCAGGAAACAAGCAAGCCAAAAATCAAAAAGGAAAGTTTTTGACCCTAACGATCTGAAATTGAAGATACGCAAACCGATGAAACTAAGCAGTAAATAGATGCACTATCCATAATAAGGCAAATGTTTCGATTAAGTTATTTCTACTTTTCTGTATTTATTATTATTATTATTTTTATTATTATTGTTATTATTATTATTATTAATAATATTACCGTGCTTTCGTGGATCATAGAGGTAAAAGAGGGTGCGGGCTTGAATGGGTCTAACTACAACATCAAGAATTGAATTAACATTTTAACAAAGGTTCTATTTCTTTCAATATAAAAAAATTAACAAATCTCCACTGGGTGAAATAACAATGAAAAATCAGGTACAATGCCAATCTTGAAACAAGGCTTGGAAAAATCCAAGATTAATGAAGTTTACAGCTTTGGGGCTTCAAACCCTTAGTTTACAACATCAGAGATACCGGATCCAGTTTGCAAAACTTGGTAACTCACAAGGTTTAAACAGGGACGGACATATCCCGATTTAAGAGCACTTGTTCCAGAAGTTACGATATTCAGCCTTCCAAGAGGCAAACCTTACTGTTACAAAACCTTGAAAAGAGCTATCATGCTCTCGATTTCTTACAGCCCCCTCAAGGCAGCATTACATCAAAACACTCTCTGGCCTCATAAGACACGAATTAAAAATTGAATTAGTTTTACACAGGGGTATCTAGTACCCAGTCTACCGGGCCTTTTGTAGAAAAAGAGCAGGTTAAATAAATGGCCCGAACACAAACTGAATGGAGGCGTAGATTGCGCTCCCAGATAATTAAAAATTAAAACCTGCAGGACTCTCGGCCGATGAAACTGGGGCTAGTCTCAAACTCCTGAGGTACAGGAAAGAAAGACTGCGAAAGCGTAGTCACCTCAAACCAAGATGAAGGGGAGCTCGAGAGGGTAACTCACTCTCTATCCCCGATTTACAGTTAAAAACTTTAGGAAATTTTATATTAACCGAAAGAGGATTTACATTTTAGAAAAGTTTGTTACATAGGTAAAGAATCGGACCTTCCCCTCGGAAATATTTGCGGAGACAGCAAGATAGATAGAATTTACGTGGACATTACCTTGTACCTCGTAGATGTTCTGCCAGCCGAAGAAAGAGGCGCCTCGCATCCTGCCTTAACACACACACTTAGAAAGACGACAATCAATTGACAAGGAAACTTGAAAAGCCACAATTTGTATACCCTCAGGGAAGGTTCGAGAGGATCCTGGGCTAATCCGTACACACCTTCTGAATTTTACTGGTTGAACCCAAAAGTTACACTCAAAATCGAACAAGAAGACTGTGATAGGCTGAGAATTAATTACAGGAATTATTCATTTACCAGATTCAAAACTGGCGGAATAAGAAGGAAGTGTAACCAACCTAGAAAAAATGAAAGTGGAGAAAACCTATAAACACAAAATTTCTTTCAATAACAAATTGTTCTTCCTGGCACCAGAGTGCGTGACCATAGTTTTTTGGCAGTGACATCTGTGGAAAATGTCCAAACTCCTTGATGAATAGCGAAACAAAACAAGGAGAAATTCAATCAGTTTAGGAAACTTCACAATAACACAACTACTTAATATTTCAGTAGTGACATCTTCTGATTAAAGATCCAATTTCATGTAGTATCAGTTTCACATTTAGGTCGATAGAGGAGTTCATTAAGGCGCTTATTTAGAACGTGCGGCGTTGAGGTGTACCTCCCGGTGCAATTGTTATTGACATTTTGTAGAGAAATGTTTTTGTTTGCATGTTTTACATAATGGGCCGCGGGTAATTGCGATGTTACATGGTATTTATGCTACTTTTCGACACTTATTTATCTTATTTGCAATCCGGAGTTTCAAATGTGAACATATTTTGTGATGTGACCGTTTCAACCTGACATTTATAAAGTAATTTTCCCACTGAAATTTCAATTGCATTTACAATTGAATAATGCGATAACGGTACTTTTCCCCTATAATTATTCATATTTCGTGTTAGTTGCTTGCATTTCATGATATTCGACTTGCGATGTTTTCTTTGTTACTAGGAATGAGCACGCATATCTTACTCCTCAACCTCACATGTCGCCCATCATCTCGTCAATGTTTTGCATGCTACTTTCTGATGAAATTGTAGTCGGTCTTGACTGAACCTTTATCGATAAAAAATCGATTGAATTAAATTTGTTAGCACAGAATACATTTCCTCTCGCCTAAGTTAACAGTGATCCAAAAACATTAACTTACAAAAATATACCTATAAATTAATGGTTTATGAACATTCCTCCCAGACCTTGTAAATACTGGATTGTTGGACATCTCCAATTTAAAACTTACGATCTCCAATTTTGTTGTTAACTCTTTGGGAATTTCAGCAGCTTCTTCTGTAAGTCTTCAACTAATGACTTCAGCTCACTCTGTGGACAAAATCTAGTTCAAAGAGGTATAGTTTTGCACTGGCTTTATCAGCTGACGTCTTGACTCGGACAACTCTGCTTTCGCCATCTGGGAATATTCATTTGTTCTAAGTAAAGCAGATCTCTTGTACAATTAAAAAAACGTGCATTAATTTCTTCCCCCACCTCTTTATCCCATCCAATACCTGTATTCCATGTCTGTTGCAGGAGATTTCTCAGAATGAAGGTATCACGGCAAGCCACACCAATAAGATTAATATTTCTTTGAACTACCGGCAGAAATAACCGTGTTAGTTACCTCCGCCGGATTAGGATATTTTACTACCACTTAGACTGGCGATAACGAACTAAAGTATCTGGGAGTCAGGATCGATCACTCACCGTCATGCAAACCCCACCTCACGCCGCTTGGTGAGAAGGAAAATCATAATCAGGAAGCAAGCAGGAATGTCACGGGGAGCGCACTGCAGCCCTGGTCTTGGGATACTCACCAGTGTGGCAACAGTATGGACACGTCAACAAGGGTGATGTGCAGCTTTATGTGACCAAGAGAATCATATCAGTCACTCTAACATTCACCTCTCCCCACAGCTGAGTCGACAACAAGCAGTGTTCCGTGAATAGGGAAAATACAACAAGATGAAGTTCTGTCAGCCGCTAACGATCCAAGAAATCATGCTCACCCCACCTAACACAAGTTTAAAATCTACAAGATCATTCGGGGCTCCTATGAAATGCAGACTTTCAAAATGAAAGATGGATTGAAGGAGAATTGGAGAAATAATCAAGTCTAAATCACCTTAATACTGCCTTACTCATGGCCATGTTCTATGGGTCAGGTCTTCAGTATCTGACACCGCGTAAGTCCGTTGGCCCCTCTTGGTGGAGAAAATGTTTACCATCACTATGTCAAATCCAAACCACGCCGCAGTTTTCATATGGATGACGCTGTTGATTGTGATTCGTCCATCGGATGAAGACATTAAGCCTTGAGCAGTGCCCTAGTGTTATTTGACATGAGTAGGATATCTACCGGCGCCGGCTTTTACCCTCTCTTTACCTTAACATCATCATCTCGCACACTCTGTCATACCTGCACCAGACACGGCACCCATTCAAGGAATATCATACCACTGACGATCCCTAGCGTGTACCATACTGTCATATCGAAATCGATAATGACATTTCGCAGGGGCCATGAGGAGCGAGGTACACAAATTTAGCTGCCAATTCGAACTGGACGGTTTCGAAATCTTGAAACAAAATCGGTGTGACAAGGCAGCTTACTGGACAACCCTTGCTCCTTGCTGGCTCACGCGGCGCACGCGGAGTGGAGTTGCAGTTGTGCTGGAGAGAGAGAGAGAGAACGAACACGCTCCAAGGTCACTTTATTGTTACGGAACGAATGTGAAACATAAATGAGGTGCGTTAATCGCATGTATAACGTGCTCCTATTTTTTATACTATTCTACGTGATTCTACGTCTGCTACGGCTCTACATGCTGCTACTAACCTCTGTGTGTGTGGTCTCTTCGCCCGTCCAGCTGGTACTGTTCGCACTGCTGCCCTCCCTCCTTTCCCCTCCTATCACTTCGCTGCGCAATGTGTACCTTCTGCTCTCGTCTTTTCTGGACGTTTCCATCGTAATATTAATAAGGCCTGCACTGGGCTCTATCGGCGAGTTGGATGAAGAAGACGATTTGTGTGGAGGGAGGACTTTCTTTTATTTGCGCTACCGGCTGGTCCGTGTGCAACGTTTTAAAATGGTGTTTGTTGTTCGTGACTGAAGCTCAAGGACTGCTGGACGGCTGAGCGAGAGCACAGAGGTTAGTAGCAGCATGTAGAGCCGTAGCAGACGTAGAATCACGTAGAATAGTAGAAAAAATAGGAGCACGTTATACATGATAAAAACACAAATATTTTTGGCACCATTCACAACGAATATGCACTTTGAGGCGAAATTGTTGTTCACAGTTTTTTTCACTTGTACAAGGCAACATTTTGCAGGCACTTCAAACTCAGGAGGTCTCTCCGTTGTATAACTTGTTGTGAACCACGAATATTTAATCATGTCTTTGAAACGTGGGGAAGAAAATTGAAAATGAATGAAGAACTGCATTTTCAGTATGCTGTTTCTTTGATAAACATCAAACTGAAAGTCTTCACAAGTCGGCACGATGTGTGTTAAGCGGCGATACAAAGCCTTCCTCTGCCGAAATAAAAAAATTGTCCAAGGGCTGTATTTTCCCTGTAGTGCCGTGTGCAATCTGAAGAATTTCTATACAGTTGCCTGGAGGAATGTCTTCAAGACAGCTCTTATCACTCAGTATAAGTAGTTGAAGAATCTAGCAGTAGCCAACAATTCTCTTCCTGAAAAGGGAAGAAGGATTTTTTAAAACAATACTTTAATTCCCTTTCCCCATTTTCCCTGATTTTGTGGCAGTTTTTTACATACATACATACATATCTTTATTGCCCACCCTAGTGTACACCATCGGCTTACAGGCAATAAAGACAGACAGAGCGAAACAAAGGAAAACAAGCAATAATAGCAACTACATCTCTCTTAGAACTACTTTACATTTACTACCTCTACATCTACTCAGTATCATCCCACACGTACGCGGATAGCCAGCACACATGCAGGACGATACCGCACTACTAACTACCCAAAGCCCAACCCCTGACTACCACCTAAAAAAATAATTTAAAAAAATAATTAGACTGGTCGCTGCAACAGCCCTGGCATGGAACACACGCCCACCAACCCGTCTACAGCAGCCACCAGCCTTGCCACGTGAGAACTGGTATCGTATCTCACCGACCCTCGCTGACAAACACTGTGTTCCTTTCCTTATCATGTGTTACAAGCCACCCTGGCTGAAACCAGACCCAACAGGTGGCCTGCAACACACTTCCGCTATGTACGTCACACGTACTCTTGCAGCACACTACCTTCCCTATCCTTTTCATTTCCGTGCAGACATGCTCAAGTCTGACTTCTTTGGAGTGGGGTCAAGTCCCCCACCCCTCCCTCTTCCCTTGATGCGTCACCCTCACCTCTCACGCACTACTCCCGCTATCTATTTTGTGGTAGTTACAATTATATTTCTTGCATGAAACATTTCTTTGGAAACTCTCGGAACGAAAGTTGCCTCCTGTAACACAATGAATAATTTCGGGAAAATAGTAACGGCCATACTAATTGTGTATGCGTCTCACCAAGAAAGATAGAGTCGTTTTCGCTAACCACTCTGATCACTATTGTATCGCTCTGTAGCTGCTTCCACAACTTTCTTTGCGACTTTACCTTCTTCGTCTTCTTCTTCCGCATACGTACGGGATACAAATTTCGTAACTTTTCTACTTTTTATTCTCTACTTTTTCTTAAAACGACTCAACCAAACTAGCACATGCGCTGAAATTAGTTCGCCCCATTGAAACCTCTCTCGAAATTTTCAAGCCCACAGTCTGAGGTCCTCATCGCATATATTCCTCTTCAGTCTTTTTGCTTCTGTAAAGCGAGAAAATAATTTTATATGCATCAGTTTCCTGTGTTTGGTGGAACTTACCTATGTAGATTCTAGTTGGTTCTTCCACCTATAGAATTGTCGTAGTGACGTCATCTTACGACAACTTTTGCGAACAGTGGTTAATGAAAGGCGCTTCTTACTCCCCTTATTTACTTGTTCCTCATTAATTACCTTCAAAAGACAGTCTAAAGATTTCCTCTTGAATACGTAGGCTATATCATGTAGTTATGTGTGAATGTGAGAGTGAATGTCTGGAGTAAATAATTCCCAAAAGTTTACATAAATTACTGTTATATTTTATGATTTCCACCTAGAGTAGTTAATATTGAAATTATTTTTTCTAAATTTAGACTTAGGATGTAATCTTTTAGTTTTAGAGTTTATTAAGTTATATTACTATTATATTACATACACTGTGTTAAGTTTGAATATTAAGTTTGGATTCAGTATTAAGCCGCATAATGTGGTTAAGTGTAAGAGAGGGCCAAGAGCCCTAACTTTGCCACAAATAAAGACATCAATAAATAAATAAATAAATAAATAAATAAATAAATAAATAAATAAATAAATAAATAAATAAATAAATAAATAAATAAATAAATTTACAGCTTTTCTTTTGTAAGCAAGATCTACAGTTTATTTCACTTTCTTCTGTGGACAGGTAGCATAGCTTGAAATAGTAGATTTGCTAGATGACTGGGGTATATCTTCACTGGATTGATTCGGGGCTCAAAATCGGATCCGAAACACATTTTCCTGGCGATGCTGTGTTGCCTTCTCTTTCAGATAATGTAGTGGTATCGCTGCTTCCACTATCACTTTTACTGTCACTATTTCTCTCCAGACACGATTGCGAGACGACGATGCTGGCACCCATGGGATGATTTGCAATCACTTCGATCGCATAACGACACATCTCCCTTTCTTCCGAAGTTATTTCACGTGAAGAGGAGAAACCTTTCTCACGTAAATAACGTAAAGCATACTCAAGAACGTTAGTCAGATTCATGACTGCTCTTTCAAAGGAACATGTGTCGATTGGCCAGCGCAGAAAGCTCAAGGTAACCCGGTCGTTTCAGCTGGTCACCAGGGCTATCCACTTCTAGCTGTACGCTAACGCGTACAATTCTATTAGACATTTCTATATCGATTTCAGGACATTACAGATCGAAATGGCAGCTTAATGTTTGTAAATTGCTTCCTTATGGACCCCTCATCTTCTCTACCAAATTTCATTGTCGATTTCGATATGTCAGTATGGACATTTTCCTTATTAGAACTTGACCCGTGCTGAACACAATTACCTGTGGCCCCGGAAGAAAGAACTTCTCCGTTCTCTGGTCAGACCATAACACAGCGTTACGGTTCGTTCATTCTCACTAATCGTCAACGAGTGCACCAAGGGACGATTTAACGGCAGTTGCAATAAAATAATTAATGCCACTTCAAACACTTTACGATGGGTGAACTTCGTTGATATAATTTGATCCGTTTCACAACAAGTACTCTAATGCATTATCCTTCCATGGAACTGGTGTAAATATGAAAATTACATACGATTAATAATAATAATAATAACTTAAATTGTCATTATATTTGAGTGTAGCGGTGCTTGTGTTTGTTACCTCAGACGGTTGAGACGCTGCGCTGGCCTTCTGATGCCAACTTGCCATTTTCGATCCTCGCTCACTCAGGTGGTATTTGAAGATCAGCCTCATGTCTGCAGATTTACTGGCACGTAAAAGAAGTCCTGTGGGACAGAATTCTGCCACCTTGGCGTCTCAAAAAACCCGTAACTGTAGTTGGCGGAACGTAAAGCCAATAGGATTATTATTATTATTATTATTATTATTATTATTATTATTATTATTATTATTATTATTGTTCCGAGGTATCTGTGGAACAGCAGAGGTGAAAGAAGGTGCGGGCTGGAATGGGTCTAACTACAAGTCCGAAAGATGAATTTAAAATGTAAATAAAGGTTATATTTTCAACAGACAACAAAGTTTAACAATTTTCACAAAGTGAAATAACAAAAATATCAGGTACAATGTAATTTTACAAAATCTGGGCTACGAGCCCCAAAGTCTGAGCTCTCGGCTCATAACAACAAATTACCAAAGGGCAGAAAACCCTTAATTACATGGAGCATTAGCTCCCAGCAATCAAAAAATGTCACGCCTCCCCGAGGCACCTTTCAAAATACCGAAAAGAGCTGACCCGCTCTCGATCTGTCAAGCCTATTTAACAGGCCGTAAACTGACTTTACACTAACCGCCCTCAAGGCACACTTATAATGGCACAGGGGTACCTCGTACCCAATCTACTGGGCCTTCACAGGAAGGAAAACAATACGGGTTAAATAAATGGCCCAAAATACAAAATTGAATGGAGGCGAGTACTTGCACTCCTACACTAAAGTTTTTTAAAACCTATGTGGCGCTAGGCCGATACACAGGGGCTAATCCCAAGCTAGAGAAGTGACTCGTATGAGAAACTTTAATACATTAAGGAAGAGAAGAAACGGTCACGAAAACGTAGTCACCTCAATTCCAAATGAAGGGGAGCTCGAGAGAGTAAAGCACTCTCTATCCCCGAATTAAAGTTCAAGAAAACTGAAGTTTACCAGGAAAAGGGTTTACATGTTTAATAGTTTACATATTAAAGGATTCGAAGCTTCCCCGAGAGTTAAACTGCTGAGCTACAGATGTTAAAAGGCCATTACCTTGTTGAAGAGCTGCTGCCTGAAGAACGGGGCGCTTCCCGCCCCCTGGTACATATCCACACACTAAGCTAGATGTTACTGAAGTGGCCCGGAGACAAGAAAATCAGCAGTTTTTATACCCTCGCGGAAAATTCGAGACCTTTCAGGAATGACTAGACACACCCACTCAATTTTTATTGGTTGACAGCAAAAACTTGTACACAAAGCAATAAAGAAGCACCTTATTGGTGAGAAATTAATTATATAAATTTAGGACTGGTTAAATTCAAAACAGGCGGAAAGAAAACTTAATATTGCCAATCCACCAATGCCAGAACAAAATTTAGTAAAGACAAAACTTATGAATACAAAATTTCTTCAAGAGAGTTCATTCCATTGCACCAGAGTGTATTACCATAGTTTTTGGTAGAGACATATGTTAGAGAATGTCCACACTTCTTGATCACTGAAAAACAAAAGCAAATCAAAAACACACCGTGACATCTTCTGATAAACAGCCGAGTTAGTTCAGTTGTTAAAGTTCCGAGTTTCTCCAGTAGAGAAGTTTCAATTGGCGCAAGATTTGAACTTGCGTCGTAGAAGTGTACCGCCCGGTACAATTATTATTATTATTATTATTATTATTATTATTATTATTATTATTATTATTATTATTATTATTATTATTTGATCCCCAGTCGCCCACGTAGAAAGCTACCGCCTATACGAAGTTGCATGCTAAAGCAGAAATTTTTATATAGTTTACAATTTATTCAAAATTTCTTTTACAATATTCAGAAGTACACATCTATGAGGCAGATACGCACTCAGTTTTGTTATAATACTATGCAGAAGTCTATATTTAAACTTTGACAAGTTATCATGTTGCCCCATTTCCCTTGCAGTTTCTAGAGCCAGCCGTCACAGATAATCACTACCCGATGTGCGTAGCTGAGCCTCTATTTATGTTCGCTTGCACTTTAAGTTCTGAAGAGCTCTTACTGGAAGCAGGTGCAGGCCAGCGTTCAGCATTGAGATTATCCTCATTAACCCTTGGTAGGCGGACATAACGATATCGACAAGTCATTAGCCCTCGCATATGGACCGTGTACTTCATCACTTTCGTGCGCTCCATTTGGTCAAAGCGGAATAGTCATTATGTTATAGACTGTCAGTCGGAGGTTCATGGCAGTGAATGCGTAATAATTAAATCTTGTTAGTACTATGAGGTAAATAACTGAAATACGTAATTCCGCAGAGGTGAACATGTTGTATTCTGATGGTAAAGATTGTAAATTGTGGAGTGGATCAAGAAACATTAGTACATAACCTGTTTATTGTGTTTGGCTTCTTTTATTACTGTTACTTGCAGTACTATAGACAATTAATTGACGGACTACTGCCGACTTAAGCGAACTGCTATAATTAAAACAGAGTGAATTGGAAAATAAATTATAATATTTAAAACATTCAAGCTCTTTATGCTCTTTGAGTCGTGCATTTACCAGTGACTGTGCACTGGGAGAGGTATGTGCTCCACTTGTATACAAAAATAAAGTTCGCGAGGGGAAGCCATCATCATTGTGTTTAACGTTGCAGTTACGCGTCCGAGGTTTTTTGCAACGCAAGAATGGGAAAGGTACCGCCCGTGGTTTTAATGAAGGCACAGTCCCAGCATTTGTCTGGTGTGAAAATAGGAAACCACCCGAAACCATCTTCGGGACTGCCCACGGTAGGATTTGAACCCACAATCTAACAGCTACGAGGTCCTAACCGCAGGCCAACTAGCTCGCTTACAGTCAATCAATCAATCAATCAATCAATCAATCAATCAATCAATCAATCAATCAATCTACACCGTTGATCTGCGTTTAGGGCAGTTGGTCATGTGGAGGCACTTCACAACTGAAAGAAATATTACATGTTCCCGGTGCGGTGATGTGCCGGATGCCATACCTTGCAGTCCTATGTGTGGCAGTATGAAGACAGCAGTGGGAATGGTTTAAAATTTCTTATTTTTTTGTTTTAAAAAGTATTTTTTGTTGTGTAAGATTTCATTTTGTTTGAACTTATGGATTTGGAAGAATTATTTTATTTCATAAACCTGGATCTATGTTGATAATTTTAAATTAATTTTTAGAAACTCTGTTTTATGTGTTGTATCAAAATTATTATTTATCCCTGAATTTTAACATTATTTTTGTTGTTGTCAAAATTAGTGAAATGGCACGTGCAGTTCTGGGAGCGCGGTTCCTGTTGCGCAAACGAAGACTTGTCTCGAACATTTATCACTGTGTTAGCAAGAACGAAAAGACTTTTGATCGGAAAGAATAAGATATAATGCAATTGGTGAATGTGAATCTCGAAGGTAAGTTCTAAATTCTCATGGGTTGTTTCTAGGTTGCGGCATACCCCGCTCCTTCTCTGGGAGGGACCATCGTAGCGAGCGATCGTGCTCCTTTGGTCCCCTCGTGGCACGGTAAGCGCTGTTTCTATGCTTATTTAGGTTTTTAACTTCATTTAAATGTAATCATTTATTTTCCTTACGCAGGGGTTTCACGTTCACTGCTAAATCTCACTTGGCTCTTGTTCATTTTGTTTCGGAGGCAATGTACCTTATAATGTATTTATGCCCGTGTTTCTGTGTCACCTCGCACATTACCTGAACTGTTTTAGACAGTGATGCAAGTTTCCTGTACCTGTCTGCACATATCTGCAGGCGCGGTTAAATTCTGAATTTCCTTGTAATGATCTTTCTATTTTGAGTTTTGGTTTGTTCCTTTCTATCATGAGTTTTGATTTGTGCGTTTTTCTTAAAACCAATGTGTGTAATCCAAGGACAATTGCCCTCTACGTTTTCTTTCTTCTCAAAAGGCTACGTTCTATAACCCCCAGGCTCCCATACCGCTTTCCACGCCCATTCTGTAGTTGCCATGTTTCCTAACCTGTTCGTTAACGTTTTGTTTGAACATTAATTTGTTGTCTTATTGTTTTTAAAATGTCGTTCTCTATTATGATTTATTTTGATTTGTGTAATGTAGCCAGTCCCGGTTACACTAGGAAATTGAACGCACTAGAATTTCGTCCTGATAAATACGGATTATTAGTACTTATTCCTGAATTAATTATTGAGAGAATTAATAATATTATAAGCCAAACGTATATCCTTAAGCTCAAAATGTACGTAATAATATATTACATGGATGAACATGAATAGCAGTTTCAGAGATGGCGAGAATGAGTTTTGAAATGTACAATTAGTTTCTCCCATCGGTTTGACGGATGGCGCGCCCGTTGACTCATCACTTCCTGTTACACAGCACGGGAATGCCTGCACTCCGCACACTGATGAGTCAGAAGTAGGATGGCGACACTTGCACGGAGCCTTTCACTATCTAACATGAGTCAGAAATGAGGATTCGTCGTGCTGACCACACGTTATCTCGTAATTTGCAGGCTTTCGGGCTGAGCACCTGTCACTTGGTAGACCAAGGCCGTTCACAGGCTGTTATCTCATGGGGTTTGTTTTCCTGGTTAATTTTATACATTGTAAGAGATATTTAACCGACTTAACGCCGTTTCCAGGGAACACCACGGGGAGGTAGTCTCTTTGCGTTCCCCTTAGATATATTTTTTCACTTTATGCTAGTTCGTCAAGTTTTTTTTTTTTAATTGCTGGTTCAACATATTTATTTATTTATTTATTTAATTATTAGATACAGCCTATGGAGGGCCATTTTACACTAATAATAATAATAATAATAATAATAATAATAATAATAATAATAATAATAATAAGTTTAAATACGTATAACAGATAACACAGGTATAAACAACAATATTAATTAACAACAATGAATTTTAACAGTAACAATGTAACAACAATGACAACGGTAACTGGCAAGTGTCGGTTACTGAAATTAGGAAGAAGAAAGGTCGAGGGTTGGAGGGACGGAAGAAAGTGAAAACCTGGGGAGTACTTAGAGGAATCTTTTAATTTTTTGTTTGAAGGATGAGAAAGGTGTGAATATGTCGATATCGGGTAGTTCATTACCAAGTGTAGGGAGACGGTGGAAGATAGGGCGTTGTTGTAAGGTTAGGCGCGAATGGGACAGATGATGGGTGCGCCGGTTGCGCGTACGGCGGGGAGGAACGTGTATAGGGAAGTACATTTGGTGTAGCCATTGATTATTTTGTGAAGGTAACATAGATCAGAGAACTGTAAACGGCTTCTCAGGTCAAGTATACCCAGGTAGTTCATAATGTCAGATTTAGTTTTGTTCTTAAAAACAGGATTGCGAGTCTTAACAACGAAAGTGAAAAAGTTAAAAATACTATTTAGTTGAGATATGTTAGTGATAGCAGATGAGCACCAAATAGGGGAACAAAAGTTAATAATGGGGAGAACATACGAGACAAAGTATAATTTTAAGGCGTTAATATCATTAATTTCAGTAAACCTGTAAAGAATGCCTAGAGTACGCATAGCACGGGATTTTATGGAGTGAATGTGAGCAGAGAAGGTTAGTTTACAGTCTATTATAACGCCTAGGTCTCTTACCTGAGAAGCCGATTGCAATGTATTTCCCTGGATGGTATATGCAGTGTTCATTCTTTGCTTTAGCAATGAAAAGGAGATTGTATTGCACTTCTTAACATTGGGAGAAAGATTCCATTTCTTAAATCAGTCACCACACGAATTGACAACAGTCTGTAATTCATCACAGTCATCAGGCGTAGACACTTCTCTTAGGATTTTCAGGTCGTCAGCGTACAAGAGGAGGGAACACTGACTATTTTGGGTGCAATGAATTATGTCGTCGATATAGAGAACAAAGAGTAGGTGTCTCAGAGTACCGCCCTGACATACGCCTGATAACACAGATAACCATGATGAGGCACATTCAGGGAGTACCACTCTTTGTTTTCTGCCGGAGAGGAAACAAGACGGGGCCATGGATATTAAATCTGGTAGCGAGCTTATGAAGAAGAAGTGCGTGATCCACTGAGTCGAATGCCTTGGCCAGATCTATATAGATTACATCTAACTGAGATTTATTTTCCATTGCTGAAATGATGTGGTGATTGAGAACAGTGAGGTTAGTGAGGCATGATTTTCCGGGAGTGAAACCGTGTTGATCTTCAGAGAAGTAGGCCTACGACTGTGTGAAAAAGAGGAGTCGGCGGTGGATTACTCCTTGTAGGACAGAGAATAGTATTGGAACGATAGATATTGGGCGGTATGATGAAATATCATCTTTCATGCCAGATTTGAAAATAGGAGTGATATCACCTTGTTTCCAGCTGTCGGGGAATGTACCAGTAGCCATACACAGGTTTAAAATTGTAGATAACGGTGCACAGAGAGATGCAGACGTATTTTTGAGAAATATGGGGCTAACATCATTGGGTCCGGTGGAGCGGTTTGTAGGGAGACTATTGAGAATATTTTGTACTTCGTTAGGGGTCGTTGATATTTGTGAGTAACTGCAAACACTGTTGATCTGTGGTAGTTCTGTGAGAGGTGCTGAAGGGGTAAAGGTGGAGTGAAAGTACTCATTGAATTTTTGAGACCTTAATTCAGTTGGGACATCATCACTATGTATTTTAAGATTCAGTGGTATCCGGGGTGACTTTCTACGTGATGAAATGAGGGCCCAGATTTCTTTTAGGGTTGTTTTTAAGGTTTCCAGTTACAGAAGTGATGTGCCGGTTGTAGTCATTTTTAAGATGCAATTTTGAAATTTTCCTGCGGTGTTTAAAAGTATTGTACGTGTGTGAATTGGGGATGGACTTCCAGAGGGACCACGCACGGGTTTCGTTCTTTAGTAGTAATTTAGTTTCGGCACTCAGCCAGGGGGGATATCTGTGTGTTCTGGGTTTGGAGAAAGGTACGTGCTGCTTAATGGTAGTAAATATTAAATCCTCGAACAGGGAAACCGCACTGTTGACGTCATGCTCAGCTGATAACCAGCACCAAGGGAGGATGGCAAGTCCTGGTTGATGACTAGCCAGTCCACTTTACTCCACAGAGGAAATGTTTGCCTCACAGCGGGTGGGAAGTCTTTATGTTGACAAGCAGGTAGGCTTGAGTCATGGTCAGCGCTAAGAATGTTTCTGCCAACAGACACACTAATACTAGTTACTGTAGAGAAGAGGAGGTCCAATGTAGTCAGGTTTCTGGTGGGTTTTAAGCAGAACTGATGTAGATGAAGACCGTTTATGAAATTAGACAAAATAAATGAGTCTATAGGATCGGTTACTGTTCCAGTGGTTGTAGATTGCCAGGATATGTGCGAATTGAAATCACCGATTAGCATGATTATCCAGTGATATACCATTGTCACGTTTTCTCTTTATTAATTAAGATTCAGAATATTTATATCTGTCTGTCTGTTAGGTCATCAGCCCAGAGGTTGGTTGGATCCTCAAATGGCACTACCAAAGGTTATGCGGTTATAAGGAAACCGCAAAAACCAATGGCAACACCAAAATGAGGCGTACTAGGCAAGACGACGAGTGAGATAGTTTGCCATGCTTTCCTCACTGGGTCAGAAAGTGCTATTGCAGCACGACTGACCCTATGAGCAACACCTTTCATAACACTCAGATGCACTAGTCGTGCTCTGAATGTCATTACTCAGCACCACCCATACCCCAGCAGCTCCCATATTGTCACAGCCATGGATGAGACTAGGACTTGGATGGAAGCTACTCTTTACTCTGGCCTGTGCCAAGAGATGGATGCAAAAATACTGTATCCATCAAGAAATGTCAGCAGTATATTTACAATATTTACAGGATTTACAAATCCTGTAATATTTCAGGGTAGTTTCACTGCAGTTTCTGACAAACTAGGAATGATCTTAGTTTGCCATCAACTTTAAGACTTTGAAATCCTCTCATCGATCGTCACTGCTGGTGTCTTTCTTCTCTTCAGAACTATCCTGTCAAATTGGTGACCGTAGTAATCTGCGTCATCTCAAAGAGTCGTAAACAGGGAATATACATTCGGGTGCGCTCTCGAAATTAAACTGTTTATTCTTTGGTTCCAGCCTTCCGATGCCGCCTTCCATAAGTTCCACATATTCCTTGGCATGTGCTCGTTATCCAGCCATTGATCGACGACATAGTAGTAAAACACCTGTATATTCTGATTTTCAGGCGTGCTCTCCTGAATACATAGCCAACCATCATGAATCATTTCTAGGGAAATGTGCGATAGTGCTGAACACATTCGAATATGAAGTCTAATTTCTTCATTTTCCCTGTACGCAGTAACAAGGCCACAATCTTGTACTTTCCTCCATAGACACTGATTAAAATGATAGTTGCAACCAAAATCTCAGCTTGAGGAAACAGCGTTTTAGCTGATTGGACGACGGCGATTTCGAAGTCCACAATAAGTGTCACAGGATTCCATCCTGGTACGTTTTTTTTAACAGGTTCGAAGAAACGAGCATATGTTTCCTGTTTCTTGTTTGGTAACAGCGCGTAGACAACTGGTATCGTGTTGGTTTCTTCCCAAGAACTTCCAAGATTGGTGTAGATGATAAATAACTGCCCAAACTGCTTGCTTGAACTTTTGAAGGTCCCGTCGACAAAGAATGGAGAGCAACTTGATAAAGCAGATTTTCCTTTCTCCCTGGCAAACACTAATATCCTGTCTTAGGCCCCCTGTTGTCGTCTTCAAGTAGTAATTTTCCACCGTCATTCATTGCTATGTGCCTTTCCTGTATTATTACGCCTCCAGAATCGATCGGATCTTTTCTAGGTCCCATTTTTTTCCGTCGGACGCGATGTAATGATTGTTTGGCACTTCTATGTGATAGCAGCGATGTCAGAAGCCTCTATTGAAGAGCTGGCCTACTTCTTCAGTGTAAATTATTGAAATCATACTGTCGGTTTCCCTTACACGTTTTTTTGCATTTACTACACATTTTTCACTTCATTCACCGCGTTGTCCGGAATGTAAACGTGACTCGTCTCGCCTAAAACTGTATTGTCTTTCGTTGTTATTCTTCCTATACATTTACTTTTATTGAAATTTGATCTTTATTGGTATAGTCCACAGTATATTGATGTCCGTTGTAAATCAATAAAGGCTTTCCCTTGGTGGTCTCAATGAACTCCATAGCTGCTGAGGAAATATCACCAGTTCAACACGGAGCACTAGTTGTCACACAGGTATCAACTGTAGTAATGAACTCCACTTACCGGGTGGACCTTCCCCTCTCCTGTTTCTGCATTCCAACCCTCCTTGGGCCTCCGTGCAAGTGTCACTGTTTGAAATAGCCACGCTTGGTAATTTCCAGGAATTTTTGGTTTTCCGTGCAAGTGTCAACACATTACATCTCCGTGCAAGTGTCACAACTTCAGTTCAGGTCCGTGCTTTGAACTTGTATTACGTGTTAAAATTAAAATTCACCCAGAGTGCGGCATGGGCTCATCAGTTGGATACCGCACCTTTTCCAAGACACTGGCCGGCTAGCACGCCGGTAGCGACAGCACTGCAAGCCATACCTGTGATAAGCACAATGCAGTGCCGACATACTAGGGGAGAATTGCATCTCCACTTGCTATATTGCCCTCCCGGGCTATCTCAATCGGAAGCCATATTTTGGTCATGTATTACGTGTTGATCCGTCGCTCCAATTGTTCTCGAGATACGAAGTGTTACTTTGGGGTATAATTCTCACATTGCCTCCATATGTGTAATCGATAGAGGAAAGGGTATTTATGTATTATAATTATGTGAAAACAGAGTGTTGCAGGGACTTCGTTAGGCGATTTGTAACACAATTTCCAGGTGTACGCCCTCCCATAGAGAGACCGTGCGGAAACTCGCAAACGAATTGAGAGGAACTGGTTCTTTACTCGACAAGAAACTGTACTGAACGAGGAAAAAGTAAATGAAATCGCAGAAAGATTAGAACATTCGCCTACAAAATCCCTAAGACGACTTGGAGAAGAAGCTGGGGTTTCGAAAAGCTCAGCGTGGTGAGCTATGCAAATGTTAACGTTGAAATACCGCGGTGAATCGGAGTTTTTTAAGACGATGCCAGAAATCTCCTGTGATAACGTAGAGCTTATTTTCTTAATTTTTAATTACTAATTTTCTTAATTTTTATGTTCTTAATTTTATTTGTTACGGTATCTCATGTCGTGCACGCATAAAGTGAGAGGAATGCAGTGCGGGGAGCGATGACTCAACTGGCACGCTGCCGACGAGAGAAACACCAAGATGTAACTTTAACATTATCTAAGAACAATGATGGGCAGGCAACACAAGAAAATGTACTCTTACGCTGTCTCGTTATGATATCAGGAAGTATTCTTTTGTTCCAACTATTCCTTGATGAATACTAGTGACTTCGGACGTCGTTTTAGATATAATGCACCATAGCGAGAAAGTTAAAGAACACAGCGTGAGTGGAAAGCACATAATTAATGGTATGGAATTTGTGATGTTTGAGCAAGTAGACATAAGCTGGTGATTTTATTATTAATACCGACTCAAATCAAAGGATTTGAACGAGGAAGAGTCAAAAAATCGCTACATCCTTACTAAACCGATCGACGCTTTTAAGGTTTGAGGGAAATAAAAGCATAAAAAGCCATAAGTCACATTATGTACAAATGTTGTTTGCGGGTATTCGATACAGTTAACATTGAGATAAGTAGTATAATACATGGATTCGGCCGCCACCACCCCCACCGGCTCCCAGAGGCCACCTCCACCACCACCACAGCCAGAGGCCACCCAGATGCCTCCTCCACCACCACCACAGCCAGAGGCCTCCCAGAGGTCTCCTCCACCACCCGCGGGAAATTTGAATTTGTAAACAAAGCCACGTGCTTTTTGACAGCTGTCATCGACAACAACGCATCGCTAACCTCAGTACTGCCATCTTGACGGGCCTAAACCTCAGTAGTGCCAACTAAACCTAACTAGCGCGAGGTAAACAAAGCCACGTGTTTTTTGAAAGCCACGTGCTTTTTGACAGACAACAACGCATCGCTAACCTCAGTACTGCCATCATGACGGGCCTAAACCTCAGTAGTACCAACTTAACCTAACTAGCGCGTGGTAAACAAAGCCACGTGCTTTTTTGACAGCTGTCATCCGCCATCTTTAAACCACAGAGCACTGTGCTGCCCTCTTTATCGCAGTAGCTGCAAATTCGTCACCTGTCATCCGCAGTGCTGCCATCTTAACGGGCCTAAACCTTAGTGCTACCAACTTAACCTCATTAGCGTGAGATAAACAAATCCACGTGTTTTTTTGACAGCTGACATCCGCCATCTTTAATCTATAGAGCTCAGTGCTGCCCTCTTTAGCTACTTACCTTTGAAATGTGGTGGCGGATAATTTGAAAAATGCATTTTGACAGCAGCCATCTTTAATCTAGAGAGCACCGTGCTGCCCTCTTTAGCTAGATACGTTTGAAATGTGGTGGCAGGCAATTCCACATGACAGCAGCCATCTTTAATCAAGAGAGCATCGTGCTGCCCTCTATGTGGTGGCGGCAATTTGAAAAATTCTACATGCTCTTGTTTGGAAACAAACTCACGCGCTTTTTTGACAGCCGTCATCCGCCATCTTTAATCAACAGAGCATAGTGCTACCCTCTTTAGCTAGATACCTTTGAAATGTGGTGGCGGCAAATTCCACGTGCTCTTGTTTGGAATCAAAGGTATGTGCTTTTTTGACAGCTGACATCCGCCATCTTTAATCTATAGAGCACAGTGCTGCCCTCTTTAGCTACTTACCTTTGAAATGTGGTACGTCACAGCTGTCATCCGCAGTGCTGCCATATTAACGGGCCTAAACCTTAGTGCTACCAACTTAACCTTACAGAGCACTGCGCTGCTATCATGCGGGCAATTTCGTCAGCTTTCATCCGCCATCTTTAATCTACAGAGCACCGTGCTGCTCTCTGTAGTAGCGGGCAATTTGAAAAGTTCTGTTAGCTGTCATCCGCCATCTTTAATCAAGAGAGCACCGTGCTGCCATCTTTAGCTAGATACCTTTGAAATGTTTTGGCAGCAAATTGAAAAATTCCACATGCTCTTGTTTAGTAAACAAACTCACGCGCTTTTTGTCAGCTGTCATCCGCCATCTTTAATCTATAGAGCTCAGTGCTACACTCTTTCGGTGCATACTTTTGAAATATGGTGGTGGATAATTTAAAAAGAAAAATTCTACAGCAGCCATCTCTCGACGCTAATTGCACAAGATGGTGGCTATACATGACTCCTTAAAGGTGCTTATGCAAGATGGCCGCTATACATAGGTTCTTATGAGATGCCCTTGGGATGCTTGCGCAAGATGGCGGTTATACAAGGCTCCTTATGAGACGCCCTAGAGATGCTTGCGCAAGATGGCGGTTGTTCTTATGAGGCGGCTTAAGGGTCCTTGCACAAGATGGCTAGAGATGCCCTAAGGATGCTTGCGCAAGATGGCGGACGCAAGAAGGCGGCTATACACGACTCCTTATGAGACGCTTTAAGGGTGCTTCCGCAAGATGGGTGCTGCTCTTATGAAGAAAGCTAGCTTAGAGGCTAACGTGTCGTGCTGGTTCGATTCATTAAATTTGGGGCTTAAATGCATAATGTTAAATATCTCGAAAACGGTGCATCGTAGAGCCCATTAGCCCATTAGCCCATTAGCCCTTTAGCCCTTTTGCCCATTAGCCATTTTTCCCATTAGCCCCTTAGCCTATTAACCCTACAAGGAATGTGCGGTAAACTAATCTTCTTAGAACAAAGGTATCCCCTGACATGTTCTAAACACATGTTGTATTGAGTACAGTGTTCGGTTCTACTTATTCAGTGTTCTAAACACTTCAATCAATGTTCCGACCACATGATAAAGTTAACGGCATAGAGTGCAGTGTCCGATCCCAGCCTTGTTACGTTTCTTCTGTGATTTGCAAGTCTAAACATGCTTAATGACGTCATCACTGCAGCACGTGCTTACTCTAGCTATTCCGATGTAGGTTTAAACTTGTTCGATAGAGCTATGCCTTGACATAAGAGGGGGCCTTAACAGCTTATGAAAAAGCACGTCGAATTTTTCAAATTACCCGCCACTACATTTCAAAGGTATGAGGTTTAGTGCTGTAAAAATACCTGCACGATGCAAAGCTAGCTTTCTTCATCAGAGCAGCCACCATCTTGTGTAAGCACCTCTAGGCCGTATCATAAGCAGCTGTGTATAGTCATCGTCTTGTCGCTGCTACCTCCCGCAAGCACCCCTAGGGCGTCTCATAAGAGCAGCAGCCATCTTGTGCAAGCGCTCTTAAGCTGTCTCATAAGAAGCTATGTATAGCCGCCATCTTGTACAAATAGATAGCCACCAATGCCAAAGGATCTAAGTAGGAATCGAACCGTCGATCTCATCATTAGACTATGTTTTTCTTATGCTATCATGTTCCTGATACTGCAAACCTAGGTATCAGGTAGGAACATTTTGTTCGTTTTCGAGATATTTAACATTATGCATTTAAGCCCCAAATTTAATGAATCGAACCAGCACGACACGTTAGCCTCTAAGCTAGCTTTCTTCATAAGAGCAGCACCCATCTTGCGGAAGCACCCTTAAAGCGTCTCATAAGGAGTCGTGTATAGCCGCCTTCTTGCGTCCGCCATCTTGCGCAAGCATCCTTAGGGCATCTCTAGCCATCTTGTGCAAGGACCCTTATGCCGCCTCATAAGAACAACCGCCATCTTGCGCAAGCATCTCTAGGACGCCTCATAAGGAGCCTTGTATAACCGCCATCTTGCGCAAGCATCCCAAGGGCATCTCATAAGAACCTATGTATAGCGGCCATCTTGCATAAGCACCTTTAAGGAGTCATGTATAGCCACCATCTTGTGCAATTAGCGTCGAGAGATGGCTGATGTAGAATTTTTCTTTTTAAATTACCCACCACCATAATTCAAAGGTATGCACCTAAAGAGTGTAGCACTGAGCTCTATAGATTAAAGATGGCGGATGACAGCTGACAAAAAGCGCGTGAGTTTGTTTACTAAACAAGAGCACGTGGAATTTTTCAATTTGCTGTAAACCACATTTCAAAGGTATCTAGCTAAAGATGGCAGCACGGTGCTCTCTTGATTAAAGATGGCGGATGACAGCTAACAGAACTTTTCAAATTGCCCGCTACTACAGAGAGCAGCACGGTGTTCTGTAGATTAAAGATGGCGGATGAAAGCTGACGAAATTGCCCACATGATAGCAGCGCAGTGCTCTATTGATTAAAGATGGCGGATGGCAGCTGTCAAAAAAGCACGTGGCTTTGTTTACTGAACAAGAGGACATAGATTTTTTCAAATTGCCGCCACCACATTTCAAAGGTATCTAGCTAAAGATGACAGCACGGTGCTCTCTTGATTAAAGATGGCGGATGACAGCTAACAGAACTTTTCAAATTGCCCGCTACTACATAGAGGGCAGCAAGGTGCTCTGTAGATTAAAGATGGCGGATGACAGCTGACGAATTTGCCTGCATGATAGCAGCACAGTGCTCTATTGATTAAAGATGGTGGATGACAGCTGTCAAAAAGCACGTGGCTTTGTTTCCAAACAAGAGCACATAGAATTTTTCAAATTGCCGCCACCGCATTTCAAAGGTAACTAGCTAAAGAGCGCAGCACTGAGGTTTGTGATGCAAGATGGCGGATGACAGCTGTCAGGAAAAAGCATGTGAGATTGTAAAGCACGTGGAATTTGCCACCGCCACAAAGAGGGCAGCACGGTGCCCTCTTGATTAAAGATGGCTGCTGTCACGTGGAATTGCCTGCCACCACAGGTATCTAGCTAAAGAGGGCAGCACGGTGCTATCTGGATTAAAGATGGCTGCTATCAAAAAGCATTTTTCAAATTATCCGCCACCACATTTCAAAGGTAAGTAGCTAAAGAGGGCACCACTGTGCTCTGTGGATGAAAGATGGGGGATCGCAGCTGTCAAGAAAGCACTGGATTTGTTTACCGATTCAAATCTCGCGCTAGTAAGGTTAAGTTGGTAGCACTAAGGTTTAGGCCCGTTAATATGGCAGCACTGCGGATGACAGCTGTGACGTACCACATTTCAAAGGTAAGTAGCTAAAGAGGGCAGCACTGTGCTCTATAGATTAAAGATGGCGGATGTCAGCTGTCAAAAAAGCACATACCTTTGATTCCAAACAAGAGCACGTGGAATTTGCCGCCACCACATTTCAAAGGTATCTAGCTAAAGAGGGTAGCACTGTGCTCTGTTGATTAAAGATGGCGGATGACGGCTGTCAAAAAAGCGCGTGAGTTTGTTTCCAAACAAGAGCATGTAGAATTTTTCAAATTGCCGCCACCACATAGAGGGCAGCACGATGCTCTCTTGATTAAAGATGGCTGCTGTCATGTGGAATTGCTTGCCACCACATTTCAAACGTATCTAGCTAAAGAGGGCAGCATGGTGCTCTCTAGATTAAAGATGGCTGCTGTCAAAATGCATTTTTCAAATTATCCGCCACCACATTTCAAAGGTAAGTAGCTAAAGAGGGCAGCACTGAGCTCTATAGATTAAAGATGGCGGATGTCAGCTGTCAAAAAAACACGTGGATTTGTTTATTTCACGCTAGTGAGGTTAAGTTGGTAGCACTAAGGTTTAGGCCCGTTAAGATGGCAGCACTGCGGATGACAGGTGACGAATTTGCAGCTACTGCGATAAAGAGGGCAGCACAGTGCTCTGTGGTTTAAAGATGGCGGATGACAGCTGTCAAAAAAGCACGTGGCTTTGTTTACCACGCGCTAGTTAAAGTGCTATTAAAACAATGTGCGTGTTCTGACAGTTCGCAGCACGTGGCGCCGAACAAAGGAGTGGGAGCGCTGTGTTGCCACATGATCCGGCATGAGTTACTACATCACAGTCAACAGCTCTCGTTCTGCGCTAGGCTCTGCGGAAAATAATATCCATTAACGGCGATCATGAAAGAGTTAGAAAAACGTTAAATATCGTTGCTATTATTCCAAGATGGCTCAGCAGTAATTTCATCAGCTCAAATATCGTAAGACAAACTCCTCATTCGCCTTCCTCATAGGCTTTAATGAGTCGGGTTTTGCCCGGTGTTGATAACCTGTCATGTGATGGTCCAATTACATCCACTCCCTCTCTTCCCCCTTCACCTTCTTCCCAAGGCTCCTTTTCTTTCTTTTCTTTTTCTTTCCCTATTCTAATTACTGTAGCTTCAGAAATTTTAAAGCTGCTGCTGTTCTTTCTACAACTTTGTTAACGTCTATCAGTGGGCCTCCATTTTTCCCTTCAGCCTCAAAATATTCCCGTAAGGCACATACCATATCGCGAACTTGACCACGTATAGCGAAGCCATGCCTCTCCATTACGCTTGCCTTTTTTCTAGGTGAATGAATTCTAGGTCGCCCTCGGTGTTTAGCGGCGCTCTGAACGGGTTGCAACATTTTGAATTCAGTAAATGAGACGGTGTTAAAATTACACTATACTACACAATACTGTAATTTACACTACACTAGAATGCCAGCCTCGATAACGATACACTTATTAACACAAACACAATAGCACTATAATATTTAGTTGATTTAAAAAACACACTATACAGACAATGATATCTCTCAAAGTAGACATTGTTAGCCCAGCCACATGTGTTACGGTATACTATATTGGCAACGTGGAACTCGGACCGACCGCCTCACGAAGCTTTCAGACAGCGGGGGTAGGAAAAGGGAGAGTGCATGCCGAGCTGGGATTGGCTGAAACGGGAGGCGTGTACCGGTTGCCATAGTAACTGCCACCTCCTACTACCACGCTGAGAGCTGTCAGAACACGCACATTGTTTTAATGGCACTATAGGTTAAGTTGGTACTACTGAGGTTTAGGCCCGTCATGATGGCAGTACTGAGGTTAGCGATGCGTTGTTGTCTGTCAAAAAGCACGTGGCTGTCAAAAAATACGTGGCTTTGTTTACCTCGCGCTAGTTAGGTTAAGTTGGCACTACTGAGGTTTAGGCCCGTCAAGATGGCAGTACTGAGGTTAGCGATGCGTTGTTGTCGATGACAGCTGTCAAAAAGCACGTGGCTTTGTTTACAAATTCAAATTTCCCGCGGGTGGTGGAGGAGACCTCTGGGAGGCCTCTGGCTGTGGTGGTGGTGGAGGTGGCCTCTGGGAGGCCTCTGGCTGTGGTGGTGGTGGTGGAGGAGGCATCTGGGAGGCCTCTGGCTGTGGTGGTGGTGGTGGAGGAGGCATCTGGGAGCCGGTGGGGGTGGTGGCGGCCGAATCCCTGTATTATACTACTGACATAGATATTCGGCTTTTCCTGTTCTGGACCCTTTCATACTGATACACTATTCCACGCTAATAATACATACTGTACAACGCGCGTTTCCCTTAAATTACATACCAGTACCGAGTTCCAAGAAATTCCCTTCAGCCATCTTACCGTGGAGTCGTGACAAACTGCTTACTTTCGACCCTATGTTAGAGGAAAACGAATTATGAGGAAAATTGAAGTTTACAGTCGGTGTGTACAATATGCAATAAGACTTTTGAAACATATAGGTTTTTATGGCTGTCGTCATCATCAATTCACTGAGGACACGTTTGCATAATTTACTTTCCATCTCAACACGTTCGCTGCTGTATAAAAACTTCATGGTAAATAATCCCCTTTGAAATGAATAAATCCTGTGCTGCTCGCACGCAAATGTTGCGATGGTTATATTACATACTGGCTGGTGGCTGCACGGGTTTCATGAAACAAAACAGACATCGCACAAATCATCAAAGGATGTTCAACTAAATTTCTGATCCTACATCCGACCAGAGCGATAAAATCCAGATTTGTTAAACAAATCCTTTTAAAGCGGATTTTTGTTTCATGAACAAGGTATTTTTTATTTAGTAAACTGTGGAATTCTGCGCCATGTTTTAATATGTGTTTATCGTATTTACTGGTCTTCCTTTGTGCATGTCATTACCAATGGGAGTACTGTTGTGTGGTATGAACTAGTACACAGCAGCCACTAATTGTCTTGACTAGCTTATCGAGGTTTGATAAAGACTAAAGTATATCCAGATGGGCGGGTGGCTCGTACGGTGCTGCGCTGGCCAACTGAGGTCAAGCTCCAGGTGCTAAAATTTGTCGGTAGATTTACCAGCACAAAAATAACTACCGAGGGACGAAATTTCGGCGCATTGGCATCTCCGAAAACAGTAAACATTGTTAGTAAGACATAAAAGTATTATTATTACTATTATTATTATTATTATTACTATTATTACAACTTTGCAAGAACCACCGCTTTTCTCACATTCAGTTGTGAGTCATAGGTAATAATAATAATAATTTCGTGTGGCTATTTCTAGCCGAGTGCAGCCCTTGTAAGGCACACCCTCCGATGAGGGTGGGCGGCATCTGCCATTTGTAGGACACTGCGTGATATTGTGGTGGAGGCTAGTGTTATGTGTGGTGTGTGAGTTGCAGGGATGTTGGGGACAGCACAAACACCCAGCCCCCGGGCCATTGGAATTAACCAATGTAGGTTAAAATCCCCGAACCGGCCGGGAATCGAACCCGGGACCCTCTGAACCGAAGGCCAGTACGCTGACCATTCAGCCAACGTGTCGGACGAGTCATGGGTAGGAATTGTATTATAAACGTCGGTTTGCCCCTGTTTTCCGGCCGAATGCCCTTCCCATGTGGAATCATACATTCACAGTTGCATATTTCTGTGGTGAGCTGTATGTACCGTAGATGGAGGGAAATGTACTAAGACGAGTAAAAATATCCAACCCCGCACCAGAGGACGCGATTGAAATCACTTGCTCCGCCGGGAATGGAACACAGGGTCCTTTGAACTGAAGGGCAGTACATTGACGCAGTGAGCCAGACATTACAACAGCTATACCGTCACATACGAATTTACACAAAATTGTAGTCACATTTTGAATGTCCGCAAGTGCTGTTGTCCTTCGTAGTGTTATAATACTAAACACCAACAACGCGTTACTAATGCAATACAACCGTTTTATGAGTAAACCCTCCAACTGAGCACGCGAGTCAACACAGAGTATGAGTGTGACGTCACGTACTTAGCACACATTTTGCCTTACTTTGAAGTACTTTTTAATGAAAAGTACATTTTGAGTATTTAATGTTTTGAATGCAATAGGCAGCCTTTTATCTGTCAATTGAGACATTGAACATAATTCTCTTGGGGATGTTCACATTCTACCGAAACACTAATAATGCAATCGAAACCGACTTTCAACCTATTACGTCGTATTACGTACATTTAGTACGTATTGAAGATATGTTAAATAAAGAGCAAAATGGCCAACCGGACATCAGTGGGATCCGAAGCCACAACCTCGCGATTTCGCGTCGGTTGCTCTACCAGTTGAGCTATGGTGGCCTAGGCCATCTTTGTTCCGTTGGAAAGGATCTAAGCTACAGGTCTAGCACTACTGCCATCACACTGTAGAGTGCGTTTAAGTCACCCGTTGAGTGCTAAATCAATGAATATTGAATTTTCACGACCACATTTAAATCGAAACCGACTTTCAACTTATTAGGTCGTGTTACGTACATTCAGTACGTGTTGAAGAGATGTTAAGTACAGAACAAGAATGGCCAACCAGATACCAGTGGGATCCGAACCCACAACCTCCCGATTTCGTGTCGGTTGCTCTACGAATTGAGCTATGGTGGCCTACATTGCGATTACAATGCGGTCGTGAAAATTCAATATTCACTAATAATACATTTCCCATGCGCACGTTGTCAAAGAACGTAACTTTACGCTAAAAACAGCGAAGAGTCACACAGGTGGCTAATTATAGTTTTAATGCTATTGTACACTGTTAATACTGGGCCATGAACTATAGCTTAGTAGCTGACATACACACATGGTAGGCGAGTATACCACCTTGCTCTCGTGCCATCTTCTCACAGACCATCACAGAATATTTTTTGTTTCCCGTGGCAGTTTATCGTATCCTAGATGTCAAACAGCGTAGAGACTTCTGCGTCCAGGATAATCTGAAATTGGACCGAGGACACAAACTTCCTGCACCACGAATCCAATTTCCATTTCGTTTGAATGCAGCCTCTTGATGATGATGTGTCAAGTGCAATTCGTTCAAGCTTAAGTTTTAGTTATACACTGTAGCTTGTTAATAAACTGTATTACTAATACACGGTAAATGATTTCGATACCTTGCTACTGATGTTATATAATTTAATCTGCCTATTCATTTTAACTGCAGTTCCATTTTGGAAAGCACGTAAATAGTAAGTATACACTCCAATCATCCGATAGCTGTTTCAAATTAGGATGTTATCCCTTTTCAGATGCCATCGCAAATGTTGAGGATTAACATTTAAATAGAAACAACGAGCTAAATGAAATTTAGTATCGATATGTGAAATGACCTGAGTGATGCTCTAATTAAAATATCGTCAATTGAACTGCAAGTAATTTAACGTTGATACTGGATACAACAGTCTGTAATCGTGATGAACGGAACACGAAATACTAAATCCTAATTTAGTTAATTCAACATTCATTGCTTTTTGTTTTCTTCCATCAAAGCATTTTAGTGCATAAAGAGGTAGATATTTTATTGCGCTGCATTAAATGTTTAGTGTTACTAACAGTTGGGCATCCTACAGGATGTCCCCAAAAGTGTGGTAAGTTATTGTAACATAGACAACATTAGCTGGAATGGAGGGGAAATATTCCAATACTGACATTCCAGGGAAGTTCTATACGAATTCAATGAAGTCTGTTCTTCCTCCATAACGTAAGAGTCAGTTACTGACTACGACATGAGCAGGCGCAAGTCCCCGCACTTGTTGCACACAGTGGAATGTGCCAGATCAGGTCGTATGCTCCACACTCTTTGTCTTCTTCTTTCCGACATCGGTGAAGTCGCGGGTGCGAAATGTGTCGCACATGTGGATTTGGCCCTGTTGTATGGCCGAGTGCCCTTCCTGACGCCAACCTTGTATGGACGGATGTAATCACTATCGCTATGTGGTCGTTGGTGGTGTGGTATGTTCTCTGAACATGAAGAAGAAAGTGTTGGGCTAAACACAAACACCCAGTCCCCAAGCCACAAGAATTTTCTCCAAACAGGCTATTAAGTTCAGTGATAGCTAATAATCATTGTCATCATTGTCATCATGATTGGTTCCTTCAATGCATAAGGGAACGAGCTTCCCCCAATGAGCCGTTCTCCGTATCATTCCACTTCATGTAAACTGTTCGTGGATATTCTTTGAACATTTTGCGCTATATTTTGTGTGGTGTACTGGACTTCCGCCTACCTCGTGGTGGTTCGCATCGCATAGCGCTTTTCGAGTATCGGCTGTCTGGTAAGCGAAGTATGTGGCCAGCTAGACACATTCTTACAATATCTTGTGGCCACTCTGAAGCAAAATGTCCTCATCGGTGACTCGCCAGTGCCAAGGGACGAGCGATCCGTTGAGCTTACGTGATGTCTGCGCCGTAATGTTCCATGATCGCTGTTAAAATGATGGATGCTTTATAAAGATTCAGTTTTGTCCCTTAATTGACCACTGAAGTCGACCAGATGAGTCACAAACGCTGAAACACTGCTGAGGCTAAGCCAGTTCTGTAGCTGACATCTACAGTGGCATCTTGATGTGGGATGCTACGGGGATAAGTGAACTGTTTCACTGGCTGCTCCCTAACGGTGATCAGTATGTTGATGACTTTTGATTTATCAACACAAATACGTAATGAAACTGTTCCACCCTCGGTGTCCAAGCTGTTGGTCATGTCCTACAGAGAGGTAACGGTTTGCGACATCATTGGAAAATTCGAGGTCAGTGAGCTACATGTCGTTCAAACGACATTCCAGTGCTTGGTACATTCATCGCCTTCCTCGTAACAGCATGATGATGACGAGAAGATGACAGCCCTGCCTGACACCTGTATCGGTGATGAAGAAGTTCACTGTCGGAACAGCATCATAGTCCCTTGAAGACACTCGCTTGGGATACGATAAGTTCTTACGATGTTACACAACGAGTATTCAGTCAAAATATTTCTTGAAATCGATAAAATTGTAAGTGGTTTTTGGAACTCGATACAATGCTCGATAATGTTACACGGCGTGAAGATTCGATTGGGACATGAGCCGCAACTGCTTTTTTCAACACCTGAGTAAAACGATGGAGAAAGAAGGGAGATTCCTCGCCAGTTGGGGTTCCGGTACGCATTGCGTGCACCAGCCTTGGTTGACGAGTACGGAGCCCGTGAGGTACTGCTGTCGACTTCCCGCCTTCCGACCTCCCTTGGACCACACTTCTTCTCTACCGGTGACAGTGCAAAGCGAAGGGAATCTTCTATTTTCACACCCTTTCTTTCTCCGATACCCTCAGTCTTCGCAGAGTCAGTTCTCTTCCATTTTAACACATAATGCGGACCTACTGGGAGGAAAATGACACCCACACATCCTCGTGAAATACGTAATTGCCATGTTTTTCGAACTTTTAGTTGGTCATAATCAACGACAGTCGAATACGCGGCAGACTTTACGTGTTCCCAAAGGTAAAAAAGCCAGGGGAGTGTGATAGCTAACTCTACCTGCCCAGCGCCCAGGATAATACCAGTTAAGCAGCCTGCGGGGAAAGTGTAGGAGCAACGTCATTCACGAAATACACGTAGCTAGTGTTATGACTGCAAAGTAATCAGGAAATGTAGTACGGAAGCCGTCCGTGTCGGTACGCAGTGTCCCAACAAGCAATCACTAATAACCCGAGATGATGGTTCAATTGTGAGTAGCTAATTTTGACACTGTAAATAGTTATGTGATACGAACAAAACAGTAATCTCGGACCTTGATCCCTTGGTAGCTGATTCTTGCGATAAGTGAAATTTCGTCTAAAAGGAGTATCTAAGTAAAGTTTGATAACAAAATAACATAAAGGTATATTTCTTTTATAGGGCCGATGACCTTCGATGTTAGGCCCCTTAAAACAACAAGCAAGCAAGCATTTCTTTTATATATTTCTGTCGTTTCATTCTTAGAACTTCTTACATAATATTTCCTTGTAAAGTATGTTTGGCATTCATTTTTAAAAAAATATGTATTTAGCACCTCAAGCAAAATAATGTTTTAGTTGACTTGATTGATGCGCACTGCAGAACGGCGGGGAACTCTCATATAGCTGTGTCGTAATCCCATCCCATCGCACTGAGCCATGTCCTGTCATTTACTTCACTTTAACAGCTGTCACTGCTGCGCCCGTGTGGCCTGCACTTCCACTGGCATAAATCTCCACTCAGTTCCAAATGTTTGAATGCCTTTTACGTATATTCAAATAATATTAATTCCTCAGGCTTTCCTAAAAGGGCATTTAATTTGACTTTTGACAAACAGTTATGGTCTTTTTAAAAGTTAAACACAGTGAATTAAAATACATTGACTTGAGTATTTATTGGTGTATCGACATCGGTCGAGACGAGGCTCCGCAAGCAGACATCCAAGGACTCTCACTTCCTATTGGTTGTTTAACATCGGACTAAAACATAGAAGGTTTTCGACGACACAAAGATATGAAAGGGAGGAGACTTAAACGCAGCTGTTGTCTTAAATAAGGTTCAGAAGTAGCATTTGCCTGTTGTGAAGGTATTGACGGCTGTAGAACCTCACAATTTGTGAACAAGGTCTCCAGCTTAGTCTGGCATTAACTGCTGCTACTAACACTACAAAAACTAAAAGTAACAGTATAATAAGCTGCTCTTTCAGTGTATCAGACAGAAAATTGGTAGCCATCGGGGCCTAAAATCACGGGTTCGAACCCAGCGGTTATTATTTTAGGGTGATTAAATACGCAATTGTTATGGCGATACATTTAAGTGCGCATAACATAACATCTATGCGATAAAATTTGCGATTCCTCGAAGTCTTCGAATATCAAAACGTAATCAGCTGAACGTAAAACCAAGTACCTGATAATGATAAATGGACTGGACAAAGAATCACTTCAGGAACGAATACGCATACTTGAAGTAGCCTACCAAACGTCCCGCACGATCTACAACAAAAATGCCTTTCCCAAAATACTCCGATACGTCACTATGAATCGGTTCTAAAGCCAGTAGCAACCCTATCCCTAAATAGCAATAAAGGACTTCTCGAAGAACTGGAGTAAAAGGGGCGCAAAATAATTAGAGGCATCAAGAAGAACGACATCCACCAAAAGAGATTAAGTAACGAAGTCTGAAATAAAATACAGAAAATGACAGACACGATCCGCGAAAGACGGACACACGTCATACGAATGGCTGGAAAGAGATCATTCAAAACCTAAAACCACGACGCCTTCAACTGCTACAGTTCAAACCGGCAGACGCTTTTAACACAAGTCTTTTCCGTAGAAAGATAATGACGAACCGGCTAAACCGAGACGAACCCCGCTACGTCACATTTTTAATGGAGATGTTTATGGAGAAACAATGAGATATTATTTATTTATATTAAAATTAAGGTGACCCGCCACGTCACTAATTTGTCACACATCTGTGGGCAAGAATATCCTATGGGCGCCAGGCTTCAAGCTTATGGCTTGAAAACGATAGTTGATAATTAATAATGATAATAATAATAATACGTAATGAGACACTAAAAACTCCCAGGTGTTGGGTGACGCAACACTAACCATTAAGTAAACTAACTTGGAAGTTAAGGATCATTAATAATAATTTCAGAAAATACAAATTAAAACATCTATTTATTAGGAATTAAGAAACGTGACGTAAACGGCGTATTAACGGAATCTGAACTAACGAAAGCAAAAGAAAAATTGAATGAAATAAACTCAAAGAAAATGAACTGTTACGCGAAGACTAGCAGTAATTGATGCCATTAGCTCACCATTTGTGGACTCTGTTATCTGGATACAATCTATGTATCAGCTGTTGATTGATGGATCTCTCGTACAGGCGGCGTCATCTCTTGTTGTGGATTCTAGTCCTACTCCTGCTTTGTGCACAGTACACTATCTGTACTACGACTTTCCTGCCTTTAACACTTCCTACTGTACTCCTTACATAAAGTCGTAATGAGTTCTAATTTTAATAGCAAAACCACCATGGGTTACGTCTATGGAGAGAATACACTTGTATTCTTCCGTATTACGGAACAGTAGCGTAACTAAATTCATAACAAAATCTCTCCTGCCCTATAGCAGTCCAATCCGGTCTCCCGTTGACTTTAACTCTCCTCATTGATATAACAGGTCCCAATGAGAATAAATGTTGAGTAGTACACTACTCAGATGCGAAGTGAACTAAGTTAAGATCTTCTCCGATGTCGAGACGTACATCTCTCCTCCGATGATGGATTAGAATCGGCCTTCTAAGTAGCTGTAAGTAAGAGTGTCTTCCAGTAAGAGTGTCCTTCCAAATGCCTGTCGTTGAAGTATATAGGTTCCAAAGTCTCCCTCCATCAACCATATCACACGGTCTAGTAAGATTTGATGTCTTATCCCTTCTCCTATCCATTGCTGTGAATCCATCATGTTCCTTCATTACGTCCATTCACATAGGTTGAAACAAAGCGTTAGGTAGCGAACTTCGAAGAGTAGGCGTTAACAAGGTTTTTAAGTGTCTCTTCAGAGTGTGGAGAGGGTAAGATCTCTCGTAAGCTTCATGACGCACATTTCCTGGTAATATGCTGAGATTAGCCTGCTGACTCCGGTCACCTGACTTTGGTTGTTGGAAAATTTACTGCAAGCTATTAATACGAATGATGTTGAAATACTTTACTCAATAAGTCGTTCGTTCAGAATACGTTATAGCGGCAATGCAAAAAAATTAATGATGATGTGAAATGGATGATTAAAACCATATATATATAAAAGAAAAATGACTTACCAGTGATTAAATACATACATCTTTTCAATTAATTACACAGATCAATAATTTAGTACATGCTGTGATGTTCCGAACATCACACTTTCTTACTCTCAGCAATTCGACCGAGTATCTCTTCATTCGTGATTCGATCTAACCACCTCACATTCAGTATTCTGTAAAGCTTTTTTCTCTTACTTTCTGAGCTAATTAACGTCCAAGTTTCCCTTCCATACATGCCACGCTCGAGATGGAAGTCTTCATAACTCTCTTTCTAATTCCTATGTCAATGTTCGAAGTGAGTACATTTCTTTTGTTAAGAAAGGTGTTCTTTGCTTGTGCCAATCTGCATGCTATGTTGTCGTTACTTCTGCCATCGTTAGTTATTTTACTACCTAAGTAATAATAGGCCCATTCACCTACTTCAATACTGAATTTTTACGACAGCAATGTAATAGGTCCGCCTCTGTAGTGTACTGGTTAGTGTGATTAGCTGCCACCCCCGAAGGCCCGAAGAAATTTGAAAAGTGGTACGAGGGCTGGAACGCTGTCCACTCATCTTCGGGAGGACAACTGAGTAGAGGTAGGTTCGATTTCCACGTTAGCCATCCTGGAAGTGGTTTTCCGTGGTTTCCTACTTACCCTCCACGCAAATGCCTGAATTTTATCCAACTTTACTCCACGGCCCCTTCCTTCCCTCTTCCTTGTCTATCCCTTCCTATCTTCCCATCCTCCCTCAAGGCCTTGTTGAGTGTAGCACGTGAGGCCGCCTGGCTGAGGTACTGGTCATTCTCCCCAGTTGTATCCCCGACCCAGAGTCTGAAGATCCAGAACACTGCCCTTGAGGCGGTAGAGGTGGGATCCCTCACCGAGTCCGAGGGTAAAACCGACCCTGGAGGGTAACCAGATTAAGAATAAGAAGAAGAAGCTATGCATTCGAAATCCAGAACAAAAATGACCAACTGAACACCGCGTGAAATTCATTTCGATTACAATGCGATCGCGAAAATTCAATAGTCATTGAGTTGGCCCGCAACGGGCAGCTTAAACGCACTCTACAGTGTGCTGTTAGTTGTAGCAGACCTGTAGCTTAGATCCTTCCCAACGGAAAAAATATGACCTAGGCCAACATAACTCAGTGGTAGAGAAAACAAAGCGAATTCGGGTGGTTGTGGTTTCGGATTCCACTGGCGTTCTGTTGGATATTTTTGTTCTGCACATAACATCCCTTCAACACGTACTATATATAGGTAACCCTACCTAATAAGTAGAAAGTGGCTTTCGATCCATCTACATACTTTCTTTAAGACTCCATTTCCTAATCGAATATTTCCTCCGTCACCTGACTTCGTTCCGCTGTACTCTATTACTTTTGGTTTGGAGTTATTTGTTTTCACCTTGCACTCCTTCCCAAAGACTCTGTCAATAGCAATCGGTGTTTTATCAAGTTTACGTTCCGTAGTGGTCCAGCTATTATTAATTTCTAGATCGAAGGGTTGGCGAGTTCCACACAAGAAGCTGAGGAATGTCCTCGTTTCATTAAACAATCCACTTGATGATGCGATTAATAGCCAATTAAAATCTCATGTGCTCGAGGGCAATTTCACAGTAATTGTCCAGGGGTGTTAAAAGTTCGACTGTCCTGTTATCTTTGCATCACAAGAAATAATTTCTTTCCATTGCAGGAAATATGGCATGTAACATTCAATGAAATCTCTACGATTCGTACGACTGAATAATAACAATTTACTAAACCAACTTCGCTGTTATTTTCTACTGTGTATTAATTACCTCGGTTGAGGGCATCCAATCGCATTTGAACAGGAGACCTGAGGAAATAAACCCCGATATTTCTCAGGTATGTAAATGATATGGACGTGTAGTGCAGGCTCTTCTTTTCCTTTTAGCATATTGTTCTCCAGCGTGGGTATCCATATTGTTTATTGTAACAATGATTATCATTAACTTCTTCTTCCAGTTTGAATCGTGTTGTTGCTTTACGTTGCCGATGTTTTAGTTCACTCGAAACGAAGCGTCTGATTTATTTTAGAAGTTGTTTTACGTCGTACCACAAAAATAGGTCTTATGGCGACGATGGGAAACGGATGCAAAGGGAACGGCCTTGGACTTAATTATGATGCAGCCCCAGCATGTACCTGCTGTGAAAATGGGAAACCACGGAAAACCATCTTCAGGTAATATCTGCGCCAAAAGGAACGAAGGCAGGGATATTTCAGCTATAGCTAAGCAGTCGAGAGCAACATGGTGCCGTACAGCCGCAACTGCCGCTCCTCACTGCGCACTCGGTCCAACAGAGCGTCCGCATTTCCGTCCCATGCATTTGCTGATCTTGCTTCTTCTGCTTTGCCCAACACTCGGAGCCGTAAGTGAGGCCAGGTCTAGTATATCCGCCTGTCACATAAGACTCCTGTTAGCAAACGCCATTTGACCCATCCAACGTTGATGCGATGCTTCACGTCGTCCTCAATCGTCGCATGGTGGTAATAACTGAGCCCATTCATCATTGCCAGTGGTTCACCCGCTAAGAAAATTGTATTGGGTGGACCTTGAAGTTACTGAACATATGCCACACGTTATAAACAAATACATGTTGAACCAATGCCAAGAATCGGGTAGGGCCATGTAGTCACCATGTCCCTGCGAGCTGGGGCAGATATTTCATCCACAGTATCACCAGTCCGTAGATAAATTTCACATTCTCCATTCTATGTCTGTGCTCTAGAGATATTTAGTTGACTACAGATCAGATTATGGCTTGTATCTTCTAAAAATCCCTGAAATGCCCACACATTTCCAGCACTTATGTTGAATTCGAATTCGGTTATGATATAGTATATTGTGGATTTGGTGGCTTTACCCTCACATGTGTAGCGGTGAATAGTCTTATGCTTGAGGAATGTATTCGGGACTGTTGATCCCGTACTAGCACAGAAGTCCAGCAAAGGTTCCCATTTCTATTAGCACCCTTATCTTCCACACATTTATCCATCTCCTTCACATTCCTTCAGTTCTAATTGCAACTTTCTCATTGAAATCGCCCCTTACAACTAACCTATACTTGCTGTTGATTTTACTACGCTGTCACTCAATACTTTCTAAAACTTGTCAATTTCATCCCCATCTGCACCCTCACATGGTGAATAAACTGAGACAACTCTCGACCTAATTCTTCGAAATGCCAAATATACCCACACCATTCGCTTATTTACGTGCCTATGTTCCGTGCAGTACGCTTCCTGATGAACAGCACTACCTCACACTCTGCTTTTCCGTTTTTTTTTTTTGCTAGCGGCTTTACGTCTCACCGACACAGATAGGTCTTATGGCGACGATGGGATAGGAAAGGCCTAGGAGTTGGAAGGAAGCGGCCGTGGCCTTAATTAAGGTACAGCCCCAGCATTTCCCTGGTGTGAAAATGGGAAACCACGGAAAACCATCTTCAGGGCTGCCGATAGTGGGATTCGAACCTACTATCTCCCGGATGCAAGCTCACAGACCGCGCGCCTCTACGCGCACGGCCAACTCGCCCGGTGCTTTTCCGTTTTCAACACCCGTCAAAAACAATTTATAGTTTCCTATCTCCTCCTCGTTATCTCCCCTTACTCGAATATCACTTACTCCTAGTACATCCAGATGCATCCTCATTGCTAACTCAGCCAGTTCTACCTTCTTCCATAAGCCCCATTAGTATTGCTATCTCCGCGTCGATTTCCATTTCGTTAGCCAAGTTGTTCCCAAGGAGTCCCTCGCCTGTCAAATGGGAGTGGGACTCCATTACTCCCATAGGTCCGAGGCTTGCTTAAAATGTTCTGAGCTCGGTAAATTCATGAAGCAGGATGCTACCCTACTTACACATAGTCCAAGTGAGGATCTCTCCTGTAACGGGTTAGGGACCACAGGTGAATTTTTAGTCCGAGCCACCTGAGCACAAGGAGGACAATGACTCAGAATATGTACGAGATGCCCACTCCCATTCCATAGCAACTGGTATCCCGACTGTCAGGACCACTTACTAGGCCACTCAGCCGTTGCCCACGTATCACGATCTAGGACTTGACTATAGTAATCCACACCGTGAACCATATTATTATTATTATTTCTCCGTTAGGATCTTGTAGGGATCACGAGAAAATTTCAATGCTGCTTCCTCCAATACTCCATCATCTGCTCAATGTGTCCCCTTTTCCTCTTCTCGCTCCATTTTGAGCATGTTTTCTATCCCTCCAGACCTTGGAATCTTTCCATTTTTAACACTTAATTTCTAAACATGTCTCTCTCTTTCTCTCTCTCTGTTGCTGCTTCTTGTCTTATATTGTTTATTTCCAAATATTTCGTGACTTTATGAATCCAGGTTGTTGAGTTATTGTTCGAAAGATATTTGGGGATCTGTTTGGTTAACTTACAACGTAATTAAAGGAAATTACAGGAACCCACAATATAGAATCGTAAATTAACATACACATGGAACAAGACTGAGACATAGAAGTTATTTTTACATCATCGCGTACTAAAACAAATATGTATTGAGAACACTACAAGTTTTATCTTCTAAAGTTTCGAGCAAGTTGTCCTCAGAAATGACACACTTGAGAACAAAATATCAACTAAAAATCATGTGAATCTACGGATCATAGAAACTAAAATGACAGTTCAAATATTTCGCCATTAATGAAAAATAGTATCACGAACTTATCCATTTTGAATGATACTTTCAGGTATTGATAAAAACCCACACCACAGGACGAAATGATCACGCTAATTATGCCAATGTTAATATACAAACCTTATTAATGTTGTAAACAGTAAGGATTGCAACAATGTACGTATAAAAATATGAAACTACTCTATTAGAAGATAAGCACATTAAGTACTTTGCAGGTGTAAATAATAGCAATATTAGCAATATCCTACTACACATTTGCAAATATATTTTAGATAAGTTATTGTTATTATTATTATTATTATTATTATTATTATTATTATTATTATTATTATTATTATTCTTGATTTGTTGTGCCCAACAAAGGAGCACGTTTGAACTTATTAGCACTATTTCGGTGTTCTTCTTCTCTTCCCAGTTCCCCCTAATCCTCTCCCTGTCCATCCTGTATTTAGTCGGGTGGGCTTTATCGAAAATTTGTGTTTGTGAATTAAGAATCTTGAATGGTTCCTTCATTAATGCCAATTTCATTTGGGTCTTCAATGATTTCCTTTAGCCAATCATTGAGATTTTTCATTGATAAGCATAAGTGAAAAAAATATTCGTGAGACTAGAATCTGGAATCTATTTATTATTATTATTATTATTATTATTATTATTATTATTATTATTATTATTATTATAAGTTGTAGCAGGCCTATTATAGATAATTATTATTTGCCCTGACAGTGTTTAAAGTACACAAATGAAATGTAAATATCCTTACTTTTCACACTCTGACTTGACAATGGCCACATGAATGTAGTGAGTCGCTTTTCACCGAGTAAGCTCTTCCAGAGGACCTTAACACACAGTGGGTTACACTTGAGACACTTCCTGTCACCGTAGTTTGACTACTTTACTTTTTGTGTGCTCCAGAGGAAACTGCGCACCAGCGTTGTGACGGATGAAGTGGACAAGTCAACAATCAGCAAAATGATCCCGACTATTGACGCTGTGTTCCACATTGAGGCGATGTTCTAGTGTTCTACAGTTAGTTTAGAACCTGTTCTCTAATTTCCTGCAGTCAGTTGGTTTGGGAGTACTGTTGACTTTATTACCGCTCTGTTTTGTGGCTAAGTAAGGAACTTGTGCAGCGAAATTATTATAGTTGTAACTCGCCGAGCTCACAACTCACGCGATAACAGCACCACACTATATTTTCAGTAATGTATGTGTTGAGTTCGTTCAGTAGTGGCTGCTTACATAATTCCTGCAGGATTTTATCATGTATTTACCGGCTATGACATTCACTGAAATCGCATTCTTAGACAAGTGATCTTATATTTCTGGTATCTTACCTTTTTACGAGACGAAACTTAGTTAGCCAGAAAGCAGAGTATTAACTGCTGCTTTGCACATAGCTTGACTTGTAAACTCGGTTTACTGTTGTTATATCTGGACGTTATTTCACACCTTTCGCTCCTCACTTCGTTCGAGAGCAAACACGTAAACAGATGTGCCCACGTTATCTTAAATGTTTACCGTCCTGACATATTGCACGTATTGTAACTATCTCATATTAATATCTGTGTCAATCTAGTGAAAGGTAACTAGTAATAACAGCATGGCAAATTATCACAAAGTGAACAAAGTCTATTTGATTCTAACGCCTGCTTGCAGAAACGTTCATCAAATCAGTCCTTAATGGCTGATCAGCTGATTGCCAATCAACTATAATTCCAGAGTGCGTTGCAGAAAACCTAAGCTCCTATCAACTATATCCAATTTACTGACTGAAGATCCTAGAAGGAAATCAATCTGGCAACTGCGCAATTAGTGGCCACTGCCGTGGTGTCTATTTTATCCTCTTTAGTGTCCACCAGAGACATCAAATTGGCAGTGAATCAGGGAACAGCTGATCCTGATCGTGTTTCAGAAAGGTGAAAAATGAGCGGATTTTGAGGCTTTCGTTTGATTTTTATTAATTTTCAACAATATGAGTGATATCCCCACTAAGAAATTGAGAGGGGCAAATTTTTGATTGAATGTCAGAGCCATCTTACTTTATGTAGTTGACGGATAGTTGCATATAATTGAAAAAAACCGAATGCTGTGTGGGCAAAATTATGTAAGAGTAAACACCCATGCTGTGGATAGGTTGAAATTTGGTCACGTTGGCTTATTAATTCTAAAATATCTCGGTTTACATGGATATTAATATGCCAGAGATAAGTATTTATTTCAAAATTTGGTTGATATAAATTAACTCGTTCCATGTTAAAGTTTGAAGTTCTATGTGAGAACAACGACTACGGGAAACAAACCGCACTTTCTACAGGAACTTGAATCGATTTATCAGTGAAAGGTTTAATCAGATGTATTTATTGAAAGAAAAGCATTCGTGAGTTTAAAGACTGCAAGAGAATCAGTGCTTGATCTACATGAATTTACTGGTCAAATCTGATGGGAGATTGATCGTCGATCAAACACTGATTGCTGTTCCTGGAACTCATATAGGATAATTGCCAATCAAACCCACACTGCTTGCCAATCAAACTCCAGTCAAACTTTGATTGGCTTTCCTGCAACCGGGCATAAGCGCGGTTACTCTTAAACGATAGAAACAACAGAAACAACGCCTTCTAATTTCACACAGCAAATGGAATATTTGTCAGTTCGCAGATTACCGATCCAGAAACACAATTACTATCCCATTCAGGAAATGAGCTCCCCAGAGCCTACTTTACGGGGTAAGCAACAAACTCGTTCTAAAGTTTACAACCTCGTAATGTTGAAGTTAAGTTTGATCATTAAATGTAAAAGTAGCATACCATGTGATTCGACCGTTACATGAAAGAAACGTAATACGTCGTTCTTCTCCTGTCGAACAACAATACGTTACGTACTTCCCCAAGTCAAATAGAGTGGGGATGGTGGTGGGGGTAATTATTGTTTTAGGAGGAAGTACAACTGGGCAATCATCTTCTATCAACACTAATGAGAGGGAAAAAATTCAAGGGACACGACACTTCGAGAATTGAAGATCTTGGCCCAGGAAAGACAAGGGCCACGAAGGGCGTGGAAATGAAGGACTCCCTAGGCTTCGAGAGCTCTTCGTCGTGGTCGGAAAAGAACAAGCGTTTACCAAGGGAGGTCAAGTAGGATAGATGAAACTGAGGATCCTGGCACAAGTAAGTGGAAACAATGCCAGGACACTGCTAAGGGCCCTATGCAACTAACCCACGCTCCCAGGTCACAAGCTCATGGGGCCCCTTTTAGGCTATACCGTGGGTGTTATTCCGCAGCCCCGATCTCCCACCCAGTCAGGTGGACGTCAAAGAGATACATGTCATTAAAGCAAATGAGAGATCCTGTGCAAACTACTGAGGTTTAAATAGGAGACTACTGACGAAATGAGTGCTATTAGGTTGGAAAAAATATTGACTCAATTTCTAGAAAATGGATCTCACAGAATTCGTGTAGGTGAAGCAGTACATCAATTATTGCGAGGCATTATTACTTAACGTTTTGACATCTTCTCATATATTTTACCGTACTGGGTGACAGAGTCAGAAGGCACCCTGTCCTCTTCCTACCTGGCTGGTCAGTGGCGAGCCCGCGGAACGTTCGTTGACTTGGTAAAATAAACTAAAATAAATCTTACAGGTATAACAGGACAGGAATCGCGATTATGTGAGTGAATGAGGATAAGAATTTCACAAACAAAACTTTAATAATAGAAAAACATACAAACCGTGTAAAAACAGTAATAATCCCATAAATACATACACCAAAATACAAGTTCACATCAGGAGCCAAGAAGTGGCAATATGTCCAATTAATCTCTTCGGAGACCGTGGGGACATTACATAAGTTCGAACAGATTTATCACAGTATTGGTCATGATTAAAGGAGATTTCACGAGATTAGGAACAGAAATTCTTCGCACATAAAGAAACTAAATTTAACATTACTCCCATAAATTGGGGTTACAAATACACACGAATACAAATACAGCATTTTCTCTTACCCCCAAAAGCACTGAAGTTAAAAAGAGCCCGCACTCATCATCACGGACGAGAATGAACCCGCAACATCTAGAAAGCACACGTGCCACCCATCTAACAAAACACAATCAAATGTCAAACACAGAAAGAACCAAGACACAATAAAATAACACAAAACAAATCATAAATACCACTGCATCTGAAATAATAATAACAAGGAAATACACTCGTCTAGCGGGCTTGGTGAAGTAGGCCTTTCTTCCTGGGTCCTTAATCTGGGTGATGACACTGACCTTCCCTGACGAGAATGGGCGTGCCAAGCGGTCTGCCCCTCGGGTACAAACAAAACATTACGTCAGCTGACGTCTGCCACTACACGGTCGAATTTCTCACACAACTAGGTTCTGTCAAGTGGCCAGCGAGCCCCTTCTCATGCATTCCACACCGCTCTCAGCTGGGCGAACTGTCATCCCTTCAATACGGGGCAGTCTACAGGCGCTCTTGGCCTCAAAAATATAGCAAAGCATTACTCTTATATATGAGTCACTTTCCTCAGATTCATAATTAGATTTATATTACGGATCTCACTTCAGGCTATTCAAATGAAACGGAATATCATACATGCATTTCATCTCTTTATACGTGGGACCCCGGTTCATGCCACGTGCAAAGTCATGAGAAAACTCACCGGAATAATTTCGATAACCCTCTCTAATACAATTCTGAGGACATCTGACCCTCAGCTTCTTCAGTACCTGTGAAATTAGTGCACATTTATATAGAATGCTGGCCCTATTCTTAGGTTGCCCGGTACGCCCAGTAATAGTCTACCACTCGACGGTGCAAGGCATCTATGTCCTTTATACATTTTAAAGATCCTAACTCCGCAAAATTTCTATACAAAATAACCCAAAGAAATAACATAAAATTATCACACACTAAATCAAACCTAAATCCAAACTAACTCCCACATTACCATAAATTAATGACACAAAGCTACTACACTTACTACACATGCAAAAGTCCTGAGTAAAATTACATGATTTCCATAAGGGCCAATGAATGATTATTTACAAAGAAAATAAATGCGAAGCTAACTCTGTCCCTATCTAATGCTAATAAAATCTCTTCAAACTTATCTTGTCATGGTAAACTCATCGTTTCACCATGCCGGACTCAGTAATTGGACTTAGCCCAACATCACTGTGTCTTCGTCCTCGTTCGCTGGTCCTCGGTTCAGCTCCTGGGATTGGTTCATTGCGATGACGTGGTCTCGTGCTATTGGCAGCTCTTGTCATAGTTTTCGTACCGCATTAACTGCAATTCGCTCCTATTTCTCTATCTTCCACGTTAGGGCTGAAAATACTGCCTAACCATTCGAAAGTTATGTAACAAAATTCATAGCGCTCTACCGCACAAAACGTCCGAATTGATGTCTATTAATTGTTCCCTTCCTAGTTCGGGCACTGGCTACTTCTTCAGGCTACAATTATAAATTGTTTGATTTTACATCTTCTAAAACGGAGTATTTGTGTAGTTTGTAAAATTCACTACGCAGCCTCCTACGCGGCTCATTTCTACTAGGAGCAAGACTCTCCACTTTGCGCGCTCTATTTATTAGCCCAGACAGAAACGCCACGCCAGGGAAATCACCGAGATACACTCTTGACTCCTTTGTGTAGAGAAGAGTTTGTCCCGCTCAACTTGTATAACGGAAGGCGATGACTATTATTTCTTCTGTCGTGTTAGTTTCTCCGTATTTCGTCCATAGACGTAGATATTATTCTCGTTTCATAACTTGCCAGTCCTGCTTTCTGCCGCACAGGGTGGCATATGTGATTCCCTAACAGTATTCGAGTCGCTCCTTGCTCTCTCTCCTAGCGTGCCACGCCCGTCCTGGCGCTCTCTGCCTTCCTCGCGTCTCAGACACATTTGGCGCCTTTCTGATTTCAACACCCTGATACCACATTTCTGACGCGTTAAATTTTAATTTTCTCTCACCATGAACGATATGGTTAAATATAAAGACAGGGATAGGCTCTCTGGTTCAAATCCCGCCCACTCCATATGAGATTTGTGCTGGACAAAGTGGAGGAGGGACAGTTTTCCTCCGGGTACCTCGCTATTCTTCCAGCAACACTATGTAATATAATTTTATTTTATCTGCCAGTCATTAATCGTTGCCTCGGAGCAGTGTGACAGGCTTGGGCAGCCGGTACAGTTCCTTACCTCGCTGCTAGATGGAGGCTATATTCATTCCATTCCTGACCCAATTGAAAAGGCTGTGGATTCTCGCGGATGGCACGAATCAAGAACTGGAATAGCACGTGTGATTTTGCATTGTTTAGAGGGACTGAAGAAATTCTCGGCAATGTTGTGAGACGGGCGGCAGACAGCGATATGATGATAAAGGGGGTGAAAAATAGGATTATGAATTCCACCAGGAGATAAAGGCCTCTGAGTTCTAATTACAAAGTTGATGGAATATAAATGTTTTCTTTCTTTCTTTCTCTTTCTTTCTTTCTTTCATTCTTTCTTTCATTCCTTAAACTTCTACTTCTTCGTTTAGGCCTGCTATGGACCACGAGATTTGTAAAAATGGTGAGCTTTTTTCTTCTACTTAACCCAGTATTCCTTCATTCTAACGCTATGGATGTCTTTTCATTATAAAGTTCCTTTCACTCCTACTGCTGGGTGCAGTGATTTAGCTGTTAGTGACTGGAGAGAGTCAGATGTCTTGATTAACTTTCTGAACTTATATCGGTTCTAAATGCCGATGTGATCAATGTTTACGTATTGTAGGTCTTTCAGAACAAAATCCGTCCATTTGGCATTTGTTGCTTTCCCTCTACGTGCAATGTTGAAGATCCTTCAAGTGAGTTTCTTGCTGTCCATCCTGAATAGGTGACCATAGAACATTAGTCTTCTCTTCCTCATAGCTGTTGTAATGCTCTATCTTTTACTGCACAGTTCCTTGCTGTGCCTGATTCTGTACCATATCCTTCTTTAATGGGACCCATAATCCTTCTGAGGTTATTTCGCTCTTTCAGTTCCAGTTTTCTGAGCTGTCCTTTCTGGGTTATGTTCAGGCATTCTGAGGCGTACAGTACAGATGGTCTTACTACAGTGTTGTAGTGTCTAAGTTTAAAATTCAAGGAGATGGATTTAGACTTGTATATGTTCTTACAAAGATGATAAGCTCTTTCTGATTTAGTGCATCTACACTTCATTGCAAGGTCCCCATTAATATTTTAGGTTATCCGTTCTCAAAGATATTTGAATGATTTGGCCTTTCGTATTATTATGTCCCACAAACAAAAAATGATGTTGGATGCTTCTCTGATGTTGATCAGAAATTCTCTTTTGTTGGCAGCAATCTTCAGCCCTACTTTATCGGCTATCCGTTCGAGGGAGGATAGCAGGTACGTAGCATCTTCTATACTTGAAGCTAAGAGTGTAAGGTCATCTGCGAAGGCTAAGCAAGTGACTTTTAACTTGCCACTTTTGTAGCCGATTTTCAATCCAGAGTTGTCAGCTAGTGTATTCGTCCAATCCCGAATGACCTTACCCAGCAGACAGTTAAACAGGATGGGGAACAAACCATCTCCTCGTCTAACACCTGTTTCTATCTCGAGCTTTTTGATAATACCCCTCTGAATTTGACTTGAACATCGTGTTCGTTAGAGTAGCCTTCACAAGATTCAAAATCTTCTTATCCAGTCCCATTTCAGTTAACGTCTTAAAGAGGTACTGTCTGTCTACCGAGTCGTAGACCTTCTGGAAGTTAACGAACCCGCTACATAGGGCGAGGTGATGAGATATTCCTAGATAAAGATAGTCTTCAGGTTCAGAATCTGCTCTGTGCATGATTTTGACTTGGTACTCTCCTACGCAGGAGTCTAATTGTGCTTCCACGTGTTAAGCTGTGCTTTGGAGAAGATTTTGTAAGTCAGTGATACGATAGAGATCCCTCTATAGCTGTTAGGGTCTAATTTGTCTCCTTTCTTGTGCAGAGGGTGGATAATAGCTGAAGTTCAACCCCTTGGTAGTGTTTCCGTCGTCCAGATGTCAGTTACGATCCTTTGGATACCGTCAATTGACTCTCCACTGGCATGTTTCCATAATTCTGAAATAATGCCATCTTCGCCTGCTGCTCTGTTAGATTTCAGTTCAGAGATGATCTGATTGATTTCTTCTTTGGTAGGAAGAAGGGAGTCAGGGTTAATAACATTCCTGGTTTGAAATTGTAGTTTTTTCTCGAGTTCTTATGCATAGAGGAGGTCATCAACATATCTTTCAAAGGTTGTAGTGCAATCTTCATTGTTCATTTTCTGTTCTCTGCTTGGTCCTCGAAGGTGAAGGGTCGGGGCTGAGTAAGCGTTTGTCTGAGATTTTCGAGTTTTGTATAAGTTACTGGCGTTGTTCCTTTGAAAGCCTTTCTCTGCCTGATCTATGATGTCGTTGTTAACATTGTCTCTTAGCACTTCTGATGGTTTTGGCCGTGTTCTTTCTGACTGTTAGGAAGGCTGTATGGTTTTCCGTGCTTTTGTTGCATTTCAATTTCACCCATGTCTGCCTTCTCTCCTCTATTGCCTTATCACATGTTGGCGTCCACTATGGATGCTTACTCCTTCTGGTTGCAAGGACGGTTTCTGTTGCTGCATCAATCAGTACCTCCTGTAGATTAGGCTCATCCTTTTTATTGTGATCATTGCTTAGGACCTTAGTAATGTTGTTGTTGTATTCCAACTGGGTTGACCGGGCGAGTTGGCCGTGTGGTTAAGGGTGCGCAGGTGTGAGGTTGCATCCGGGAGATAGTGGCTTCGATCCCCATTGTCGGCAGCCCTGAAGATGATTTTCAGTGGTTTACCATTTTCACACCAGGCAAATGCTGGGGCTGTACCTTAATTAAGGCCACGGCCGCTTCCTTCCCACTCCTAGCGCTTTCCCATTTCATCGTCCCCATGAGATCTATCTGTGTCGATGCCATTCTTATTTATTTATTTATTTATTTATTTATTTATTTATTTATTTATTTATTTATTTATTTATTTATTTATTTATTTATTTATTTATTTATTTAATATTTATTTATTTACTAGCAAATGTACCCGTGCTTCGCTACGGTATTCTACATTGTATTCGAATGGCGACGTAAATACTGTACATGCAGTAAATAAGATTTTTTTTTTGCTAGGGGCTTTACGTCGCACCGACACAGATAGGTCTTATGGCGACGATGGGATAGGAAAGGCCTAGGAGTTGGAAGGAAGCGGCCGTGGCCTTAATTAAGGTACAGCCCCAGCATTTGCCTGGTGTGAAAATGGGAAACCACGTAAGATTGTTTTAAAAAAGCATGTCTCTTAGCGCTATCCGGGAAACAGCATGGGGAGGTCCCCATACGCTGTTTCCAATGTAAAGTATTTGTTACGGATTTGTGATATAACGGCAGGCTCACTTGCCTACTGCCATTAACAATCGAGTTGGTCAGTTTACATTATAACTGCAGGCCCCATTGCCTACTGCGCGGTCACAGTCGATTTGGGGAGTTTTTTTACAATTGCAGCCCCCCTTTCCTACTTCCAGACAGATAACAGTTGACGAGTTGTTATTACACTTAAGAAAATGGAAATTGCAACACCATGAAGATATCGGTCGTTTGTGTTGATTTTCAAGGTATGGAAAGATGCCATTTAGGTATGTAAACGATCAAAGTTTCAGACCCATTGGATTGTTGCTAAGGTCTAACCAACTGGGATTAGTCGCGGAGGACTCAACTCCAGTATACGGACTCTGGTGTAGCGTAGTTGACTTGCAGTCTGTGCAGTGAAGTGTTCCCTGTCAAACATGCCTCGACGACAGAGAAGAGCACGCTATCAACAACTGTCGCCCTTTGAGAGGGCTCGGATAATTGGGCTGTGTGAGGCTGGATTATCGCTAAGGACTGTCGCTGCACGTGTTGGCCGACAGGCATTTACGGTACAACGTGTATGGCAGCAGTGGTCAAATGAATGTACCCACACTCGTAGACCTGGCACAGGCCCAGCGCGACAGACAACTGTGAGAGAGGATCGCCGCATCATTGGATGGCCCAAATGGAACCCCATGTAACAGCAGCACGAATTCGAGCATCTGTGGCACCCCACGTTACACAACAAACAATTCGTAATCGCCTGGGTGCAGCTGGCTTACGAGCCCGTGTCCCTGCAGAAGGTGTTCCATTGACCCCACAACAGCGACGTGTAAGGCTGGCCTGGTGTCGAGAAAAATCGACGTGGGTCGACGAATGGCATGGGATCGTCTTTAGTGATGAATCGCGCTTCTGTCTTGCCCGCAGTGATCGCCGAAATCGTGAGCGCCGACGTACCGCGGAGAGGGGCCGCCCAGATCTTATCGTCGAGAGGCACACAGGGCCAACATCAAGCATTATGGTCTGGGGAGCTATTGGTTTTAATGTGAAATCACAATTAGTGCTTGTTGAGGGCACTATGACTGCTCGACAGTACGTTGATAGGGTACTGAATCCCGTGATTGTCCCTATGATGGCGAGCATTGCTAATGGGATGTTTCAGCAGGACAATGCCGGGTTCACACTCCACGCATCTCCAGAGAAGCTCTCCATGACATCACAATCTAAGAATGACCCGACAGATCCCCGAACCTCAGTCCTATTGAGCATGTGTTGGACATGATGGGTCGACAACTGGCCAACCGTCCTCAGCCACCCACAACTGTGGGACAACTGACCCGTGCAGTGCAGCAAGCATGGGCCACAATTCCTCAGGAAGCGATCCAGGGCCTTATTGACTCCATGCCTCGACGAATTCATCAATGTATTGCAGCTCGTGGTGGACACATCCTGTATTAATTGTTGTCGAAAATTGAGGTCAGAGGGACCTGAAAGTGTAATCATCGAATCACAACCAAACACTCGTCCTGCATGTATAATTGCAGCAATGAAGCACCACTCTTTCTGGGTGTTGCAGTTTCCATTCTCTTCAGTATATATTGGCAGGCAACTATCCTACTATCAATCTAAACTGAGTTGTGTAGTTATCATTATAATGTCAGGCCCATTTTCCTACTGCCAGCCAGCTTACTACCAGTCACACGAATTTGGTGAGTTTCCATCAAAATATCAGGCCACTATGCCTAATGCCAGTCACATTTTAGATGAGGACATTTGTTTATAATTGCGGGCACCCTTGCCTACTGCAAAAACCAATCGGGTAGGGGAGTTTTAAACAAAACTGCAAGTCAAATCTAGAAGTGAACTATTCATTACAATGGTAGGCCTTCCTTACTAATGCCAGTTACACAGGAGTTGGAGAAGGACCCCTTTCCTACTGCCAGTCAAAGTCGGTGTGGGGAGTACTGATTACAATAGCAGACTCACCCTTTCTCAATCGCTACAAATCGAAATCAGTGAATATATATAGATCGACATACGAAAGTATATGCGTGTTTACAATATTGCAGACCTTCATTTACAGATTAACTGTTGCTAAACGTACGTCATATCGACAAAGGATTGTACCATAAGACGCCGGATTTAGTGGCCTAAATGGCTGGTCCTATTATATATCATCTATTCTTCAGTTTGATTGAGTTAGAAATGTTGAACAGGGTAAAGTTTTTGTAAGTTTATCTCATATTTCACCACTTTTCGGATAATTGTGTGACAGCTAAATACATAGAATTTGGCTCATATATGACTACTGGGTGGGCCAATCTTCGTGAAGAGTTTGATGATCCTGTATTTCCTATAAGTGATTGAAAGTATGAATTATGCATGTGAAAAGTCCAAAATTTACTTAACATCGATTAATAGAGAAAAATCAAACGTAAAAAGGAGACGGGTACGAAAAAGAGTCATAAGACAAAGGTTGTAGATCATTCCAAATTGAACGGAGATTGTGGAATCCGTTATGTGATAGGACTTCCCGAAGGTCTGCACCATCATTAAAATTGCCTCCATATTTCGATATTCCTTGCGGATAAAAACTGAAAAATTTAAAGATCATGGAAGATTTCCATCCGTCACAGGCTAAAACTTATATATTTTTCAAATTTCCATTCTCTCTTTCGTCTGGCAGATTATACCGCAATCTGGAACTTGGGCGAGCAGGATAAAAATCAGGACTTTCAGGAAAATATGCAGATGGTCATTATTACCCCTTAAACGGGTAGCTGTGCGAAAATGTCGCCAAAATATTGAATGCAGAGGCACACAGTCGTTACGATTTTATTTATATGGATAGATAAGGAATCTGCTCCATGTACAACACCTTTTGGGCTATGTCCGCTGGACTTATCCTGCATAACTGACCGTGATATCTCCCGCATTATTCCTCCTGACGAAATAATGCACATGAAAAAACTTTCAGAGGTGGAATTCCATCACGTTTGGTCGATTTCCAGTCAGGTTGGTCTTGTACTGTATGCATTGTGGAAGAGTAAAATCACCATTTCGGTTCCCTATAAACCACCAGTCCATTCCTGGAACATGAAATGTTATTGACCTTTAAAACCTACCTTTGGACAGGTGGATGCTAAATATAAAGTTTGGTTCGAATATCTTCAGTAGTTTTCAAGTTGTAAGAAATACGCTTTACACGCACTCGCTCTTGATTTAAGTCCGATGGGACTTTTACCGAAAAGCGGTCCGTTAATGATATCTCCCTTATTTAATCCTCGTATCGAAATGATGCACATAAGAAAAAAGGTTTAGAAATTAATTTCCATTAAGGCAGGTAGATTTCCATTAAGTTTGGTTGTGTATATTTTGTGGGAGTGCAAAATCACGGTTTCGGTTTCGTATAAACCCCAGTCAGTTCAGGGATTTAAAAACAATATTTGCCCTAAAACCTACCCAAGGAGAGGTGGATTCTAAATATGAAGTTTGGTGGAAATATATCCAGTAGATTCTAGCACTCGCGTACATACGGAGTAATTAAGGAAGAAAATAATACAGTTAAGAAAGTTGAAATTAATAGAAAATGGATTATAAGGGAGGACAACCGGATAACGACAAATACGTCAATGCCAAGTAAATGTATTGGAAAATCAAATGCCCCTCAATAAATTATGCTGGTGTGAGTTATGGATATAATAAAGCGGTAACAGAGGAGAAATTTAGGCGTAGTGATTCTTAGGTAAACAGATAAGAAGATGACTAATGGTGTTATTACTTAATCTAAATGGATCAATGGACTTGATTTGGAACTATAGGCTTCTGCTTGTATATATTGTGTATATATTGTATACTTATTTATATAATCTATCTGTGCACATCATACGATAAATAAATAAATTACTTAATCTATTCGAGGGCGGTTATAACATCCAACGATATTCCGCCAATATCCCGCAGATAGCCGATTGACGCCTCTCTTGCCTCTACCCAAGGGACAACCACGAATTTAAAAGCATGATGAGGAAAATGGCAATACGTTACTTCCCTGCTGGCAAGCAGTCAGAGACGTTGCCATGGTAACCTGTAGGTTCGTTGTCGGTCTGTCGGTCACTCAATGTAGAGCATGATACCTGCAGAAAATAGTAAATTTCTTCGTCGTGTGAATAGTAAGGTACATTATGAACATAACGAAAGTTGTTTATAATGAAGAGATGTTTCACGTATGGCCCACGGAGTTACAGAAAATCAATAGTATAAGAGAAAATGGAGGTTTTCCTATAAACTCCCGTCTATTCAGAGATTTTAAAATGACATGCATATCGAAACCTTCCCCGGGATGAGTATAATCTAAATATGAAGTTTGGTTGAGATCTATCCAGCCGTTTCGACGTGATGGTGGAACAGACAAACAGACAGACACGAAAAGTAAAAACAACCGATTCGGTCTTGAGTTGACCTAAAATGGCTAAATATCTGAAAAATTGGCAAAACAAAAGAAATTACCGACAGCGGAACCCCTACAACTTTATTTACATAGGTTTATTTATTTATTTATTTTATTTATTTATTTATTTATTTATTTATATATCGTTCATGGTGTGTTCGTCAACCATGGGCAACGGCTGACTGGCCCAGTAAGTGGTCCTGAGATTCGGGGGTACCAGTTGCAACGGAATGGGAGTGGATACCTCGGACATATTCTGAGTCGTGGCCCTCTTTGTGCTCAGGCGGCTAGGATTGTACAACTGTACAATCTACCGGTGGTCCATAACCCGTTAGAGGAGAGATCCTCACATGGGCTATGTGTGAGTAGGGTAGCATTTTACTTCACGAATTTAGCGTGTTCAGAACATTTTAAGTAACGGAGTCCCACTCCGATTTGACAGGCGAAGGACTCGTTGGAAACAACTTGGCGAAAGAAATGGAATTCGACAGGGAGCTATCAATATTAATAAGGCTTATAGAAGAAAGGAAGTAGAACTGGCTGAGTAAGCAGAGAGGATGTATCTGGATGTGTTAGGAGTAAATGCTATTCGGAGGAGAGGAGATAACGAGGAAGTGATAGAAGATTACAAATTGTTCTTGATGACTGTTGATGTGGTAGATTTGGCAGTCGGAGCAGGAATACAGGGTTCGAGTATTCAAAGGAATGCAGCACGATTTGTTGTGGGTTATTTCCAACAAATGAGCAATGTTACGAAAATGTTACAAATATAGGGCTTGGAAGACGTGGGAGTAAGGATACGAGCTGCTCGACTAAGCGGAGTGTTCCGAGCTGTCGGCGTTCAAGTGACATTAGTTGACGTATTAAGCGTGAGCGGACATTTTAAAATTAGAAAGATATGAAGATAAAATTGTAATTGAAGAGAACAGAGAGGTTGTATACATTTGCAAGGTTAAGAAAAGACTAGGTAAACAGCATGTGCCACCTGGTTCACAGTACATCAGTGGTGAAAAATATACGACACATCTGTCCGGCATTTCTACATGGAATAAATAATTCCAACCCGTTAATCAAAGACCTTGAATCAATTTTAGCCGATGACATCATCAAAGGTGTTGAACGTGGAAGGAAAGAAGTCATAGGCGTAAACTTGGGTTCACATCTCGGACACATACCGTCCTGACATGCTACGGAACATGATAGAACATCCAGTGCACTAATGTATAATATTTTCATGAACCATATTCTTTCTCCTGCTCTGTAGAACATTTATGGCAGTTTAGAAACGAGGTGATTTTTTTTTCTGGTCAAGGAACACATTATTTCCTAAACAGCATATGTAGTTTTTTTACTTGTTTCAGAGGAGATGAGTGTATCTCCATTCTGGGTGAGTAATTGTTTGAGAGGTGACTGAACGGTTTTAGCCAGTCCCTGGGAATGGATTTGCAACCACAGGGCCTCTAGCTGAGCCTGACGTCACTCAGTTGTGCTCGTCTTTCCGCGTTGCGCCAACTCTGGTTGTCTGTTGACAACGATGGTATTAGGTTTGGGTCTTCCATTTCCACACTTTTTGTCATCCTTCCCTCCCTTTAGCCGCGACCTTCGTTCTTGGAAGTGTGTGGCATCTGTTGATGGATGTTTGCCCAAGTTGTATACTCGCCACTACAAGTGGCCGAATGGGATTGTTAGGAATGTGGGACGTAGAAAGTGCGGAGAAGAGAAGGTAAGCTACAAATGTCCACGAACGCCTATCGACTCTACAGTGGAGGACCTCGTCGTCAAGGTGTACAAGGGGACACCAGCGTGAGCCTGATACAGAGTTGTACAGCAGGGTGCCCCTTGAAACCACCCGTGTACAGCAGGGCTTAACCGAACTGCGGGTAGCTCTCCCGACAGGCGTACGTGGCATTCACACTCGGTACAGCACAGGAACAGTGACATTCCATTTCCATTACGAAACTTTTCAAGCACCATTTTCAACGAAAGTTACATTGGAGTGAAAAGAAAACCTACAAACTGTTTTCCAGTCAGTGACCGGGTCAGGGATGGAATGAATGAAGCCCTCATCTTGGGGCGAGGATAGGAATTGTGACGGCTACCGAGGCTTGTCGCACTCCTCTGGGGCAATGATTAATGACGGACAGATGAAATGATATTGGAGAGTGATGCTGGAATGAAGAATGACAGAGAAAACCGGAATACCCGGAGAAAAACCTGTCCCGCCTTCACTTTGTCCAGTACAAATCACACATGGAGTGACCGGGAATTGAACCACAGAACCCAGCGGTGAGAAGCCGACGTGCTGCAGCCTGAGCCACGGAAGCTCTACATTGGTATTAGAAATACAATATAATAAATATGAATAAAAAGTTTGTAACCGCAGACGGATTAACATTCTTTACCCGATACCTCCCTTTTCTTACTCGTCGTTGGGCAGCCTAGTTTGACGAAATGGAGTCGCTCAGCGGATACCTCAGGGTTTACTTATGGCAAGTAAGACATGTAATCTTACTGTAGAATTCGCTTTACGTGAGTTCAAGAGAATTCCAACTCACGGGTGACACCTATCGTTACTCACGACATAATAATAATCATCGTCGACAACCTTATCAGAGTATTGACTTCGAGATAACTTACCATGGTTAAATGAACACTTAATTACACGGTACCTTTCTTAGCCATTAATTAACTTACAAACTAGACAGTAATTAAAGAATTCATGACACCAGCAATTATAGAAAAATAACAAGATATTTATTAATAAAATATTAAGTTATTAAATTTCCATATAAAGTGACGCGTTATTTAAAAATTGACTGAAAATAAGTGTGAGAATGAGTCAGCGCTGGCTAGCAAAATAAAATGAAAAATAATATTCAGTATTTTAAATTATTAAAATGATCAGTTCCTTTGTGAAGTAGAAGTTCAATATTTACACATTTACAATAGATCACTGGACACATCTGAGGTCCACCTCGCAATTGCAATGTAATTATAACATCGACACAAATAACTAGTTCCGATAGTTCACTTTCTTTAGTCTGATTAAACCAGTCTCACTTGGACATAATATCCAGCCGATATACCTCTCAAATACACTCATAAATTAAGTCTAAATAAATTGGAATACATTTAAGTAGATCTGAATAAATTAAAGGAAATCGAAAATAGATCTAAGTAAATTAAGATAATTTTTGAGTAAAATCCGAAGTCATGATTTTGTTGCAACGATCTCGTTGTGCTTGGATAACTACTTACGAACTAAGGCATTCTTTCCTAGTGCCTGGTAAATACGGCTCCTACTCTAGCCTTTCCCTAGCTGAAGTTCGTTAAAGAAATGTACGTTCAAACGGAGAATATTAATCGATCTAGCTATCTATCTAATTTCAACATAATTCTTGGCTGTAATACACATGTCCTTTTAGGTTCAATGTCCCTTTCTTTAGTTATATTCCAATAACATTCAACTACAATGCAAGCTACTTTTCTCTTATGCAGTTAGTATGAAGCGCTATGCCGCGAGGTTTAGAAAACATTATCTCATATACATTGGTGTGTCGAAATGCATCTGGTTAACTACAACTATTCGAAGTATTGTAGTAGTCTGATGTTCATTATAAATCATCTACACTGACATACTATTCGGTCACGAGCATACATCTATAATAATAAATCCAGTTCGTACCTTGGCTTGTGTAGCTCCAGCGGTGTGGGCACTCTTACGCAAATAAATCATAAAATAAACTTGTAGTGTGGCGTGACTTAACTTGCAGGTACACGATGGTCCTGCATCGCGTAAAACCGTCTCATATCACTATATATATATAACTCGAAACTTTCATCCAATTACCATAATCATATTCTCATTACAACGACAATCTAATATTAACACCGTAGCCTCCATAATAATATATCGCGTTCCCAACTTCACGACTCCGTTAAAATACTACACAGTTTCTTAATAATATTTACAAGTCAGAACTTCTCATAACCTACGGACGAGTTCAATGCCCTTTCTATGAACCAAACAATGCGTAGTTCCATTTGTTTCTTTATACACCGCGCACAACCATTCGTGACGTCAACTTTAAGCATTACTTCAATGAAATCTCTATAATCTCCCAGTATGTCATTTCAATCAGCTGTTTCACATTTCTCTTCAAACCTCACGCTTCCTACAAGTATTCTGGTCGATATAGCATAAACTATTGCTATATTACTAAATCGTAACTACCAACTTAATTATCTCACACATCGTTGGTAATCCTCACTTGCATTGCCATATTTATCGGTCCACAATTAGCCCATCGGCACATACCTAAGGTACATGTGTAGGCAAACCAAAAATTATGCAATAAAATATTATGAATGACTTAGCTCGCTCGTGGTTGTCCCTGGTCCAGCTGTTCCGTTCCCATTGGATGTAGCTGGGACTTCAGTTCGGTCACGGGTTAGACATCTGGTTCATCATCCGCTCCTTCGTTCTGGAAGTACTATCTGGATTCCCGTTGCCTTCCTTCGTCATGGCTCGGTCGGATGGTTACCCGTCGCCTTCCTCGTCATTGCCTGGTCGCATGGTAAGATGAATTGTTCCCAGGTCGGTCCATCATGTGAATTTAGCACATCATCTTGATCATCTTCTTGTCACTCTCAAAGTTGAAGGTTATATTGCAGTATACAGCCATTTATGCTATTCTTCTCTGACGTCTTTAAATCCTTAATTTTATTTATTTTTATTTTTCTTCGTAGCTCTTAGACGTATCCGCAATTTCGTATGTAACGACTTCAGTACGTGTATTTTCGTCTGAACTGCTTTTGAATCTTGACGAAGACTTATTCTTTATTCCTATTCAATCGTTGAAATATTTCTTTTCTTATGCGCGATCCTTTGCTTCTGCTCAAGAATTATTCCGCTGACGGTGATTGCGTCCGCTCTCGTTGTCGTGAAAATTCGAGATGAAGATTTTTTAATAATAATGTTTTTTCTATTTTTGAAAACAATACTGTAGACCGTCCACTGTCCGTTTTACTCGAATACTTGACCATTCCATGATGTATATGGCCCTCTGAGTCATCATAACAGGTGACTATTCCTTGATTGCAATAGATTACATGGCCCATACCTTCGGTCGGCACCATTTTGTAATCTGTCGTGGACGTGCGAACGGGCACAAGTTATATCAATCAAATATTCGCCTTTATTTATACTGCACTCGATGTTAGGGAATGAATTGAAATTTCGTATGGCTTTTAGTGCCGGGAGTGTCGGCTCGCCAGGCGCAGGTATTTTGATTTGACTTACGTAGACCTGCGTGTCATGATGAGGATGAAATGGTGATGAAGGCAACACATAAACCCAGCCCGCGTGCCAGTGAAATTAACCAATGATGGTTAAAATTTCCGACCCCGCCGGGAATCGAACCCGGGGCCCATGTGGCCAAAGGCTATCACGCTAACCATTTATCCATGGAGCCGGACACTCGATACTAGCAGACATGGTTTCATTTTCCTTCAATGAAAACTGACACGTTTGTGATATTTCGTCTTACATTATGTAGTATTTTACAATTGGCTTTAAGTCGCACCGAAACAGATAGGTCGTGTGGCGACGATGGGATAAGAGAGGCCTGGGAGTGGGAAGAAGCCACCGTGGCCTTAATCAGGGTACAGTCCCAACATTTACCTTTTGTGAAAATGGGAAACGACGGAAAACCATCTTCAGGGCTGTAGACAGTGGAGGGTTCGATCCCACTATCTCCCGAATGGAAGCTCACAGCTGAGTGGCCAATTCGCTCGGTAAAAATGAACGATTGCAAGGTATTTTATGTTTCTCACACTTAATGTTTTACCAGATTTAATTTTAATTATCAAAATACAGTTCACATCTCATGTGGAAACACACCCTGTGGATATCCAGGGAAGACATATTTTACATTTGTTGAGTTGTTTCTGAAAATTGTACCTGCGAGGAAAATACTGCATGTTCTCATTATTTCTTTGAGCGACTGTACAAAGATACAGGCCTGAACCGTGAAAGTTATGGTTCACAATTTCCAGATGAGAATAAGAGAATCTCCACTAAGAAAAGTAGGATTCCTGTTTTTCATTCAGTACAACGTAAGACATGATTCAACAAGTGCTCTACTTAATTTTGCGATGTTCTCGTTTTCTGTTCCTTTTTGTCTTCAATGAGTTTCTCAAAATAGTACGCTATACTAAAATTACTTTTAACCATTTCTATTCGATCTTGCACAGTCTCCTGCTTACTTCTTCGCCCTGGTTCTTTGCACTAAGCCTTGATGACACCCTCTCTCTTCCGTAAGTTTCGGCCTCCATTTTGAACTCGGGTACGGCTGGCAGATATTCACCTCTACGGCCTCTTACGTAACAACAGCGTCACTCTGAATGAAGCACACACATTGATAGTCCGCCATCCCAATTATATGCAGTGTGTGTGTCGTGCTCCGGAGTGCAGTACGATGTTACATATTCCAAACGTTAAAACACTCTAAATTTAACTTTTCTCATCCTCATAATTATTGTCATAACGATTAATGTGGTTACACTTGTGTACGATTTGCTCTTAGAATCTCCTTGTACTGCCTCGAGCTCTGACAACTGAGCTCACCGCACCCCTGGAGTAATCATTACAAGCGTTATTTAACAGCGTGTAACTCCACCTCTGAACTTGATAACCGCCTGGAAGTGAGTCCACAAGGTACGTTGCATCCACGTTAAGCCACCAAATTGCTGGCATGCTGATGTCGGCGCTTTGAGCGCTATCTCACGGGGTTCAAGTCAGGTTATTTTGCAGTCAATCAAGATTGAAAGGGTGTGGGAGTTTTCGTAAAACCAGTCACATATGCGGCCAGCTCGAAGAACTTCGCTGTTGTCATCTTGAAAAACTGGGATATCTTGCAGATAATGACTGAAAGGCCAACACTTGAACATCCAGATGTTTCGATAAACAATACATGACACGAAAAACACTTCCAAAATATCACAGACCCACATCCCGCCTGAACCTGACCTTGCGCACGTCCAGAATGTAATGATTCATTTGGTCTTCAGTGCACTCGACGACGTGCGTCATTGGGATACGGGCAAATATGTGATTCGTCAGACCACATTAAGTTGCGCCAGTCAGCAAGAGCCCACGTTGGATGATTTCTAGCCCATTGTAGAAGCTCACCGTTATGTACCTCTTGCGAGATGAAAGACTCCAAATATTCATTGCCTGCAGTTTTCGTCGCAATGTTCTCTCGCTAATATATTGGGGCGTCTGTAGCAATTCCTGTTCGGTTTGGATTCACAAGACGCGAAACGCGAGTCCGGTCCTTCTCAATTGGGATCTTTTTCCGACCACAATTCTGGCCAATACTAGTACACCACTGCTTGTACAAACGTTGAACAGTCCACTGTGAAACACCAACAAATCCACCAACTTCAAGCACCGTATAGTCATGGGCACGGCCAAATACGGTTAGAGATGGTGATGTTTATTGTTTTAGGGAGAAGGACAAATGGACAATAAACCTTTGTTTATTCTAATCAGAAAATAAAAGAGAGTGTTTGAATCCTTCGAAGACTAAATGTATCAGGATGAGAAAGGTAAAGGCTGCAGAGAAGACTCTCTAGGCATCGCGAACCTAGTACCGTCAGCACATGAACAAGGGAAGTCGGACAAAGGTAAGTGAATATTATAAATATCTGGCTCAATTATGAGCCCCATGGTGGTCAACTTGAGAACCCGTAAAAGTGACCACTTCATTAACATTTTTAGACATGGCATAACGCTGCGGATATCTGTGTTACTGGGAATTTATTTCCCATTATTCTCCTGCTTTTATCTTCTCTGTGACTGGATGTCACAATTTGGTTTTAAAACTTTACCTCGTCCCTCTGCCTTTCTCTTATTTCGTCTGTGTATGCCTTCGACTCTACTCTTGGAGCATCTGTTCCTGCTCAGTGCTGCCTCCTGTGGCAGCCAATGTAACTTCGTTTGCTCGGACCAATGAGCGCACGGCTGCATAACGGTAGCACAGTGTGAGAGGAAGCCCGCCGTTCTGTCTTGAGTCGCCATGCAGTCAACTGGTGGAATGGAACGCGGTGGCCTGTAACGATGGAGGCGTGATAAGCACCCTCGTGTGGCACACCAACAATCGCTGAAGAGGGTAATCAAACAAAGGGCGGCACAACACCGCAGCCCAAGTCCTGAATTTATTATTTTAAGTAAATTTATTACAATAGGTTTAGTGTTTCTACTATTTTCCGTTTCCGCCGGTGGATCGCGCTTCAAATAGTGTTAGTCTCCTGGTTGTTAATCTTGTTCTCATTTAAAGAATTGTTACTATTCATACATTTTTAGATTTTTAATTGAAGATGACCTTAATTCACTTTCTGTTAACTTAATTTTAGATCTTAATTTGCCTTCTGTAAATTTAATTTTAAACCTTAATTTGGCTCACTGTTAATTTAATTGTAAAGTCTAATCTATACTAATATTATAAGGAGGAAAAATGTGTTTGTTTGTAACGAATAGACTCGAAAACTACTGCACCGATTTTAAAAAATTCTTCACCAATAGAAAGCTACATTGCGAGTGAGTAACATGGGCTGTATTTTATTTTCAAAACAATTCGAGGTGGGGGTACGGGGGGGAAGATATAAAAATAATAGGCTAATGTAGGCAAAATATCGATTTTGTTGTATAAGGACGAGAGAAAGCTCATTTTAATCCCCTTGACGCAAAGAACAAAACTCGGTAAACCCTTCGGGCTCGAAAACATGTTTTAAGGCCCTAAAACCAACCGTTATGGAGACATTGGACCCACACTACCCCTGCTCTAGGAATCGGATAAAGAAACGAACGGCCGTAACCATGGCAACGTCAGCTCCAGGATTCTACAGCAGCTAAATTATGCATGTACGTTTGGGCATAGTTGCCAACTAAAATTGATACACGTATGACTTCCTATCTGGAAAAAATAAACTGTTGTGTAAGACGCTCATAGCACTCCATTGGGCGGGGATGGAAAGGGAGTGAAGTATAAAAATAATAGCCCCGGAGATCTCCGTAGTACAGCGACCAGCGGTTGCCGACGGGCTTCCGTTTGTACGTACTGGCTTAGGTTTCAGCATTTTGCGGAGTCTGTTACCTATAGTTTAAACTATTTTCTATAAAATCATGTTTTATTAGGATCACTGTTGTTTTTAGTGCCGATATTTTGGTCCACTTTTACGATGATTGTAACCATGAAAACAACCTATATACTGTACACAATTGTTAAGATGGTGCGCCCCATGACTTGAAAAAATTGCTCAACATTTATACTCAGATTCATTATATGATGTGCGACATGAGGGGCAAGCCCTGAGAATTATAATTCTCGACAATTATAGTAGTTTATTTTATGCATCGCGTATTTCCTTGATCATGTGTAATAGTTACGAAATGTCGGATCAAACAAATACATTCGATAATATTTATATTTGTGGTACTATCTAGCGGAAGTGATACACATATCTAATGAAGTCAGTCGCACCGATAGTATGAGTTTCCGATAACCCGTACGAAGAACGGGTACTTCTGCTGGTCTTTCATAAAGTAAATTTCAATTTAACTTAAAAAAAGGTGGTTTTCTTTTAAGTTATGTTATTGTTCATACCTCTGGGTTTTGAGGTAAATTTTGACCTCTGTCTTCTTTTTTGGTCTTGTGTTTTAATTGTTCTTGTAATCATAAATTATTTTACTTGTGTCCGCTCATTTCCGTACCATGGCAGCGCATACCTGTTAAGACGCCCTCATCCTAATTGCCTTCTTCAGCTAGTATCTTCACGGTCGATGATCGACGTGCGCACTAGAGTGACAATTTCTTTTTTTTTTTTTTTTTGTCCGGTGAGCTTACATAACCATCTTTCATTAACTCTGGTAATATAATAGAAGGCATGATTCAAAGACCTCACCTCAACAGTTGAACACTATTGGTTCCTATAAGAGTATCACACTGAACATTTTTTTACTTACATATTGTTGTAATAATGCGAAAAACAATAATCACAGCCACCACATCGTTAGACAATAAAGCATCTCAATTTCATCTCGTTATATTTGGTTACCATGGTTACAATGTCTTCTAGAACTCGGTAAGTTGTACCTTATTTCGTTAATGTCTCCTCTCGTATTTCAGTTGGACATCACATACAAGACACAATCAAGTCTCACTTTAAGTTGCTGCTCCATTCGGAAAATTTGATTTTGCTGGGAAGGTAGAGCTAAAGGTATTGCTTTACCAAGTCCTTGACAGTTGCAGGGAGTGTCTCGAACTGCGAATGAACTTCTCAAGACATCTTGAACTTCTCCTTTGACTTCTCGCGTCCGTAAATAGGTAATTGGATACAGTTTCTCACATAAGGACACACGCAGTACAGTTTCCTTAAAGATTATCCAACGTATGTTTTTCCTGAATGATATTATGAAATTTCCAGAGCCTTCCTCAGTCCCCGAGACCCCGAGTGCGATTCCCGGCCAGGTCACGTATTTTTACCTCGATGTCAGGGCTGATTTAATGTCCAATCAGCCTGAGAGAGAACAATTGAACATGTGACGGTCAGATGGCCTAGAAAGTGAGGAGTGATATTGCCGAGAAGGCTCACTGTGCGGGTAATCATGAGGCCTTGGAGCTGAGTCTGAGCAACAGGCGCTTGGTAGGCGAGGAACCCCTGTGGGTGGGAGCGTTAGAATAACACCCACGGAATCCCCTGCCTGTCGTAAAAGGCGACTAATAGGGGCCTAGGGGCTCTGAACATTGGAGCGGTGTTTGGCGGCTGAGTCTTGGCATTGCTTCTGCTTACTTGTGCCAGGCTCCTTAATGTCATCCACAGTATCCTATCCGAATATCTTTGGTCAATTTTCGTTCTTTTCCGACCCCGACGCTATTAGGTTTCCGATGCCTAGAGAGTCTTTCATTTTCACGCCCTTCGTGGACCTTGTCTTTCTTTGTCCGATACCTTCATTTTTCGAAGTGTCGGGTCCCGTCGGTTTTTTCCATCTGATTAGTGTTATATAGAGGATGGTTGCCTAGTTTACTTACCTTAAAACAGTAATCACCACCACCACCTGGCAGGCGAGGACTGTAGCACCATGAAGTTTGGTTTGAGGTTTTGGTATCTTCTTATAAATAAAGTTGTAGGGGGTCCGCTGTCTCTGTAATTCCTTTTGTTTTGCCAACTTTTCAAACATTTATCCGTTTTAGGTCAACTCAAGATCGAATCGGTGGTTTTTACTTTTCATGTCTGTTTGTTTGTTTGTTTGTCTGTTCCACCATCACGTCAAAACGGCTGGAGAGATTTCAACCATACTTCATATTTAGAGTATACTCATCCCGGGGAAGGTTTCGATATGCATATCATTTTAAAATCTTTGAAAAGACGGGGGTTTTCTAGGAAAACCACAACGGTTTTCCTCCATTTTCTCTTATACTATTGATTTTATGTAAACTCTGTGGACCGTATGTGAAAGGCCTCTTCATTATAAACAACTTTCGTTATGTTCATAATTTACCTTACTCTTCGCATGACGGAGAAATTTACTATTTTCTGCGGGTATCATGCTCTGCATTTAGTGACCGACAGACCGACAACGAACCTACAGGTTACCATGGCAACGTCTCTGACTGCTTGCCAGCAGGGAAGTAACGTATTTCCATTTTCCTCATCATGCTTTTAAATTCGTGATTGTTCCTTGGGTAGAAGGCCAGAGAGGCTTCAATCGGCCTATCTGCAGGATATTGGTGGAATATCGTTCGAGGTTATAACCGTCCTCGAATGCCTTAAGTAATAACACAAATATTCATCTTCTTATCTGATTACCTAAGAATCCCTGCGCCTAAATTTATCTCCGATTACCGCTTTCTTATATCCATAACTCACACCGGCATAATCTATTGAGGAGCATTTGATTTTCCAATACATTCACTTGGTATTTACATATTTGTCGTCATCCGGATGTCCTCAGTTAATCCATTTTCTATTAATTTCAACTTACTAAACTGTATTATTTTCTTCCTTAATTATCACGTATGTATGCGAGTGCTAATCCCGAATGCTGGACACTCTTTTCTTTGAGGAAATATTCTAAGCTATGCAAATGTATAACTTTTGGCCCAGGAAAATTCCGAAGTACGGATGCAATTTTAACGACGGTCCAGACCTTCGTTTCGGGGTAATTGGCGGCTAATCAGTAAGTCGTATCACAAGTCAGAAAACAAATGGCGTTTCATTTTGGAGAGATCTACAACTTTTTTCCTATGACTTTTCGTCGTATTTCTATCCCTAATACGTTGAATACAGCTGTATTTCTCGATTTCAAGTTGATTTTGTACTTTTACACGTATATGTTATCATTTGGCACACTTATAGGAAAGGTAGAATCATGACATTCGGCACGCACATTGACATGACCATTGGCCATGTTATAGCTGTCACATGAGTATCAAAGATATAAAGTAGTATGTGAAAACTGTACAAAATTTCACCCCATTCAATGACTCTAACTCAATCTAACCCATAAATATAGAAGATACGAGAAGATGTCATAGGACCAACCATGTAGAGCACTGAAAGGGGCGTTTGATGGTGAAGTCCGTTTGTAGATACGTCGTACAGTTTCAAAGCAGTAACTCTCGAAATAAAGGTCTGCACTTCTAGAGTGTGTCTGTACATCGACAATTTTGGCGAAATTTCCGTACAGTTATTCGTTTCAGGTGCAATAATGACCATCTGTACATATTCAGTTTTGGTGTCTGTCTGTTTGTTTGTCTGTTTGTCTATAACTTGGAAACTACTGGATATATTTCCACCAAACTTTATATTTAGAACCCACCTGTCGTTTGGTAGGTTTTAGGGCAAATATTGTTTCTAAATCCCTGAATTGACTGGGGGATTATACGAAACCGAGACCGTGGTTTTGCATTCGCACAAAATATACACAACCAAACTTAATGTACAGTAAATTTACCTGCCTTAATGGAAATTAATTTCTAAGCCTTTTTCCTCATGTGCATCATTTCAATACGAGGATTAATAAGGGAGATATCATTAACGGGCCTGTTTTCCGGTACAAGTCCCACCGGACTTTACTCAAGAGCGGGTGCATGTAAAACATATTTTTTACAACTTGAAAACTACTGAAGATATTTGAGTCAAACTTTACATTAACATCCACCTGTCCAACGCTACGTGTTAATCGTCAATAACATTTCATGTTCCCGGAATAGACTGGCGGTTTATAAGGAACCGAAATGGTGATTTTACTCTTACACAATATATACAGTACAAGACCAACCTGACTGGAAATCGACGAAACGTGATGGAATTCCATCTCTAAAATGTGCATTTTTTCGACAGGAGGATAAATAAGGGAGATATCATAAACGGCCCGTTTTTCAGGTTAACTCCAGCGGATATAGCCCAAAATGTACGTGAAGCAGGTTTCTTATCTATCTATGTAAATAAAATCGTAACGACTGTGTGCCTGTACATTGACTATTTTGGCGAAAGTTTCGTACAGCTACACGTTTAAGGGGTAATAATGACCATCTGCATATTTTTTGGTTTAGTTTCTTGAAAGTCCTAATTTTTACACTCCTCACCGAAAACCCAGATTGCGGCATAATCTGCCAGTCGAAAAAGGATATTGAAATTTGGAAAAATTATACGTTTTAGTCTGTAACGGACGGAAAACTTCCAAGATTTTTAAATTTTTCCCTTTTTATCCCGAAGAATATCGAAATATGGAGGCAATTTTAATGATGGTACAGACCTTCGGAAAGTATTATCACATAACGGATGGCACAATCCCCGTTCAATTTGGAGTGATCTACAACCTTGGTGTTACGACTCTTGTAGTATATTTATCCCTTTTACGTTTGATTTTTCTCTATTTCTCCATGTTAAGTAAATTTGGTCTTTTCACATACATAATTCATACCTTCCATCATTTAAAGGAAAGATAGAATCATCAAACTCTACACGAAAATTGGTCCACCCAGTAGCCATATGTGAGCCAAATGCTATATGTATGTAGCTGTCAGTTAATTATCCGAAAAGCAATGCAATGTAAGATGATCTTACATAAATTTTACCCTATTGCACGTTTCTAACTCAATCTGACCCATGAATAGATGAGATATCATAAGACCAGCAACTTAGGCCGCTAAATCCGGCGTCCTATGGTACAATCCTTTCTCGATATGATGTACCATTTAGCAACAGTTAATCTGTAAATGAAGGTCTGCAATACTGTAAACAAGCACATACTTTCGTATGTCGAACTATATATATTCACTGATGTCGATTTTGTAGCGATCGAGAAAGGGTGTGTCTGCTATTGTAATCAGTACTCCGCACACCGACTTTGACTGGCAGTAGGAATGGGGTCCTTCTCCAATTCCTGTGTAACTGGCATTAATAAGGCAGACCTACCATTGTAATGAATAATTCACTTCTCGATTTGACTTGCAGAAGGCAAGGGAGCATGCAGTTTTGTTCAAAACTCCCCTTACCCGATTGTGTTTGGCTGTAGGCAAGCGTTCCCGTAGTTATAAACAGATGTACCCATCTAAAACGTGACTGGCATTAGGCATACTGGCCTGCTATTTTGATGGAAAGTCACCAACTTGGAGTGACTGGCAGTAAGCTGGCTGGCAGTTGGAAAATGGGCCAGTCATTATAATGATAACTGCACAACTCAATTTTGACTGGTTGTAGGGAAGTTTCCTGCCATTATAATAAAAACTCCTCAATTTGTAATATGTCTGGAAGTAGGAAAGGGGGGCTGCCATTGTAACGGAAACTCCCCAAATCGATTGTGACCGCACAGTAGGCAATGTGGCCTGCAATTATAATGTAAACTTCCCAAGTCGATTGTGAATGGCAGTAGGCAAGTGAACCCGCCGTTATCATCACAAATCCGTAACAAGCACTTGACATTAGAAACAACGTATGGGGACCTCCCTATGGTGTTTCTCGGATAACGTTCAGAGACATGCTATTTTAAAACAATCTTATTTACTGCATGTACAGTGTTTACTTCAATATTGGTATACAATGCAGAATACCGTAGCGAAGCACGGGGACATTTGCTAGTATAGCAATAAAGGTGATTCATAATGGGGTAAGAACACTTAGTCAATTCTTATAAAAGTTCGTTAAGGTGTTCTTCACAATACTGTGCTGAGTGTGCAAATGGTCACAGGAGGCCATGATCTAAAATGACATAGTTTCGTCATTTACGACGTATGGAGCACAGTTTGTCAAACATCCGTAAAATGTTTATTTCTGGTCTCTTTTAAACAATTTTTCGCGAAATGACGCTTTTGTCACTTACCACGGCAGAATTGTTTGTTATGGTCAATCGTTCTTGTGATATTGTTCCACACTGTTCACCCAGACTCCTAACTTCCATCATTCCTGTCTGACACTTCTAGCCCCCATGGTATTACGTTCTCGAGGTCTGGGGAGTCATTAATTCTCACGCCCTTCGTAGCCCTTCGCAGCCTTTTGGGATTACTATCATTCTCCCCAAAACTAGACTGGTTCTCTTTTTCCTGGGACTAGTTTGCTAATGGTTTAACGTCGCAGTAACACGAGGATGGCAGGTGTGGGTCTAGTTCTCACCTTAACAGGTGGATACACTTCCTCGGCTACAGGAACACTCGCCCCTACTCTTCAAGGCACGTAGCATATATACACCTCTATAACACTCCTTCAGTTGGCCAGTGAGGAAAAACCACGCGCACATTGAGAGCATTTGGTGTGGAAATGCAAAGACTGTGCAATTACATAATAGAGTAAAGGAGTCCAGCATTCGAGCCTAGGACCTTCTGGTTCATATCGAGCTTCACTTTCCAGGCGTGTTCCTCATTTAACATACTTATTTAACCTCTATGGCGGTTTCTCGTTCATTTGTTGTGTTATTGTGATATGCAGAGAGCTGAATTTCGTCAGGAACCTGCCGTTTAAATGTTGTTGCAGGTGTACCGCCTCACACCAGACTTGACGTGACAAGAGTTTGGTGACCTGTGCTAAAAGAGTAACAACTTCCACCACTTTCACACTTGCAGTTACTGCTATCACACTCATCTCCTCCACTGTCTTATCTCTCGCCCCACTTCCCTTTGTAAGTGGGGGGGGGGTGATGTGGACCAAGATCTATTATCATAATCGATGCGGTAAAACTGTATAAGAAACTTTTGTAGTGTAGTACTTTTCGATAGGATCAAAAACATAGGTAATTTAAAATATATTTTAGGTGCCTTCCCCTAAACTACAATTTCGTCCAGTCTGAATTTATTTATATCCATAGCGCCTTATTACCTGACTTTAGATATCCATTTTCATTAAATTCTCTTTAGCCATTTCCTCGTGATGCCCGCACGTACATTCAGACACAGAGAGAGATAATGGAAAATTAAAAAGTCAAGTTCCTTGTTACTGTGGACACGACCGATACAGAAATACCATTATTTTTACACTCTGAGCAATGGAGACTCAAAACCCTTATTATAAATATATATAAAGACAGAGAGAGAGAAACAGAGGTATTATCTTCATAGAATGTGACGTTAGAGCATATCTTACGATGACATATGATGTCCCCATCCACAAGGAATATGATTCACGTCCTTGAAACCTGCTTGTGTTTCTCCTCTCCGGCATGACACTCGCGGGACTGTTTATAAAACTGGTCTCTTCATAATTTCACCTCTTCCCTAAGGAACTTTGTACTTTAATCCACAGAATTTCATGAATATTCATAAGGCAATGTAGTTGAAGGTGGTGCGCAGCGCCCCGTTCACATTCCCTAACAAATTAAGTACCGGTATTATAAACTCCTTGGACCTCAGTGTAGTGATAGTAATTTGCATTGTAACAACCTCAGAATAGAGAAGAAGGATGACAATTTCCAAGGAAAGGGCAGACAATGAAAGTCGATAATTGACTCTCTTTTCTATTTTTTATGTTTTTTTTTTAAATTTAATTTCACAAAGCCGAAAAAGGCACCGTTTTAATCGTGTCATAAAGGAAATGGATCAATGACTGCAGAAATATAAGATTCTACATCCCGTAAAGTTTTCTTGAATAATTTCAGAGAAATGGTGAACGAAATGGCAGTATTTCACAAGGTACCGTATGGTTAATTAAAACTCTGTAACTAGAACATACCAGTGCACGGGTACGTTATTCTGCAAACGAGTAACTTTCATTTTATCAACAGCGAACTTCAATGAATAAATACATGTAAACACAGCTCGCCGAACAACGCAAAGAGATTTATTGCGCATCGCTATCGCAGTTCCGTGTAATCTGAAGTTCGCAACATCACTGCTGTCGCTCGTTCATTGTGTTACGTATCCACAATACTTGTCGCCGGTCGAAAGAAGAGACTAACGAGGGTAACTCTCCAGGAGTTCTCGCTTCCATGGTTTCCCATCTTCACGGCTGCTTGCTTCGCACTCCTAGGCCTTTCCTGTCCCATAAGACCTGTCTGTGTCGGTCCGGTGTAAAGCAAATTCTAAAAAAGAATGCTGTCGTCTCGTCAGTTCGGTGGTGTTCAAATATGCCAGTCCCGTGTCGGTAGATACACCGGGAGCCGAAGTTCTCAAGCCTCGGCCCAACTTGGGAGGTTGCTTGAACTTCATCCTCTTGCTGTGTTCCTCTTTGCGTTGTTCAGTCCATCCTGTAATTAGTCGGGCGAGCTTTACAGAAAATTTGTGTCTGTGAATGAAGTTCCTGAATATTATTCTATCTTGAATGGCTTCATTCATTAATGTGAATTTCATTTCTTTTAGGCAATTGTTGTGTTTTTGATTGATAAGGCTAAACTGTTATTATCCATTCTATTCAAGTGACCATAAAATTGCAGTCGTCGTTTCCTGATGGTGTCTGTGACAGATTCCATGTAATTTCTTTCTCATCCAAATTCCATTTTCGCACTTTGGTCCTAAGATTTTTCTGAGCAATTTTCTTTCCTGTTTTCCGATCATCTATATTCGGGGTCTGTCACCGATAATAGGCCTAATAGTTTCAGATGAATAAAGAACTTATGTTTTAACTACTGTGCTTACAATGTCGTAATACATAGTTCTTTTATTGGATCTGTTGCAAGTAATTTTGTGTGTTCTTGGAAGATTTTCAATTCTCTCGTTGTTATCTTGATGATTTAACCTTGTTGGTTCAATAATTTCCCCATGATACTTAAATTTACCTACATGAGCGATTTTTCCATATTTGGTGATTAAACGTGATCCAGTCCCTTCCATATACCTTGTCTTCAATAAGAAATTTGGAGTCATGTTTTGGCTGCTATTTCATGGAGTTTTTCTACAGCCTGGATTGGGTCCTCTTCGTTGTTAGATAGGAGAGTAATGTCACCAGCTAATGCTACGCAAGTAAGCTGAATTTAGTTCTGGATACATCTAACAATATTTATATATTTAGTTTCATTTTGCCATATCGTAATCACTTTTCCCAGAACTAAATTAAATAATAAATGAGATAATCCATCCCCTTGTCCGACTCCTGTTTTGATTCTAAATGGTTGAGAAATTTCTCCAAAAAATTAACTGTCCACCTGCAGCAGTTAATGGGTGGATTGAGTAGCTTATTAACTGCTGTTGACGGTCACAAGCCCTGATAAAGGAGGAGGGTTGACGTCAGGAAGGGACACTGGTCGTAAAATTTACTGACGAAAATGTAGCCTGTGCGTATTATTATTATTATTATTATTATTATTATTATTATTATTATTATTGTCATCTTATTATTGGTCTTTTTCCCAATGTATTGGGGTGGACACTAGACGGGGTCGTCCCAGTTTTATGTTCGGGTGCCCTTCCTGGCACCAAACTTGTGTGCAGAGATCTATTCACTACTGCGTGTTTCTCTGGTGGTCAGGAGAGAAGTGCATTGAGACGAGCACGAACACCCGGAGACAAAACCGGCCGGCAATCGAACGCGGAGCCCTTTAACACCAACATTCCCACCATGCTAGGTTCATAATTAGAGAGTCACACGGAATTACACTTATAACGCCTAAAGAAGTATTTCATTTTACTCCCTTCGAAGCGGATCCTTCCTTTGGTTGAGATGTTTTTGGAAAAGTCGACCAGACCTGTTCTTTTACCTTTCTGATCGATGTTAGGAGGTGTTGGTTATTTCACTGCTCTTTCGGTTGCAACAATAACCATTATGACCTCCACGAAGATGTGGAGGGCGCGCTTTTAAAACACGCGGGACTATTCATGGGATAGTTGATGACCGAACTACACGTCAACATGGATCACTACTTTACCGCTATATCCTATGTCAGAGAATCCTTCCTACTTGCTGCCCAGTGCAACGTAAAGAAATTGATTTCCGCCCGCTACACACAACGATGAACTAAAACATGGAATATATTTAGTCAGTTTACCGTGCAAACTTGGTTTCTCCGCCCGGATGCTGCGAGGGATCTCACCTTCACCGCCTCAAGAGCAGGGGAAACAGCTGGTGAGAAGACCAGGCGGCCTCGCCTGCTATGTTGAACTGGGGCCTTGTGAGGGATGGCAAGATTGTAACGGCCGTTTCCTTAGGTTAGGCTGGTAAAACTAATAGGTCGTAAGTTACAAGATGTGAGCCCCTAAGGCAGCTCTCTAGTTAGATCCGTACGAATAGTGTATAGCAGCCCGTTCGCGAATTTTAGGCTGATGAAACTACACTCTGGTACAACGAATATTCCAACCTGCATGTTTTAAGGAAAAACATATTTTATGAGAGAATTGAGAACGAATTTGAATGTTTTATTTCACCAATATACAGGATGTCCACTATATATGTGACATGCTTAAGTACTTTGTATGACAACCTTGAGCCTTTTCGAGGGCTGGTACTCTTTGTGCCATTGACTGAACAAGATTTTTCGCAAGTAGCAGGCTCATTTTCGTCTTACCACACTTCAACAGATTTTTCAATTAATTCTTTTCTGGTAGTGTAACAATGTTTCCTGGATTTTGCAGACATAATAGCCCATAAATTCTCAATGGGGTTCATATCGGGGGAATTTGGGGGCCACCATAACCGCTGAATGCCGAGAACTGAGACACATTGCTGGAAACCCTGGAACGGTGACAACTGGCATTGTCGTCTTGGAAAATGAACGGTCGTAGGTTTGTACCACTAAAATGGTCCCTAGCAGTATTCAAAACTTCCTTCTTAATGATGTCACAGTATGCCGTTCCATTGACTGAACCCGTACAAACTTTAATTCTTCCCACTCCTTTGGAAGTTATTGCTTTTCACAGCATAACACTTTCACTAAACTCCTTACTTTCCACAACACGTTCCTCCTCTCTGGGCTCCACATCACCATCATGACCGAACACATGAACTTTTTTCGTCTGAAAAAATCACCCTACACCATTCCTCAGTTGTCCAATATTCAGACGTCTCAACAAAAATATTCTGTCTTGGATATGCTTTCTTGTCAGGAGTGGCTTTTTCTCTTTAATGTTCATATTTCATATACGTCTTAACGGTGTTTGGTGTGAAAGGGAATGACCTAGATCATGTTGCAACTTGCACGAAAGCTGCCTGGAACTCAACGTTTCGCCATCGGTATCAGCGCCCTGCACAATCATGGGCTGGCAATATTTTCGGGACCACATTTATGCCTCAAACTTGTCATCCCTGTATCGTTTTGTTTCTTTAAAACATTACCCACTGTTTTATTGTTAATGAATAACCTCCTAGCAATTTCCCTGTTGGATTTTTCTTGGGAACTGAATGCAAGAATCATGCCGTGCTTCCTTAGAGATAGGTTTCTCCTCCTCCCCATGACCATGATATCATTTTAAATGCTCTTAAAATCCTGCAAAGCTATGGAAACACAATTCTATCTAATGAGAAACAGTATAATAGCTCTCTGAAAACTTACCAGATTGGTTTCTCTTTTTACAATTCAGCTTACTGAAGAACAACTGACGGAAGCACAACTAGAGATATATGGCGGGAATTTTGTGAACTTCTGGCATGTGTGTGTCATCTCGAGGCCGAATATTGCAATGACTCCTAGGCGCCGTACTTGAATGTGCCTCGGAAGCTGGTACCGTGAACACTGCCAGTATCTAGTTAATCTTATCACGTTGTTCTATCATTCACATTACTCCAATTAGGCAATCAAAACTGAGCTTTTAATAACAAATACCACTTGAAGAGTGTCTTAACTTAATAGTAAATAAACTGATAGCACGAAAACGCTGGTACCAATGCAATATTGTTAGAAAATGAGGTTGAAATAGAAATATTGAGCCTGTGTAAGTAATGAGGATATTTTTGGACCAGAGTGTAATAGTTCATAAGTTACAAGTTGTGACCCCTTGACGCAGCTCTCCAGTTAGGTCTAAACGAATAGAGTATATCAGCCTTCTTGCATAGCAGCCCTCGCCTCAGTTCTCGAATGTTAGGCTGATAAAACTAATAGGTCATAAGTTACAAGTTGTGGGCCCTTGACGCAGTCCTTTAATTAGGTCCATACGAATAGAGTATATCAGCCTTTTTGCATAGCAGCCCTCGCCTCAGTTCTCGAATATTAGGCTGATAACCAATAAGTCGTGAGTTAGAAGTTGTGAGCCCCTGCGGTTGCTCTGTAGAGTCGGGCCTATAAGAACAATGTATCACTATTAGCTCCTGGTCCATCTCCTTAAAGTTAGTCTCATAACGGCCATCATTCTCCGGGCCCCTAGCACTAGGAAGCTGCACGCGAGCGCCATCTTGCCCATTAGTCCGTAGGCCATCTCCGTAAGTCCTATGTATACCGCCCATCCTGCCCTGGATCAGCTCTCTCCATAACAGCCTATATACAGCCGCCATCTTGCGCATTTGCCCCTGGCCCAGATCCCAGGAGTTAGTCCCGTAAGAGCTCATGTATAGCGGCCATCTGGTGCATTAGCCCCTGAGCCAGCTCTCTCCTATTATCCCTACTTACGCCGAAATTCACTCGCAGGCAGCCTACACATCGTCAAATCAAAATGTCTGCATCCAGTAACTGAATCTAAATATTATTATTATTATTATTATTATTATTATTATTATTATTATATAATATAATATAATATAATATAATATAATATAATATAATATAATATAATATAATATAATATAATATAATATAATAATAATAATAATAATAATAATAATAATAATAATAATAATAATAATAATAATCAGCGACACACAATAGACCAACACCGCTGCTGTCTTCCAGTGCGCGATATATTATTATTATTATTATTCTTATTATTATTATTATTATTATTATTATTATTATTATTATTATTATTATTATTACCAACGGTCACTCAATCCATGTAAACCAGTCATAACAGTGGTTATGAAAATAACAAAAGAGAGAAAGGATTTAGTGTTTGTAGATTCATCCGATGGACTTGAAGCAGAAATGAAAGTACTGGCGAGAGCTGAGCGCGGAAGTTTACTGTGCATTGTTCTGGAGCGGCGTTCGGACGATCTTGGAATCACTAACGTTCTCAATAGGTCTTGTTATCCAGGATGATGGACACTCCCTGTGAAGAACGTAGCTTTCTGTCGGTGGTTAGCTCCCGTGTGTACGACCACATGCCGCTGGGGGAGGTGTGTGCCGTGCTCTCTATGGATATCCTACCCACACGAGATGAAGTGGAGGTCTTCATGGCGGCTGTCAAGTGGCTCACTGCTGACTGGGAGCTGCGCAAAGACAACACTCAACAGGTAATATAGTTTTCTTCTAGATCAGTAAGTGAGCAGTGATCGTATAATGCATCCTCCCAACATCGGAGCATTGGTCTGCAACCACGGGTCCGTTAGCTGAGTCTCATATTGTGGTGGAAGTCTCCCCTCCTCCTCGCCCTGCAGCAAACACTCCAACTTGGAAGTATGGTTTTTCATTGTTTACACTTAGATAAGCCAGCTTCCACACTGTCAGACTTCTCTTGGTTTATTTTACTTTTCTCCCTGTACGGACGAATTAATTTTCTGAAGCCTAATAGCTACAGCAGCGTTCAGCAGCTATGAGCGACAATGAACAAGTAACAAGTGTTAGACTTAGTGAACACAGTGTTATGAGGTACAGTATCTGTGTGATATTATACAGTAAGTGCCGATTATGAGAATCGGCAGGTCGTGTTCATGCAGATACAGTGAAGGGTTCTTAACACATATTTGTGCATTGTTCAACGGACGAACCGCAAATGGTGGCTTAGTTCTACCTTTCGTTTTCCCACTGTTGCCTTTGTTGTTGTTGTAAATATGGATTCTTCCAGTAATATTTTCTTTGTGCCAATTTTGAGCGTGGGTGATGAAGGAGGGGGGTTAAAGTAGAATACACGCAGTGGAAACGAAGTTTCAGATGTGTCGAGTTTGTTTAACAGGAATGGCCAGAGTAAGGAATGAGAGAGTTCGGGAAATGGTGAGTGAGGTACCCATACAGGAAAAGGTAGAGGAATCAAGGCTTCAGTGGTATGGACATGTTAAGAGAATGGGAGAAGAGAGGATACAAAGAAAGATGTTGGAAATGGAGCTAAGGAAAGGAGAAGTAGAGGGAGACCGAGGGACTGATTACTGACAGGTGTAAAGAGGCAGAAGGAGGGAACTGGGCGACAGTGAGGGAAGCGGAGTAATAGATGGACAGAAAACGATGGAGAGGGTTATGTTCCAAGCGGGTCCAGCGTGTCGTTGGAAATTGCTCCGGATGACGATGATGATGGAATGATAGAGATAATTCGGGGGCTGACGGAAGCATATAAGAATAAATCGCTAAAAGAGAAATGAGGAAAACCGATAATGAAATGGCGTATGGCTTTCACTGCCGGGAGTGTCCGAGGACATTTTCGGCTCGCCAGGTGCAGATCATTTGATTTAAAACTCGTAGGCGACCTGCGCATGGTGATGAGGCTGAAATGATGATGAAGACAACACATACACCCAGCCTCTGTGCCAGTGAAACTAACCAATGATGGTAAAATTCCGGACCCTGCCGCGAATCGAACGCGTTACCCTTGTGACCAAGGGCTAGCACGTTAACCATTTAGTGATGGAGCCGGACAAAGGAAAACCGATGCATTTCATGTAATAAATATACGGAACAGTAAAGAAACAAGAAAGGTATGTACTTCAATACGAATGCATTGTAGTATGTAGGCACATCCCAACGTAACTTGGATGAGATGGACTTGTTGTTGTTGTAGAAGGGAAGTTCTATGTATCCTGTGAATAGCCCAGAATCACATGAGCTTGTTGATGTTGCAGTCGGAAATCTCCGATGAGTCATGTGAAACACCCCAGAGTTTGTTATTGTCTTGGGACCAAGAAGAAGTTCAGGGCGTGGTCTTGACTTGAGGATATACTCATGATTGGATGGCCAAGATCAATATCGACGTATCTTTCCGAGAGGATGGGAATGCTGTTATGTCTATTTAGCATGTGATCAAACGGCGGGGAAAAAGACACACTGTAAGGAATGAAGTAATGCTGACACACGATACGAGAGTGAAACTCAATATACGGTACTGGGATGACACGGCTGCAATACACTGGACTGGACTTAAAACGTTTGTGGAACGTGAATGACCTACAACTGTGGAGTGCTCACACACTGGTTTTGTATCACTTGTGGTGGTTTGGTGTTATATCCTGGTGAAAGCTATCTCAGACTTTCCATAATTTATGTTCAGGAACGAAAAGCGTGTGTTGCTCAAATGTATATATATTTGTAACAAGTGTTAGACTTAGTGAACACAGTATTATGAGGTACAGTATCTGTGTGATATTATAAGTGCCGATTATGAGAATCGGCAAGTCGTGTTGATGCAGAGACAGTGAAGGGTTCTTAACACATATTTGTACATTGTTCAACGGACGAACCGCAAATGGTGGCTTAGTTCTACCTTTCGTTTTCCCACTGTTGCCTTTCTTGCTGTTCTAAATATGGATTCTTCCAGTAATATTTTGTTTGTGTATTATAAGTGTATTTTGGTGGATTGATGAGGTGCAAATGCACGTATTTTTTTTAGAATATAGTTTGATATTTTAGAATCAGTGGAGTTATTGATGAACCTAGGTGCAGTTCCTACCTATTTAGTCGTTTTCAGAAGGTTTTCATAACGCAACGTTATGTACACGCCTGGGAGATAAAGAATTATCATGCTCTATCTAAATTCAAGTGATCCAATCTGGTGAACTCTGGCGCCCATATTACGGATATTTCGATTAATTATTTTTATGAATTTAATTTAATTCAATTATTTTATTAAGTTTCTGAGTAATATTATTTATTCCGTCAATTATTTTATTATTATTGTTACGGAGTTATCCGTGGTAGTTAGAGGTGAAAGAAGGTGCTGGGATGAACAGGTCTCAACTTACGAAATTAAAGTTAATTTAAAATTTAACAAGGTTATATTTTCTTTTCAAAATCAAGAAATAACAAATATAACAGGTACTCGGTAGCATAGCAATAAATCAAGAATGTACAATTACCGAAGTTACAGGATTTGGGCTTCGAGACCCAGACTTACAATCCTTGAGCTATAAGCCCAACTTTACCCATATACAAGATTCAACAAAGGGGCAGAAGATCCCAATCATGCTCAAGAGCACTTGCTCCCAATTACATAGTAAAAGCCTCCTTGAGGCACACAGAAACAAATTCTTTTGGAAGAGCAACCCGCTCTCAAAGTTTCAGCCTATCAAAGGCTACACCAAATTCCACCTTCAAGCTGTCCTCCAAGGACATAAACACAGGGGTAAAAATACCCAACCTACTGAGGCCGATTTAGTAAATAAACAGGAAAATTACAACGCCCCAAAATACAAACTTGAGTGGAGGCGTAACTGGCACTCCGAATATACTTTATTAAAACCTATTCGGCTCTAGGCCGCTTATGCAAGGGCTAATCCCATACTACAGAGGTTACACGATAGGAAAGTAATTATATTACGAAGAGAAGAGAAACAGTTATAAAAACGTAGTCACCTCAAACCAATATGAGTGGGAGCTCGAGAGGGCTAGGCACTCTCTATCCCAATTTGTAGTTAAAAAGAAAGAATTTAGACCAAGTGTATTTTACATATTAGGAAGGTTACATGATAAAAGTTTCGAACCTGCCCCGAGAGTTAAACTGCTGAGCTACCAAGAAATGAAGTTATTAAAAGGCCATTACCTTGCGGATGAACTGCTGCCCGAAGAAAGAGGCGCTTCCCGCCCCCTGCTACATAATTGCACTAAGAGAGATGTTACTGAAGTGGCCCGGAGACCCGAAAATCAGCAGTTTATATACCCTCGTGGAACATTCGAGACCTTTCAAGAATAAGAACACCCGCCCACAAGCTTTTTATTGGACGGCCAAAAGATTACATGTCAAAACTGAAGAAGAAAACCAGGATTGGTGGAAAATTAATTACAGAAATTTATGATTGGCCAATTTCAAAACTGGCGGAAAGAAAGGGTTAACGTTGCCAACTTAAACAATGGCAGAAAGAAATTTAATAAAGAACAAACTTATAAATACTAAATTCCTTGAAAAAAAGGTTCCTACACTTCGCACTAGAGTGCACAATTGTAGTTCATAAGAGGTGCCATCTAGAAGAGAATGTTCGCACTTCTTGCTACAGAGAAAACAAAAGTGCATCGAAAACGACACAGTTCAGAACGCTTCAAAATTTACTAGTAGGGACATCTTCTGAGAAACTTAAGAATTAACCCGGTAGTTAAAGTTCAGGCTTCCTCCAGTAGAAGAGTTTCAACTGGCGCAAAGTTTGAATTAGCGGCGTGGAGGTGTACCACCCGGTACAATTATTATTAACAGTAAAGTTACAAATTGCACCTAAGCGTGGGGCAATGATTATAGTTAATTAGAATGCTTATTTTATTTATTATTCACAAATAGTTAGAGCATGTAGCTAGTGAGGATATGAACGTACAGTAGAAGTATCCTATAACTTAGATAAAGTATAAGAAATAGCAAAAAGGCGAATTCTTTTCTAATGTTCTAATTATTAAAAATGCATATGGACCATACAATATACCAGTAACCGAGCGGAGTCTGGAGCTCTGCATTCGGTAGGCGTATGGGTTCGTGGCTGTCCTGAGAACGGTTTGTGTTTTCTCATTTTTGAATGTCAGGTAACAGTTCCTATTGGTAGCCGTTTCCTTCCATCTCACTGCACAGTTTTATTCACCATAACTGCTCAAGTGAGGTTGGTTTCAAGAAGGGCATCCGGCCACGTAACTTCATCCCCGATCACAGACAGTACATTATGCTTATAGTAATTTTATCTAGATTATCTGTTATATGATAATGTCATCATTACTCCAGTCCTGTTCACGCAACGTGCACAAGGCTGCCAACCTTTGTGTGTTCTGATCACAGAGATTGACATGGACCTACTAAGAAAACCTTTACTTCTTGCCGTGCGATAACAGCGCATTCTATGTGGGTTACTGGTGAAAAGCTGAATTAATCCATATTAACAATTTTGTCCTTTCCAGCTGGTGGGCCCAGGGTCAATATGACCTTTTATCTCCTGGACCTTTTCGCCTTGCGATACTATACCAGTGCATTCTATGTGGGCTAGTGGTGAAATAACTTTTTTCTCGCTTGTGGTTTGAATAATTAATTAACAATGCCGGAGAGTAACAAAACCTACTAAATTCTTCTTAGTACACAGCGCCTCGAGATGCGGACAGCAGTACATATATCCATTGTTGATTCATTGCCTCTATTTTTGTTGCACGGGTTGGTATTTCTGATCATTAGTGCACATGACGTCATATCGGATGGCACTGATGCACAGGCCGTACTATAGCGAGCGTGGGGAAACAATCAGCTGATCGTTATGGTGGAAGTTTAGCACGTGAGTTAGTTGAGTTAAATGTGAATTTTTTGCAGGTTTATTGAAATTTTCACTCAGACATATATGAGAGGTGGTGTGGTGGTGATTATTGTTTTAAGAGGAAGTATAACTGGGCAACCATACTCAATATATATATGAGACTGATGACTCAGTATATATACTGTACGAGACTCTGTCATCATCAACTGACTGTTAAGTGAAAACTCCTTGATTACTGACAAGAACTTAGTGTGAGCGTGTATTAATGTTAGGCTATAGAGTGATAAGATCGCTCTTCAGCCGTTTAATTGTGTAGTTTATTTGTGAAATTTTATACTCATAGTGCAAAATTAATTGAGTTAGTGAATTCTGGGTTTTGTTACCAACCACGGCGAATGTGAACTCGTGTCCTCCTCGTGAGGTTTCAGGCACACCCTCATTGGAGCTGAGCTCCATGTACCAGCGCTCCTGCCATTCTTAAATTTCCGGCAGTACCAGGAATCAAATCCGAGGACGGCAGGTAATACCACTAACCGTTACGCTACGCAGGCGGACATCAACCAGGGTGAGTATATAATTTAAGTGATCAGTGAGAGAATTCACCATGCCTAAGATTTGCTGTGTCCTGGCTGCAAGCGAGAGGAGTACACTGATGAAGAACGCGTTAGGCTGTTAATGTTGGGTGTATCAACCACTTTCCTCCTGAGGGAAATAAGAGGGTGTCGTCCAGACGGTGAATTAAATTATGTATTACGTCATAAACATGGATAACATTGGGTATACTTTTATGTAATCAGAATTACGGCTTATCTGAATTGCGTGTATTTGAAAATTCAAGTGCTATACATACATCTTCGAAGGGTATTGTGGAATAAGAGTGCCGAGAATTTTCCTATCAATCTTCACATCATAGGAAATGGTACAGAGTTGTTCCTTGAAAATTTAATACGGAAATAATTGTATAGACGTTATTTGTTGTTTTACAGTCTACTCTTTTAACGATAATTTAGTTTCATGACATTGACAGTAAAGGTTTTGTTATTGTTGCCGGTTTGCTCACGCGTAATCTCTCTTGTAGCTACTGAAATAATTTACATGTGTAGTATATTGTACTGGTTATTGGTTGCACGTTTTCGATCAGTGTGTGTGATGCGAATGTTCCCGTTGACTAGAAAATGGATAGAAATCGCAAGAATATGTCTCAAATTGTTAGCCTGTGCTCACCGAATCGAACGGATACACGTGAGAAACAAAACGTTACGGGGAAGGATATGTATTGTATGTCAGAATTAACAAATAATTATGAAAATTTTTGGTTTTATAAAGTGGTAACAGTTTCTTAAGTAATTTAAACTAGTGGAGCGGATGAGTAACGCCTTCAAAGCGTGACGTGATCAGAGCTACAGTACGACCTGTACATCACGAATAGCTGGTTCATCAATGGAGAACGTCTGCTACTCTTCATTAGGTTCTATAAAAGTATGTACTTCTGGGGGTGGGCTGGTGAGGGGATTCTCTAAAAAGGAATTCCACGTAGTTTTACATATTTCCTACTTTCTCATCTCCTTATGAAGCTTGTGTGAACAGCTCTGGAATCTAGCTGAGTGTTTTAGTAATGATTACAATATTCTCTCCCCAGTTGGTGATCGATCGTCCGTAACTGGGAGATCGTTCATTTATGGACCTTGAATACTGGCTCACATCTCTCTGTATTGCAGGTTATGAAGTGCGTTCGTTTCGATCTCATCAAACCTGTGCACATCGTAGAACTCCGTGGTCTCTCGCACAGTCCGCACCTGGAGGCAGTGCTCGCTGTTCCCGAGGTGGAGAGCATGCTAGACCGCGGCATGAGGCTCTCTCTCAGACGTCAGTACTACACACGGTGTCCTAACGATCAGTGCTACTGTGAAGAGTGCGTCAACATGCCCGTGTCTCCCTGTCGCAACTACATAGGTACTCGCTATTGCTGTCTCACTGCCTTCGCACTGTAGCTCTGATTGCATCACACATCCCACCATTGTTGTCTTACTGCCTTCGCACTGTAGATCTTATCACATCACACATCTCACCATTGTTGTCTTACTGCCTTCGCACTGTAGCTTTGATCACATCACACTTCTCACCGTTGTTGTCTTACTGCCTTCGCACTGTAGATCTTATCACATCACACATCCCACCATAGTTGTCTTACTGCCTTCGCACTGTAGATCTTATCACATCACACATCCCACCATAGTTGTCTTACTGCCTTCGCACTGTAGCTCTGATTGCATCACACATCCCACCATAGTTGTCTTACTGCCTTCGCACTGTAGATCTTATCACATCACACATCCCACCATAGTTGTCTTACTGCCTTCGCACTGTAGCTCTGATTGCATCACACATCCCACCATAGTTGTCTTACTGCCTTCGCACTGTAGATCTTATCACATCACACATCCCACCATAGTTGTCTTACTGCCTTCGCACTGTAGCTCTGATTGCATCACACATCCCACCATAGTTGTCTTACTGCCTTCGCACTGTAGATCTTATCACATCACACATCCCACCATTGTTGTCTTACTGCCTTCGCACTGTAGATCTTATCACATCACACATCTCACCATTGTTGTCTTACTGCCTTCGCACTGTAGCTTTGATCACATCACACTTCTCACCGTTGTTGTCTTACTGCCTTCGCACTGTAGATCTTATCACATCACACATCCCACCATAGTTGTCTTACTGCCTTCGCACTGTAGCTTTGATCACATCACGCTTCTCACCGTTGTTGTCTTACTGCCTTCGCACTGTAGATCTTATCACATCACACATCCCACCATAGTTGTCTTACTGCCTTCGCACTGTAGCTTTGATCACATCACGCTTCTCACCATTGTTGTGTTACTGTCTTTGCACTGTAGCTTTGACCACATTACACTTCTCACTATTGTTGGGTCACTGCCTTCACGCCACGCTTTTGAAGCGATACGCATTCTCTCCATTTGAATTTGAGACCCCAATACCTTATAAGACCAAAAACTATCCATAAATATATATTAAGAGTGCCATACAATGCTTATCCTTCCCCGTAACGTTCTATTCCCCGCTTACATCCGTTCGTGTCCGCGAGGATAGGCTTACATTTGCCGAAATATTCTTGCGATCTCTATCCATTTTCAAGTCAACTGGAACATTCACATCATGCACACTGATAGAAAACATGCAGCCAATACAATATATTATATTGCAAATGTAGTTCACATATAAATCATTTCTGTATCTCACTGATTCCCCTCCATGCGTTTTCATTGACCACCAACATTAACAAAATGTTTACTTTCACTGTGGTGAAATTAAGCTATTGTTAAAAAATGTGGATTTTGAAATAGAAAATTACGCTTGTACATTGATTTCCACTTTCAATTTCCATGGAATAACCCAGTACCGTAGCCTAACTTACGAAATGTTACAGGAAAATCTCAGTAGTCCAATTCCACAACATATTTCAAAAACGCATAATTTTGACTTGAATTTTCAAATACATCGAACTCAGAGAAGCCGTAAGCCAGACTGCACTCATGCTTACGACATAATAAATTTTAACTCACCATCTGGACAAGACACTCGAATTTCCCTCAGGATTTGGTCTTTAGGAAAGTGGTTGATAAACACGACTGTGTTGTGATTACCTATTAAATTTTCTCTAGGAATAACTTCCTTCCCTAATCTGTTTCTTCATCAGAAGGAAACACAAATACTACAGTATACTTTCCTCAACAGCTCTTAGGCAGGGCGATCACCTTACACCGTGGTTGACAATAAATCACCTAATGTACTATCTTAATTAATTTTATACTATGAATATCACACCACACAAGATCTTCAGTCGCACACGTTGTCTTCGCTAATGAAGCACTTTTCACTTGCGAATGCAGTCAATACTGACTCAGGCTCTAATGTTTCTGAGTAAATATGCGGCCAACTTTGAAAATGTAAATAGAACAGCGAAAATGTCACAAGCAACTCAACTAAACCCTGTGCTAAACCTCCACCTAGCGATCAGCTGATTGCTCGCTCGCTATAATACGGCCTGCACATCGCGAAGGCAGAGCTTTTTCTTCCGTAATCTAATCGACACTTGACTCTATCTGCAAAAACTGTTCTCTGAGCTTGTATTCGGCAGATAGTGGGTTCGTATCACACAGTCTGAAGCCCTGGAGATCGCTTTTCGTGGTTTCCAATTTTCGCACTTGACAAATGATTAGGCTGAATAAATGCCATGGCCTCTACCTTCTAAATCATAGCCCTTTCCCATATCTCCCTCGCCCAAATCGTTTGTTGTGTTATTGCGATCTTAAACAAGTAGAAAGAAACAAACCAAAACACAACGTTACCTTCGGCGTGGAATCTGGAGCGATGAGAAATAGTATCGTTTGCCGAGGTTAGAGTAAATAAGGAGAAGTTGAATAGCCAATGAAATTCCCTGTAGAGGGAGAAGTAGAAATTTGTCTGTAAAAAGCACATCAATAAGCGAATTGCTGTTATTACAGCAATGTCATTATTATTATTATTATTATTATTATTATTATTATTATTATTATTATTATTATTATTATTATTATTATTCCGAGGAATCTGTGGAACAGCAAAGGTGAAAGAAGGTGCCGGGGGAATGGGTCTAACTACAAAGCCGAGATATGAATTAAAATTTCATTAAAGGTTATATTTTCGAAAATAGCAAAACTTAACAATTTTCACATAGAATTTCAAAATTTAACAAATAACAACAAGTCAACAAATAACCGACAATCAGGTACAAGACCAGGAAATGCCAAGATCTAGAGACCATTTAACATTACGGATTTCAAGCCCCAAGTTTTACAATTTCTGAGCTCTCAGCTCACAAAGAGGCGACTAAAAGAGGCCCTAGGGGCTCTGAACTTTGGAGCGTGGGCTGGCGACCACGGGGCCCTCAGCTGAGTCCTAGCATTGCTTACACTTACTTGTGCCAGGCTCCTCACTTTCATCTATCCTATCCGACCTCTCTTGGTCAACTCTTGTTTTCCGACCCCGACGCTATTAGGTTTGCGAGGGCTAGGGAGTCTTTCATTTTCATGCCCTTCGTGGCCCTTCTCTTCCTTTGGCCGATACCTTCATTCTTCGAAGTGTCGGATCCCTTCCATATTTTCCCTCTGATGAGTGTTATATAGAGGATGGTTGCCTAGTTGTACTTCCTATTAAAACAATAATCACCACCACCATCTCAGCTCACAAACACATATTTACCAAAGGGCAGAAAACCCCTAATAACATGGAGCACTTGCTCCCCCTGAGCAACGTCAAGCCTCCTATATGCACATATCCAAATACTTAAAAGAGCTGACCCGCTCTCAGTTTTCCGAGCGTATTAAAGGCAATACCAGGCTTTACACTAAATTGCCATCAAGGCACAACATACACAAAATGAAACGGGGGTATCTTATACCCAACCTAATGGGCCATTGTAGAAAAAGAATAGGTTAAGTAAATGGCCCAAAATGCAAAGATGAATGTAGGCGTGAATTTGCACTCCTACATGAAACTTCTTAAAACCTAAGAGGCACTAGGCCGATGAAACAGGGGCTATTCCCAAACTATGGAGGTGACTCGTATAATGAATAAATTTAACACATGAAGGAAGAGTATAAAATCGGTTACGAAACAGTAGTCACCTCAAATCAAAATGAAGGGGAGCTCGAGAGTGTAAAGCACTCTCTATACCCGATTTACAGTTAAAGATATATGAAGTTTTTACATAAACTGGAAGAAATTTACATGTTTATAGAGATAGGTTACATGATAAAGGTTTCGGACCTTCCCCGCGAATTAAACTGCTGAGGCGGGCATTACCTTACAGAAGAACTGCTACCTGAAGAAAGAGGCGCTTCCCGCCTCCTGCTACGCATCCGTACACTAAGTTAGATGTTGATGAAGTGGCCATGAGACAAGAAAATCAGCAGTTTTTATCCCCTCGGGGAAGATTCGAGACCTTTCAAGAATAATTAAGACACACCCACAGGATTTTGTTGGCTACAGTACATAGTTACACACAAAATCGAAGAAGACAGACAAGAATGGTCAAAAATTAATTACAGAAATTCTGGATTGACTAAGTTCAAAACTGGAGGAAGGGAAGACTAATATTACCAACCCACAAATGAAAGAACGAAATTTAGTAAGGACAAAAACTTATGAGTACAAAATTTCTTCAAATAAAGTTCCTTCACTTCGCACCAGGGTGCATGATCATAGGTTTTTTTTTAGTCGAGACATCTATGAGAGAATATCCACACTTCTTGATAAATAGTAAACAAAAACACGTCGAAATTCTCACAGTGACATCTTCAGAGGAAAAATTTCAGTAGGTGAAGTTTTAAGTTCACAGGTTGTCCTGTAGAGGAGTACTGTAAGGCGGAAAATTCAAATGTGTGGCGTAGAGGTGTACCAGCCGGTACAATTATTATTATTATTATTATTATTATTATTATTATTATTATTATTATTATTATTATTATTATTGCTCGTGGCTTTACGTTGCACCGACAGAGACAGGTCTTACGGCGACGATGGGATATAGGAAAGGCCTAGGAGGTGGAAGGATTAAGGTACAACCCAAGCATTTGCCTGGTGTGAAAATGAGAAACCACGGAAAACTATCTTCACGACTGCCGACAGTGGGATTGGAAGCCACTATCTCCCGGATGCAAGCTCACAGTCGCGTGCCTCTAACCGCACGGCATTATTATTATTATTATTATTATTATTATTATTATTATTATTATTATTATTATTATTATTATTATTATTATTACCGTGTTTTGTGGATCACAGAGGTGAAAGACGGTGCGGGCATGAATGGGTCTATCTACGACAATCAAAAGATTCATTAAAAGCTTCAAGGTTATATTTCTTTTGGCTAGTTTTTTTTAAATGTCGAATTTTAATAATACACGTTGCTCAGCGACAGAACAAGATTCAGGTACAAAACTAGCTCGTTAGCTGAGTTACTAAATAGGGGAAATTAGAGACTCAACAACATTTTGTCAGTTAATCATCTGAGCTTAAAGCTCCCAATTTTACAGCTCAACGGTCAAGGAGACAGGTCTCCCAATTTCATTTACAAGGTTTACTAACTCATCTAGAAAAATAGAAAGAGCGTCTACCCTTACTGCCTCATCACTTTCCAGGCCTCTCAAGGCCCAACCTACATTTTACAAGTCACTCAACCGTGTAACCACTTAACATAAAGAACTGAATTTTACAGGAGTATCGAATACTCATTCTACCGGACCTTTGTGGGAAGAAAAAAAAACAGCTTAAAGTGCTGGCCCAAAAATCAAAATGATGCGGAGGTAGACACTGGCACTCCTTGAAACTTACACTTAGAAGTTTAAAACCCTAGTTGGGCTCATTGCCCGACGTTACTACACTACTGAGGTGACTAGATGGAGAATACAGGCTGAAAACAGTTACAATATCATAGTCACCTCGAAATCAAGTTGATAGCGAACTCGAGAAAGTGTCACACTCTCTATTCCCGAATTTAAACCAAGTGCTTTTCGGCTTGTTTGAAATTTGCAGTAGAAATTACATTTTAGAAGATGGGAAACTTAAGGTTACATTATTAAAGATAAGAAACCTTCCCCTCGAGCTAGCTTTCAGAGGCTATCACATAATTATTAAATAGCTGCCATTACCTTTATCTGCAATAAAGATCGATGAAGGGTGAGACGCCCCGTACAGACTCAGTAAACTGGATGGTCAATAAGACAAGGTAGCTCGAAAAAGTGCCAGCTTTTGTACCCGAGAGGAAGGTTCTAGAGAATTCTGGACCAAGGCCCGACAAACCCTAATTTTTATTGGATAATCAAATAGATAGAAGATGAAAATTGTTGGTGGAAAAGTACACATTAAAATTTCCTATTGGTCATATTTGAAGTTGACGGAAAGAGTTGGAAGTGTTCGACAACTTTAACACACAAAAAACAATAGCAATCAACTCAGTGTAGTAAACCTCAAAATAAATATTACTTTAGGATTTTAATAGTTCCTCTTCACACTAGAGGGCATAACATACGTTTTTCTTGGTAGAGACATCTATAAAGAAAAGTCCAAACTTTTTCCCAAAGTTGTTGCAAGTTTATATTGAAGATGACATTCCTCAAGGTACTTCATTCGAATGAAGGGGGCGATGTAGCTCGCGGTACAATTATTATTATTAATTTCAAAATTTGAATAGAAGTTATCTTACTATCACTGTTCATCTCCCCTCGTCTTTTCGGGGAGGCAAGTAACTTGTCCATCATGCTACTAGAAGCATGTAAGAGGCGGAAGAAGTTGACAGTCGACCTGTTGGACATATCTCGGCGTTTCTATAGGAACCAGATGTCCTGTAAGTAAGTGTGCATATTGTTTGTTAACGTGAAAGCTATTTTCCTTTCGGTTTCTACTCTGAAGTTTTCCCGTCTGTCGATGCGGACTGGAAACTGGTAACTTCGATATTTGTCCAGAAGCACTTGTCAACGTGCTGCGAGAAAGTAAATAGTCGTGCGTTCGATATCTCCGTGAAAATAGTGGATTACTGTCGTTGGTGTCAGACAGAAAAATATGGCGGGCTGGATTCAATCCTGTCTGGTAGCAAACAGTGGCCACTTCCATGAGATCACCATATTCTAATGTGTCACATTTCCTACCGAATAAACTCTCTCAATAATTTCACCACCTATTATTATTATTATTATTATTATTATTATTATTATTATTATTGCCACGAAATTTGAAAGAATGTACGCCCCTCTAGCTGATGTGACAGGGAACAGCATCCAGCCATCCAGGTTGGTTGTTACAGATCTTTCTCTCTGTTATTGTGTTGGCTAAGGTGCTTACACGATACCGCACAGTATTGTATGTACTGTGACAATCAAGGCCGAGTACGGGGTGGCCAGCAATCATGCCACCGGGAGTTAATAATTTTATAATCAAACTTCCCTCCCATTTTAGAATGTGGTCGAGGCCAGAGACGAGCGGGTGAATCGTTTAGTCTCGTGATAAGGAAGACACGGAGAGAAGCTGAAAGCTGGTCCAAGTGCACAGAATGACGTGTAATTTGGAACTACTACGGGCCTCTATAAAAAGTGAACGTGACGAGTCACTCTTGAGAACTGCACCGGGGACACCCTGGAGTGGAGTGTTATGGTCCGAGTTCACCATTGAAGACAGTGTCGAGCAGACAACTCAAGCGCGAATTAACTTATGAGTAACTGTAAATAATGAACGAGGCATTCCCATATCACAGTAGGTTACCTTTCTGTGTAGTAAGTTCAGTTTCAAGGGCCCGGATATCCTGCTACAACATACAAGAGCAGAATTTTGGAGGGCAGTTAATGTTATTTAAAGGGGAAAACAACGAAATTCTAATCTAAATACGAAGGCCGACAAGGACAAGCAGAAGTTGCACTACGGTAGAAGACGGGTATCTACACGACAAAATTCCCTGCTATTAGGGAAATTTTGGCCTGGAACGGTTTGAGAAAAATAAATGAATGCTGCTCCCACACCTCAGACCTGAATCCCATAGAGCACTTTAGGGATGAAGCGACTGATTACCTCAGTTCTGCAGTCGATCATTCATTGTCCTTGAATTACCAAGATATTGAGTTCGATTCCGACTGAAGTCAGCAGAATTCTAGTGTGTTTAAATGAGGCATTCCCATACGCTCCTCTTCAGAATGCTAAAATATTTACGCTGGATGAAATTCCAGCCCCCTATCTACAGCAATTACGTTGAACGCATTATTATTAACTAATTCATTGCTACGGCCATCTGTGGGTCACTCTTACATCATAACCCTCTAATTTGTGACTTCTTCTTTCTCGCCCCTCCATCGTTACGTTTTGTGGCTTGGAAAGTTGTTTCTCCTGTAGATCCCTCATTTCGCCAATTCTCTTCTAAATCTTTCTACTTCTCCGTTATTCGCACAGGTCGGCTTTTATCCTTATTACTATGGTTCTATGGCTGACTGATTGGTATTCTCATCTTTGGCTACAATTCACAGCCATTTCGGGGGTGTTAATTGAAAATAGTTAATTCCCTTGGTTCGGGGAATGGGAGTTTGTACTGCCCTGAACATTTCTGTAACTCACACATTACATCTAACGCTGTTCTCCAGCACACCAGATATTTGGTGGATATCGTGCAGGGGCTGGCCCAGGCCACATGAAGTTATTGTTATTTCTCTCTGACCTCAACAGGTAATCGACTCAAAGTCTTTTAGAATACCATTCCTCCAGTGACCTTCCGACCCCTCATAAAAAGCATCTACGACACAATTACGTTACAGATATTATAATATTATTGTCGGAGTGTTCCGGGACTCGCCACGCTTTTACGGGACCTACGGGCAAAATAACTTGGGGGTGGCTGAAGGGGGATTCGGGACCACCTGCCTCTGAATAAATAACTAGCAGTGCCTCTATTGGGATTTCGAAAAGTTTTCAGGGATTCAAAGTGAAAATTACAGATGTTCATGTTTTTCGTCAGACAGAGGGTCTGTCCCCCAGTACTCCTACATGGGAGACTTTGTAGTGGCGTGTCACTAGACTCCAGTGTTTCCAAAAGGTGCGGCACCAAACTGATGAGCCCACTGCTACACCGGGGCGAAACGCTGGATTGGTTCTAACATTTGCAATCGAAAAAAATTTTAAACTTAAAAATGCATTTATTTGAGTGTCACCGCAAAATTAATTACTGGCCCCGCGCTGTAGGGGTAGCATGCCTGCCTCTTACCCGGAGGCACCGAGTTCGTTTCTCGGGCATCTGAGGGCTGGTTGGTGGTTCACTCAGCTTACGTGATTACAATTGAGGAGCTATCTGACAGTGAGATAGCGACCCCGGTCTAGAAAGCCAAGAATTACTGCCGAGAGATCCGTCGTGCTGACCACACGACACCCCGTAATCTTCAGGACTGTTGGCCCATGGGGTTTGGACTTTTTTGAACAGTTAATTGTAATGTGGAACTTTCGAAACCATTGCATTATATTTTCAAGAAACCTTGTTGTTTTCAGTATTCCTAACATTCATTCACCCCATCTTTAACAAAATGAACTTTTAATTTTCTTATATGGAAATTGTTTGTGTTAGTAAACTACAAACTTCGTGAACTTTTCTAAAATTGTCCTGTAACAGTTCAGCAATGACCATTCAGGGTCTACTTGTCTGTGCAGGAGGACGGCGACCATTCCAGTTCATCACGTACGAAGGCTTTCTGGAGGACCTGGAGCAACAACGCCTTGACGAGGACGAGCAGTATGAGGACCACAGTGAGGCGGAACAGTACACCGATGAGAGATTGGCTCTCTAATTCAAGATAACGGCGCGAAAAGTGTAAAGTAACTTATTAATAAATAATGTTTCCGGTTGTACTTCCTCAGGTCACTTGACACCGGTTTCGGGGTTGTGACATCCGAGTGGTATCCAGTGTTGCAAACTTATATTTTCAAGATCCGCTAAATACTACTAACAATCCGCTAAAATTCCGCCAAGAAATCCGATCTCAAATAATGAGCAATAAACATGAGTAATAATAATAATAATAATAATAATAATAATAATAATAATAATAATAGTAATAATAAAAGTAAATGTCTGTACTCACCTTATCTGTGAGTTTCACTGGGATTAACCCCCTGCCTGCGAGCCGGCGAGCTAAAACTTGTAGGCGTTTTAATGCCGGGTGCAAACTAGGTGAATCTCCTACCTCAAGGGCCACACACAGAACATGCCAGTTCACTAAACGGTCTTCCTTCGTAGCATAATATAAATACTACTCTCTCATAAGTTTCATTATCTGTCATCATTCGTCAACTAAGAGATAAGTAACCTTCCCCCACGCATTACAAATTTATGATACCATGATCTCATAACATCAAATCCATATAACATGTTTTCCTCATGTGGCTGCTAGGTCCTGACAACAAATACGGAATAGCTCGGAGACAGACTGGAGTACAAATGGATAAAACACTAAATTCCGCTATAATAAATCTAGAATTCCGCCCAAAAATCCGCTGTCCGCTAAATGACAGCCGACAGTCTTCTAATTGCGCCAAATTTAGCGTAAAATCCGCTAAGTTGGCAACACTGGTGGTATCTCTCCAAGATGGTTCTGCCAGTGTTGCCAGGTAGTCGAAAACGTATTTCCCTACCATACCAAGAGAATTTGCTCTTTAAAGAAAATACCAACGCCAAATATATAACCTATAGTATAACGACTACTCCTCCTGTAAATTTAAAAGTAATATTATGTAACCTGTGAATATTAATGGACTAATTTACTATCAAATATGAAGTGGAAGAAGTTACAATGGAAAATCAATCTAATGGTTGAAAATATATTTCCTTCTCAGCACTAGTCTGGATATCAGATCTTCGTTTGTCAATCCCCTGTTTCCACGTTATTGTGTCCCTTAGGAGAATGTTGGTACTTACCAACAACCCGATCTGGGTTTAGCAATGTTTTCAATTACTTTTGTAACATTTAACTTCACTTCGTTACTCCTGCGATTGGGGATAAGAATAGAGCGATGTTGCTCCTAAGAGGAAACTACTTTAGAATGCAGATTGGCGTCCTAGCTGAGTCCGGCATTACTCTGCGACCCGTCCCACTTCCATTTTCCCTGCCCGACTCTTCATCTCTTCGGATTTCAATGGAATGCGATCTGGGAATCCTTTATCTTCCCGCCTACGATTCATTTAGCTGACATATTCATTCTTCGACGGTCCGGCCCTCTGATTAGTGGTAAGTGGTAATGGTTGCCCAGATTTAAAACAATAGTCACCATCTCGATTACTGGGTTCGGCGCTGGATATGTCATATTTAATTAAAAGCTGGTTCCCTATGACGCTAACAGTTCGACGTTCGGTGGAGGGATGAGCTCAGTGTGACAGCTCGACCGGTAGTGAGATTGTAGCCGCAACATTCGTCTTGCTATGCCTGTCGTAACCATAGTGTTTGGCCTGCTCTTTATTAATACCGGTACATAATAATTGATTCAATCGTTATGTAGTTTATAAATAGAGAATTCACTGTGCTTCGAATATTCGGGCGTATCGGATCTTGAATGTTCAACCGATCTTGCCTGCAACATGTGGCTGAATACTGGTTCAGACGAGTAGACACCCACTTTCTTAAGAGGTTGCATCCGGGAGATACTAGGTTCAAATCCCACTATCGGCAGCCCTGAAGATGGTTTTCCGTGGTTTCCCATTTTCACACCAGGCAAATGCTGGGGCTGTCCCTTAATTAAGGCCACGGCCGCTTTCTTCCAACTCCTAGGCCTTTCCTATCCCATCGTCGCCATAAGACCTATCTGTGTCGGTGCGACGTAAAGCCCCTAGCACACATTCTTAAGAGTAATGGTGATACTGAACGCTAGTCGCTAGACCTTCCCGTCTGTGCGTGCGTCCATGTTTTCTATTAGCAGCATGTACGTTACCAGGAACGCTCCGCCATCCGTTGAGTACATTTAGAAGCTGGGGAAGGTTCTTCCATGATCACAGGACCTGTGGTTGCACGCAATGACATTACCAGCCGTAGTACGTGGCGTTGCTCGGATACATTACCTTACCAGTCAGTCGCGTGTGAAGTGAAGCTTTCCTTTCAAATATTGATTCATATTTTACGAATCCCTTGTGTAGTTTTAGAGCTATTTAGATGTGTTTTATTTCAAGTTTTAGATTATTTAATTTTTGAGTAAAACTTTGTCCTTTTGGAAGCTCGAATTGATTGTCAAGTATTTGATCCTTTCGAAAGGAAAATACTGATAACTATATGCATTTACCCGTCGCGATATAGATATTATATACTGTTATTGCGACTGCCACCCATCGGCCTTGCGACCCTAAAAGAAGTAGATTCTTGGTCATTTTAGACTATTTAATTACAAGCTCCTCTCAATGGAGGCTGAACGTGGACCTACCCTAAACAGTACTTCCTCCAGATAGCAAGTCATACTTGTATCAATCGCTGGAACATACATAGCTTACGTCCATTATCTCGATCATTTTGGACAATATATTTTTTACACTTTCTCATCCCCTTATGACAAAGGGGGCTAAATTGAACTTTAACAAATAGGAATGTCACTGTTCATCTCAGCGACCCCGAAAAGTATGGATTCGACACCATTTTATAATATTTTGATATATCATTCCCCCCTCACCCCCACCCAAAAAGGGGCTGTTTTTGGACTTTAAGAAATTCCGGAATATCACTATTCATCTCGGCGAATCCAAAAAGTATAGATTCAACACTATTTTCGAATATTTTTATGTGTCACCCTCTGGCCCCCAGCCCCCAGCCCTAAGGATACTTGAGGTGTCTTACCCCCAGGCGGTTTGTCTCCTGGTACTAAGTCGTAAGTGTACCAAGTTTGGTTGCAATCGTTGCAGTGGCTTAGGAGGAGATGTAATACATACATACATACATACATACATACATACATACATACATACAATGACATTTATATATATATATATAAATAGATTAATGAAAGTATTTGTCGCTTAGCAACCAGCTAAGTACAGAATATATTGCGGGAATTTACGTCCAGCAGTTCGACCTCACGGTAGAACATTGCCCAGGGAAACTGAACATACTAGCTGACGCGTTGAGCAGAAATCCTAATCCGGAGGAACTTACAATACACCTAACTCTGTTAGACCAAGAGGATCAGAATATACTGGAGACACTTCGGAATATTCATGAGGAACAGGAAAATTACCCAGAGACCGGACGGCTAATCCATTACTTTCGGAAAGAACTCCAACCCGGGACTCCACCGTACGCTGAAGCGGAGCGCAAAGCGGTAAATTATCACTATTTTAACAACATTTTGCATAAATTTGTGGATGAGAATCATACGAAATTTAGAATTGTGGTGCCTCCGCGATTACAGATTGACTTGATATGGATAGCTCATCACTCTACAGGACATTCAGGAATTGATAAAGTGGTAGCAACACTGCAGGAAACTTTCGTGTGGCCTAAAATGAGGTCGATGGTACAGAAAATCCTGCGTACCTGTGACATTTGTCAGAGGGTGAAACCAAATCCGTACCTTCTGAAGCAACCGCCACGACCACTGATACCTACGGGACCACGTAAATTATTCGCAATAGACTTCTTCGGTCCCTTACCCTCTGCTACTAGGGGCTTAAAGTACATCCTTGTCTGTATGGACGTCTTCAGTAAATTTGTTACATTGTGCCCTATTCAAAAGGCGAATACTCGTTCGACGCTATCGCAGATCAAAAGAAAGATAATACCCATTATGGGTAAGCCTGAGAGTATCTTAAGTGATCATGGAAGTCAATTCACTGCTGCAGGGTTTAAGCGTGAACTAGAAAGACTAGGGATCAAGCATGTCTTATCCAGCATCAGACATCCGCAAGCTAACCCGAGTGAACGTATCATGAGGGAGATATCCAAGTATTGCAGGATATACTGCCCTAGAGAACATTATAAGTGGAACACTGTAGTGCCCATTATTACAGAGTGTATTAACACAACTAGACACGAATCGACCGGTATGATTCCAGCATGGATTCACAATAATGAGCTGCCTAAACGTCCTTGGGAGAATGTAATTCCGTGCCCTAGGGATCCTCAACTAGCTCAAGAGATATGTGTTAATAACGTTGCAGAACACTTAAAAGCACAGGCTGAGAAGCGGCTGCGAAGAACTAGGAATAAAAGATTTCATAGACCTTTACAAGTGGGCGAGTTAGTGTTAGTTAAGACACCCACTGTCTCTAACCCTACAGAGAGATACTACCATAAGTTCGCTGAGCTATACACTGGACCGTATAGAATAATTCATAGTTATGAAAATAACTCATACAAGGTACAAAGCTTGGACGCTACAGTGACTAAGGTCTTTAACTCATCAAACCTTAAGCCCTTTTTCCAACCCGGCCAATATCAATTAGATAATCTGGAAGAAGAAGAAGAAGAAGGAGGCGAAGAAGAGGAAGAAGAACCTGAGGACGAAGAGACCGAAAATATTGCCAGAGAGGAGGTTATCATTCCGGAAGAAGATGAAAATGACAGCGAAGAAGAACAACCAGAGGTACCCAATGGAGGAGAAGAAGAAGAAGAAGAAGTGAATATGATTTCTCCAGGCGACCAGAAACAGCTATCTGAGCAGCGCAAAGAAACGGAGTGTCAAGACTGCTAGAGTAACCACCGGAGATTTCTAGCTCTGCTGGATGCCTATTACCAAGTTAGGAAGGATAGGGAGGCTATCATATCTGTAGCTGAAGATAGTCCCATGCCCTGAAGTTTTGAATATTGACAGCAGATATGATTGCAATGAGAAAATGATCTTGGAATTTGGGAAAATAAAATTCTTGACAAAATTTTATTTTGTCGTTCACGGGGGGCTATGAACCATTCTGTTCATTGGAGCAATTGTATTAATTTGAGTATTGGATATTGGAATCATACTAGGCCACCCACGAAGCCGATGTCTTACAGTATATGTCATAAAGGGGTCCAGAAGAAGCGTTCTTATGTGAAGTGAGCGCGAGCGTCATTATGAGAAATCTGCAGAACTCATTAAAAGAAGTTATGTCCCAAGCCAAGCCTCTTGATGGAGATTGGGGACGCTTTCCAGTTCCCGGCTAAACTTATTCTAGGAGGGAAGAATGAAATAAATTAATATCTTTGGTTACAGAAGAGTTGCATTGGATTTGAGACAAGAATTGCAACCTGTATTATTTCTGCTTTATTTTGATAGGCATTAGGGCTGCATTAATTAATGCATTCGCTAATTTGAGCTCATGATATAATTAATGCGGGAAATTTTCCCGGGCACGCAAAGATTACACGCAGCCAAGCGGCTTGATGACGCTACCCGGAATTATAAATTAAGGCCGCCAGGGCATATCAGAGTCATTCTTGGACCGAGAAGCTGCGGGAACGAGTCGTCACACTGCGTGTTGGTGCTGAGAACAACGCTTTGTCTTCAAGCTACACCGACTACCTGTACTGCTATTTCTGCAAAGATGTAAGTAATCAACTTGAATATTCAGAGGAATTGAAGATTTTACCTGTGAGATTATGCTATGGGGAGATGAGGTACTGCTTATAAGAGACTAATGAACTAGTAGCTCCATATTTCTGTGAGGTCAAGGGATTGCGGACGAAATGCTAGAATTAATATTGGCTCAGGTTAGGAATTCTAAAACTATATGTTGTCCATGTGATAGGGTGATAGAACAGTGACTGAGAGTAGTGAAGAAACTATTGTGTACCAGGTTAAAACTCTGAACGAGACTTGGTCAGTGTGACGTGTGAGACACGCTAACAGTGAAGACAGGCATCGAGTTTGGACAGTCTGTAATATATGAATTTATTTTCAGTTACCTCAGCATCAAGTCAGAACGAGTGTTTGACAGCATCATTGCAAAGAAGCCACAACCAGGAGCTGAAGCCAACACAACAACGGGTATCGATCCAGGAACGTTGGGAGCACCTGACTAGCACAACATCGAAGAGGACACCTTCCGACTACAGAGGGAGCTGTACGAAGACGCCACACCAGCAAGAATGTCTCCAAGTGGTCAACAGTCTCTGATGACAGTTCTGCAGTCTATCAGAATGTGGTAGATCCAGTGGTCCACAGGGATGGCCGCTCCGCTATGTTCTCTAAATTAAGGTCAGAGCTTTCCAATTCTGTTTCAAGCATGTCATTTAAATTTAGATAGGAATATGGGGGCCGTCAGTCAGCAGATTTGTGGTAATAGGATAATTTCCCTTGTAATATAGAGCTAGGCCTCAAACTCGAACCCCGTACTTTAAGGTAGATGTTATTGGTAGAGTCCTTGTTAGCGAATTTATAGTTCATTGTAATTGCGTTATTTGAAAGTACGTGTTTTTGTAAGGGTCTGATTGAACTCATTTGGTCATAGGAGGTTAGTCTACAGATAGGTACGTTTATTAGATCACATTCAGGCATTTGTTTCTGCAGACGTAGAAGTGTATAGTTATGACCAAATCGTGACCAAGTCGTGACCAGGAATTCACCCAGATTCACTGATAGAGTGAGCGAGTCCAAATATTTAAGAGATTTGAGCCCATAAGAGGCTGAAGTAAAATGTGCAGTTGGTATGAGAGAGCCCAACCATTGAGAGTTTATTGAATATATTTTGGAAATGCCTAGTATGGCAATGTGACGATCGCTTAATGATTAGTGTTTTGTAGCACCAGGATTTAGCCCACGAGAGGCATTAGTAAGATGAGCGAGATTGCGGAAGGTATTGAGACGAGGGCAGATAGCCCAGGTATATTTAAATGAGGGCTTTAGCAGCTGACTACGTGAAGTGTTCTTTTGAAAGGCAAGACTTTAGCCTGTCTCCCCGTTGGAGCTCATAAATTAGGGGGCTGCCGCAAGTGGAGGGGTGAGAATGGAGGTCACTGAGCTTGACGTCACAGGCTGGTGTGTTGGTCGTCTGCAGTATTTCAAGTATGCTAGGAGGGGAAGAAACGACCTTCTTGTTTTGAAAGCAGAGAGAGATTTGTTTTATGTCCTATTTGTTTTACGTAATATTTTAACACTGGCCCGTTTTATAATGACACCCTTGTATGTGTTGATTGGATTCTTTCATATTGTTTGCATAGGTATCTTGGACACCTTACCTGTCATAGGACTAGGGTTCGTGACCAAGTCAGGTCATTGTAAATTTTTGTGGTGATTTTGTTGGCACCGGGGTTCGACGGCGCGAGGCATTGTAAATTTTTATGGGGAATCATTGTTTTTGTGTAATTAAGCAGATATCCATCTTCCAAAACTTCGTTACTTACACCATTGTTACATGCTTGTTGCAGCTCACGGGTTTTCATGAAGGCAGTGAACTGATAGTCATCGGCTCAGCGTCATTTTTCCATCTCATATTGAAATGATCTTTTATTTGTAAATAATTCAATTTTATGTAATAAATCCCTATTTGTTAAACTTTGAATGCAGCGGTGTTTTCTGTTAGATATTTTATTTTAATTTTTTTAATTTAGTCGAATTCTTACCTGAGTAGGCACATGTCCTAGTGTTTTATCTTTATGTTGCCCCGTTATACCCATGTTATCCCTGAGAAGAGCGCTCTCCCGGCTGATTGAAGAGGACAGTGTTCAGGTAAGACTATGTGCACCAGCTCACGTCTGTGAGAGTTCCTTCACTACTGAACTCTGGGTTCGAGACCGGCCTTCGCCTGGACGGAACTTTATAGTGCAGTAGGGCACATAGTTTAATTGGCGCCCAACGTGGGGCGCGAAATTCCGTAAAGGGGGCCATAGCGCCATAGTATAAATGGCCAAGCAATGATGGGGCTCGATAACTTTGAAAAACGGGCTAACCATAGCGCCATGGTATTAATGACGACGAGTAACGAATGGCCCGATATTTCAGTAAAAGGGACCATAGCGCCTTTGTCTACATTGTGAACTTGGTGTGGCTAACTGAGGACCCGATATTGCAGTAAGGAGGGTCATACAGCTTATTTTATTATGCCGTCAGGTGATGCTTGATATTTGTGTAAACGAGCTCACATAACCAAGTGGTATTTTGCTGATTTTCCCCATAAAATAGGGCTATAGGTCATAATGTGTGTCTATAAAGGCAGGACCTGATATTTCGGGAAATAAAGGTCGTGCAAGGCTTGATTTCAGACATATGTTATGACAGCTGCATTCGATTAGGTGTTATGCAGGTATACCAAGTTTGGTCTGTGATCTGTACTGTTAGCTTGGTGATATATTTGGAGTATGTTGTTAAACTTGTGAGGTTGAATGACTGCCAGTTCAGAGAGGTATTTTGTGAGGTTCTGTCTTTGATCTTACCATTAGTTTATGGATATTGCTGTTGATGGTGTTTAGCGAGGATGTGCTGATTTTGTGGTTTCCTTGAAGTGATGGATGATATTCGTGCGGGGATTTGACCTGCAAGGTGTTGTGTTTTACAGGTGTATAATCGGATAGCTTGGATTTGTGCATGTGGTAGTTTTTGCTGGTTTATGACATTTTATGGGAGAATTTTATGTTTGTGTTGTATATATATTTTGTATCATAGTGTTGTACTGACGGTTACCCTATGTTTGAATGACATGATATTAGATTGAGGTAGCCAATTTAGGCTTTGAAATTTCGAGAGTTTAGCAGTAGGAACATTTTGATAAATTAGAAAGTGTAGGAAATTTAGAGTATTTGAAATTTAATCGAGGACATACGGAGCGGTTTTTCCCGCCGGACTTTATAACAAGTGAGTAGAATGTCGGTAGACATAGGAGAGATGCTGAGGCAACTCAGCGAGCAGATAAAAGAACAATGTGCGAAAAGCGAGGAACAGTTTGTGGCGCTTAAAGAGGAGGTAGGAATTATTAAAGGACAACAGACTACGCTTAGAGAGGAACTTAAAGAGGAGGTAGGAGCTATTAAAGGACAAGCGGATAGGAACGGTGAACGTTTGAACGACCAAGTCAGTGCTCAATTTAAAGAACAAGAAATTAGGAACTCGGATCAGATAAAAGAACTTAAAGTACACGTAACCGAGCAACTTACGGAGAAAATCGCGGAGTGCGAAGAAAAGGTGACCGAACAAGTAGTACGCACCGAAACACGGGTAGCTAACCAAATAACTGAGCTAAAGGAACACACTAGCATTCGTTTGGAGCAATTGGCCTCTGAAAATGAAGCGACTAGGGAGACCATAGCAGAATTAGATACCAAAATAGAAAATGTACGGCTGTGCTGTGTTACCACGACCGAGAAGTTAAGTCAACAGATGGAAGAATCGCACAGAACGGTAGAGAAGCAAATTCAGGAAGTAAAGAATAGTATCGAGGGGATAGAACAGCGCATGGAAGAAAAAGATAAGGAGACTCAGTCCGAACTAGGAACATTTAGAGAAAACTTGGTGGCAGTCGTAGTCCGCATGGATCATACTCAAGAACTAGTCAGAATAGAAGTAAAACTAGAGGCTAGGACTCAAGAAGTGGTAGACAAACATGAGAGGACGACCGAGAAAAATAAGGCTAAAGTTGCTGGACTAGAATTGGATTTACAACGAACTAGGAAGGAAATCAGCGCGGAGGTCCAGGGTTTGAAGAAGTGCCGTGAGCAGGAACAACGGACAACTGAGAAACGTATACTAGGGTTAGAACATGAAATGGAGAATATACGTGATAAGTTGGACCAGTTAAAAATTGAGGAAGACAACGGAGTAAAGAAGCGGAAGCTGAGTAGAACTCATAGCCCGATGGAACGCCAGTATGGAGATGACAGACTGAATGAAAGTCAGGAAGAGGGACATGAGATACTAGGAGAATCATTTAGGGCTAAGCCAAGGATGGGAAATTCAACCCTATTCAGTCAAGACAGTGTATTCCCGGGTTACCATTGGATTAGAGCACCCGAGGAGAAACCGAAGAAATTTGAGGGGAATGGAGAGGTCACACCCCGTTCATTCCTGAAAGAGTTAGAGACCTACATGGACGAAGGACAGATACCACCGGAGCGCAGACTACGCACGGCAGAAAAGTATCTTGGAGGGATTGCTGGAGCTTGGTTTAAAGCGTTTGGGTAATCATTTAAGAATTATGATGAGTTTAAACGGGCATTCCTGAATAAATTCTGGAATCAGGGACATCAATTGGCGCTGAGAATGGAACTCTACGCACGAAGATATGCGAATAGTACCCCCACTAGACTAAGCGAGTTCTTCATTTCCCAATATTTACGTTTGCAAGAGCTAGATCATCAGCCTGAAGAGTTGGAAATCGTCACAACCATTATCAGACAGCTGCCTGTAGAGGTACAGAGGGCCCTTATCGCGGCTAATGTTACGACGGCGGTAGCAGCGGAAGAAATGCTTAGGCTCTGGGACCAAACGTCTGCACTGCATCAACCACGGATACGGGCCATAGAGACTGTCCATAATGTGAACATACAGGCAGAAGAGCAGATGGAAGAAAGAAGCCACAAGGAATGTCAAAATTCCGGCACTCAAACACCTACCCGGAGGGAACGAGATGAAGAAAATCCGAAACCCAGAGGAGATACGAACTGGCGACCTCGAAGATGGAGCACATGGCAGGAGGAACCGGACCGATGGAAAGGGCAAGAACACCGAAGAAATTCATTCGAACAACGGCGGAATGACCGGCCGTACTGGAGACGAGACGGTGAACGTTACAACTCTAGAAGCAACCGCCAGCGATGGAATGGGAACCGAGCGAGATACGACAGGCCGAGGGAGAGTTCACTGCGCCCGAGAAATGGTGAGAGACAAGACGGCGCCTACCACTCAAGAGGGAGAGAGTCGGGGGAGATGTCAACACGCGACACATGGCAGGAAGCGATCCGGAATCACAGTGCGGCTAACTCTCCTGGAGCTGCGAGCTTGGCATACCAAGAATTTCATAATGGCGCCAGGCCGAAGGGTCTCAACCCAAATGCACCTAGCTTTGCCGAGATCGAGAGAGAGGATAAAAAAACGAGAAATTTAGTGCCAGGAGATAGAATATTTCGCGAGGATGCCGGTTGGATGACTATAGCTATTCATAATTGGGTTATCACTCCTGATGATCTATTAGAGGATCCTAATAAAAGTAATTTGCCCAGACCGAAAGAATTACCTGTAATTTATACCAGAATTCACGGTTTAAACGTACGCTGTCTGGCTGACACTGGAGCCACGGTCAGTGTAGTATCACAGGCCTTAGTTTCGGACATTCAAAGTAGAGTTCGTATCCCGTCTATACCACTTTCAAAGGTAAAAATTAAAGGGATTATACCGGACAAAGTCACGTCCTGTAAGGAGCAGGTATTACTTGACATCCAGATTGGAGATTTACTGGTGTCACATCCATGTATTGTGCTGCCTAAAATGGAATACAATCTTATATTAGGAGCCGATTTCTTAAGAGAATACGAAGCTGTAATTGACATGGGTACGAACTCTATCCTGTTAAAATTAAATGGTAACCAGGAACGAGTAGAATTAAACCAGAACCAGGATTAGCAACCCGGGGAACGTATTTGGACAATGGACATGCAGACGGAAGAACTTGATTCAGAAAGATGGCTACAGGATCACGAAGAAATTATTCCAGAGTTCGAAATTATGGTATCCGAATTGGAAGAACAGCGAGAGAAAGAAAAATTTCTGGAACTGTTGCCGAGTAAAATCGAAGAAGCAAAGATTAGTCCGGAAGACAAGGGACGGCTGCAGGAGTTATTGATGAGGCATGAGACGGTCTTTGGTTCGAGGCCTGGAAAGATCCCGAATTACCAATACAAATTATGTGTAAATAACTGGGAGCCTTTCAAACAGCGACCATATCCAATTCCAGAGAAGATGTTACCCCAGGTCCGAGAGGTAATCGAAGACATGGAGAGGAACGGGATAATCGCCAAGTCCCCGAGTCCGTTTTTAAATCCGTTATGTGCAGTGCCCAAGGCGAATGGAACGGTGCGCGTGTGCCTTGACGCACGATCTTTGAACCAACGCCTAGTCCCCGAGTATGAGAGACCTCCAAACCTTAAGGATATTCTCAAGAAGTTCAGAGATATGGAATTTTTCAGTACGGTAGACATGACTTCAAGCTTTCACCATATCGTTTTGGATCCAAGTACAAATATGCTAACTGGATTTTTATTTGACAACCAGACGTATATTTTCCTACGTCTTCCATTTGGCCTAGTCTCAAGTTGTGCTGCTTTGATACGGGCACTGGGATCGAACCTCAGTCCCGAGGTAAAAGAGTTTACGATTCGGTATATCGATGATATTTTAATCTGCACTAAAACCCTAGAAGAACACATGGAAAAATTGAATTTACTCTTTCAGGACCTCGAGAGATGCAATTTCAAGGTTAATTTTGAAAAGTCACACTTCTGTCAGCGCAGGGTATTGTTCCTGGGGCATGTTGTCGACGGTCAAGGCATTCGGCCCAACCCAGCTAAAATTGCGGCGATACAAAATTTTCCTAGGCCGATCAAGATTAAACATGCTAGGCAGTTCTTGGGCCTAACGAACTTTTTCTCCAATCATTGTCCCGGTTACACGGATACAGTGGCGCCTCTTCAAGATATGTTGAAAACCAATAATAGATGGAAATGGGGAGAAGAGCAAGAAAAAGCTTTTGTAAACACTAAGGTACTTTTAGAAAATTCTGTAAAATTGGGGTACCCTAGCTTCGATAGGAAGTTCATCATACAGACGGACGCTTCTGCAGTTGGAGTCGGAGCAGTGCTGTACCAGGAAACACCCGAGAGGGAGCATAAAATATCATATTTGGCTTTCATGAGTAGAAAATTACGAGGACACGAGTTGAAATACACGACCACCGAGTTGGAGATGTTAGCCATAGTTACGGCCTTAGCTCACTGGAGAAAGTATGTGTACGGATTCCCAGTAGTGATTAGAACTGATCACAAAGCACTTACCTTCATTCTTAAGACGGACATGGCTAATGCACGGGTCAGTAGATGGGCACTTTACGTCCAGCAGTTCGACCTCACGGTAGAACATTGCCCAGGGAAACTGAACATACTAGCTGACGCGTTGAGCAGAAATCCTAATCCGGAGGAACTTACAATACACCTAACTCTGTTAGACCAAGAGGATCAGAATATACTGGAGAGACTTCGGAATATTCATGAGGAACAGGAAAATTACTCAGAGACCGGACGGCTAATCCAGTACTTTCGGAAAGAACTCCAACCCGGGACTCCACCGTACGCTGAAGCGGAGCGCAAAGCGGTAAATTATCACTATTTTAACAACATTTTGCATAAATTTGTGGATGAGAATCATACGAAATTTAGAATTGTGGTGCCTCCGCGATTACAGATTGACTTGATATGGATAGCTCATCACTCTACAGGACATTCAGGAATTGATAAAGTGGTAGCAACACTGCAGGAAACTTTCGTGTGGCCTAAAATGAGGTCGATGGTACAGAAAATCCTGCGTACCTGTGACATTTGTCAGAGGGTGAAACCAAATCCGTACCTTCTGAAGCAACCGCCACGACCACTGATACCTACGGGACCACGTAAATTATTCGCAATAGACTTCTTCGGTCCCTTACCCTCTGCTACTAGGGGCTTAAAGTACATCCTTGTCTGTATGGACGTCTTCAGTAAATTTGTTACATTGTGCCCTATTCAAAAGGCGAATACTCGTTCGACGCTATCGCAGATCAAAAGAAAGATAATACCCATTATGGGTAAGCCTGAGAGTATCTTAAGTGATCATGGGAGTCAATTCACTGCTGCAGGGTTTAAGCGTGAACTAGAAAGACTAGGGATCAAGCATGTCTTATCCAGCATCAGACATCCGCAAGCTAACCCGAGTGAACGTATCATGAGGGAGATATCCAAGTATTGCAGGATATACTGCCCTAGAGAACATTATAAGTGGAACACTGTAGTGCCCATTATTACAGAGTGTATTAACACAACTAGACACGAATCGACCGGTATGATTCCAGCATGGATTCACAATAATGAGCTGCCTAAACGTCCTTGGGAAAATGTAATTCCGTGCCCTAGGGATCCTCAACTAGCTCAAGAGATATGTGTTAATAACGTTGCAGAACACTTAAAAGCACAGGCTGAGAAGCGGCTGCGAAGAACTAGGAATAAAAGATTTCATAGACCTTTACAAGTGGGCGAGTTAGTGTTAGTTAAGACATCCACTGTCTCTAACCCTACAGAGAGATACTACCATAAGTTCGCTGAGCTATACACTGGACCGTATAGAATAATTCATAGTTATGAAAATAACTCATACAAGGTACAAAGCTTGGACGCTACAGTGACTAAGGTCTTTAACTCATCAAACCTTAAGCCCTTTTTCCAACCCGGCCAATATCAATTAGATAATCTGGAAGAAGAAGAAGAAGAAGGAGGCGAAGAAGAGGAAGAAGAACCTGAGGACGAAGAGACCGAAAATATTGCCAGAGAGGAGGTTATCATTCCGGAAGAAGATGAAAATGACAGCGAAGAAGAACAACCAGAGGTACCCAATGGAGGAGAAGAAGAAGAAGAAGAAGTGAATATGATTTCTCCAGGCGACCAGAAACAGCTATCTGAGCAGCGCAAAGAAACGGAGTGTCAAGACTGCTAGAGTAACCACCGGAGATTTCTAGCTCTGCTGGATGCCTATTACCAAGTTAGGAAGGATAGGGAGGCTATCATATCTGTAGCTGAAGATAGTCCCATGCCCTGAAGTTTTGAATATTGACAGCAGATATGATTGCAATGAGAAAATGATCTTGGAATTTGGGAAAATAAAATTCTTGACAAAATTTTATTTTGTCGTTCACGGGGGGCTATGAACCATTCTGTTCATTGGAGCAATTGTATTAATTTGAGTATTGGATATTGGAATCATACTAGGCCACCCACGAAGCCGATGTCTTACAGTATATGTCATAAAGGGGTCCAGAAGAAGCGTTCTTATGTGAAGTGAGCGCGAGCGTCATTATGAGAAATCTGCAGAACTCATTAAAAGAAGTTATGTCCCAAGCCAAGCCTCTTGATGGAGATTGGGGACGCTTTCCAGTTCCCGGCTAAACTTATTCTAGGAGGGAAGAATGAAATAAATTAATATCTTTGGTTACAGAAGAGTTGCATTGGATTTGAGACAAGAATTGCAACCTGTATTATTTCTGCTTTATTTTGATAGGCATTAGGGCTGCATTAATTAATGCATTCGCTAATTTGAGCTCATGATATAATTAATGCGGGAAATTTTCCCGGGCACGCAAAGATTACACGCAGCCAAGCGGCTTGATGACGCTACCCGGAATTATAAATTAAGGCCGCCAGGGCATATCAGAGTCATTCTTGGACCGAGAGGCTGCGGGAACGAATCGTCATACTGCGTGTTGGTGCTGAGAACAACGCTTTGTCTTCAAGCTACACCGACTACCTGTACTGCTATTTCTGCAAAGATGTAAGTAATCAACTTGAATATTCAGAGGAATTGAAGATTTTACCTGTGAGATTATGCTATGGGGAGATGAGGTACTGCTTATAAGAGACTAATGAACTAGTAGCTCCATATTTCTGTGAGGTCAAGGGATTGCGGACGAAATGCTAGAATTAATATTGGCTCAGGTTAGGAATTCTAAAACTATATGTTGTCCATGTGATAGGGTGATAGAACAGTGACTGAGAGTAGTGAAGAAACTATTGTGTACCAGGTTAAAACTCTGAACGAGACTTGGTCAGTGTGACGTGTGAGACACGCTAACAGTGAAGACAGGCATCGAGTTTGGACAGTCTGTAATATATGAATTTATTTTCAGTTACCTCAGCATCAAGTCAGAACGAGTGTTTGACAGCATCATTGCAAAGAAGCCACAACCAGGAGCTGAAGCCAACACAACAACGGGTATCGATCCAGGAACGTTGGGAGCACCTGACTAGCACAACATCGAAGAGGACACCTTCCGACTACAGAGGGAGCTGTACGAAGACGCCACACCAGCAAGAATGTCTCCAAGTGGTCAACAGTCTCTGATGACAGTTCTGCAGTCTATCAGAATGTGGTAGATCCAGTGGTCCACAGGGATGGCCGCTCCGCTATGTTCTCTAAATTAAGGTCAGAGCTTTCCAATTCTGTTTCAAGCATGTCATTTAAATTTAGATAGGAATATGGGGGCCGTCAGTCAGCAGATTTGTGGTAATAGGATAATTTCCCTTGTAATATAGAGCTAGGCCTCAAACTCGAACCCCGTACTTTAAGGTAGATGTTATTGGTAGAGTCCTTGTTAGCGAATTTATAGTTCATTGTAATTGCGTTATTTGAAAGTACGTGTTTTTGTAAGGGTCTGATTGAACTCATTTGGTCATAGGAGGTTAGTCTACAGATAGGTACGTTTATTAGATCACATTCAGGCATTTGTTTCTGCAGACGTAGAAGTGTATAGTTATGACCAAATCGTGACCAAGTCGTGACCAGGAATTCACCCAGATTCACTGATAGAGTGAGCGAGTCCAAATATTTAAGAGATTTGAGCCCATAAGAGGCTGAAGTAAAATGTGCAGTTGGTATGAGAGAGCCCAACCATTGAGAGTTTATTGAATATATTTTGGAAATGCCTAGTATGGCAATGTGACGATCGCTTAATGATTAGTGTTTTGTAGCACCAGGATTTAGCCCACGAGAGGCATTAGTAAGATGAGCGAGATTGCGGAAGGTATTGAGACGAGGGCAGATAGCCCAGGTATATTTAAATGAGGGCTTTAGCAGCTGACTACGTGAAGTGTTCTTTTGAAAGGCAAGACTTTAGCCTGTCTCCCCGTTGGAGCTCATAAATTAGGGGGCTGCCGCAAGTGGAGGTGTGAGAATGGAGGTCACTGAGCTTGACGTCACAGGCTGGTGTGTTGGTCGTCTGCAGTATTTCAAGTATGCTAGGAGGGGAAGAAACGACCTTCTTGTTTTGAAAGCAGAGAGAGATTTGTTTTATGTCCTATTTGTTTTACGTAATATTTTAACACTGGCCCGTTTTATAATGACACCCTTGTATGTGTTGATTGGATTCTTTCATATTGTTTGCATAGGTATCTTGGACACCTTACCTGTCATAGGACTAGGGTTCGTGACCAAGTCAGGTCATTGTAAATTTTTGTGGTGATTTTGTTGGCACCGGGGTTCGACGGCGCGAGGCATTGTAAATTTTTATGGGGAATCATTGTTTTTGTGTAATTAAGCAGATATCCATCTTCCAAAACTTCGTTACTTACACCATTGTTACATGCTTGTTGCAGCTCACGGGTTTTCATGAAGGCAGTGAACTGATAGTCATCGGCTCAGCGTCATTTTTCCATCTCATATTGAAATGATCTTTTATTTGTAAATAATTCAATTTTATGTAATAAATCCCTATTTGTTAAACTTTGAATGCAGCGGTGTTTTCTGTTAGATATTTTATTTTAATTTTTTTAATTTAGTCGAATTCTTACCTGAGTAGGCACATGTCCTAGTGTTTTATCTTTATGTTGCCCCGTTATACCCATGTTATCCCTGAGAAGAGCGCTCTCCCGGCTGATTGAAGAGGACAGTGTTCAGGTAAGACTATGTGCACCAGCTCACGTCTGTGAGAGTTCGTTCACTACTGTCCTCTGGGTTCGAGACCGGCCTTCGCCTGGACGGAACTTTATAGTGCAGTAGGGCACAGTATGGTGATTATTAAATCGCCGGACACTCCGTATTATAATTCAGAAGAGTAAATGAATATTTAAGCTTCTTTTATAACATTTATGTACTGAAGATGATACGTAATACTCTGCAGTAAAAAATTTATTCAGAAGCTGAAGTAATTCAGTAGTTGTTAAGAGGATGGGATAATGATACTAAAGTAGGTTTATCCCAAGAATTCGAAGATGGTCTCTCAAGCTTGCACAATATTTTTACTATGCCAATAACAATAATTATTAATGAGGGTCTATTTTACAACAATTCCTTTGTATAAAAGAAGATGGGTGTGATAAACTGTGTATGGTAGAGCAATGAATAGAAACTCAAAACGACTGATATTTTCATTCATTTCTTCAATTACAGCTTTAAGAGTGGCTCATACGACGACACGCCACTAATTTCTTAAAAGTAATCACACGGATGGTAGACAGTAGCTAAAACTGTAGTTTCCTGATATATTCTGCATTTCACTGCTGGTCACATTCTTGCAGGAATTAGAGTTCTGGCCGAAAGGCTGCTGGTGGCAGTAAAGTCTGAGAAAATAGGAGACAAACTAATATGGAATAGCAAACAGGGAAATAAAATTAGGCATTAAGGATTTCCTGCAGACCATTTCAAACAGATCCTAACAGCACTTAAAAACGTGAAAAGAAAGAAAAACTAGCTCTATGATTTAATATTTTGTCAGGTTTCCTCTTCATTCAAATTGCTTATAGAAGTATAAGCGGCGGTCGTATGAAAACCGAACACCCACCATAACACACATTCCGAGGGAAAGGTGGCAACACTCTTGTTACGTATCGATATTGCCATCGCTGTGGTACGAGACCTGCATAGTGACAACTCACAGGTGCACGCAGTTGTTGGTGCGCGAACTCGTCTAGTGTGTTCGTCCAGCTGTGGGAATGGAAGTAAGCAAAGAAAAGCAGAGAACTGTGGTGGCGCAGCGCTAAGAAACTGCGACGCGTCATAAAGTCAAAACGCCCTGGAATGTTGTCGGACGTTGTCATCCTGTTGCATGATAATGCTCATCCCCATACCTCCAATGTCGTGGTTAGGTTGGAAAACGCTTCAACATTCTCTGTACAGCCCTGAATTTTCACCTTGTGATTTTCACATTTTTGGCTACCTGAGGAAATATATTCCTGGACGTCGGTTTTATTCGGACGAGGAAGTGTGGATCCGTCAGCGACCTACCTCTTCCAACAAAAGTGGAATTGCGTCTCCCAGTGGGATGAATGTGTTAACGGTTTTGATAATTCCTATTGAATACATTCCATGGTTACATTGTAGTGGATGTTCGGTTTTTATTTGACTGCACCTCATATACAGAGGGACAAATTCTGCTAATGCCTAGAGCAAATACATGCGCAAAATCCTCCATAAATAACGTGAACATGATGTAGAAAATCTGTCAGAGTGGTTCCACACATTCCAAATTCTTTGCGACTAGACATGCAGTAGAACAAGGAATTGCTTTATGCCCTTTACTATTTATGGTGGCAGAAGAATAATGAAGGGGACCAAACAACGGACCAGCAACAATGAATTCAATTTTCTCGTTTTTCCAAATTATGCAGTAATATGGAGCAACAGTGAAGCAGAAAGTGAATCGCTGGAGTCTACAAAGAATTGTGTCATGTCCAACGGCTGAAAGCACATATAACAGAGAGGAAATGGGTGGAAACTGGGCTTGAAAACAAGAGAACCGGTGGTGCTGTCCCTCAGTCGCCAAAACACGGGAGTGGACTTCACTTTGGATGGGGAAGGGACGAAAGGAATAGGTGGTAAGGTCCCATGTTGAGATCACTAGTCTAGTCCATAATGGGGCACATTTGGACCATGTAGCACGGAAAATCCTATGGCATTCTCAAATCCCAATAAATTAAAAGTAGACGTATTATAATGGTTTCTTAACCTAGAACATTTTTATTCTGGGGTGGTATGAAGTTGTTCCCTGTCTCTCTAGCAGGCAGTCAGTGCCACTGTGACCTTCGGTCTGCGTGTTCGACAGTTGACTGGACACTGGACTTGGCGCAAATCCGCACCCCATCTTAAAGTGATTTCATTGAACTGCTTATCATTTCTGGACTATATCATTGTATATTACACATATTTAACCATTTCACATTTAATGGTTAACATGTTATCGTGTGTGTAATACAACAGGACAGTGGTAACAAATATTTGTGAAAAGGAACTCGCTCCTTAATGGAGCTTGTCTAAATGGCTACATCGTCGTTGGCCATAAATTAACATCAGGAGGTCAAAGTTCAAAAAGCCTTGACGTGTTTTCACTGACATTAGCAGACCAGTTGATGGTTCCATGGATGTAGAAACGACTTCCGATTGAAACTATCCCTATATATAATAAGACAACCCTTCCAGAGCATCTAGGCATGGTAGTTCAGTTAGCGGAGCAACGCAGAGGCATTCTGGATCTCAACGAATATGCTATACTTGTCCCAGACTGCAAAACCAAAGTTCTTCCTAGGACGGTATGTCAGGAACACATAACATTACACAGTACATTTTAGAACCTTTTATGTGCCCATTTTCTGTATTTTACGTACAGGCTATCATTTTTAAAAAACATGATTTACTTACATTGATAATATAATGCTAGGTTAGTTTCTTCAATATATTAAAGGAAAGTTCAAAATGTTTTGGCCCATTATATTTAAACTTGAAGGTGTGGGGTCGTTACTCATCCCGGGTTAATATCGATCATCACGTAGAAAGGTGCACTGTAGTTAGAAGAGGTGCCAGTAAGGTCCAGGCTGTAGGGATGAAATATTTAAGACAAATTGTCCAATTAAGAAGAAAGGACAAGATCCGGAATGAAGTGATAAGACAACAGTCCCATGTAAAGCACTCACTGAGTGTAATCCTGTCGAAGTCTAGGTTAAGATGTTTTTGACATGGGAGTCACATCCCTACTTCACCAAGTAACGGATCAAACCGATTATAACCTCGAAATTACCAGCTGTCGACCTCCGTAACGTAACGGTTAGTGTTATTAGCTACCGTCTTCAGGGGCCTGGGTTCGATTCGCGGTACTGCTAGAAATGTAAGAATGGCAGGAGGATTGGCATGTGCCTGAAAACAGCTATAGCAGCTCGGGATGAGCACACGAGTTTATTTTCACGAAGTAGCCGAAAGTGTCGCAGCTACAAGCAAAGTCAGTAACGCGAAGCCTACTACGGTGGACGTCTTCGAACTCTTTGGTGCTGAATCAAGTTCCTTGTAAAGAATCAGTGATGACAACAATTAAAGTGCCGAAACACAGCCTCCGTGGCTCAGACGGCAGCGCGTCGGCCTCTCACCGCTGGATACCGTGGTTCAAATCCCGGTCGTTCCATGTGAGATTTGTGCTGGACAAAGCGGAGGCGGGACAGGTTTTTCTCCGGGTACTCCGGTTTTCCCTGTCATCTTTCATTCCAGCAACACTCTCCATTCTCATTTCATAGCATCTATCAGTCATTAATAAATCACTTTGGGAGTGGCGACCCCATCGTACTAATAGCCTATATCTGCTTCATTCATCCATCCCTGACCCAGTCAATGACTGGAAAGCAGGTTGTAGGTTTTCATTTTCATTTTACAGAGGCAACTTCCCGTTAAATATTTCTGGTTTGTAGACATTAACGTGAAGGTGCCGATATCTCGCACCTATACTGTAAACCCTGACATATATAAACAGTTCTCCTGAGTTTCTTATATAATCTGATGGTACGAGATTCCCATAGCATGTTGACGTCAATAAATAATCCCTAACACTTCATGATCCCTGAATTATGAATTTTGAAACAGTTATAATTTCATGATAATGCTGTGCAGCTTAGCTGTTCACTTTCCATCCGATACGCGGGACTTCGACTCCCGGTCGATAACGGGTTGGAATTTTCACCTGAAAATCATGAGCTATTAGAAAATCTATTCGGAGTGTAACCCCGGGCCAAAACCAATGATAACCTTACCGACATCCAGTGATCTCCACAATTACCCACGGTAAGGTGAAGAACTGTTGCCCGCATAGTCACGCGAATAATAATAGCGGAGAAAACTAAGAAGCTGTATTATCGCTGTCGTCAGACAGTGATGACGGGAGATTTGTGACCTTCATTTGATCGTGATCGGCCCAGTGCGATGACTCTTAACTGTAATTAGCGAAAGGTCTGGTCAAAGCTCACAGACGGAACAATCACATGAGCACTGCGGACAGGATTCAGACTGTACCTAGGCTTTTGACAAGCAATGTACTCCGCCGTTCAACATTCTGACAGTTTTCCAGGCATGACAAGCGAACTGGCTCACCTGGGTGTAGGACCGTACATACACACACCGTATTTCACCAAATTTTCTGTTTTTTATATTCCACACCCTCTCCACCCACACTCCTCGGAGTGCTAGCGGTATTTTACCCCCACAGTATTTTTTCCATATAGTAAGTCGTATGTGTAATGTTGATTGAGAAGTATGCTTGAACATGCATCCATAATCTCGGACATTTTGGACTCTCGTGAGCCGCATTCCGATTGGCGCTCTTCACCTTAGTGACCAGGTAAACTATCGATTCCGCTCTAATATAGGTAGTTTTATATTTCACCACCTCCCCCAAGGGTTTTAGAGATGTCGTGACCCAACAGTACTATTTTTCCAGATAATAAGTCATACTTTTACCAAGTTGTTTTGAGAGCTATGCTGGAACATACACACATATCCATAATGTCTATCACTTTGGACATATTATCTTTTCACCCCCATGCTCAGTGGGGCTGAACTCGAACTTAAATGGCATGCACAGTGTCGTTATTCATCTCAGCGACACTATTGTAACTCACCTCCTCATGTCCCCACCTCGAGGACTGCTAGCGATGCCCCTTCCCCGCAGGGTTTGTCTCCTGATAGTAACTCATAAGCGAACCAAGTTTTGTTGAAATCGCTCCATTGCTTGAGAAGGAGATGAAGTAAATACATACACTGAGAGAGGTAAATTTTCGTTTGGTAAAATGAGCGTTCGATTAAAAATTTAACATACCATGGATGATCTGTCTTATTATTAACAGTGGAAATATACATCTGTAATAATGTCGGCTTGAAGGAAGATATTTTGATTGTACGTAGCAATAAAGGAATGTGTTGTGCATTTACTTTTGAGAAACCGTGTGCTAGAAGTCTTCTCTTTAATTATCTACGCTCAGTCATCGTTCCCGAGCGCAATCTTCACTCTGTAGAGAGCGCGTGTATCTTAAGATAATCCCAGGGCTAGAGTGACAGCAAACAAAAGCCAGTCGAAGCAAATACAAAGTTTGCTATCAGTCGTCTTCTAAGGAGCTCTTTAGGACGGAGAATTTGCTCTTCAAATACCCGGTCTGGACTAACAGAAACTCAAGAGACTAAGATACCGTCATAAGACATCCCCTCATCAGAACCATTGAAGCGTCGAGTAATTATAAAACACGAGTGTAAATAGGACTGCCACGAACGATGGTGATCATGGTTTGAGAAGAAAGGAAGATGCTTTTGACTACAGATATTACATTTAACTTGGTGGATGATAAATTGTAACTTCGTGATATAACCAACCAGTGAGCAAAGGAATATGCCAAGATTCGCAGATAAACAACTCTCATAATTAAATTATATTCAGAACATATAGGTTAAAGTGGAGTTTGAAAATATAATATTTGAGAGAAGAATCTTATGTTCGAATTGGAAATAATATGTTGGGGGTCCACAATGAAACTGATCGTGTTCAGCATCGGGTGTACTGATCGTAGCAATGCGCTCGGGAATTATGCCACAAAAGCTATTAGTTCCAAGTCTTGCCACCAGGTGAAAATATGGCATGCTCCCATAAAAAGGCACGAGATTTTAACGATATGATAAAAATAGTTTTGGCACGTTTATTAGCATTCACTGTTCAATGTGGCCTCTCAACTCAGCAACATGACATGGTCGCCAGTTGCCGTGAAATCAGTGCGACAAGTCGTCTAGATCGGGCACAAACAGGATGTGACCCTAACAGACAGTCGTGACGTGGTGTTGCCCCATCTTGCACGAGTTGCGTTCTTGCAAAACTGGAATCACATGATGCATAACGAGGTCCCTCTAACGTGCAGATGTCACTGTACACCTAGCTGGTGCACAGGGGATCATCTCCTCAAAGAAAAACGGACCAAGAATGAAGGTGTAACTGACAGAACAGGGCACATTGTTAAAAAGTACAATATAATTCCAGTTTTCACCACAGACCGGAAGCTCAAATCCCTGTTTCGACCATTCAAAGAAATCACATCTTGAAACACCGGGCGTGTGGTTGTGGTTGCTCATATATTGGCATGGCGAAAAAGCTTCTCAGCACCAGGGTGAAAGAACACATCAGGTTGGTAAAGAATGTCGCCTTTCATCCTCCACGGAGAATGCCATAAGCCAGTCTGCCATAGCAGAACATTTCTACAGTACAGACCATGAAATCCTCTTTGACCAGGCGAAGGTCATCGCGCCTGTATCAGACTTCTATACTCGACTGGTAGAGAAGCCGTAGAGATAGAGCTGAGTCCAAATAACATCAACAGGGAAAACGGCTTCAAGTCATCAAATACACGGAGACCTGTACTGCAGAAATACATGCATAACATCACCATGGGATAGCGGGACGCACTCACGAAACCGTCGCCAAAGGGCGGTGAACCACAGCACGACGATCCGTGAGTCCAATTATTGGGCTAGGCCGTGGATAGTACGTCATGGCTCCCACGTTTCTTTGAATTTCTTTGCTCACGGTCGGAAGCAGAACTTAACATGCCCTGATGAAGGCCAATGCAATTTGGTTGAAAGCTCGGCTTAGTTAAATAAACATAGTGGCTTTAATCCAGTATTCATATATTTATTTCTTTACGTTAATGAAGGAGCTTGTTAAACTACACCAAACAGTCACGTAAGCTGAATGCAATGGTTGTTCCTGCATGAACCAAGGAAATGACGCAAAGTAATTCCACGGGAAGAACGTTCTGATGTCAGAGTTACGGAAAATTGCATGTTTTGACTGCTTATTTACTTATTCACTTGTATTATGAACACATTTGGTTCTGACCTAAAAGCAAAAAGAAATAACTCACCCTTTAAACTGAAATTAAAATTGCTATGATTGTTTCCCAACAATAATTTTAAGAAGCTATTTTTATGGCCATTCAGCATGTTTAGCACAAAAGAAATGCAATCAACAGTACTATTATTCTCACCACTGACGTAAACATCACATTGTACTCAGAACAACTCAGAATCAACAGACTTCAAGTCCCAAATCAAGAATGTTATGGATCCACTAATATTGACTATTTTAATGAAAAATAACATAGTTCAATTACAAGAGGGTTCAGAACTTTCATTTTAACGTTCACAATTTATCATCCACTTTTAAATGTTGTTTTATCTCATGATTCTTAGCTTGTGTCTCACCATTTTTATAAATCTCATTTTTTGTCTCTGGTGTATACTCTAGCTGATGTCTCGTAGGAGACGAAACACGTACTAGTTTATGGCAACAAGTTGTGTTGAACAGGCGGATCCTTGAATAGAATATTTGAGGGTATTCTTAAATATTTTGAGCTTGATATCTGGTAAATACACTACACTGTTATGTTGTAAATTATATTCCTTTCTTTACAATACTCATCCTTACTTGACTTCGTGCTTTCTGTACTGAAATCGCCGCCCCCTAGTCCACCCCGTTTTCCTAAATGTACCTTCCTAAAACTCTTCTAAACAAACCCCCTAGCTTACATGTACCATTACGGTTCAACTGAGGACCATCTGAGCGTGGATTCCTATCTCCTACCTTTTACCAGGTGGCTCGCGAACGCCGTGCTTTCTACTTACAATTGTCCCGCATGCAGTAGTGATGCATGGTGTACCGGGCGGTACACCTCCACGCTGCTTATTTAAACTTTGCGCCAGTTGAAACTCCCCTACTGGAAGAAGTCTGAACTTTGTCTTATGTGTTAATTTTCAAGTTACCCTGAAGATGCCACTACTTGGAAATTTTGAAGTTTCTGAACTGTGTTGTTTTCGATGTAATTTTGTTTTGCTTGTAGTAAGAAGTTTGAACCTTCTCTTCTAGAGGACACTATTGAAGAACTACAACGGTGCACCCTAGTGCGAAGTGAAAGAACTGGTTTTTTTTTTTGGAGAAAATTTAATTTCAAAAGTTTGTTCTTTGCTAAATTTCTTTCAGTCATTGTTTAAGTTGGCAACATTAACCCTTTCTTTCCCCTTGTTTTGAATCTAGCCAATCCCGAATTTCTTTAATTAAATTTCCACCAATAATGGGTTTCTTCTTCATATTGTGTAGGGGTTTTCTTTATCCACCAATAAAATGATTGTGGGCGGGTGTTTTCCTTCCTGAAACGCCTCGAACTTTCCGCGAGAGTATATAAACTGCTGATTTTAGGGTCTCTGCGCCACTTCAGTACCATCTTTCAGTGTGTAAAGTACATAGCAGGGGGCGGGAAGCGCCTCTTTCTTCGGGGAGCAGTTCTACACCAAGGTAATGGCCTTTTAATAACTTCTTTTCTGGCTAGCTCAGCAGTTTAACTCTCGGGGCGGGTCCGAAGCGTTTCTACCATGTAACCTTTTCCTAAAATGTAACTACTCTTAGCATCTATTATCTTTCAAAGCTACATATTGGGATAGAGAGTGCTTAACCCTCTCGAGCTCCCACTCATTTTGTTTTGAGGTGAAATTATTTCTCACAACCGATTCTTCCTTAATGTAATGTAAATTGTTCTTTTCTAAAGTCACCTCAGTAGTATGCGATTAGCCCTTGCATTAGTGGCCTAGAGCCAGATTAGTTTTTAAAACAAATGCATTAGGAGGGCAGATCGCCTCCTCTCAAATTGTTATTTTAGAGGTCATGTAATTAACCTTCTTCTCATTTAATAGACCTCAGTAGGTTGGGTATTTTACCCCTGTGTATATGTCCTTAGAGGACAGCTTGAAGGTGGAATTAGGCGTGGCCTTTGACAGGCCTAAAATTTGAGAGCAAGTTGCTCTTTCTTGAAAATTTTGTTTTCTGCGCGCCTCAAGGAGGCCTTACTGTGTAATTTGGAGCAAGTGCTCCTAGGCATGAATGGGGTTTTCTGCCCCTCTGTTGAAACTTGTGTTTGGGGTAAAACTGGGCTAATTGCTCAAGAATTATGAGGTTGGGGCTCGAAGCCCAAATCCTGTAAATATTGTAATTGTACTTGTTATGGCCAGCCGTGACCGTTGGTACAGACAATTCAGACGAACACGTGACAAAGATGACTTTGAGCAATACAGGATACTTAGAAACAAAGTTAAACAGCTAATTAGAAACAGTAAATGCCGCTACTTTCAACAGTTAGCGAGAAATAATAATTTAAACCAAACCTGGAAGAAGTTACGATCTCTGGGCATAGGCAAAGCCGTAGAAGAGCACATTCCCACCATATCTCTAGATACCTTAAATGATTACTTTTCTCAGCCTAAAGTCGGACCAGTTCCATTACCAGCTAATCCCACAAACTTAGCACGCTCTTCCGAGTGCGACCAGTTCTCTTTCCACACCGTTAGCGCAAATGATGTTAAACGTGTGCTGTACTCTATCACTTCCGATGCGACAGGTAATGACGGTATCTCTATAAAATTAATTAAAAACATCATCGGGGCTGTACTACCAATACTGACTCACATATTCAACTACTGCCTGACCAATGGAGTATTCCCTAACGTTTGGAAAGACGCACTAATAAGGCCTATCCCGAAAAACAATACCTTGGATTCTCCATCAGATTACCGCCCTGTGTCCATCCTGCCACCCCTCGCAAAAGCACTCGAACGTCTGATTCATGCACAAATCACTGTATACCTGACCCAAAATTCCCTCCTTGACCCTTTTCAATCCGGCTTTAAAAAAGGACATAGTACCGCGACAGCATTACTGCGAGTTACGGACGTCATCAGACAAGCGATAGACCAACGATATGTGACTGTAGCAACACTACTAGACCTAAGCAGCGCCTTTGACACAGTTAGCCCTGGGTTACTATTGCTGAAACTCCGTAGTCTCAACTTTAATATGACATCTCTTAAATTTTTTAGCTTCTACCTCACTGACCGTCGGCAACGAGTATCAGTAGGAACAATGTACTCAGGATGGCACAACAAATCCATAGGTGGCCCGCAGGGGTCGGTTTTGGGCCCACTTTTATTTGTTGTTAGTGTGAACGACATAGGGGACGCATTGAAATATAGCAAGTACCATATCTATGCAGATGATCTTCAGATTTATTATCACTCATATCCACAAGACATAGATGTAGCCATTGACAGAGTAAATTTTGACTTACGACGACTGAATGACTATGCAAAAAATAACAGCTTGTTAATAAATCCTAACAAAACTCAGGCTATTATATTTGGTACCAAAATAAACCTCAACTTGTTAAAAAGTAGACGTGTACCCCCAATTATTTTAAATAACATTGTCGTGCCCTATTGTACGTCAGTAAGAAACTTAGGTGTTATAATGACTGAGACCCTCAACTGGACTGAACAAGAGACAAATACATGCCGTAAAGTGCAGAAATCCCTTTTTCCTCTCAAACGCTACTCTACTATATTTCCAAAAAATCTTAAAATACAACTGGTAAAATCCCTAATCTTACCAATTCTAGACTACTGCGACACTGTACTTACGGACATATCTCAAGACAGTAACAAGATGCTTGAACGGAGTTTGAACACCTGTATTCGATTCATATTTAAGCTGCGATATGGTTCTCACATTTCACCTTATTACAGGGAGTTGTCATGGCTTCGTGTTCATGAGCGTCGCAGTCTCCACATGTTGTCTCTTCTGCATGGAGTTCTAAACACAGGTGTACCGAATTATCTCTCTTCAAAATTTAATTACCTCTCCTCCTATCATAACCACGATACACGATCTGGCTCCTGTTTAACAATATCTCTCAGTCACTCCAGGACCTACAACCGCTCCTTTGTAGTCACTGCCGCGAGGCTGTGGAATACCCTACCTGCTACCATTAGGGATTTGCGTTCTCGTAGGAGATTTAAGATGGATTGCCGAAATCACTTTCTGAATACCTCTAGCTGACTTTTCGATGTGTGTAGTGTGAATGAGTGCGTGAATGAGCATATATTCATAATAATTAGAAATATATTTGCCAGTTATAGGTTTTTTTCTGTGTTTCCGTCTCTTATTATCACTAGTGTTAGTTTTATATTTATTATCATGTACACTTAGATTGTAGTGTTGTACATTCTATAGTAGTTTTTTATTACAATCTCCAAATTTTCTATTAGTACCATATTATTTTAAAAGATCTGTTGCATTTAAATATTATATGTACGTTAATCATTTTAAATATTGTGGTTAAGTGTAAGAGAGGGCCTTGAGCCCTAACTTCGCCACGAATAAAGACGAATTACTTACTTACTTACTTACTTACTTACTTTTATTGCCTTGCTACTCTGTACCTGTCTTTCGTGTTATTTCTGAATTTTGGAAAGAGAATATAACCTTGTTAAATTTTACATTAACTTTAATTTCGTAGTTTGAGACCCGTTCACACCCGCACCTTCTTTCACCTCTACCTACCACAAAAAAAGCGGTAACCCATGGTATGCCTAGTCACTTGTTTTCGAAGGAGCGCTACAACGTGCTGTGTTGACGATGTTGTGAAACAAATGGCAGTCATTTTACTGCACACATTCCATAACAAGGTGCATTTTTAAATATTCCAATAGTGCAGAAAATAAAATTGAATACGTTATTTATACACGTGTAGACATTCCACTCTATAAAAGCGTTGTTTGTATGAAACAAAAACTGATACTGTTCGGCGAAATACGTATGTAGAAAGCAGGTTAAAATGATGTCTGTGTATTCGTCATTGCTGAACACGCTAGCCACTGCAGATATGCACACAGCAAATGTTGTGCTTCTGTACTCTAGTACATATACCAGCCTAGTAACATGCGGTAGTAAACGAGATTTACTAATCCAAGAGGTTGCATTAGACGGGTAGCGCTTAGGAACTTGCTGCGAGCGACCGTCTGGTTCTTATTACTTCATATTCTGACGTAACCTTCCTGCTGGCAGTAGGGATCGTGTGGAAATCAGTTAGTAGACATCGGCGCTCGCAATAGGGCACAACAGGATTGTTTAACGTAATTCGGAGAATATTTCTGCTTTATAACGAGTTATGGTTTCTTTAGCATCCAAGTACTATGTTATGAGTGTTAGCCAACCATTACTTTTGACGTAGTCACTCAGTTGTCGTAAGACGAATTTTATTCCGAAAATTGCCCACTCTATGTCTTGTGCGTTAGAATATTAGTAAATTCGAACATCGTTTAGACATGGATAGTAGTTACTATGTTTTAAGGCATTCCCTAAGAAGGTTCGCACTATTGGCAAACAAAAGTGGGAACAAAACCGATCCCTGCGGAATACATATTGATTTATTATGCCAAGCTGAGTACGTTGTTCCACTGATAGTCGTTGCCGACGATCAGTGAGCTAGGAGATAAAAATGTTAGATATGTCACATTGAAGTTGATACTTTGTGTGAAAGGCACAGCTTAGGTCTAGCAGTGTCCCTGCTGTCACATACCACATGTGTGATCGCGTCTGCCACTAGCAGTAATTCTGTCGTGGTTCCAGTCATTTGTCCATGAATCAAATGTTCAAGTGCTTTTGAGACGGATGGGACAATGGTCAGTGGGCGGTAGTCTCATAGATTTTAGGGATAAAACTTTTAATTGGCAATATTAAGGTCACCTGAGCCAGAGCTCATTATAGTCCAGTACAAACACAATAGTGCAGAGCAGAAGTTGGACAAAGTTTTACGTAACAATAATTACATGTAATCCATTAAATTTAGACATATCGTCCCATAAGACGTAACTGTGTCGATGCGACGTAAAACCAATAACAAAAAATTAGACATGTATAGGCAAACACAGAAAGAAAATTTAGAAGCTATATTTTCATTTTACATTAATGTAACATCAAGGGAGTCCATTGTGATCAGTAATCAATATCAACACTAGAGAAGTGCATGGACAGTTTCGTCTTGAGCCAGTCGAATCTCTTTTGGTAGAGAACAGCATGTATTTAAATAGTAATGCCATCGGGATTGTTTGCCGTATTTTGTCCATTGTATTGATTTCATTTGGATTTTAAGAGCACCTTTCGTGTTAGAGAATTGGGGTGAACTATTCTGTTTATTATCTTATAAATCATGATCGCTGATGATTTTTGTCATAGTTTCTCAAGTGAAAGTATGTAGCAATGCTTGTGCAGCTGGTGACAGTTAAGATCTACTGCTGCTTAATGATCTAATTCAGTACTGGGATGCAATAAGAGGGAATCACGTGGTCCATTTCCATAATTACAAGAGTTACTAACTTGGTTCTTAACAGAGAGATTGTGACCACTACTTATAAAGTAATAGATACATATCATCAGGATGTCTTTTGGATTTGTGATCATTTTATTCTACGATCTTAGGTTCATTTCTTTATAAGTGCGTCTTTCGAAACGTCCATTGAGTTGACTGCGTGAGCCAGTACAGCGGCGATGGTCCCGTCGGAAGTGACTGAGTGTTGGGGAATAACTGATGAAAGTAGTGGTATTTACTGTTTCTGATTAGCTGCTTCATTTTGTCACAAAATTCCCCTGAATTCCTCAAAGTGTTCCTTGCCATGTGTGTGTGTGTGTGTGTGTGTACCAGATGGCACGGATTACTGTACCTCAGTAGCAAGACACGGGAAGGAGGGGCTCGTAATTCTTACCTACCACTTCAGAGCTGCTTATCGTAAAAGTTCAGTTCCAGTGAGTGGAATATGCTAACATTCGAGTCAGTACCATCCAATGCGTCATGGCGTATATCATCTAAGGTAATGTAGTAGAAGTGTTTACGTTTTGCAACAAAAATCATCTTAGCACTAGTGCGCCCAGAACTCGAAACATTGACCACCAGGTACAAATTTACAACAGGTATTCGTTCTTTAAAATGAAAGGACCATTTTATCGAACACATGCGCCTATATTTTAGAGGTAGACCAACTTCACAAAATTTAACCGAAATCAACAACACATAGCTGTCACGTTCCCTTGTCGGAGACCGCTTAATATTAATGATATTGTAGAGAAATAAATATTTACAGAGAAGCTAACCTTTTATGAAAAATCTCTGTTTAAAACAACAAAACACACAGTTTCATTTGACAATAATAAATTTATGTAAACTGCAAAGAAAACATTGAAAGAAACACTAATTCACGTTCACGATTGATTATAAAAAATAATGAAGTGTGAAGTAGAGCGATGGTGGTGAAGTGCAAGCATCCTCCGTTAACAGTAATCAGAAGCTGATCCGACACATGGAAGCGTAAAGGCATAGGAGAGACAAGGGTCACGAAGGGCGTGAACATGAAAGACTCCCTAGGCCTCGCAAATCTAAATACCGTCTGGGTTGGAAAAGAACAAGAGTTGACCTAGAGAGATCGGATAGGATAGATGAAAGTGAGGAGCCCGGCACAAGTAATTGGAAGCAATGCCAGACTTACCCAGGGGACCCATAGTCGCCAACTCACAATCTTAACATGAAAGCCCTTGGGTCGCTTTTACTACAGATAGGGGATACCGTGGATGTCTATTACCCTTACCCACAGAGGAAGCTTCATTGTGGGTGTAAGGGAACTTAAAAACTTACTGGAAACGAAACGCAATTCTGTGGATGGAATGAAGTGAAACTCGAGATTAAAACGATGCTTCCTCATTGAATGGGGAATGTTGAATTGCCCACTGGATCGAAACAACCAGGTCCTGATCGTTCGCGAATAACGTGAATATTAAGGTCGTTCATGTTTTGCTGCATTTCTGTCTAAATAGCGAGTTCCCAATCAACGTACGAACATCACACGACATAAGATTAGTCCGTAGTTTATCTCAATCTACAGACACTGGACGCGCGGTCGCTCGGACCACAACTACTTATCATCATGGTCACATTGATAGCACCTCATTAAGCGAGGAGATCTGCCACGGTGACATTCAGCAAAGAAACCTGCTGTGCGACTGGCAGACATGTGATAAATTACTGTCGTCGAGAACAAGAGAAGATTACATTAATTCACGTTCACAGTAAATGAAAGGTGAAGTTGAGCGATGATTATCCAATGGGAGGAGGACAGGGCTGAATATCGCGGGTAAAGAAACTAATGAAATAGACGTATAGGAAACACAGCATTATAGAAGAAATTATAGGAGATATACAGTTAAAATTGAAAGTAAACCGATGCTTCCTCATTGATTGGCAACGGCTGAATTGCATATTGGACCAAACGAATCACCCGGTATTTTTCGAATAACCATTTATAGAGGGTGTAAAGATATTTTAGGACAGTTCGGCCGCCACCACCTCCTCCGGGCTCCCAGGGGTCCCTCCACCAGCCGCGGGAAATTAGAATTTTGGCGCGAGATTTGAATTTGTAAACAAAGCCACGTGCTTTTTGACAGCTGTCATCGACAACAACGCATCGCTAACCTCACTGCTGCCATCTTGACGGGCCTAAACCTCAGTGGTACCAACCTAACCTAACTAGCGCGAGGTAAACAAAGCCAAATGTTCTTTGACAGCCACGTGCTTTTTGACAGACAACAACGCATCGCTAACCTCACTGCTGCCATCTTGACGGGCCTAAACCTCAGTAGTACCAACTTAACCTCACAAGCGCGAGATAAACAAAGCCACGTGCTTTTTGACAGCCACGTGTTTTTTGACAGCTGTCATCCGCCATCTTTAAACTATAGAGCACCGTGCTGCCCTCTTTAACGCAGTAGCCGCAAATTCGTCACCTGTCATCGGCAGTGCTGCCATCTTGGCGGGCCTAAATCTTAGTGCTACCAACTCAACCTCACTAGCGTGAGATAAACAAAGCCACGTGAATTTTTTGACAGCTGTCACCAGCCATCTTTAATCTATAGAGGGCAGTGCTGCCCTCTTTAGCTACTTACCTTTGAAATGCGGTGGCGGGTAATTTGGATAATGCTTTTTTGACAGCAGCCATCTTTAAGCACCGTGCTGCCCTCTTTAGCTACTTACCTTTGAAATGTGGTGGCGGTAAATTCCACGTGCTTTACAAACCTATATGCTATTCTGACAGCTGTCATCCGCCATCTTTAATCCAGAGAGAACAGTGCTACAATCTTTAGTTGAAATGTGGTGTCGGCAAATTCCACGTGCTCTCGTTTGGAAACAAATCAACATGCCTTTTTGACAGCTTTCATCCGCCATCTTTAATCAACAGAGCATCGTGCTGCCCTCCTAAGCTACTTACCTTTGAAATGTGGTGGTGGTAAATTCTACGCGCTCTTGTTTGGAAGCAAACCCATGTGCTTTTCTGACAGCTGTCAACCGCCAGAGAGCACCGTGCTGCCCTCTTTGTGCCGGTGGCAAATTCCACGTGCTTTACAAACTCACGTGCTTTTTGACAGCTGTCATCCGTTATCTTGCATCACAAACCTCAGTGCTGTACTCTTTAGCTAGATACCTTTGAAATGTGGTGGCGGCAAATTCCACGTGCTCTTGTTTGGAAACAAAGCCACGTGTTTTTTTGACAGCTGTCATCCGCCATCTTTAATCAATAGAGCACTGTGCTGCAATCATGCGGGTAATTTCGTCAGCTGTCATCCGCCATCTTTAATCCACAGAGCACCGTGCTGCTCTCTGTAGTAGCGGGCAAGTAGTATAATATACGGGTTCTGCCGCCACCTCCACCTCAGGCTCCCAGTGGCCACCTCCACCTCCACCTCAGCCAGAGGCCTCCCAGTGGCCACCTCCACCTCCACCTCAGCCCGAGGCCTCCCAGTGGCCACCTCCACCTCAGCCAGAGGCCTCCCAGATGCCTCCTCCACCTCCCGCGGGAAATTTGAATTTGTAAACAAAGCCACGTGCTTTTTGACAGCTGTCATCGACAACAACGCATCGCTAACCTCAGTACTGCCATCTTGACGGGCCTAAACCTCAGTAGTGCCAACTTAACCTCACTAGCTCGAGATAAACAAAGCCACGTGTTTTTTGACAGCCACGTGCTTTTTGACAGATTTGTAAACAAGGCCACGTGCTTTTTGACAGCTGTCATCGACAACAACGCATCGCAAACCTCAGTACTGCCATCTTGACGGGCCTAAACCTCAGTAGTGCAAACTTAACCTCACTAGCATGAGGTAAACAAAGCCACGTGTTTTTTGACAGCCACGTGCTTTTTGACAGATTTGTAAACAAAGCCACGTGCTTTTTGACAGACAACAACGCATCGCTAACCTCAGTACTGCCATCTTGACGGGAATAAACCTCAGTAGTGCCAACTTAACCTAACTAGCTCGAGATAAACAAAGCCACGTGCTTTTTGACAGCCACATGCTTTTTGACAGCTGCCATCCGCCATCTTTAAACTACAGAGCGCTGTGCTGCCCTCTTGCGTCACCTGTCATCGGCAGTGCTGCCATCTTGGCGGGCCTAAACCTTAGTGCTACCAACTTAACCTCACTAGCTCGAGATAAACAAATCCACGTGCTTTTTGACAGCCACGTGCTTTTTTGACAGCTGTCATCCGCCATCTTTAATCCATAGAGCACAGTGCTGCCCTCTTTAGCTACTTACCTTTGAAATGTGGTGGCGGATAATTTGAAAAATGCTTTTTGACAGCAGCCATCTTGCATCGCAAACCTCAGTGCTGCCCTCTTTAGCTAGATACCTGTGGTAGCAGACAATTCCACGTGACAGCAGCCATCTTTAATCAAGAGAGCACCGTGCTGCCCTCTATGTGGTGGCGGCAAATTGAAAAATTCCACGTGCTCTTGTTTGGAAACAAACTCACGTGCTTTTTTGACAGCTACCATCCACCATCTTTAATCAACAGAGCACAGTGCTGTACTCTTTAGCTAGATACCTTTGAAATGTGGTGGCGGCAATTTGAAAAATTCTATGTGCTCTTGTTGGGAAACAAAGCCACGTGCTTTTCTGACAGCTCTCATCCACCATCTTTAATCAACAGAGCACCGTGCTGCTATCATGCGGGCAATTTCATCACCTATCACCCGCCATCTTTAATCTACAGAACACCGTGCTGCCCTCTTTATGGCTACTACCTTAAGCATGTAGTAGCGGGCAATTTGAAAAGTTCTGTTAGCTATCATCTACCATCTTTAATCAAGAGAGCACCGTGCTGCCATCTTTAGCTAGATACCTTTGAAATGTGGTGGCGGCAAATTGAAAAATTCCACATGCTCTTGTTTGGAAACAAACTCACGTGCTTTTTTGTCAGCTACCATCCGCCATCTTTAATCAACAGAGCATAGTGCTGCCCTCTTTAGTTTGAAATGTGGTGGCGGCAAATTCCACATGCTCTTGTTTGGTAAACATAGCTACGTGCTTTTTTGACAGCTATCATCCGCCATCTTTGAGCACCGTGCTGCCCTCTTTATCGCAGTAGATGTAAATTCGTCACCTGTCATACGCAGTGCTGCTATCTTTAGCTAGATACCTTTGAAATGTGGTGGTGGATAATTTAAAAAGAAAAATTCTACAGCAGTCCTCTCTCGACGCTAATTGCATAAGATGGCGGCTATACATGACTCCTTAAGGGTGCTTACGCAAGATTGCTGCTATACACAGGTTCTTATGAGACGCCCTTGGGATGCTTGCGCAAGATGGTGGTTATACAAGGCTCCTTATGAGACGCCCTAGTGATGCTTGTGCAAGATGGCGGTTGCTCTTATGAGGCGGCTTAAGGGTCCTTGCACAAGATGGCTAGAGACGCCCTAAGGATACTTGCGCAAGATGGCGGACACAAGATGGCGGCTATACACGTCTCCTTATGAGACGCCTTAAGGGTGCTTGCGCAAGATGGCTGCTGCTCTTAGCTTAGAGGCTAACGTGTCGTGCTAGTTCGATTCATTAAATTTAGGGCTTAAATGCAAAATGTTAAATATCTCGAAAGCAGTGCACCGTAGAGCAAAACGGACAAAATTTTTCTGCCTAATACCTAGGTTCGCAGTATGAGGAACAAGAAAATCATAGTCTAATGATGGGATCAACGGTTCGGTTCCTACTTAGGCCCTTTGGCATTTGCTCTGTTTTAGCTTGTATTGAAGCGAGTCTTCGTAACATGATCAGGTTTAGCTATGGTAGAGAGTATAACGTGCCGTGCAGGTTCGATTCATTAAATTTGGAGGCTTAAATGCAAAATGTTAAATATCTCGAAAACGATGCATCGTAGAGCAAAACGGACAAAATTTTTCCGCCTAATACGTAGGTTCGTAGTATCAGGAACAAGAAAAAACATAGTCTAATGATGAGATCAACGGTTCGATTCCTACTTAAGCCCTTTGCCATTCGCAGCTATCTATTTCTACAAGATGGTGGCTGCTCTTATGAGAAACAAGATGCCTTGAGACGTCCTAGGGATGCTTACGCAAGATGGCAGACACAAAACGGTGACTATACATAGCTCCTTATGAGACGGCCTAGGGGTGCTCGCACAAGATGGCGGCTACTCTTATGAAGAAAGCTAGCTTAGAGGCTACTGCGCAAGATAACAGCTGCTGTTATGCATGTGGTGGAGGGCAATTTGAAATTCTATGTGCTTAATCAACAGAGCACCCTGCTGCCCTCTTTAGCTGAAATGTGGTGGTGGATAATTTGAAAAATTCTTTTGACAGCTATCATCTTTAAACAAAGGCGACTATACATAGGCTGTTAAGGCCTTATCATTCTCCACCTCCTCCTCCTCCTCCTCCTCCTCCTTCTCTACCTCCTCCTCCGCCTCTTATGTCAAGGCATAGCTTTATATCGAACAAGTTTAAACCTGCATCGCGAAGGCAAGCGTGTGCAGCGATAACATTATTGCGCATGTTTAGACTTTCGAAACATAAGAAGAGTAGAATCAAACGCTGTACTCGATACGACATGTGATCAGAACATTGATTGATGCGTTCAGAAAAACAAAATAAGTGATCAAGACTAGAATCGAACAATGTACTCAATACATCATGTGTTTAGAATATGTCAGGGGATACGCTTGTTCTAAGAAGATCAGATTGAAACATAACAAGACTAGAATAGAACACTGTAATCGATGTTGTTAACTTCAACATGTGATCAGAACATTGATTGATGTGTTCAGAACACAAAATAAGTGATCATGACTAGAATCGAACACTGTACTGGATACAACATGTGATCAGAACATTGATCGATGTGTTCAGAACACGAAATAAGTGATCAAGACTAGAATCGAACACTGTACTCAATACAACATGTGTTTAGAACATGTTAGGGGGTACCCTTGTTCTAAGAAGATCAGAATGAAACATAACAAGACTAGAATCGTACACTGTAATCGATGTTGTTAACCTCAACGTTTGATCAGAACATTGTTTGATGTGTTCAGAGCAAAAGTACAATTTTGATGATTTGCGCAGCTAACTCGCTCGGTAAACGATATAGCCAAAGTATAACTTCAAATTATTTACCTTCCATCATTCGTCTTGTGTGTAAAAATCAGTCGAACAAGTTATCGCATAAACATGGCTGAAAAAAAATCGTGATAGGGTATGGAACCCAGGGGTTACATCTTATCAGAAGGGCAAAAAGGATGAAAGGACTCTTCCTCCTCCTTACCGCACATTCCTTGGCTAAAGGGCTAATGGGCTAAAGGGCTAATGGGCTAAAGGGCTAAAGGGCTAAAGGGCTAAAGGGCTAAAGGTGCAACAACCTCATCGATCGTTATCAGCAAGAACGCTTGTACTTTGTTAAGTGTAGAAAATTAATCTTTATTTGTAAATGGTTTCATGTTCAGAACAAGGAATGGAAAATCCCCGAGGTGTGATGAGTTACGTTTTTCGAACTAGTGTTTGGAACACTGAACTTTTCAAGATGGCAAGAGTGAGGTTAGCAATGTTCTGTTGTTGGATTTTAAATTCCGCGCTACAACATGCATAAGGTGGCAGCCTTGAGGTTTACCGCCTAATTTGAAGTTATACTTTGGCTATATCGTTTACCGAGCGAGTTAGCTGCGCAAATCATCAAAATTGTACTTTTGCTCTGAACACATCAAACAATGTTCTGATCATATGTTGAGGTTAACAACATCGATTACAGTGTTCGATTCTAGTCTTGTTATGTTTCATTCTGATCTTCTTAGAACAAGGGTACCCCCTAACATGTTCTAAACACATGTTGTATTGAGTACAGTGTTCGATTCTAGTCTTGATCACTTATTTCGTGTTCTGAACACATCGATCAATGTTCTGATCACATGTTGTATCGAGTACAGTGTTCGATTCTAGTCATGATCACTTATTTTGTGTTCTGAACACATCAATCAATGTTCTGATCACATGTTGAAGTTAACAACATCGATTACAGTGTTCTATTCTAGTCTTGTTATGTTTCAATCTGATCTTCTTAGAACAAGCGTATCCCCTGACATATTCTAAACACATGATGTATTGAGTACATTGTTCGATTCTAGTCATGATCACTTATTTTGTTTTTCTGAACGCATCAATCAATGGTCTGATCACATGTCGTATCGAGTACAGCATTTGATTCTACTCTTCTTATGTTTCGAAAGTCTAAACATGCGCAATAATGTTATCGCTGCACACGCTTGCCTTCGCGATGCAGGTTTAAACTTGTTCGATATAAAGCTATGCCTTGACATAAGAGGCGGAGGAGGAGGTAGAGAAGGAGGAGGAGGAAGAGGAGGAGGAGGAGGAGAATGATAAGGCCTTAACAGCCTATGTATAGTCGCCTTTGTTTAAAGATGATAGCTGTCAAAAGAATTTTTCAAATTATCCACCACCACATTTCAGCTAAAGAGGGCAGCAGGGTGCTCTGTTGATTAAGCACATAGAATTTCAAATTGCCCTCCACCACATGCATAACAGCAGCTGTTATCTTGCGCAGTAGCCTCTAAGCTAGCTTTCTTCATAAGAGTAGCCGCCATCTTGTGCGAGCACCCCTAGGCCGTCTCATAAGGAGCTATGTATAGTCACCGTTTTGTGTCTGCCATCTTGCGTAAGCATCCCTAGGACGTCTCAAGGCATCTTGTTTCTCATAAGAGCAGCCACCATCTTGTAGAAATAGATAGCTGCGAATGGCAAAGGGCTTAAGTAGGAATCGAACCGTTGATCTCATCATTAGACTATGTTTTTCTTGTTCCTGATACTACGAACCTACGTATTAGGCGGAAAAATTTTGTCCGTTTTGCTCTACGATGCATCGTTTTCGAGATATTTAACATTTTGCATTTAAGCCTCCAAATTTAATGAATCGAACCTGCACGGCACGTTATACTCTCTACCATAGCTAAACCTGATCATGTTACGAAGACTCGCTTCAATACAAGCTAAAACAGAGCAAATGCCAAAGGGCCTAAGTAGGAACCGAACCGTTGATCCCATCATTAGACTATGATTTTCTTGTTCCTCATACTGCGAACCTAGGTATTAGGCAGAAAAATTTTGTCCGTTTTGCTCTACGGTGCACTGCTTTCGAGATATTTAACATTTTGCATTTAAGCCCTAAATTTAATGAATCGAACTAGCACGACACGTTAGCCTCTAAGCTAAGAGCAGCAGCCATCTTGCGCAAGCACCCTTAAGGCGTCTCATAAGGAGACGTGTATAGCCGCCATCTTGTGTCCGCCATCTTGCGCAAGTATCCTTAGGGCGTCTCTAGCCATCTTGTGCAAGGACCCTTAAGCCGCCTCATAAGAGCAACCGCCATCTTGCACAAGCATCACTAGGGCGTCTCATAAGGAGCCTTGTATAACCACCATCTTGCGCAAGCATCCCAAGGGCGTCTCATAAGAACCTGTGTATAGCAGCAATCTTGCGTAAGCACCCTTAAGGAGTCATGTATAGCCGCCATCTTATGCAATTAGCGTCGAGAGAGGACTGCTGTAGAATTTTTCTTTTTAAATTATCCACCACCACATTTCAAAGGTATCTAGCTAAAGATAGCAGCACTGCGTATGACAGGTGACGAATTTACATCTACTGCGATAAAGAGGGCAGCACGGTGCTCAAAGATGGCGGATGATAGCTGTCAAAAAAGCACGTAGCTATGTTTACCAAACAAGAGCATGTGGAATTTGCCGCCACCACATTTCAAACTAAAGAGGGCAGCACTATGCTCTGTTGATTAAAGATGGCGGATGGTAGCTGACAAAAAAGCACGTGAGTTTGTTTCCAAACAAGAGCATGTGGAATTTTTCAATTTGCCGCCACCACATTTCAAAGGTATCTAGCTAAAGATGGCAGCACGGTGCTCTCTTGATTAAAGATGGTAGATGATAGCTAACAGAACTTTTCAAATTGCCCGCTACTACATGCTTAAGGTAGTAGCCATAAAGAGGGCAGCACGGTGTTCTGTAGATTAAAGATGGCGGGTGATAGGTGATGAAATTGCCCGCATGATAGCAGCACGGTGCTCTGTTGATTAAAGATGGTGGATGAGAGCTGTCAGAAAAGCACGTGGCTTTGTTTCCCAACAAGAGCACATAGAATTTTTCAAATTGCCGCCACCACATTTCAAAGGTATCTAGCTAAAGAGTACAGCACTGTGCTCTGTTGATTAAAGATGGTGGATGGTAGCTGTCAAAAAAGCACGTGAGTTTGTTTCCAAACAAGAGCACGTGGAATTTTTCAATTTGCCGCCACCACATAGAGGGCAGCACGGTGCTCTCTTGATTAAAGATGGCTGCTGTCACGTGGAATTGTCTGCTACCACAGGTATCTAGCTAAAGAGGGCAGCACTGAGGTTTGCGATGCAAGATGGCTGCTGTCAAAAAGCATTTTTCAAATTATCCGCCACCACATTTCAAAGGTAAGTAGCTAAAGAGGGCAGCACTGTGCTCTATGGATTAAAGATGGCGGATGACAGCTGTCAAAAAAGCACGTGGCTGTCAAAAAGCACGTGGATTTGTTTATCTCGAGCTAGTGAGGTTAAGTTGGTAGCACTAAGGTTTAGGCCCGCCAAGATGGCAGCACTGAGGTTAGCGATGCGTTGTTGTCGATGACAGCTGTCAAAAAGCATGTGGCTTTGTTTACAAATTCAAATTTCCCGCGGGAGGTGGAGGAGGCATCTGGGAGGCCTCTGGCTGAGGTGGAGGTGGAGGTGGCCACTGGGAGCCTGAGGTGGAGGTGGCGGCAGAACCCGTATATTATACTAATTGGGCAATTTGAAAAGTTCTGTTAGCTGTCATCCGCCATCTTTAATCAAGAGAGCACCGTGCTGCCATTTTTAGCTAGATACCTTTGAAATGTGGTGGCGGCAAATTGAAAAATTCCACGTGCTCTTGTTTAGTAAACAAACTCACGCGCTTTTTGACAGCTGTCATCCGCCATCTTACATCGCAAACCTCAGTGCTACACTCTTTAGTTGAAAAATGGTGGCGGATAATTTAAAAAGAAAAATTCTACAGCAGCCATCTCTCGACGCTAATTGCACAAGATGGTGGCTACACATGACTCCTTAAAGGTGCTTATGCAAGATGATCGCTATACATAGGTTCTTATGAGACTCCCTTGGGATGCTTGCGCAAGATGGCGGTTATACAAGGCTCCTTATGAGACACCCTAAGGATGCTTGCGCAGGATGGTGGTTGCTCTTATGAGGCGGCTTAAGGATCCTTGCACAAGATGGCTAGAGACGGCCCCTAAGGATGCTTGCGCAGGCTGGCGGACGCAAGATGGCGGCTATACATAGCTCCTTGTGAGACAGTCTAGGGGGTGTGCTCGCACAAGATGGCGGCTACTTTTATGAAGAAAGCTAGCTTAGAGGCTACAGCACAAGATAACGGTTGCTGTTATGCATGCGGTGGAGAGCAAATTGAAATTCTATGTGCTTAATCAACAGAGCACCCTGCTGCCCTCTTTAGCTGAAATGTGGTGGTGGATAATTTGAAAAATTCTTTTGACAGGTGCCATCTTTAAACAATGACGACTATACATACGCTGTTACGACCTCATCATTCTCCTCCTCCTCCTTCTCTACCTCCTCCTCCTCCTCCTCTTATGTCAAGGGATAGCTTTATATCGAACAAGTTTAAACCTGCATCGCGAAGGCAAGCGTGTGCAGCGATAACATTATTGTACATGTTTAGACTTGCGAAACATAAGAAGAGTAGAATCAAACGCTGTACTCGTTACAACATGTGATCAGAACATTGATTGATGTGTAAAGAACACAAAATAAGTGATCAAGACTAGAATCGAACACTTTACTCGATACAACATGTCAGGGGATACCCTTGTTCTAAGAAGATCAGATTGAAACATAACAAATCTTGAATCGAACACTGTACTCGATGTCGTTAACTTCAGCATGTGATTAAAACATTGTTTGGTGTGTTCAGAACACTACATAAGTAGAATCGAACGCTGTACTTAATACAACATGTTAGGGGATACCTTTGTTCTAAGAAGATCAGATTGAAACATAACAAGATTAGAATTGAACACTGCACTCGATGTCGTTAACCTTAACATGTGATCAGAACATTGATTGATGTGTTCAGATCACTAAACAAGTAGAACCGAACACTGTACTCGATACAACATGTCAGGGGATACCTTTGTTCCAAGAAAATTAGATTGAAACATAACAAGACTAGAATCGAACACTACACTAGATGTCGTTAACCTTAACATGTGATCCGATACAACATGTTAGGGGATACCTTTGTTCTAAGAAAATTAGATTGAAACATAGCAAGACTAGAATCGAACACTGTACTCGATACAACATGTGATCAGAACATTGTTTGATGTGTTCAGAGCAAAAGTACAACTTCAATGATTTACCTAGTGTAAAAATCAAAAACACACTGTGCACATATCGCGAAGCTATCTCGCCTATCACTTGCCTAGTATGAAAATCAAAAACACACTGTGCACATATCGCATAGCTAACTCGGCAACACTTCAAATGATTTGCTTAGTACGAAAATAAAAAGTCTATACCGCGTAGCTAACTCGTTCACCGCACTGCTAAGGCGCTTAGTAATTGCAAATACACTGATATATGTCATACGAAAATCAAGAAAGCACAATGCGTAGCCAACTCGCTCGGTCACTCGCTTAGTAATTGCAACACGACTAGAACACTGATACACGTTACTCATTTTTTTCTCGAAACACACACACAAAGATAAGAATTTTGCGAGATACTACATACTTACATGTTAAAAAAGGGGGATGAAAGATCATAAATTATATGTACACATGTGTTCTCCTCCAAGTTGTAAGACGAAATAGACGCAGTACTGCGACTTTCCGCTATAGCTGACGAACGGAAGTAGCATGATATCTCAGCAAAAAAAATACGCGTGAGCTTGCATACACGCAAGTCAGACACAATGATGGATACCGCGATTCAAATCCTGGAAACTTATGCCGTCAGGAAGGGCATCCGGCTAGATCATGTAATTACACGTTATGACGATCGCGCAGGTCCCTCGCCTAGCATTTGCTATTTTTACGGCTTCCGACAGTAGGAGTTCGAACCCGCTATCTCCCGAAGTAGCGAGAATGATTGCGGGTACAAGAGTGTTGAGGGTGATTCATTTGTCGGATAGAGGTGATAAGCCTTGTGCAGGCTTCTTCGGTAGGAGTAGGCTATGTGCCGGTACCGGGATATCTAGTTATAAAACCCGCTACAACAGATTTATCGCGTATACTGCGATTTAAAATACTAGTCCTTTAACGTCAGGTAGGGTAACCGGTCGTAAAACTATGGTGTATGATCTAAGAGGCGGGGTGTGCAAGAAGCCAGCATTAAGTAAGGGCTGTTGATGGGGACGTTAAACCTTGAACAGGCTCCTTCGAAAATGATTGTGAGTACAAGATGTTGATGGTCGGATGGAGGCGATAAGCTGTGTGCAGGCTCTTTCGGCAGCAGTAGGCTATGTGTCGGTACCGGGTTTTACCCTCTCCCTACTGTAGTATATTACATTCTTAGGTAGTTTCGAGGGCATGCAAAAAGCCAGCATTAAGTAAGGGTTGTTGATGGGGGCGTTAAACCTTGTGCAGACTCCTTCGAAAATGATTATGAGTACAAGATCTTGATGGAGATTCATTTGTCGGATGGAGGCGATAAGCCTTGTGTTGGCTTCGTCGGTAGGAGTAGGCTATGTGTCGGCACTGGGTTTTACCCTCTCCTTACTATTGTATATTACATTCTTAGGTAGTTTCGAGGGCGTGCAAAAAGCCAGCATTAAGTAAGGGCTGTTGATGGGGTTGCGTTAAACCTTGTGCAGGCTCCTTCGAAAATGATTGTGAGTACAAGATCTTGATGGTGATTCATCTGTCGGATGGAGGCGATAAGCCTTGTGCAGGCTTCTTCGGTAGGAGTAGGCTATGTACCGGCACCGGGTTTTACCCTCTCCCTACTATTGTATATTACATTCTTAGGTAGTTTCGAGGGTGTGCAAAAAGCTAGCCTTAAGTAAGGGCTGTTGATGGGCGGTGTTAAACCTTGTACAGGCTCCTTCAACAGCAGTAGCCTATATGCCGGCGCCGTGCAGGCTCTTTCGATAGGAGTGGGCACTGGGTTTTAACCTCTCCGTACAATCATAATATTTTATGTTAGGAACTTACACGAGCTAAATGCTACACGGCTAAGAAAACGTTCCGTGAGTTACAAGTGGCTTATCAGCACGCAGTGTCCTCGTTCAAGGTTACTACAGCCGGAAGATGAGTGTACAATTTCAGTCAACGCATGCATTCCGCACTTTGCTCTGACTAACTGCGCCGATACACCTTGAAAGATAGTGTTCTATGAGGTAGAACAAAAAATGTAACCCATAGCCTGTTCCTAAAGTTTAACACTGTAAATGTTTGGAGCTTCTGTGTTTACAGCTAGATGTGGTTCCTAACGTGCCAGGGCCGGGATTAAAAATATGTTTTACAGCCGAGTGCCCCCTTCCTAACATGAGATTTTAAAACCCAAGAATCTGTTTTACGGCCGGTTGCCCTTCCTGACGCGAGATTTTAAATCACAAGAATCTGTTTTACAACTGGATGCCCTTCTAGGATTTTAAATAGCAGTATCTAGCCTCTTACATCATACACTATTATTTTACGGTACGGCCGGTTGCCCTTCCTGACGCGAGATTTTAAATCACAAGAATCTGTTTTACACCTGGATGCCCTTCTAGGCTTTTAAATAGCAGTATCTAGCCTCTTACATCATACACTATTGTTATACGGTACGGCCGGTTGCCCTTCCTGACGCGATATTTTCAATCACAAGAATCTCTTTTACAACTGGATGCCCTTCTAGGGTTTTAAATAGAAGTATCTAGCCTCTTACATCATACACTATTGTTTTACGGTACGGCCGGTTGCCCTTCCTGACGCGAGATTTTAAATCACAAGAATCTGTTTTACAACTGATGCCCTTCTAGGATTTTAAATAGCGGTATCTAGCCTCTTACTTCATACACTATTGTTTTACGGTTGGTTGCCCTTCCTGACGTCAAAGAACTGGGATTAAGAATCTGTTTTACAACTAGATGCTCTTTTTAGCACGAGAATCGGGGTTTTACAATTGGATGCCCTTCTAGGATTTTAAAAAGCAGTATCTAGACTCTTACATCATACACTATTGTTATACGGTACGGCCGGTTGCCCTTCCTGACGCGATATTTTCAATCACAAGAATCTCTTTTACAACTGGATGCCCTTCTAGGGTTTTAAATAGAAGTATCTAGCCTCTTACATCATACACTATTGTTTTACGGTACGGCCGGTTGCCCTTCCTGACGCGAGATTTTAAATCACAAGTATCTGTTTTACAACTGGATGCCCTTCTAGGATTTTAAATAGCAGTATCTAGCCTCTTACATCATACACTATTGTTTTACGGTACGGCCGGTTGCCCTTCCTGGCCCGAGATTTTAAATCACAAGAATCTGTTTTACAACTGGATGCCCTTCTAGGATTTGAAATAGCAGTATCTAGCCTCTTACATCATACACTATTGTTTTACGGTACGGCCGGTTGCCCTTCCTGACGCGAGATTTTAAATCACAAGAATCTGTATTACAACTGGTTGCCCTTCCTGACACTAAACTAGCAGTATCTAGCCTCTTACATCATACACTATTGTTTTCGACCGATTGCCCTTCCTGTCGTCAAAGAACTGGGATTAAGAATCTGTTTTACAACTAGTTGCCCTTTCTAACACGAGAATCGGGGTTTTACAGCTAGATGCTCTTCTTGGTGCAGGAACTAAGATTTTAAATCGCAAGAATTTGTTTTAAAAATAGTTACCCTTCAAGATGCAAGAAATAAGATTTTAAATTACAGTATCTAGCCTCTTACATCATACACCATAGTTTTACGGCTATTTACTCTCCATGACGCGAGGACTAAGATTTTAACTCGCGAGAATCTGTTTTACTGCTAGATACCCTTCCTAACGCGAGAACTAAGATTTTAAACCACAAGAATTAATTTTACAGCCGGGTGTTATTTTTGATGAGCGAAACAAGATTTGAAATTGTGTCCCACACCACAAACTATTGTTTAATAGCCAGATGCCCTTCTTGACGCATAAACTATTAGTATCTAGCCTCTTACATCATACACCACAGTTTTACGACCGGTTACCCTTCCTGACCTTAAAGGACTAGGATTTTAAATCGCAGTATACGCGACAAATCTGTTGTAGCAGGTTTTATAACTAGATGTCCCATTACCGGCACATAGCCTACTCCTGCCGAAAGAGCCTGCACACAGCTTATCACCTCCATCCGACAGATGAATCACCATCAACATCTTGTACTCACAATCATTTTCGAAGTAGCCTGTACAAGGTTTAACGTCCCCATCAACAGCCCTTACTTAATGCTGGCTTTTTGCACACCCCGCCTCTTAGATCATACACCATAGTTTTACGACCAGTTACCCTTCCTGACGTTAAAGGACTAGGATTTTAAATCGTAGTATACGCGATAAATCTGTTGTAGCGGGTTTTATAACTAGATATCCCGGTACCGGCACATAGCCTACTCCTACCGAAGAAGCCTGCACAGGGCTTATCACCTCCATCCGACAAATGAATCACCCTCAACACTCTTGTACCCGCAATCATTCTCGCTACTTCAGGAGATAGCGGGTTCGAACTCCTACTGTCGGAAGCCGTAAGAAATAGCAAATGCTAGGCGAGGGACCTGCGCGATCGTCATAACGTGTAATTACATGATCTAGCCGGATGCCCTTCCTGACGGCATAAGTTTCCAGGATTTGAATCGCGGTATCCATCATTGTGTCTGACTTGCGTGTATGCAAGCTCACGCGTATTATTTTTTTTTTTTTTTGCTGAGATATCATGCTACTTCCGTTCGCCAGCTATAGCGGAAACTCGCAGTACTGCGTCTATTTCGTCTTAAAACTTGGAGGAGACAACATGTGTACATATAATTTATGATCTTTCATCCCCCCTTTTTTAACATGTAAGTATGTAGTATCTCGCAACATTCTTATATGTGTGTGTGTGTGTGTGTTTCGAGAAAAAAAGAGTAACGTGTATCAGTGTTCTAGTCGTGTTGCAATTACTAAGCGAGTGACCGAGCGAGTTGGCTAAGCAAATCATTTGAAGTGTTGCCGAGTTAGCTATGCGATATGTGCACAGTGTGTTTTTGATTTTCATACTAGGCAAGTGATAGGCGAGATAGCTTCGCGATATGTGCACAGTGTGTTTTTGATTTTTACACTGGGTAAATCATTGAAGTTGTACTTTTGCTCTGAACACATCAGACAATGTTCTGATCACATGTTGTATCGAGTACAGTGTTCGATTCTAGTCTTGCTATGTTTCAAACTAATTTTCTTAGAACAACGGTATCCCCTAACATGTTGTATCGGATCATATGTTAAGGTTAACGACATCGAGTGCAGTGTTCGATTCTAGTCTTGTTATGTTTCAATCTAATTTTCTTAGAACAAAGGTATCCCCTAACGTGTTGTATCGAGTACAGTGTTCGATTCTAGTCTTGATCACTTATTTTGTGTTCTGAACACATCAATCAATGTTCTGATCACATGTTGTATCGAGTACAGCGTTTGATTCTACTCTTCTTATGTTTCGCAAGTCTAAACATGTACAATAATGTTATCGCTGCACACGCTTGCCTTCGCGATGCAGGTTTAAACTTGTTCGATATAAAGCTATGCCTTGACATAAGAGGCGGAGGAGGAGGAGGTGGAGAATGATAAGGTCTTAACATCCTATGTATAGTCGTCATTGTCTAAAGATGACACCTGTCAAAATAATTTTTCAAGTTATCCACTACCACATTTTAGCTAAAGAGGGCAGCATGGTGCTCTGTTGATTAAGCACATAGAATGTCAATTTGCTCTCCACCGCATGCATAACAGCAACCGTTATCTTGCGCAGTAGCCTCTAAGCTAGCTTTCTTCATAAGAGTAGCCGCCATCTTGTGCGAGCACCCCCCTAGGCTGTCTCATAAGGAGCTATGTATAGCCGCCATCTTGCGTCCGCCAGCTTGCGCAAGCATCCTTAGGGGCCGTCTCTAGCCATCTTGTGCAAGGATCCTTAAGCCGCCTCATACGAGCAACCACCATCCTGCGCAAGCATCCTTAGGGTGTCTCATAAGGAGCCTTGTATAACCGCCATCTTGCGCAAGCATCCCAAGGGCGTCTCATAAGAACCTATGTATAGCGATCATCTTGCATAAGCACCTTTAAGGAGTCATGTATAGCCACCATCTTGTGCAATTAGCGTCGAGAGATGGCTGCTGTAGATTTTTTTCTTTTTAAATTACCCGCCACCATTTTTCAACTAAAGAATGTAGCACTGAGGTTTGCGATGTAAGATGGCGGATGACAGCTGACAAAAAGCGCGTGAGCTTGTTTACTAAACAAGAGCACGTGGAATTTTTCAATTTGCCGCCACCACATTTCAAAGGTATCTAGCTAAAAATGGCAGCACGGTGCTCTCTTGATTAAAGATGGCGGATGACAGCTAACAGAACTTTTCAAATTGCCCGCTAGTACAGAGAGCAGCACGGTGCTCTGTGGATTAAAGATGGCTGATGACAGCTGACGAAATTGCCCGCATGATAGCAGCACAGTGCTCTATTGATTAAAGATGGCGGATGACAACTGTCAAAAAAGCACGTGGCTTTTTTTCCAAACAAGAGCACGTGGAATTTGCCGCCACCACATTTCAAAGGTATCTAGCTAAAGAGTACAGCACTGAGGTTTGTGATGCAAGATGGCGGATGACAGCTGTCAAAAAGCACGTGAGTTTGTAAAGCACGTGGAATTTGCCAACGGTACAAAGAGGGCAGCACGGTGCTCTCTGGCGGTTGACAGCTGTCAGAAAAGCACATGGGTTTGTTTCCAAACAAGAGCGCGTAGAATTTGCCACCACCACATTTCAAAGGTAAGTAGCTAAAGAGGGCAGCACGGTGCTCTGTTGATTAAAGATGGCGGATGACAGCTGTCAAAAAAGCATGTTGATTTGTTTCCAAACAAGAGCACGTGGAATTTACCGCCACCACATTTCAACTAAAGATTGTAGCACTGTTCTCTCTGGATTAAAGATGGCGGATGACAGCTGTCAGAAAAGCATATAGGTTTGTAAAGCACGTGGAATTTACCTGCCACCACATTTCAAAGGTAAGTAGCTAAAGAGGGCAGCACGGTGCTTAAAGATGGCTGCTGTCAAAAAAGCATTTTTCAAATTATCCGCCACCACATTTCAAAGGTAAGTAGCTAAAGAGGGCAGCACTGCGCTCTATAGATTAAAGATGGCTGGTGACAGCTGTCAAAAAATTCACGTGGCTTTGTTTATCTCACGCTAGTGAGGTTAAGTTGGTAGCACTAAGGTTTTGGCCCGCCAAGATGGCAGCATTGCCGATGACAGGTGACGAATTTGCGGCTACTGCGATAAAGAGGGAAGCACGGTGCTCTATAGTTTAAAGATCCGGATGACAGCTGTCAAAAAACACGTGGCTCTCAAAAAGCACGTGGCTTTGTTTATCTCGCGCTTGTGAGGTTAAGTTGGTACCACTGAGGTTTAGGCCCGTCAAGATGGCAGCAGTGAGGTTAGCGATGCGTTGTTGTCGATGACAGCTGTCAAAAAGCACGTGGCTTTGTTTACAAATTCAAATTTCCCGCCAAAATTCAAATTTCCCTCGGGTGTTGGAGGGACCCCTGGGAGGTGGTGGCGGCCGAACTGTCCTATTATACTACTTACATATGACGTCAAAATAACGTACTATTTCCCGTGGTTTCCAATTTTTACACCAGGCATAAGACCTATCTGTGTCGGTGCGACGTTACGTAAGTTCTTGAAAAAGTAAATTAAAAATCTACCTCACAAACATCGCACTTAACTTCAAATTCCTTCCTCAGACAAACCATTCCTTAAATTAAGAAATACTCATACACCCATCTTACCTTCCGTAAGGATATTTGTAGTTAACTCCCAAACACTCTCTTGTGGATGGAAGTCACCGATAGTGTCCTGTTGGTGGAGGCAGTGGAGTACAACTACGGCATCCATTGTCCGTCGTACCAGTTTACCCCCTGTTGGTTGAGGCGCTAGAAGCAATCCACAGGAGCACTTTTTCGTCGTAAGAGAATGGTTTCCAGTTGTACTTCCTCTTAAAACAATAATCACCACCATCATTATTTTCATCTTCCCTCAAAAGTGGAGTGCTTCGCAGTTCATTGGTTCAATTGTCTGTAACGTCAACATATATCTTCTTGGTCGGTTTATCCAGAAAGCGTTGGTTTGTTTCCCCGTAAGCAAGTCGAGAGTAAGGCATACAGGCATACAGTTCACTTAACCTGCATCAAATATGAATACCAGTCATTTTTCAAATGTCAACCCCAGAGAATGACAAATTGTGCGGTCTCCTTGTTCTTATCATCGGTAAAAGTCAGACATGGGCCTAAATCGGCTAAAAGAGCCAATGTTTACAGCTCACGTCCACACTGCGATCAAATAGCGTTGCTCAGAAGTCTTGAGTTGTCTTACATCTCCAAATGTGACGTCAACATTCGCACTCCTGAACACTTTCTTTTATTCTCTGTAGATCGAATCTGGCCTCAAAGGAGTGCGATATGGCGTGTAATTTCCGGAGTGCTGGCTGATAAAACCCATTGACCACCAACCACGTGCCTGGTTACAACGTATTCCATCGTTCCGACGCTTCTACTGAGGGAAGACTAGTTCTGGTATAAAAGAAGTAATAAGACGTGTAGAAATAATTTTTATGTCGGCAATTCGTTGATTGAAAGAAATATAACCGCTTTCGAGACTGAAGTGGTGGCCACTGCCTTTTTTAATAAAATCTTCGTTTATGCAGTTATACGACTTTTCTCCATCTTAAATCGATGATAATATCTATGAGGCAGTGACTTTGGAGTTTTCTCTGAAATGGCAAAAATGCCATTTAAATCTTCTTCCAGTCAGTCCCACTTCAGCTTAGCGGCAAGTAATGTGTATGAGCTCACGTCCGTGCATCGTGTGTGTGTTGTGATTTATTTAAAATTCAAAGCTATTGCAAGCAAACAGTGATCTCACTGAAGTTGTCCGTATTCAAATTTGTAAAGTCAGTAGAAAAATAAACAGCATTATAATTATTATTTAAAAGCACTATCATACAAGGAACATTAAGAACCGACGTTTATACATTGTACTGTTTTCTTGCGGTTTTTCAGATCTCTATTCAAATGCCATTAGGAAATTTTTACGAACGAACTTCTCGAAATATTTTCTTGTTTTACCCCTTCAGAATGTTTTATGTACAGTAAAAAAGCATAAAATTTCTTGATATTAGTTTAATAAAAACTGATATAATCTGACACAGTGCCTACAGATATGTTTAAAACGTTGCGTGGTGATTCATTCAAGTTCGACACAGGTGTCCTCAATTACTCTGACAATTTTACCTTCCTTCCTCTATGATAGGTATTGTCGCCAGATACTGGTGGGCTGACAGGACAAGAAATGGAAACCGTGTCCTTACTGCCTTGGCAAAGCAAATCTTAACACAAGCCTTGTACAATAAAAATAAAAATGTATTGCCTTATAAAATAATATAGGCCTATATGTAAATATATAAAATGTACTCAGTCGACAACTATCCCAGCAAAGTCCTCAGGAGCAGTGACAATGGACCGTAGACTTACAGCCGCTCCTGGAGATTTCACGTAATTCTGATGTTTTCATGTGTACGCCTATTAGTCTGAAACCTTCATTCTTGTGTGACGGTATTAACAATTTGATTCTATGATGTTGATTGTTGTTGAAATGGACCTAGCATCTACATCATTGGCCCCAGTTAATTCTGTCCTCACGACTCCTCCACGATATTACACTTTTACAGAAACATGAAAGAAATATTGCTCCTACGAAATGGGGAGCAGTGTGGCAAAACTAACTTTCTTATTACTACGTAAGTCCATGCCAGCACCTTCTAGAATAGTACACGAAGGGTAAACTTGGCCAATATGGGCACCAAGGTAATATGGGCGTATTAAATAAATTGCTCTATTTCACGCAATGGTAGTGAATAGAAGCATGTGCTCTGCTACGAAGGAACATGTTTGAGCTAAGTAGGCCAATCTACTCTTCTAAAATCGAGCTTTTATAATAACTCAGTTAATTAAATTAAGTCATTACGCGCAAAATACCTTCATTTTTCAAGAAATGTTATTACGGGGTGCTTTCAAGGTTCGTGTAGGATATGTTGTAGCGAGTGGACACGCGCTTGGGGGTTAGTTCTTTCCCAGTAATCCCCAATTCTGAACATTTTCACTGGGATGGGCAGTGACATTGTAGGTAATATCGGCATCATCAAGCTACATTGTATTTACGTAACACGCTCTGAGTGGGACTTATTATTATTTACTTTTATAGTACGGTAATCTTTACATTTTTATGCTAATTGACAAGTATACCCTGTAGCATGTAGCTGTTTCACAAAAACTATTTTTTTCGGATGATGATGCCAAATCGGAACGAACGAGCGGGTATCTGCCAGAAATGGGATAAAGAGGATACGTCACATGCTGTAATAGCTGTAATAAATGGCGATTGTAACCAGTGAGAAACATCTAGAACTTTTAATGTGCTTAGACAAACTTTGCAGCGGTATTTGTCGAAAGATGAACGGACCATGTCCGTTTATGGACCATCCTAAATTCCTTCATCTGTCCCATTCTTTTTACCAGTGAGAGTAGTAGCCGTTTTTAAGGAAATTAACCCTGTTCTAGAACTGAAGTTGGATGACGACTAGTGACCGGGGAAGTAAGTGTTCTGCAAGAGAACTTACTAGTGAAGAAAGTCTGGCTTCAGCGCAGAAAAGAGCTTCGACTATCGTGGGAGCCATTGAAGGAGGTTTAGCGGCAAAGCGTAAAGCCTTAGGAAGCAACGCAGTTCCCTGTAGTTGTCCTATGTGTAGGAGTAATTACATTATGATAAAAATGTAGGGCAGAATTGGGGTAATTGTTGTGGTTCATTTGCTAAGTGCTTCCTTGAGGACTGCGTTGTGATAGGTGATTCTTTCTATTGTGATGAGTTTAATTAATACAACTTCTTCAATATTTATGAATCAGAATATTCTCATGTGATTAGTTTTGTTAGATTATTACTCTTTCTTGGTATATCACAGACAACTACGGCCAATTTTGTGTTATTTACATTTTCTAGTTGAGTACAAGTGATTCCTAGTTGATAACTTAATAAAGGTATTAGTTGAACTTCCTTGGTATCATTTGTTAATGATCAGTGTTTAATTATAATATATCTTCACCCTCTTTTCATAAATGTATGTTCAATACAACCACCTTGTTATAACACAAAATGAATGTAATCATATCTGTTACCCTAATTGCCATTTAAAAACTTGTGCCCATATTCCCAGCAAAGATATATTTGGCAGCTATGGTCAGCTGCAGAGTTTGCTGCGAAGCTCCACAGAACATAAACTTTTATGAATTGGAGGCTGGTTAAAGCTTTATTATTAGTATGATGGGAATGGTTATAAGTTTCCTAGGTTTTTTTTACCAGAAAAATGGAAGTTGTTTTATTGCTCCTTTTTCTTGGATACATCTTTTTGATGCCTAACTTAAACTACACCTGAGATCTCTCCTATATGGAATGCAAACATAACCAGTTCAAAGCAACTTGTGCTTCGGTCTGAGTTTCACTGGAGCTGAATGAACCCGTTGAAAATTTTTAAGTCTTTCTCCCACCGAAAAAAATGTCAAAGTTTCGTTTGTGTTTCACACGCTCGTTCGAATTCCAATTCCGTTGATGGGCTCTACCGTAACGTGGATGTGATCGGTCTTTTATGCAAACCACATGTGACGCCGAGGTTCAATATAACGCCCACCAAATTCATGCCTTACGGAAAATGTAAATCTTCCTCCTTTTATCCTCTCGTTTTAAGCTGAGGTGCGATCATCCCGCACTGTTTCATTACAAATCGCGTCTGAATGGTTAAACTCCACACCACAGTAACATAAACACGAATATTCAGAGAACACATAACGTAAGCTTGTTTAATTGTTTCTCCGCCTGATGGCAGCACCATGGTCCGTACTCATCTACACCAAAAATGGTGTCTCTGCACTCCCAGCTCAACCATCACAATACTGACTAACGCAGTCCATTCCCATCGGTAAAATATAACATCAAATTATATGATTCGTATTAACCCAGGATCAGAGGAGCATATTCAAGTCTGTGGTAGCTCAGGGAGCTGTTCGCTCCTTCAAATAACATTAATTTTTCTGTTCTGTTCCAACATAACCCCATGTATACATCTTTTATACCTTTCATGGCAAAACAAGAAAACGTCGCTGAATAGACGAGGAAGATCCACCAGAGTCTGATATAAAATGTAGTAAAGACAGCCGCTAAAGTGATAAGCTTACGTTACTCGGTTCGAAATTCCGCAAACGTCTCACTCGTAAAGGATCACTTCACATGGTTGTTGCCTAAATAACTATTTCTTGTTTTGAGTCCCAGGGAATATTTTTGGTCATGGTCTTCTGAATTTGAGCATCCCGTCGAACAGGTGTTCATCATGTGGTGTTGTAGGTGTTCATACTTTCGCGAGTTAGTGAAATCTTACAAATAAAATAATAATCTGGATCAACAACTGACAAATTAGATTACAATTTTATGATATTCCTTTTAATATTGCTGAAATAACGTCTTGTTCTCAAGAAACTGTCCATTCAACATGAAACAAGCGCACAACGGAATTGGCCTGCGCCCAGGCATATGGCTGCAGACTCCGTGGCGAAACTAGAACGCAATATTTAATGAATTAACAAGTACAATGGTATACCATTGTGAAATGTAGTCATCCGCGAACGTTGGCAAGGCGTTCTGTGTTGATGACAGCGACGAAGCGCCCTACTGCGCGGAGTCAAGATGCCACGTCAGGAAATCTGCGACCTCCGAGGGGTTCCTTCAAGTTCGGAAACAGGTGGAAGTCACAAGGACTCATGTCTGGTGAGTACTGAAAGCGTGTCGTGCCCTGTTCAGCTCATTTTCCATCACATGAAAATCATTTCAGAAGTCCAGTTAGTTGCAGCTTGTTCAGCAAAACGAACATCTCCGGGGCTCGATCCACGTGTAGCCAGAGCCCGAACCGCGAAAGATATCCCGGCATTTAATAGAAAGTTAGGGGTGAAACCAGCCCTCGCTAGAAAAGCGCTCTCTATGGTAAGACAAAGTTGGGAGTAAGATGCAATCCAACGAACAGTGTAATACGCCCGTAGATGTGACGCGCAAAATTAAGCGATATTCTGATCCAGACATAAGAAAAACACGGAGGACACACCAATGAATAGAGGTGAGTTTTCTGTGTAATCCAGACTGAAAATGGGGAATATTTAATTCACAGGGCGAATTCAGGTCCAGCTGTAATGTACTGTTAACAGATGCGCATATATACTGCGTCCAGCAAGCCATGAATTGCGCCCAGAGTTAACGACTCCTAGGAAGGGACGCGACTGCCGGAACTTGAAAACTGCCATTGGAATTGCGTTCGCACTTGGATCAAGTGATGGAGGGACTCAGGGTCTTTTTACACACACTTTAAATGTCTAGAAATCTAGTTATTCAGCGTGACGGAGCCTTGGACCCAATTTGTCAATATAACACGTTGGCAGTCTTGTGACAGTTAACAAAACGAAGTTATTTTCCGTCCCTATTGTAAATCAGATAACGCGGGAGTGCATCTTGTGAACTGTATATTAGGAACTTGAAGAAAAGCCAATCCGGCGTAGGCAAAGGTCTCAGTTTCTCTGCATAATAAAGTTGACTGCTATAAAAAATTGAATAACTAAATGGGGGAGTTGGCTAAGGATAATGCCTGCCATCATTTGATTAGGGGTAACAAACACAAAGCTGTAAATTTGGGCGGTAGGTTAGCGTCGACAGGGACAATTCCGTTATTCGGAGTAAGGGTTTCTCAAGTCTTATGAGTTATGTGTTGGTGACCTGCCTCGATAAGGGGAACTCCTGTGACGAGTACTGGAGCTGATACCACTTGTAGCAGTTGGACGAGTCAATCTGCATGATGGAATGTCGCAGACCAGGTTCGAAGGCTGATATTCCCGTCTACAGCGCTGAGAGGCTGAACAAGTAGAATTCCACAATGGATTTTCCGTGGAAGTAAGAACGACCACCAAACAGATGAATTGGTGTTATTTTATTTCTTAGCGCGATAAAAAGCGGGGTGACATAATGTAGGATTTTCTTTTGTTTGATACTGTATATACACTATAATGCCTGTCCTAATACAGAATTTTATTTTTCGATTGTAATATTAAGGTAAAATCAAGAGAGCTATATTTTCCGGACGAACCCACATTTTTCTTGCTGGTACGTATTTCGTGAGGACTATTTTCCTTGTTAGTAATTAGTAATATGCCTGTGAGTATGGGGAACAGGGATAGAATAGCATTTCGAGTTTCTCGAAGCGGGATAGAGATAGTAGTGAGTGCTGAATGAGGGTTACCATGTCCAAGAAGTTTCTATTAATAATCAGTACGGTTGTCGTGGGGAGATAGACAGCCGAGAGTTGACGAGTCATTTAGGCAATGCATGCCTAGCTGACACGTACATTAGTATTAAGGCATGAACATCAAGAGTGAAGAGTTCTGACTAAGATAGATACAAAATTGTGTCACTTAGGTAGATAATGTTTGGAAAAATATGCAAATTTCCCTTGATCTCGATTTGACTACAATCTGTCTGGAGTGTTCTTTGTGCGAAACCAGTGTGAAGTGAAGTGGTACAGGGAGCTTGAGAGAGTGATCAGAAAGTTTACGGTAAGCGAAGAGAAATATGAAGCGTTCAGAAATGCTTTATTCCCAAGGAACTAGGATACGTGATATGAGAACTAATGAAAAGGCCGAACGCCCAGAAAAGCCTACGATGCGATATGAAATGAGAAATTCGAATGTCATAATGGCCGAAGGTAATTGACGTTCAACCGTCCTATACAGTAATGTATTGTGTCCACAGGATTCACGTAATCCTTGATAACATACTGATGCATTTATGCCAAGGCAAACCTCGATTTGAATCCACGAACACTGACCATCTTTTGAATACATAGTTTACAGTGGTGAAATCGACACTCTTCACTTCAAAGTCACACAGCAACAACACGCATGCCCGATAAACTGAGAGTATCTGGACTACGTTGCCACTACTTTATGTACAACCCTCGTAACCCCTAGACAATGTACAGATAACTGTGCTATTCGCACTCAGAGTGTGTAGAAAGAAAGCTAAGTGCAGGATTCGCCGGACTGAGCTCATTCATCAGAGAAAACGAGGTGAAACACTTTTCAAAATGCTCTCCATCCCAAGGGTAGGTACCGGTGGGCAAAAAGAAATGTAGGAGTAACCTGCGACGATTTCCTATTGGACGACGCTGCTCCGTGCTCTCACGCACGGAAAACATACTGTAACAGCAAAAACAAGGTATCTGCAAGTAACTGCTTTATCCAATAGCTGTCTGGTATTAGCTGCAGAGGTAAGCACGGACGATAACAACTACGGTTTAGGAATGAGCTACCCTGCGTGCTGTTTGATGTACCCTACGTCATGCCATACAAAGTCTTGTCTTATACGAAATATGCAGGTTCATAACTGGTTGCCTGAGGCATTGCACCTCCATATATCAGACGTGAAGTGGCAGCGAATGATGTAAGATCTAAACGTCTTGTGTAACACCTACACCTAATTCACGCGCACCAAGCCGCCCATCAATGGCTGAAATCTAGGTTGACATCATGCACCTCTCCAGCTGTGTAGATCGATCAGAAAATCGCCCAGAACTCAGGAAGAGACACGGAAGTGTCTGAATAGGTTGAATATGAGGGTTGTTAGGTCCAAGACCAACATTAAGAAGAGAGTTACCCTCGTGAGTCGACCCCCTGTGGATACGGAGAGGAACACACAGTGAAGGCTACACCTAGCGAACTACTGATCCGTTGTGAATTAAGCACTCTCTGCTGGATCTGCATCCAACGGCTGCTTATACTGCCTGTTCAATACAACATTTTAACATGGCACTGAATGGAACAGTGTGTTTACAAATACTCACGGTAGGCGGCAGCACCAAACGGCCCTAGTCTGTCGGAATTAAATAGCGCAAAGTAGGCTAGTACTGCACTTGTTTTCAGTGTAAATGGTATATCATAATGCATTGTATTTGTTGGAGGATTGCTTCTCCAAGAGATTATGAATATGAGTAAGGGCAGAGACCAAAATTAATGCAGTCACTTTCACGTAGTACATTAGACAAGTGTCCGGGCGCGATGAAGTTTGGAGCAGGCATTTCACCTCTAATAAAGCAAACAGAAGGCACTAATTCGGATAATCTGAAAAAAGTTTGCTCTCTTATTTGCGACGAAATGACAATTAAAGAGTGGCTGCTCTATAATAAAGAAGAGGACAGATTCTATGGACTTGTCGGAGCAGAGGGGGTCAACTCTATTTGACTAGCACACTTCGGCAAGCACACCATAGCCCAAAATATGGCCGTACAACCTAGGCGCAATGCACCATCTACGCGCTCAGCACCCACACTATCAGTTGTGGCATACGGTGTTGATCGTAGCTATTCAGAGGACGAGGTTGCAGTCCAACTACAACAACAAGGGCTGCAAATTTTTAAAACTATACGCATCAGGAACGACAGAGGACCAACCTCACTAATACGAATCCTGTCACGTGACACCTCAACGCTGGACCAGCTGCTACGAGATGGCGCCCTCATCTACGCCAAACGCCACCATGTGGAGTCGTCAAGGTCGTCCCCGCCACAACGTAGACGCTGTGAACGCTACCAAGGATACGACCATCCACCCAACCAGCCGTGTTTCCGAGACCAAGTATGCGCCATCTGCAGTGGTAATCACTCATCAGCTAGCTGCACTAATAAGGCTTCACCGAAGTGTGGTACATGCCAGGAAAACCACCCAAATTTTTCCGCTAAATGTAGGGGCAAACCTCAACCCATCCCATCCCATCCCAACCTGAAACCATCCTACCCATAACACCCATTGACCTGCCCACCCTAATCTCCCTCTCCCCTCCACGGAGAACATCCTCAGATTCATCACGCTAGTCCTACAGAATGTTCTACCTTTCCATGTACTCGATCAGGTTCAGGTTGGTATTCCATACTAATCTGGATTCAAGATCTAAAATGCACTGCACATTCTTCCCACTAAACCCAACTCCACTACTTTCAAAAGTGAAAATCTACTATGCTAATATATGGTCATTAAGAACCAACCGACCGCTCATTGAACTACAGATCGACTAACACAACCCGGATGTCATAATCTTTAATGAAACGTTTCTAAATAAAAAACGAAAACCACAAATCAAAAATCACACACTCTACCGCTCCGACCGCCCTAACAGGGGCCGTGGAGGGGTAGCAATCAGTGTACACAAATCAATTCCGTCAAAAATACACTACCATCAATTACAAGAACACCAAACAGAAAACCTAATCATTGAAGTAACTACCGGCAATCAGAATATCGCAATAGCTACCATATACACTCCACCAGGGTCGCCCCCACCTAAAGAATTTGTAGAATATATTAACCAAAATTTTACAACCTACTTAATTATGACAGACTTTAACGTCACATCATATGATAGCGCACAAAAAAAACTTATGAACAAATTCTACATGACATCCGGGGAGTGGACATCCCTTTCCCTTCCCCCACACGACCTATATCCAATAACACCCCTGACATCATAATCCTCTCACCAACACTAGCAAACAATAGTGATATACTCATGCTACCATCTATCGGAAGTGATCATATACCATGCATACTAACACTACCAAACCTACGAACCAACCCATTTCAACACAACCAACGACCCCCACCAGTACGACAATATAACCGCACTGATTGGTCAGCCTACAGACAAACCATCACAGACATGATCCAAAATATTACGACACCGACAAACCAAGAAGAATTGCACAACACAATAAAACAACTGGAAACACTGTGGTTTACCACTGCAGACCAACTACACATACCTCGCCATACTTCACACCCCTCAAAACCACCACTCCCACCTAGAGCCCTTCAACTACTACAATACTCACATGACCTATACAAAGCCTACCTTCGAACACGCTTAGTGTCAGTTAGGAGAATGCATAAAATAACGCGTCAGTTATTTGAACTTGCAGTCTGTCAGAGTTAAGGCTTGCAGTTAGCAAACAATGTGATATTTTCATTATTATACGCGTGTGATAAATTTTTCAAAACTAAAATAGAATGATAGCAGTGGAAAGGCAGTATGAGTAAGCTCTTTTAATGCCACAGATTGTACGAGGTAGCCTGGAACAGGAGGCGATCATGGTCAAGGACACTCCCTTAGAGGCTAGTTGGGAGTTGACCTATAATCCTGTTTACAAACAATTTACAAGAAAAGGGAAAGCGACTCGTGGAAGCAGAAGTTTGAACAGCTGATCGGTAACGAACAAGGTGGGTTACAGATAAAAACTGAGATCATAATTTATTTGTAAAAATTTCAGGTGTGTAATTTAATCTGTACCATAAGATAAGAAACTTGAAAGAAATGAATGCGAGTGATCTGTGTATTTAAAATGTGTTCAGTTCGTGTGTGTTACGTGTCTCACAGCGTGACCACGACGTCCACCATGGAGTAACTTCGCTATAAAAGCAGGGGCCTACATAATTAAGTAGCAGTCAATGGTCCAGCAATAAGGTAAATAAAAGGTTTAAATTTTCACCATTATAATTAATAATGACGGTGATAAGGTAAAATTTGAATTCATGTGCCTCATAACAACAATAATAATATGATAATATTCATGCAATTTATATAATGATGACAGTGCGCTGGAGGAGTCGAGTTTAACGATCGGGACTTGAATATTTTAAGCTCGTGTTGTGGATGTGCGGGTGTCAGTATCAATTTTCATATTGTGCTTGTAATCTGAGATATCCCAAGTCTATTAGAATCTACATAATTATCACTTGTTCGAAAAAGAGTTACCACAATAATAATAATAATTATTATTATTATTATTATTTATTATTATTATTATTATTATTATTATTATTATTATTATTATTATTATTATTATTATTATTATCAGCACTTACCTACAGCGGCCATCAAAAATACTAATGCCGAGGTGCGTCAAGCTCCGTTACAATTTAACCGTGGTAAAATGGATAGCTCACCATGGTTAAATTGAATTTTTGTTGTATCATGCCCGGTTTTGAAATTTGTGACGTTTTAACGCGGTTTAATCCGTCGTTAGCAAGTGGTTAATCAGCTAACCGAGGCTTTAAGGCCTACGTTCGCTACATAACCTCACAAGTAAGTTGTATATTACGTGCATCAAAAGTGTTGCCATCCGATTTGAAAGTTTACCAGTCGTGAGTGAGCGATATAACCTCAAAGTGCCGTGTAGCTGGAACCACATACCTCTATCTGAAACATCTTGAGAATGTGGCATCCTTGTTACAGTTAATATGTGACGAACTTGCGTTCCCAACTCATAACAATAATCCTGTACCTCCAACAAGTTCTCTTTCGCCCTTACCTTTCCATATTGGCAGTCACTGATAATCTAATCCAACGAAACAAAATTAATTAATCTTAGAAATAAAGGGCTCTAATGGGAGGTATGAAAAAATTACTACAATTATGCTGACAAGGTGAAAAATGATAAGAAAATAAGTGTAAAACAATTTAAACAACCTTCGTCGTAGCACGGCTGACTTGATGTGTCGCTCTAGCTAGCTCCTGCAATCGGCCATGGTCGTAGAAATAAAAAGAGAGCTGACGGTTGCATACAAAACCTAAACAACTGAGAAGTGGATCAAGGCCAACTACAATTACATAATGGTCTTGACTGGATGATTTAAAAACACACGACTGTCGAAAATATCTCTGCCTTCTGAATACTACTTTGAAATGTTTTCAAGGAGAATAATAGCGAGAAAACGAGCATCAAGTAACCGGGATTTCTATCACAACAAAGCAATAGATTAAGGACAATACCACGGTAAGATTTTTACCACGGTTTCGTGAAATCTGATTTTTACCGAGAATGGTGCACCAGGGCACAGATGAATGTATTCCTTTTGCTCGAAATTTAATTGCACGTGAAATTAATGACGATTGAATTCACCACGAATACTACGACTATTTTTCAGTCATAAATGATTATCGTCCGAACGATGCATACAACTGTAATTTGTTATGAAATGTCTTAAATACTTGTGTGCTGGATTCTACTTTCACGCTTCTGTACCTAACAAAATGAATAGAGGCCCATTAGCTTTTTCGAGAAGCAAGATCACTATTACACAGTTGAACGACCTACTGTTCAAATTATCCCACCTTCAAATACAAGTTCCTGCAACAAGATCTGAAAATTTCATTAACAGTAACTGAAGGATACTCCTTACTGTCTACTTGTACTCCCAAATCCGCTGGAGTTATAAACAAAATTGGCAAAGCATTTCAGAAAAACCATCCGAGCGAGAATCGTTTACCCTTTGTTGAGTAAATGCACCGCAATGGAATTGTGAGCAATAATTCTGTGCAAGAGAAACTCATCAACGAGACCGGACCCTGGGGCAGTGCAGCTGTCTATTCCCTAGTCCTCATTTACAACATCAGTTCTGATTATGGCTCGACAGATATAATTGTTTATCCATTACTATAGTAGTTCCAATATTTCCCACTTCATACCATAATGCGCTGTATTTTAACTGGTATTGAAATTATGCCGCTGCAATATTTGTCAGTGTCGATAAAGATTAAACACCATAGCGGTTATAACATAGCTTTTGTGCATATCTGCTGTGTAATGGAAACGAATGGAACAGGTGATATTTAGTTTAAAGTAGTCAATGCAGAAATGTTGGATGTGACTCGAGATAAAGCATACCATGGACGGACAAACAATACTAGCGTAGGAGTATGGCCGAGCTAATAAAAGCGCATCCCTGAATTACTGTGTCCATTTTGCGTATTCTGCAGTAAATATTATAATTTATTGGAAAATCATTTGTGTTAGTTGAGTATTCAGCCTAAAGGCTGGGTTGATTCTAAATACACCCATGTTAATAAAAGACGGAACACGTTGAAAGACTAGTGATAGGAAGTTCATATTCACAGGATATGTTCATTACTATGTTCTGCAGACATAATTAGCATTTCAGTCACCTAGGTTCAGCATGTGTCCTACCGCCTAGTAGGCATTGCATTCTCCATGGGCACTGACAACTTATTCCTTGCGTGTTGGCATCGACGCGTATAAGGCGCGAATGGTGTCGTGGGGTATAGCCATCCATGCTGCATTCACCTGATTCCACAGTTCATCTTTGGTGGTAGGCATTGCGTCACAGCGCTGCACCCGTCAGTTCACCATATCCCACATATTTTAGATTGGCGACAAGTCCAGCGATCGGGCAACAGTCTGACATCCTGTGACAACAAGAAGGCACGTGTTTGTGGAGCAACATGTGGTCGCGCGTTGTCCTGCTGAAATATGGCGTCTGGGGTGTCGTGCAGAAAGGGTATGGCTACGGGTCGCAGGATGTCATTCACGTAAGTCAGACTGGTCAGAGTGTCCCGGACACGTACCGACTGTGATTTGTATGGTTGTACCCAATAGCACCCCACACCATAAGGCTTTGAGTTGGCGTGGTGTGTCCTGTGCGAATGCATTCATTTTGATGGCTCTCCCCCTGTATGCAGGGAAACAAAATGCGGCCATCATTTTCAAAGAAACAGAATCTGGATTCGTCCGAAATCACTTATCTGCTGCCATTCCTGTCCCTAGTGACGTCTTTCCATACACCATTGGAGTCTAGCATATTTATGAACATTAGTCAAAGGTAGGCGGAGATGTGGACGAAGCGCCGGTAACCCAGACCATAATAGACGGTGACGGACTGTCACTCCTGATAGTGTACGATGTGTTACACTATTCCTCTGTTGAGACAGAGCGGAGGAGGACGCAGTTCTGCAATGCCATTCGGATGAGGTGTCGTTCTCCACGGAGGGTGGTCTTCCCATCTCGTCGTGTTCTACGGCCTTCTGTGAGCAATTCTGTACACACCCGTTGCACTGCCACACGAGAAGCAATTTCCCGAATGGAAGCATCACGTTCTCTCATGCCTATAATGCGCCCAGTTTCGAACCACTCATTTTACTGCGCGGTTCTCGCATACGTCTGCGAGGCATCCTGCACGTCTGCTCTAGTGACACTGATCCGTTACCTTCTGTTTATAGCGACAACGAGAGACGCAGTCGGTGGTGGTGCGCCGCTATATCGATGTGGATCTTCAACCTGAGAGCCGACATGGTTCAAACGCTAATCATTTCTTCAGAACATACTATGTGAATATGAACGTCCTATCTCTAGTCTTTCAAGGTGTTCCGGTTGTTATGAACACGAGGGTAGCTCAGCCATCACCTACCACAGATGGCATGCGGCTCACTGAAGTGTCATTTTAGAGAAATGAAGGGTGAGGAATGCACGAATCAAGTGACCCTATGAGCGAAATTTTCAAACCATTCACAATAGGAAATTGTTACGTAAGGAATGGCATTGCTAGTACCATTCATACCTCTGACACTTGTCTGAGCCGAGACAAATCAAGGTTGAGTAACGCAATTTTCCAGTCCATATCACAAGATAATTATATTTCATTGTAAACGTTATGTTTCGCCAGCAAAGGCTGGCTCCCTTTGTAAAGGGGAAAATAATGAGTTCCGTGTATTTTAACGTGAATATGCCTTTTGTGTTGTTCGTCTACTGCATACCACGTACAATTTCGATAGTCCCACGAAAATGTATAATTTCAGACCATATATTTGTAACTATAAATCGTATCCAAACGTTGATATCCTGTTTAAAAGGTGAAATATTCCACGTTTTTATGCCTTTTCAGTAGTTTCGCGCCGTTTTGGCAGTGGGCCACTGAATGGAATCTCTGCAATGCCATCATATGAAATGCTTAAACAAATGGAAAATGGCACAGTTTCTAACTTCTCCTCACGGACAATAATACACCAAAATTCTAACAGTACAGAGTTTCAGAGCTGAAATGACCCGGCCACAAACAGCGGAGTACATTGTTCCGCCATTTTTCCTTAAGTGTGCACACTCTTCATTCTTATCAGAGCCTGAGAGCAAGGATCGACTAGCTAGAATACCGGTGCGTCACTTAGCATTAGTTACCAGAAGATGTATGAACCAGAGAACTGGTATGCTGAAGAAGGAAAGTTATCTAACTCCCAAAATACTCCCAACCAATATTCAGCTAAAATGTTCTAGTCGTGACGCAGCAGTAATTTCATCCATCAGAGATGAGTGGCAGCACATCACAAAAAATAAATCAATATAATGCTATTGTTGATCAGTTTTATGGGCTGACCCTCACATTTACTCCTCTTCCGGCTCTGTAATATTAGCGCATCCAAAGTTCTTCTTTCTCCTTTCTTGACTTTATCTTGTTTTGTTCTTCAAGCGATTATTCCTTCACGATTTGTTCGTCATTTTGATCACAATCTTCTCAGTTTTCCTTGTCGATGTGGGCTCATACTGAACAGTATTATACTCGTCAAGAGAAGTTATCATAGCCGGTACGGTAAAACTGTATAAGACATTCTCTGTAACTTTGTTACGCAGTATTTATCGATGAGACTAGATATTTAAACTAATTTAATTAAATTTGAGGCGTTCCCCTAAACTACCATTTCGTTGCCTTTCCGCTAGCCATTATGATGTGTGCTTTTATTATTAAATTTCCACGTGTCTTTGCCTCAGTGTTTTTCTTTCAACGGCTGAGCCAAGGCCAAGGCTAAATGATTCTGAAATGCTTCCTAAGGTAAACACTTTGGACAGTGTCAGAAGTTATTCTGATTATGTAGGAGACTCGTGAAGTTTATCCCACTATGAAAAGGATAAAGTGGGTGGAACTGACGACCGTTTTAAAATAACTCTGCCTAAATTCAGGACTGAATAGAATAACACAAATTATATTGATATCAAATTATTTATAATTAAATTATCCTTCCCCATTCAGAAAAATAATGCAGTAAGTGATATTTCTGTCTCGAAAACGAATGGTTATGTTTCAAACTTTATTCTTGAAACTTCAGTATATTTTCTTGTTTCTGATAATAATTTGTCCAATTTTCATTTGAATATGTGATTCATTGTTTATGCATTGATCCTTTTACATCTTTTTGCAAAATGATGGAGATTAATCTGGGCTCTTTTGACTAGAACCCTGCAGATAGGCCTTAAACAATTATGAACCCATTATGGAGATGACTGGCTTGATGTTCCCTTTGAAATGAATCCAGTAAAAAGAAATTATACCTGAGGAGACCATTGTCTAGCGAAGTGCTTGAGTTCAGCGGAGCAAGTGGTGACAGAAGAAGTTCACTTCTCTCCTACTTTATTAGAGATCTGACGATTTATAGTGCAAGCCACCGAGCCCATTTCCTTCTTCCACTTTTTGTCCGATGCAGACTTGTTTTAAAGTTTTAATTGAAAAAGTGTCACAAAGTGATTATAAGACATCATAACTCACGTTATTGGCTCCCTCTAGTGGCAGCTCCCATTTTATAAATGTCATCAATGAACAGAAAACTTGGGAGCATGGTCCTCTAAAATATCTTTGTAGAAACAAGTAGTTCGTCTCCTGGGAGGCCACGTAGAGGTCAGCATTACATCTGAACTCTACACTAGTTCTTTTATTACTGTACACGGCATTACATACCAGGTGGTTACAATAATTTCCAGATAAGATGTGCATGGCTTGGCGTGTAGTACACGTGACGTAAGGCTGTACACTAAAGGGCAAATATCACTGTCCTATTGTCTGCCAACTTGACTAGATACATATTGAAATCACGAGACAAACAAAGTAACCTCAATGTAAGGTTCCCTTACCCTAGTAAAAGTATCAAACAAGATATTTATAATTCAGTTTTCAACATTATTGACGAATTAAGGAAATATACACACACTCTCACCTCTCGCTTGTTTGATATGCGCATTACTATAACTGTGTTCTTCGGTGTTTGTCTGCAGCTCCCTTCTTGAAATGTTCTACTGTTGGTCCGATTGAAGAGAAACCACGCTGTCATAATACACGCAATATTACATGTACATATGCCGTAACTCAATAGGATTGTCTGCAAATCGTACCAAGGTCGTGATAACACAAGGTTAGGTTTAACGAAATTTCCATTTGAACTGAACTGATCTTTAAAGAGGAGGTAATGTTAATGTCCTTTTCGGAGGAGTTCTTTCAGATTTCCCTTGCTTCTTACACGTCCTAATCGAATTGCATACGTAAGTATTGGACGAAATAAGAACCTAATTAATAAACTGCTGCGTTCGTCATTTCACACCAACTGCGTTATTGAATGCCACTTACCTGGTGTTACTCAAACCGATTTACCATCCCACAGAAAAAAATATGCTTTCATTATACCGCAAACGGAACAGTAGTGACTTTAACAATACTGCAGTGCAATACGTAACTCTAGCAAATTTTTTCTTCATTCTTTATTTTTCCTCCAGATCTACAGTATTATTGTTATCCAAGAGGCTGTGGATTTGACCATTGATTTCAGACACGCAATTTCTGTATTGAAATCAACCAAATGGTGCTTTGTCTGGGGTTCATCGACTGACTGCAAAGTTTGTTAGTGTGTTTTACATACGTGATAGTGTTGTCTTCCGTGGCTGAATTCTTTTTAATATAATATTTCAACTAAATTCTTAAGTTTAGTTATGAACAAGACGGCAGCCATCTTGTTATAGTTTCTTGTTTGTGTTGATTGTAAAATTTCTCCTTGACCTTTTAGAAAAGTATACTATATTAGTTAACACCACCTAGGTGTACTTTACACCAACTAAGGAACGGTAGCCATGTTTTGTTAGTATTCATACGTCGTGTATTTCCAGTATGATATTCAACGTTTAAGTTAATCTTTGTTATTGTGCGTGTCAGACAGAAAACAATTGCCTGGCGTCTGTGTCGGAAATAAGGTGACGTTATATTCATTGAATTACTTCTCTGTGAGATATGTCATTTGAGGATTCACGGAGTTTACGCTGGCATTTCTGATGTGGAAGTTTAAGTTCTTACTAGCGCTGCTGACTCGTGGTTGTGTTCATCGTGCGAATTAATAAAACTGTCCTATCTGCGATAAATTCGGTAAAGGTACGAAAGGTCTTCGTATTTTTGTTTCTCTCTTCTTGCCATCTTTAACTCTCTTTAAATATCCCACTATAATACGTTCAATTCATGGTTTGCATTTACAAGACGAAATAATTTGCACATCCCTACTTTCTGATATATTCTACAGTTTCATAGTAATAATGTCTATGGGCCTAATAAATTATCATCATTGACAAATATAATCTGTAACTATATTATCGAGGTTATACATCCTGTACTATGGCTGCAAATGACACCAATAAGAGTACCACTAATAACAAAACACAATGTCAATTTTGCGGGCAAATGTATAAAGGCCTTAAGATACATATAAGTAAATCACACCCAGAGCAATACAGAGCCTGCTTGTTGAATCCATCTGTGACTACACCTAGCCAGTCTAAAATTCCACCTTCAGATCCTATTCCTATTTCTAGTAAAAATGGTCAATCAACGAAGTTGGAAATAACCTCTGATCAAAGAGAGCAAAAAAAATAAACCTTACCACGACGAACTGAGTAAATGGCTAGATATTTTTCAGCATGAACTGAGTGATGCTGAATTCAATGAACAAGTCACTAATTTTGTAAACTTCCTTGCCACAGCTACAGACCTACTGCCAGGTCCAAAGAGTCCAGTTACTAGATATATTGAAGCTCGTAAACGTGGCACTTACAAAAATAACAACCGACAGTATAAAACCTCCAGTAACCCACAGAGATCCTCTAAGAATGATCGTGAACGTCGGAAGGCTAAATTCGAGTATGAAGTGACTCAATATGAATATTTTTACCAAAGGAGGAAAGCAATTAGAAAAATTTTAAGTGGCAAAAGAACTAATAATTTGAAACTAGAGAAAGATGTTGTTGAAGGATATTTTAGGAACAGATTTGAAACTCCTAATGATTGCATGAGAGACTCCTATATCGATTATACGAATGAAACCTTAGATGATACAATTTCAATATCTCAACAGTTAGTTTTCTCTATTATCAAGAGCATAGCAATTGACACTAGCCCAGGTCCGGATAAGGTTTTATTGAAATCTGTTTATGATCCACTTGCTGCTAATATTTTAGCCCATATCATCAGAAGAATATTTGAAAGTGGGTTCATTCCTGAGGTTCTTAAGGCAGCGAGAACTGTTCTTATACATAAAGGCGGTGAAGAGAATGATCTGTCCAAATGGAGACCGATTAGTATTTGCTCCATTATTCGGCGCATATTAAGTAAGATCCTTGATAAAATTGTAAGGGAATACATCCCTTTGAACCAGTTCCAAAGAGGTTTTGTCATGACCTCTGGCTCTTTCATTAACGTGAATATTGTTGATGGCATTTTACGAACAGCTGTAATGAAAAAGATTTCAGGCTGCGTAGTATTCCTCGACATCAGCAAAGCGTTCGATAGTATTGGACACAATCACTTAAAGGCGACAATAGAGAACTCTATACTACCCAGATCCATTAAGAAGTTACTAGTCAACCTTCTCACAGGAAACACAACACAAGTTCAAACTGCTCGTGGTCATACAGATAAGATAAACATCAAATGTGGAGTGATGCAAGGAGATCCCATTTCACCTTTCTTATTTAACTGGGGTATAAACCACATCCTTGATGAACTCACAGACATCAAAGTATCAGAAATGTATGGTTTTCAATTGAGTCCTAACACTGTACCTTTAACATCCCTATGCTTTGCCGACGATCTGGTGATCATAGCTAAAGATCAAGCAGCAGCTTCAATCCTAGTCACTTCTGTCATAAATGTGCTTCAAGAAATAGGTTTGCATATAAATGCAGACAAATCAAATGCCATTATTATAGAAAATGGTAAACTTCATTCTGACGATATCGTGACGGTCTCTGGAAACATTAGAAGTATAAATGATAGTGAAGAAATAAAATATTTAGGGGCAACTTTCAGACAGACTTTAGTCTTCAATGAACATCAGGTACTTGAAAAATTGAAAGCTAACTTAGATCAGATTACCAGGACTCACTTACTCCAACCGCATCAAAATTTGACTGTAATAAATCTGTTTATTGGCCCTACACTGATATACCCCTTCCAGACTGTTTCGGTCGAGAAAATTCCCAAATCAAGTCTGTTAAAAGCCGACAACATGATCAGAAGCGCACTTAAAGAAATTCTACAACTTCCGAGTGACACACCGACAAGTATGATATATTCGAGCCACAAATGTAAAGGGTTAGCACTAATGCGCGCTACTTGGGAAGCGTACCTTCAACAGCTGAACATCAATCTTAAGCTAGAAGCTGTGAATGATTCGCACGTAAATGCTGTTCGAAATTTCACAGCAATAAAAACTCGCTGCCTATATGAACTTCTACTCAATGAAGAGACATCAACGAAATCTGTTAGACAACTGCGCGATATACTTCGAACACGCGAATTTGAAGCTTGGTGTGCATATCCACAAAAAGGAAGAGGTGTTGAGTTATTTGCTCAAGTTCCTGCTGCTAATTCTTGGGTTACCAGAAGAGATGGTTTAACTTGTTTGGAATGGAGGGAGATGTTGAAGATGACAGCGATGGTTGCACCAGTACGTACTCTGCCGGGACGTTCTACCAGCACAGGCCACTGCAGACACTGCAGTGAGTATGAAACCTTACCACATGTGCTGGGGAGTTGCCCTCAAGGAGAACTGCTTAGGATCAAACGCCATAACATCATCAGAAACCTGATTGCTAATGCTCTTCGTCTCAAAAATCTAGTAGTGTACGAAGAAGTCCACTGCCTCGCCGAAGGAGGCAGCACTCGCAGGATTGATATTATAGCGATTGACAGACGGAGGAACGAAGCATAAATTATTGATCCTACGGTACGCTTTGAATCTTCAGCCTCTCAGCCGACTGACGTAGACAATGAGAAAAAGGATATCTATAATCCAACCATCCCTTTCTTTCTTGAGTCGTATAACCTTAAAATAATTACGGTGACTGGACTTTTCTTTGGCGCGAGGGGAACAATTCCCAAATCTTTCGTCACATGGCGACAAAAATATAAACTAGCGAGAAGCCTACAAGATGAGATAGTCGTCTCACTCATCAAGTACTCCGTTTCGATTCTTCGTCACCATTTATATGGAGTTCATGCCATTTAACATGGTTAATTGTAACGTATCATTTTTTTAAATATTAATCTTTTTATCTTCCCTCAAAATTGTTATTGTGTATTATTCTGTGTCTTATGGCAAATCTAGGGTGTCCTGGATCAGACTAAATAAATAAAATAAATAAATAAATTGATCCCTTAATGGAGAAAAAAATAATAGTCCCCAATCTAGACAGGCATTATCTAAGATACACACAGAACAGATTCTCAGAAAATAACTAAAATAGCATTAAATGAATTACTGCCAATTGGCCCACGGGCATCTTCCTCTTGGTCAGCCGATAGCCATGTTAGTGCAGCAATTTAAATGAATATAAGGCAAAGAGCCCAAAAACATAGGCAAATGACAAAATAAAATGAACTAAGGCAGAACGGCACATGGACCTCTCGTTACAAGGCCACTCATACTTCACCTCGTCTAACTGACACGGCAAGATCTTACATTCCTCGCTGAATCTACTCTCACTTGCTGCCCAGTCATCACGTTGCATTACTGATGAGTTGTGACCTTCCTGTTTCCACTTGGTGCTTATAATCACATTTGACCACTACGTAAGCTTACACTTAATCACTATGCCATCTCCTTTCTGTATACAGTACTCCTTACAAATGTCATTTGCATCTATTACCGGATCACATCAATCAAGACAACACTGAACAATTTGCTGCACTATACTTTCCCAATAACCAGAATAATCAACCTCCACTTCCACTCAAATTACAATACTCATCCTTTAAACATCATTTCATATCTACAGCCACCACGTTTACATACCGATCCACCATTACTTTCTAAAACCATATACCCTTAAATTATAATTAGCTTGCTAATAAACACTTGCCACTTATACATATGCAACTGGACACACTTACATTATGTGCCCTCTACTTTTCCAATAACCATAATACTCACACTCCACCTCCACTCCAAATACCATATCTATTTTTTTTTTGCAACATTTCGTATCAACAACCACCACCTTTATATACCAATCCACCATTAACTTGCTAGAACTATTCACTTAAAATACTATTTGATTGCTAATAAACAACATGCCCTCCAAACATATACAACCACAATCAATTATTAATTTCAACCCTTCACATCACTCACTATATACCACCAATTCAACCTCTTATTCCACCACTTTTTACCATGATTTTCCCTCATAAACGCGTATTACATTGTGATAGTACATATATCACACCCTCGAACTATATGTAGAAGGGATATTATTGTCAGTATTCTATTTATTATTATTATTATTATTATTATTATTATTATTATTATTATTATTATTATTATTATTATTATTATTATTATTATTATTATTATTATTATTATTATTATTATTATCGTCAGTATTTCAGTTGTATATTTTGTCACTAACATTTGTAAGCTGGGAGGTCTCCATATATGTAGTATGACTAATTTGTTTTGAACAACGAGTGAGAAAACATTGCTATATTGGAACTTGGAAACTTTGCATCAGTCACGTATATATCCCAGTCTGATGAGATGAGCTTGTTGTTGCACTAGGAAAGTTCTATGACTCATGTGAAACATCCCAGAGTTTGTTATTTTCTTGGGACCAAGAATGAGTTCACGGCGTGGTCTTGACAAGAGGATCACTCATGATTGGCTGGCAAGATCAGTCTAGGCGTATCATGTGAGAGGAAGGGGAATGCTGAGGTCTTGATATACTTCGACATCACAGCGTATAGGAACCACAACTGACACACTGTACGAGGAGGAAGTAGTGCGGTCAGACTGTACGGGAAGGAAGTGGTGCTAACACACGGGAGTGAAAATGGATATACGGTATTCGAGTGACACTGCTACAATGGATTGGACTTCAAACGTTCGTGGAACGTAGTCTTGTTAGTTGGTGGAAAGTGGCTGATTGACAAATTGTGGAGTGCTTACGCATTAAGTATAATAGCACTTGTGGCGGCCTGCCATTATATGTTGGTGAAAGCTATCTCAGACTTTCCATAATTTATGTTCAGGACCGACAAGCGTGTGTTGCTCAAATGTATATATCTTTACAACAAGTGTTAAAGTCTCTGAACACAGTATTACGAGGTACAGTATTTGTGTGATGTTATAACTGCCGATTATGAGAATCGGCATGTCATGTTGATACAGAGACAGTCAAGGGTTCTTATCTACATATATGTACATTGTTCAACGGACTAGCTACAAATGGTGGCTTAGTTCTCGCTTTCGTTTTCCTACTGTTTTCTTTGTTGTTGTTGTAAATATGGAGTCCTCCAGTAATATTTTGTTCGTGTATTATAAGTGCATTTTGGTGTGTTGATGAGGTGCTCATCACGGATTTTATTGAGAATATAGTTAGATATTTAGAATCAGTGAAGTTATTGATGAACCTAGGTGCTGTTCTTACCTATTTAGTCGTTTTCAGAAGGTTAGGTAAGGCCTGACGCAGATGTACCAGTACACAGCATTATGTACACGCCCTGGGATGTAAAGAATTATCATGCTCTATCTAAATTCGAGGGATCCATTCTGGTGAAATCTGGCGCCCATACTACGGACATTTCGGTTAATTATGTTTATTAATTTAATTTATTTCAAGTATTGTATGAAGGTTTCACGTATTTTATTTATTTATATATTTTTTGAGTAATTTTATGAATTCAGTAAGTTATTTTATTGATATTATTTATCAAACAGTTACAACTTCCTCGCATCACTCCAGTTACTACTTTTTACACCTACATATGCAACTGTACACACTTATATTATGTGCCCTCTACTTTTCTAATAACCATAATAATCACACTCCACTTCCACTCCAAACACCATATCTATTTTTTAAAGCATCATTTCGTATCGACAACCAACCACCTTTATATACCAATCCACCATTAACTTGCTAAAAGTGTATTCTCTTAAAATACTATATGATTACTAAGAAACAACTTGCCCTTCAAACATATACAACCATAATTACTTATTAATTTCAACCCTTCACTTCACTCACTATATACCACCAATTCAGCCTCTTATTCCACCACTTTTTCACCATAATTAGCACAAATTTATCACCAAATCACTCCACCTTCAGCACTTTACCAACCGTACTCCACTCACTTTCCAACTACATCCTTTTCACCTTTCCTTGCAAATGACAATACATTTCCACCATAATATGCACTTCCTCTTATACAACTAACATAAACACTCTACCACTTACCATAATCACTCTCACATATCACCAAATCAACCCCTTATGAATAACAATCCAATTACACCAATCCAAACTCCTCATTAAATTACAATTCAATGGCCTCCTCTCTCTTAGCTCACATACAGTCAATACACATATTCTACCACCTCCTCGTATCACCATTTATTATTACCCAGCTTGCTTCGACCCTAAAATACAGACGCATATGATCTAAAACTACTTAACTATCTTTCCTTATAATACCACCATGATTTCAACCACTATTCCCTTACTTACTAACTTCTTACGGTTTTTACTTCTTGTGACTCTACCCTCTTCATTTTTATTCAACCCCCACATGTCCTGTAAGCTCCTGCTTCTCCCGTGGCTCAAAAACAGCTCCTTTCTCTGCCTGGTTTCCGCTGCTTTTACCTCTTCACTCTACATCCATTCCTTCACTGCATTCGCCTCTCTGACTTTCTTCTTCACTGTCTATGTCCGTACCGGTATTCCTAAGCCCCGTTATGTACTGCACTTCCCTTTTCGCTATGTACTATCACACTTTCACCATGCACATCTCCCTGCAGTACCTCGCTTAACTTCCTACTCCTCTTGGTTGTTTCCTTATCGCCATGTCCATCTTCTCCAAGGCTGCTGACCATAACTTGCCTTTCTTCCACTCTCTTCCCCTTTTCTTCTTCTCTCTTCTAAATCCCGTAGTTTCGTCACTGTCCAAAGCCTAGTCCACTGGCCGTTGGATACCACTAGATGTTTCCCCTTAATATAAGCTCTTAGCCCTTGAAGTCTGGCCCGGACTATTTTTTTTAGGGTATTTGTGTTCCTCATCCCTTCCCTTCCCATGTCTCTTTTGATCCAAATTTTCGTGCTCCGTGGATTATCCGCGCCTCTTATCACTATTTCTGCCATCAGGGTGGGAAACAACTTCACTTTTATCGGCCGTGCTCTGCCTATCCTTTTTACATCGTCTATATCAACTTCAGTGAAGTGGATTTTCATCCTTTTGTGGATGAGTTCCACAACCTTGTAGATCGTCAACACTTTGTCCTCTCCTTTTTCGTCTGACACTCCATATATAAATAAGCATTTATTCCTTCGTTCTTGGCAACTGCCTTCTATTTCAGCCTTCAGATTCACCACCTCTTCCTCCATGTCGCTTATTTTCTCCTTAAGTGACGCAATTTCTCTCTCGATGATTCCTACTTTGGTCCTTGTTTCATCAGTTTTTCCCTGTATCCATCGCCTCATATTCTCAAATTCTTTCCCTTGTTACTTCATCATATGTTTAACCCATTGTAGCCTGGGCCTTAATATCCCTAACAAACGTTCTGGAGTGGGCATTTTTAAGGATATTTAGAACATTATATCTCTGTACCTGTATGAGATATTTGCATGATTCTTTTTTCTTTGCTCTTGTTCGAGCATCTAGTTTTGGAAAATACTGTTTGTATTATGTCAACTATCACTTGAGATTTTAAAATTGTTTATATATTATACCATGTTTTGCGAATGGAAAAATGGTGTGACGGATAACTAAGCAGGTACAGTTTTCTGAAGCACTGTTTTATTTACCCAATTTTGCTAATATAAAATGTGCATTGAAATAACAAATCAACAACAATAATGAGTATGATTAAAAAATTTCAATAATAACAGTAATAATTACAATAAGGAAAATAGAAACTCTTATGACATTTAATTTGAATTGATAAATTTTATTAAAAGTTACTCAAATGTAACAATATTGTTCCATTTACCACGAAAGACTTCTGAGAATGAGAAAATACAGTCTTCTAAACAGACAACTTTACTAATATGTAGACGATCTTACGTAATTACGCAAATTTGAAATACACGGGAACATGCGGTAGGCCGTAAAACGAACTCCAATCATAATGAAATGTAAGAAGTTGTTTCGAATTCATATTTCAATAATGTGTTCATTTGCGCATGAACTTATAAAATATCAAAAATATCACTTTCGTCAAGCACATGTTTGCCGCGAGAAGCTACGTATTAGAGCTCACTGAGTGACAACATCTACTGATGCATGTTGATCGAAAACATCGTAAATTCTCTGACTTAGACATGTAATACTGCCATTTGCTTGAATACTCTTGTAACTAATACATGAAGAAACACGGTGTAACCACCAGAATGCGTGCATAGCTCGTTCTCGATTTTTAGTGAATTGTCAAACCTTACTACGGGCTATGCCCGCAGCGCGGCCTGAGCGTAATTTCGGCGTCTCCGAGCTATGCTCTCAGTTAGATCTGAAAGAGTTAATTTGTTCAAATGGGCATACTTCTTCCACCACCTCCCTAACCACCCTCCTTATTACCTCCACATCTTCCCAGCTCATGTTGCCATTAGGAGTCGGTCCTGAGTTTACTTCCACACGCCCTATGACTAGCAATAGCATAATCACCGTTGCCAGCACTATCATCTCACCCTTCAATCTTGATTCCACTTCACCTCCTTCACTCCTGGCTGTTTCCTTCTTCCCTCGCCACTGCCAACTTCCGTTAACTGCCCGATATTGATCTACACCAATCATCCTCCTCTTCACTCCCGTTTTCTTTCTTTCACGCACCGCTCACACTCCACTCCCGCTTTACCAGCATGTCTACACCTGCTGAATATCTAGGTAAGACTGAATTCTAGCAAATTACAAAATAAAGCATGGGCCAGCGTATCAGGTCAACAGTAACTGTAAGACGTCGTATCGACAAGTAGGGACCCTAAATTGTAGGTATGGTTAGCGACACTGAATCGAACCCAACAGTTCGAAAATCACTATAAATCGGTACCTTCAGGGATAAAAGGGGAGAAAAAGTAAGGTTGTACCCTTAGAGTATAGGCATACGTGCCAGGGAGACGGGGATTTTCAGGGAAATGTTTCCAAATGTGTTGATGGAGCAAATCAAGAGACGCAGGAGGCATATCCGCGAAGATGCTCCGTGCAAGCTCTCTGACGCTTTCAGAGTGTCCTGGACACTTTGCCGAGTGACACAGACTACGTTCAGACAAGCCACGGACAATACCACCGCATTAAAAATATTCCATTGGAACTGCTTATTCTAACGCCCTCCGTTATATTAAGTTTCGTATCTCTCGTTTTTCACATGGATACCGTTAAGTAGGGAAAATTTACGTAACCACCCAGTACTACTTTCTTCTTGACCCATATCTGTGCTTTCTAATATTTAACGAAATCGTCAAGCATTGGGACGTTGTGTGGACGGATCTGTTGAGGGTGATGCAAGTAAGGCAATTACATGGATAGCTACTTATAGGAGACTTATAACGAGAGCCAAATTTCGGCATGGGCCTTAAAGCCACGGACCAGCGCGGAAAACATGAGGAGGTCGAGTTTTTAGAATGCGCTCACTTTCCTAGTATTAAAAACCGAAAGCTCCCGAAGTGAATAACGGAATTTTCGTTCCGCATATGTGAAAGCTGTTGGTAATATTAATAACACCACCACAATATTGAAACATGGCCCCCTCGGTTCTGCGTTCGGTTCGGGCTGCAAACTTAGTGAAGCGAGCGGTGAATCAACGCCACCTAAAGACAACCCAGAACACCAACAGTTCCGTGAAAGCCACTTTTATTCCTTTTTCGAGAGATTTTGTTTTCGTGTTACGTACCCAACATCGAAACTATCACGGTAAGTGGCGAAGTGAATTGTTCTGTCAAACACCAAAGTTAGACTTGTTTCTCGCAAACTATAACTCAAACAACTTATCATGCAATGAAGAACGTAAGAAATAATAAACTGCACGGGAAACTTTGATGCGTGTGCACCCACTTTTAGATGTGTTTACATTGGTCTGCTGTTGGAACTGTAAGTGAAAATCTTGAAGACAATCTACTACCATGATAAGGTATTTTAAAACCAAACCATTACCCTTATTTCTGACTTCTGAGTAATGTTAATAGAGACTACTCCGCTGAAAGTGGAGTGAAAAAGAATCAGGATATTTTCTGTAATTCTGTGCGGATGTATCCAGACAATTACTGATTTCTGACAAAATTGCTGTTTGAAAGAAATCTTTTAAATGAAGACATTATGAAACGCGAATATCTGCTTTATTCCTGCAGCCATCGATCTGTTTTTGTGCTCCTTGTAAATGTTTGGTGGGGCATCCCAATTTGCAAAATCTAGCTTCAGTTATTGAAAGCACGGACATAATATTTTAAAGGAACATGAGAATTTTCACTATCATCGTGATTACATGTAATGGGTAAAACTTCAGACCTTGTCACGCAAGTTTGTATCATAGTAATCATGGCTGACGGTGGGCGAATGGACACTGCCATTGGTTGAAGGCTAGTCCAGTGAAATGTCGTTCCCATAATTCAATACAGACAGAAGTTATGACCAACCTTAGCCTACAAGGAATACAAAGCCTGTTCACTCGCAGTGTTCTCTTCAGAAACAGTGTCCGCCTGGCAGTGCGCGTCTTGACCACTGCAGCGCTAGTATACCACCTCACATCAGCACTCAATAGCATTGCTAACGGGAGTTAAAACCTGCACAAATTTACATCTACACTATACTTCCAGTATATTATATACGTTACTGAGCAGAATGAAGTAGAAAATAATAAATGTTCACCTTTTACCTCTAGGAGTTCAATTCAGCTGTGGATTTTCATTTCAGATAACACACATAACTGTCGACATTTATGTCTGGCATTTAAAATAATATAAGGTCTGCACTAGATATTTTTACTACCGCACCGTAGATTTTCAGTGAAAAGGAACGACTTTAACCATTTTTCTTGATATTTTCTTCTCATAAATTGTTTTTCTTCTCGAGAATTATTCTCGGCGATACTCATCTGTCATGCCATTAGCGTAGTTAGTGACAGAGGGGCGCAGAAACTTCTGCAGTAGGCCTATTATTCCGCTTAGTTCCTCAGGATAATTACTTTTCCCACACTGTAGAACAGGATTTTTAGCAACACGTGGCAACAGTATCCCGGTTAATGTGTCTGCTATTTTTGGACTGCACAGTATTACCGATAACATTTCGTCCCTTACTTGCCCCAGTTTCATCAGCAGTGAAACAAAACCTGGCTTTGGATACCTGAGACGTGAGACCACCTCTGTCTTTGATTTTTATTAATGACGTTAGTTGAGATGGACTCTGGATACTACTGTACCAATTTTATCAACACACTCTTGGCATGGCATGTGGTCTTCGACAACTCTTACCAAATACCCTCCAATATATGCCATTGCAGCACTCGACGGACCGGTCACTAGGGTTCCATAACTTATATTTGTTACAACCTACACAACAGAATAAGGAAAGTATTATCATCAGAACAGGAGCAATAATCATCATCATCATCATCTGTTTACCCTCCAGGTTCGGCTTTTCCCTAGGACTGAGCGAGGGATGCCACCTCTACCGCCTCAAGGGCAGTGTCCTGGAGCTTCAGACTCTTGGTCGGGGAATACAACTGGGGAGTATGACCAGTACCTCGCCCAGGCGGCCTCACCTGCTATGGTGAACAGGGGCCTTGTAGGGGGATGGGAAGATTGGAAGGGATAAGCAAGGATGAGGGAAGGAAGCGGCCGTGGCCTTAAGTTAGGTACCATCCCTGCATTCGCCTGGAGGTGAAGTGGGAAACCACGGAAAACCACTTCGAGGATGGCTGAGGTGGGAATCGAACCCACCTCTACTCAGTTGACCTCCCGAGGCTGAGTGGACCCCGTTCCAGCCCTCGTACCACTTTTCAAATTTCGTGGCAGAGCCGGGAATCGAACCCGGACCTCCGGGGGTGGCAGCTAATCACGCTAACCACTACACCACAGAGGCGGACAGAAGCAATAATAATAAGTAATTTAATTTTTGCCGTCACATGGTCTGCGTATTTACTGTACCATACCTTGTCTGCTTATTGCTTTAATCCATAACTCCCTAGTTGACTCTTGGCAAGGAAATTCATGGAAACTACTTCCAGGAACTTTATTTCTAAAGCCTTGTTTACAAAACGGTACGCAGCAGTACACCAGTGTAATATAATTGACGTATTTTAACAATACCGTTTTCCCGTTTTGTCAGTGTGTGAGTTAAGCCGAAAGTGTCAGGTTCCAAATCATCCTCAATTTACAAGAGTTTACCCATTTCACATCTGATGGTAAAATTATATTCTGTGACGTTTGCAGCAAAGAGGTGAGTGAAACTTGTTTTATATTCCCCCTAACGAATTATAATGAATTTAGCAAAATCAACATGGTATTTTCAATAATGCATATTAAGATAAGTAAAACTGCAGCTGCCTAAAAATATTGTAGAGCCTATTTGAGAGAGTGTTTTAGGCAGCTAAAATAACATTTTAGCACCTAAAAATCCGAGGTCTAGTAATCACTATATCAAGTTCCTATGGTGGTTGGAAGTGTAGTGTGTTGTCTGAATATGAAAGGAAAAGTGTTGGAACAAGCACAAACACCAGTCCCCGAGCCAGAAGAATTAAGTAGACGTGATTATAATCACCAATTCGGCCGGCAATCGAATCCGGGGACTTCTGAATCGAAGGCCTCAACACTGACGATTCAGTCAAGGATTCGGACAAAATAAAATCATTATTGAGTTTCATTATTTCTACCAGTATTAACATTCAACTTTCGTAGTAGACGTCACCAGTAAGCATACAACGTGTAGAAATACCGCCAACCGAGGTGTTCATGTGAGGTTGAATTGCAGCGCCTCTAGCGGCAAATACAGCATCCATAGGGCGGACAGCTATGAGTGGCTATTGGGCAGGCTTTGTATTCCTTGTAGGCTAAGGACCAACTTACGCAATGAAAAGACCTAAGAGTGAGGCAATGTCAAAGAATAACCATATGAAACAAATAAGAGTAAGAATATCTGGCTTATGTTGAACTATGCTAGTGACATTTCATAGGGCAAATCTTCAGGCGATGCAGAGTGCATTGGTGCCAACGCCAACCACGATTATATAACAACGTGATGAAATAGTTGAGAGTTTCGATATGCAGTAATTACGATTCTAAACACTTGAAACCATTGATAGCGCTAGTTATGCTTAAATATGAATACGAAATAGAGGCTTAAATCTGCGCGACTTGTGATTGAATATAAAAAAGAAATAGAGGCCTAATTATTAGTAGTACGTAGCGTTCCCGACACCGGAAGAAAAAATCACAAGGAAATGTAACCTGAATGATAAACAATGTATAATAGAGAAGAAGAATTTATGTAAATGGAACCAACCTTAATGTAGTGGAGGTTAGGCGACGACACGAAAAAATAACACGATTGAACTTCTCATTCACTAATAATTTGACGTGACGGCCACACCATTCACATACTCTGCTATTTGAAATCAAAATGTGACGTACATAGAATTGAAGTAAATCATTGAAGTTGTTCTGGTAATTCGCTGAAAAACTTGTTACATTAATAACACATCTATCGTACGGTGCCATGTCAATATAATTAGATATGTATCAACAATGGCCAGATGCACTGGATGCGCTATGTACGAAGAAAGAAGTAGTAGGCTTTGCTTCTATCAATCCTATCATTTCGTGACCAGTAAGCGACATAGAATGCCGTGGTGTATTCATGTGAAGAGAAACGTCCAGGGCTAAGTCGTGCGAGTCGTCTGCGAGAAAAATAAACATAGGACAGGGCTAACCTAACCTAACCTAACCGCGAGTCGTCTGCGAGAAAAATTAATAACCTAACCTAACCTAACCTGCGATAAAATTAAACATAGTCCTAACCTAACCTAACCCAACCTATGTGAAAACAAACCTAATTGTGGTCCAGGGCTCAGTACCATTTAGTTCCTAAGTACAGTGGTTGGCAGCATCGGCGAGTCGTGCAAGTCGTCTGCGAGAAAAATAAACATAGGACAGTCATACCGCGCGTATATATTGCCGATGCAAGCGGTAACCATGGTACTAATGTTGCGTGACATAGACTGAAGTTCTAATCATGTAATGTTTAAAAGCCGAGGTAGGGAATTGTCCACAGTTTACAGTCGCCTGTTTTTTTCATTTGGAAGTATTATTATTATTATTATTATTATTATTATTATTATTATTATTATTGAATAGTATTAATGTTTGAGAGGCCTAGGAGGCCTTCTACTGCATTACTTTATCCATTGTATAAAAATAGAAATTTTGTCTTATCACGGTAAAGGAAGGTGGGGGGAGGGTGAAAAATAATTTGTGTCCAGAGGCGTTGAAGTGGTTGAATTCGGCCTTGTTTATAACTGCACGAGAGCACTGGAAGAACGTAATTGGGGTTCTATAATTGAAGTGAGATCGAAATTAATAAATTGATTAACTAGGAAGAGACATTAAACAACAGGCACAATTACGAAAAAGAGCCGCGTATGAAAATTTTAATAGGAAATGTAATTCCAAATTCTGTTTTTAAACATTACTAACCGTTCACTCAGCATATTCCCTTTAAATATTAGCACTTTAAAAATGGGCCATTGAACTGTAAGACCGGAAAAGAAATGAAATACCCTGACTTTATCAATTTTAACCCTAACCCGAAGATTTTACCAATCTATGTACCTTACATCCATAATGGGGTGTACAACTGTTCATGGACTTCTCAATGATATCAGCACAACCTAGTGAATGAATCGACAGCTAAAAGCAGAAATGACGTGAACATCCTCTACAGATGGAGCCTCCGAGAATACCCAGAACTGATTTCGAATGTTAACCAAAAGCAAGCAGGGAGGTAAATTTCATAATACTCGTAAAGATTATTATTCCTCAAATTTAAAATAGTGATTCATGACATACATCTATCTAATCAATATAAATACACTTATAGTTCTGTCTGCACGTTTCAACCTTTTTCTCAATCTTCATTTTAACTCAGGTCAGGTATTCGAAAGTGGAAAGTAGGTTGAGTTGTACTTTTGTGTACCTGGCCGGATTTTAAAAAGTAGAATTTCAACTTCCTTTCATCATCTGCTTTTTAGAGTCAATGGGAGAAAATATGGCTTGTTGAAAATGTGTGTTCCTACACAATTGGTTTGGCTGATAAGAAACTAGTATGAAGCTGTGGTAAAAATAAATGGTGAACTCTCTGGAAATATCAAGATCCAGAGAGTCCGTCACGGCTGTATAGTGTTGCCTCAATTTCTACGGTGAGGAATGGGACGCTGTTGGTGATCACGAAATATCCAACTCATTGCCACTGAAATGGCAGTCGTCACTTCTTGTGTCAACAATATCAGTGCTCGAAAGGGACTGCAAGATCTAAATCATGGTTGTTGATAGAGCCGAGAACTTAGCCAGCAGAGAAATATGTCGAAAACATCCTAGGGATATGAGCTACGAATTGCAGGTAAATAAAATATAGTAAATGGCAGTATGAGAATATATTCTTTATTTATTACAATCGTTCCCTTAATCATCGTTAACCGGTCGATTATATTAGCAGTTCGCCTTTTTCTACCTCTACGAGCATTGTTTCACTTAAGCAACACTACGAGCGCTAAAATGAGCCCTTGTAACCATATTCGGTGAGGACATTTTTCAAAAAATCAAAGAATGACTGAGGGTATTGAACCAAGGAACACATTACAGGAAGAATTATTTAAATGAGTTGAATATGGCTAGGATTTGAATCAAAAACGAAACGACTTGAAAACAAGCGATCTTAGGCTGTTTTTCCGCAACCGCATTGAGGCCGGAAGTGATTATCGAAATTTGTTTGTCAGTTCGTCGCCCTCTACTATGACTGCCTTCCCATTCACCCGGTCACACATGTAACCGAGCGAACACGGCGTAGTTAGCAGTTCAGACGCTTGGAGCGTTGAGAAGCTGCTTGACGAGACACGCTCGGCGATCATTACTAAGAGCGCTGGTGTAATCTGAGCCTCTGTTTGCCTTATTTGGCTTATTTCTTTGGTCGTGAACCGTCTTAATGTGTATGTACATAATATTGTTTACTGCTGTGTGCCTTGATGTAAGATGAAAAGCAGATCGGGAAGTGGGATTTCGTTTCATGAATTTGTTCTCAACGAGTAACAACGTCATAAATGGCTAAATGTTAACTCTAGAAATTATTTCTCGCCGAATTACAATTCGAGATCATCGAAACGATATTTTTGCCACACCGAATAAATCCACACTTTCACTCTACGTAGGAGATATAAACTGCGAGACTGGAATAACACTCTTAGTAAAGGAGCGCCTCTGAGCAGAAAGTCAGTGCCTAAATGAAGCACAGAGATTGTGATTGTTGTTAGTCCATCGAACAGCAGATGTTATAAGACAAGGAACTCGACACCTTCTTTCAACTGAAAGACGCTTCATTCCATGTTGAGTGAATAAAAACTACTCAAGATGACTGTGATGCAAAAAAAAGTAGAAATCGAATTACCCTAGTCAATAACCTTTTCTGTTTTATAATTTCTGCTGTGATTACAGAATAAAGGTTACGGCAGCCTTTTTCTTCTTTAAGAAGCTTTTAGGTACAGAGCTTCATACTTTAACACTCCAAACGATAAAGGAAGTTGAAGCTTGCCGTTTGTTTCGTGTTGCGCATTGTGAGTGACAATCATAAAACTAATGTTAGCAGGATAAGAAGAATATCTTCTTCAAACACATTACACCGAAGATCTGTCATTCTCTTGATAGTGAAACGCCTCTTCTTGATTTCAACAAATGGCACGTTCTGAAAAGTAAGGAATTCTTTTCTCAAAAAATCTATCTTTGATGGTTCCCAAGATATAAATGGTGATTTTATTAAGAAACTGTCAGAGGCAGTCAACTGAAACTGTGAAACCGCTTCATTTTTCTTACGTGCAAAAACATCCAGTCGTCTAAGTTTAAGAAAATGAATGTGTGGCGCGCGAAAGATATTTTCGCGACTGAAGTAATAACAAACCTAGAATATTTGAAAGCCCATTCGTATATAGACGTGCACGATTTTCTAATGCAGGTACCTCTGTCAAATACATGTTATCGATAAAAAGTTGATTCGACATACATGTCAGTAGCACAAATGTAGCAACATTGCAGCCGAACAAGATGCTTAATTCTTTTGACAAGACCGAGGTGTTCAACAGTGCTAATGGACTTGATTTATAAAAGAGATTAAAACAGCAGGCTGCATTACCCATCTGATTTGCCACTGTCGATTTTGAAAGCTAATCCAGATTTTGTATTAAAAGCACAACCATTTCTGGATAAAAATCCTGCTGCGTCTATGAGTGACTATTTGGTGCCTGTGTTGCGTGATTTTCCTCACTTCAATTGTCCTGAAATCGGACATTCACAGTTACTGAGTGAAGTCATTTGCGAGTGTGCTGTTCCTGTATTCTGAAATAACATAGCCACATAAATAACAGAGATCTTTGAAAGATTTGGACGCGAGAACGCGAAACACTTAAACAGAAAAGTGTGCGAAATTATTTATTTTCTATAGTATTTTCTACCTTCCGTTATTTCGTACGGTTTCTCCGCCGCAGAGGGGTGCGTTCTTCACTGAATTCCTTTATTAAGGTGTGATTCAAATATGTTTATTGAGTGATTGACTATCATATTTGAACAGAAATATACAAAACACTTAACGTGTGCCGTAATGCAGAATCGTTTTCAATGCCAGCGAAGCAGCGCTCGGTGGTAAAATAGGGAACTAGGCCCATATCGCTCACCGCCGTCTCGATCCTCTTATACTGCCTGCTCTATGCCACTAGTTTAACAGAGGAAGGCGCGACTACCAACATGTCTCCATGTCGCCGTAACAGACGCACAATCTTCGTTGTCAGTGTGGGTGTAGCACTGTGTTATTGGTGCATGAATGTGTGTGAAAACCTCGGTTATTTCGTACAATGAGTAAACATGTCTGGTCACTTCCGTTCGTACAAGAGATATTTTGTATAGAACTGTGAAATGAATTAATCATGTTATGCTTATAGATATATCAAAAGTGATTTTAAGGCGTTGGTACTTGTTTCTTTCCGTTTGTGCAAGGTATATTTTTCGTAGAACTGAAACTTCAGATTCTCTCCCCGAAATATTGTTGTGCACCATTTTGCCAATCTCAGCAAGGTGGTTCGCAGCCATGAAATACCGTCTAGCAAAGCGGCTGTCGGCTTTAACTAGGCAAGGACCTAATAAAGGAAGTAATTGGATATCCTCAGATTACTCACGCATCTGTGCCTTTACACCTTAATACAGAAGGTGATGGAGCCTCCGCGGCTCAGGCGGCAGCGCGCCAGCCTCTCACCGCTGGGTTCTGTGGTTCAGATCCGGATCACTCCATGTGAGATTTGTGCTGGAGGCGGGACAGGTTTTTCTCCGGATACTCCGGTTTTCCCTGTCATATTTCATTCCAGCAACACTCTCCAATATAATTTCATTTCATCTGTCATTCATTAATCATTGCCCCGGAGGAGTGCGACATACTTCGGCAGCCGGCCCAATTCCTGTCCTCGCTGCTAGACGGGGCTTCATTCATTCCATTCCTGACCCGTTCGAATGTCTGGAAACAGGCTGCGGATTTTTTTCAGAAGGTGATTAAAGCCGTGGGGGATAGTGGATTCCTTGTGACAAGAATTGTGACGGACAATCACAAAACAAACGTCTTCATGTTTAGACATTTTGGACAACCTAAGATATCCAGACGATAATATTCCAATCAAACTAGAAACAGGAAATCAAATCCTAATTTGCGGGTACTAGGTTCGTGTTGTTGAAGAGAGAATGGAGTGTGACATTTGTGTCGGCAACATCTCACTGCCTAGATACCGCTAAATGGAACTGATTATGCATCAGGACAGAGGAGGAGTTTGATACCCAAAACCTTGTTTTGTTGCTCTGGTGAAGCATCTGCAGGAGTTCGTTTAAGCTGCTGTGCCCTATTGTCGAAGTTCTTCAAACGTACGAGCGTAATACGAGGACTTGAGACGTCCTTCCCTTTCAGAATACAAGGCGAGTTGGCCGTGCGGTTAAGAGCGCGCAGCTTTGAGCTTGCATACGGGAGATAGTGGGTTCGAAGCCCACTGTCGGCAGCCACGGCCGCTTCCTTCCCATTCCTGGGCCCTTCCTATCCCATCGTCACCATAAGACCTATCTGTGTCGGTGCGACGTGAAACAAATAGCAAGAAAAAACCCTTTCCGAATGTGTTTTGTTACAGTGTGAAGTCAAAGAACATCAGCAAACTGTTAGTGATATTATCCTAACCAAGTTCGTAAGACCTCTATTATTTGATATTGCGTTGGCAAGAGCACAAAAAGTACGGTACCACTACAAAATCTTTAAATTGTGCATGAAGAGGCCAACTGCGACTTCATGCAGGTAATATTGCCGATATTTAATATTACTGTTGTAATTTACGAGCTTCAGTGAACATAATACTATACTGCATAGTGTTTTGTAGGCTGTCGTCATTAGAATAAGTTTAGAACATTGTGCGTCTATGTCTGCCATCTAGCGGAGAAATTTTGTCGCAGCGTAGTCACAAAATGGCTCGCATAGAGAAGGCAGTATAGGGGGATCGAGTCGGCGGTGATATCGATCATATTTCTGTATTGGGAAGGCGTACTAGCGCAGTCATAGTAGAGGGCGATGGTCATTTTGATAGAGATATCCAATACTCACAATCTGAAACCTTTTCGGTCACTTTAACCCTTCAAGTTTCAGCACAACCGATACAATCGCTTAATTTTAAGTTTTTCGTAGCATGGGAACCCGTACTTTGGCCGGTGAACATTACTGTTCCAAGAATAGGAGGCCGTCTCAGAATTGCTTGGGTCAGTTCAGGTAGCTGTGTTCCTGAGATTAAGCTATGGCCAAGGATTTAATAAAAAATGTGCCCTATTTTTGGAGGGATCTCTCTGTCCCGTTACCTCTGAATATCACTGGTATTTTCAGTTTTTCTTTGTGTAACTGAGACGTGACTCTATGTGCTATAGACCTGAAGAAAATCGATCTTTTGAAATGTGGTTCTCGTGAAGAATGTTACACAAATCTTGGACTGCATTTCACACCAATAATTACGTTATAACCCAGCTCGAGTTCAGAATCAGATTATCACCGATATGTTAACAAAGAGTTATACAGTTCTTTGGACAACTGTGTGACATGGGAATGACAGGATCATTAGAGAAAATCTTCCTGCCAAGCTAGATCGTGGAAGAGTGCCCATCCGATGAGTGCAGCACAGCTGGCCGAGGAGAGGACTGGAGGCCGCTTCCTTGTTTCGCCGAAAACATTTTTTTCATATCACGAGAAAATGGCCGAACAGAAACTCGCACTTTACGTTCAAGTATAGCCCAGCTGATTAAGCTACAGTGGCGTAAATTTCTCTATTACTAGTCGCTGCATCCAAAACCTGTACGTAGCAAACATTATGTACAATATGCTACATGTTTACCGCATGAGGAACGTGTCTCAAAGCCAGATGTTGCTGACATGGAGTTCTTATTTTGTCATCGATGAGAAAGAAAACATTAAGGAACGGTCACTCAAAGAAGGGAAAGGAAACATAAAAGCGATGAGGGAGGAAATTTAAAACTCCCCATAAAAGTGATCACTACTCTGGCTGTTGGTCCTTTCTCTGCTATGGTCGTTAGCTGACAGCACTGCTGTACGTTAACGGTAGGTGGTACCTGTATTAACACTAATCAGAGCAGCAATAATGAAGTTATCGGGCCACAGAGTACGAGAAAATTAAATACTCCTTAGGCCTAATAAAGCTAATACAATCGGGATCGGAAGAGATCAAGGAAAGATAGACAAGAAAGAGGAAAGTGACGAGCCTGGCACAACTAAGTGGAAGCAACGTCAGACTCCGCTAGGGACCTCGTGATCGTCAACCTACGCTCCCACTCGCCTCTTAAGACAGGCCCACCCACAGCGGTTTAATGACAGATACAGCAGTTAGTTAGGTTTCCCGTAGCTATTTATTCACTCGACACCGCTAGTGACAATGACATACATCCATCCTGTACGTTCACCGCTTAACCGAAACCACACATTAATTCCATCTCGATTTTACAAATTCCTACTTCCCACTATTCCATATCCTTGTCACACGAGTCGTTGATCATCAAATATACTGATTCACCAGGTTAGGAACGCTCAGGGCGAGTAATGGGCTGTATGTCATACCACCCGGTGCTTTGATTCAGTGTGATGTAGCGAATTTCGACAATCGGGGAAGTCAGTATCTGCCGAGGAATAAGTCCTGCATCGCTCTAAATGTAAAATACAACCTTCTGTGTATACACATTTATTTTTTATCTTTCCGAACGACAAATATAACGTGGTTCAAGTGGTCAAAAAGGCAAATCATGCGTAGGGAAGACGCACAACGTCCGCGAGTACGATTCGCCAATTTCAAGATGGGGGAGAACGCATCCGAGGAAGATTAACAACAAGAAGAATTGTTGAATTGGGAATAGAATCGAAAAATATCCAGATGCATGTTTTGTCCCGCTGGTTATTTGTTTGCTTTCCGTTAGTACGTTCGTTTGTTTCTTCCTTGTTAGTCACTTCACGTAAAAATATGATTGAAGCAAAGACATATATACTAAAAGAATTGTTTTCCTGCATTGGAAACTGGTCAGAAATTTGACAGGGGAAATTGTACAGAGATAGGTTTTATGTTTATATGTTAGAACTTCCCAGTTATATAGGCTACAATAACCTAATTCTTCAAGAATCAGGAAATGAAGTCCCTAAGCACATTTTGGCTGAGGATCGTTACTATGTACGATACTTGTAACCAGCGCAACGAGCTATCACTTTAAGAAAGAGATTCGCAGGACGATGTCTCCTAAACTTTAAATAGACCCAGTAGTTTGTCATTAGTACTAGCTGAGACATCTACAAGTTACTTCCTTTGAAGGGGATACAGTAAGTAATGTAGCCTAAGTTACGATTGGAGGTTTTATGAAATGATTCCAGTCGTCATAAATGGACATTCATTGGCTCATAGCCTCAATATTCGTCGTATTAGTTAATTCATTGTAAGATAAACAACAAACTATTGAGTCTATTTAAAGTCTTAGGAGACATCGAGCTTTCTTAATGTGACAGCTATATTGGAAGCTCGTTGATTTCTGTTTTGCAATTTCATGCAACAAACAAATTTAAAAATGAGTACTATATCTAACATTCGAGCCAAAAGAGTGGAAATTTAAAACAATAAAATCCGTAAAAGAAAAATACAAGGAGTTCAGAACTGTTTATATCACATACTTATGTGTGTTGTAATAAATTAAGGATAGTGCGTTTTTCTTCTTGTTGTCACGGAGGTGTTGTTGATACTGATCCCACTTCAGCTGCCTTTTTAAAAGAAAATACCTCACATGATGGCTCCTCCAAGAAGAATACAATTCTCCTCTTTTGCTCTGTCTGGGGCTTCATCATTACACCTGTGGGAGTGAAACTCTCGTAAAGGGCCAAAACCGTACTTGGAGAGCTCTCGCGTCTCAACACTCGACGATACACGGGATGAGTAAATTCCACTTGAAATGAAACAGTTTTGCTCTTTACGACTGCGTTTGTTTGAAGCTTGCCTGCGATCAAAACAGTAAGGCGAATTTAAGGAATATAAAGGGACGACTCAGCTTTCAAAATACATATTTAAAGACGATTGAACAAAGACACGATTAGTAATAGTCTGTCACTTAGAACATTTGTCTTTACGACAACCTGTGGCTTGTGATTATGTAATCAACTGCACACTCACTTCCTTTGTTTGAGGCAACGTTGACGGAATGTACTAACATCCCTGGTGGGCTAGAAAACAGTACGTTTCCATTCTAGTACGTGCAGACTCATAGGACTTGTGATGGTTGTGATGATTGTTTTCAGAGGAAGTATAACTGGGCAGCTACCATTTCCTAATAAAAATCAGAGGAAAATATTTAACAGATCCAGTTCTCTGTAGAATAAAGGTAGGCCAATAAGGGCGTAACCATAACCTACATCCCTGGCCTCCTAGAACTAATACGCTACCATCGGCGTCGCAATGTTACCTCTTTTACGTCTCACTTGATATTTTTACTGTTTACGTAGTTGCAGAGTCCTGGAATTTAGCCCAGTACGAGTTATTTTACGACAATGAGTTGGCATATGGCTCAGGCCATGTCTGCCCTTCTAAACCCGAAGCAGGAGTTTATCAAGCGAGGTTGGAAGGAAAGCTGAAATCGTGAAATGTTGTCAGTCACCTAAGGTCCGACTCTTGGCTGAATGGTCACCGTACTGGCCTTCGGTTCAGAGGGTCCCGAGTTCGATTCCCGGCCGGGTCGGGGATTTTAACCTTCATTGGTTAATATTCCGGTGGTCCGGGGGCTGGATGTTTGTGCTGTCCCCAACATCCCTGTATCTCACACACCACACATACCACTATCCTCAGCCACAATAACACGCAGTTACCTTTGTACCGGAAGGTACACCTCGACTCCGCTCATTCAAAACAAGCGCCTTTATAAACTCCCCTATCGATCAAAAGGTGAAACGGATAATACCTGAACTTGGAACTTTAATCGGAAGACGTCACCAATGAAATATTAAGTAATTTTGTTATTGTGAAGTTTGCTAAACTGACTGAATTTCTCCTTGTTTTGTTTTGCTTTACATCAAGAAGTTTCGACATTTTTCCAACAGATGACACTACCAAAACCTATGATCATGCACTCTGGTGCAAGGTGAAAGAACTTATAACTTAAAGAAGTTTTGTATTTCTAAGTTGTCCATAACTGACTCTATGTTCATTTATTTTTGGGTTGGCAACAGTTCTTTTTCTTTCCGCCAGGTTTGAATCTAGTCAATCATAAATTTTTGTAATTAATTTTCAACAAACCCCGCATTTCTTGTTCACTGTGAATTCACCAATAAAATTTGAGAGGGCGGGTCTGGATTAGTCTTGAATTCTCTTAAACCTTCCCTGAGGGTATATAAGTTGCGGCTTTTCGAGTTTCCTTGCCAATTGATCGTCGTCTTTCTGAGTGTGTGTGTTAAGACAGGAGGAGGGGCGCCTCTTTAGTCGGCAGCCAGAACATCTATAAGCTAATGGCCACATGCAATTATATCTTTCTTGCTGTCTCCGCTACTTTACCTGAGGGGAATTTCCGAATCATTAACTATGTAACAAACATTTTTAAAATGTAAAACTTATTTCGGCTAATGTAAAGATTTCATGAAGTTTTAACTGTAAATCGGGGATAGAGAGTGAGTTACCCTCTCGAGCTCCCCTTCATCTTGGTTTGAGGTGGCTCCGTTTTCGCAACCTTTCGTTTCTCTAATGTATTAAAGTTATTTCCATCCGAGCCACCTCAGTAGTGTGGGAATTGCCCCAGTTTCATCAGCCAAGAGCCCTGTAGGATTTTATATTTCATTATCTGGAGTGCACGGTACGCCTCCATTCAGTTTGTGTTCGGGCCGTTTATTTAACCTGTTCTTTTTCGCAATAGCCATGTAGGTTGGGTGCTAGATACCCCTGTGTAAAACCAATTAAATTCGTAAATGGTGGCCTGAGAGGCCGGAGAGTGATGTAAGAGTGGGCCGTAAGAAACTGAGCGCCTGTTAGCTCTTTTTCAAAGTTTTGTATGAGTAACGAGTGCCTTTGGAAGGCTAGATATTGTATGTTGGGAGCAAGTGCTCTTGAATTAGGGGATTTCTGCAGTTAACTAACTGAATTATTGTTTTGAATTAAAGAAACTGGATCCGATATTTGTGGAATTGTAAAACTGGGGGCTTGAAGCCCAGAATCTGTACAATTCACTAATCTTGGATTTTCCTAGTCTGCTTTCAAGATTGCTTTTTTACCTGACATGTTCACTAAGTGAAAATTTGTTAACTTGTTGTTTCTTGAAGAAATGTAACCTTCAGTTCAAGTTTTAAATTAATTTTGATATTGTAGATAGACCCATTCACTCCACCACCTTCTTTAACCTCTTTCTGCTCCACGGATTCCCCGTAACAACCTACTCATGGCAGATGCCGCCCACCCTCATCCGAGGGTCTGCCTTACAAGGGCTGCACTCGGCTAGAAATAGCCACACAAAATTATTATTCAGTCAGCTAAGGGCTGAACATTGGTGACTGGCCCCAAGAATTTTCGTACTTTCTCGGACGACCGTACTTGACGGGCTACGATAATTCTCGTTCTTATGGACCTTGTGATTCCTTGATCGCTGCTACAATCTGGTGCCCAAATTATGTTTTAAACGGTGTAGTCATGGAATAAATAGTATAAGGCAGCTATTTCTCCATCATCTTCTTTTCTCTAAATCTTCATAACAAAATAATATCGGAAATATCGAGCTATTCTAAAGATGGGCACTATCGACTGAAAACCACTATCGACTAGTCGGGCGATAGTCCTTTCGAACTATCGACTGAATAGTTGAATGTTTTCAGTCGAACAAAAGTATTCATTACTTCTTGTCGAGAGAACTGAACAGTCGAATGAAAGTATTCATATAACGCAAGTAGTCAGTCCATGAAAAATATTCGAATGTTTCCAGTCGAAACTCTCAGTATCAAAAGTGGAGAGTCGTGCTTTTACGAATTCGACTAATTTTAACGCAATTTACCAATAATTAGAAATCAATTGTATAGACACCCATTAGAACAAAATAATTAATGTTATATTGAGTGACTTATATTGAGTGACTTACAAGGGACTCACGTTCGCAGCCGAGAAGTCCAGATTAGGAATAAGAAGCTGCACCACCTGGATATCCCAGGTTCGTATTCCATTCACTGACAGCGGATACCATATCCTTAATGTCGTTTTCATGGGGTTTTCTACATTCATTCCTGGCAAATGCCACAATAGTATTGTACGTTGGGTGCCTACCCCAATCCCGGATTATATGTAATCACACTATCGAGGAATTCACAGTTGCGCAGGTTAAAATCCGATTTACGCACTCGTCCGTACACGGGGCTAATAACTAGAGAGGTGCCCTTAATACGAACCAACATCATAGATCATAGAAAACGATCAATCTAGTGTGTTGGAATACAGCAGGGACTCAGATGCACACAAGTTGAGAACAGATAGCACTTGTGGTATGTAGTGGGTGTAGACACAGTGAGCGGCTTCTCAAAAGATAATATGTTCTTGCAGGCCAAACTATCCGGTCAACAGGGGTTAGCAGCCTCCTTTCGGTCCCGATCTGCAATGCGTTCGGTCGACAGCCCGTGGAATTAGTCTCCTCCTACCACAGGGGGGAATATCGTGGTTGTACACCACCACATTTACACTTGTATTTCACCGTTACACCAGGGAACCAGTGGATGTGGACGAGTGTAGTCCAAGGTAATGAACACGATAGGATACAGTTTGAAATACTGTTGCAGAGATCGTCGAATTTCGTGGGACATTGGAAGGTGGTGAGTGAGCACTTCCGTTAGTATGCCATCGTAGTGCCGCTGTGTCTATGATCTCTTCATACAATAATTCGTCTAATAAGCTTTGCACTTTTTGTGTAGTTCTCAGAGAAGAAGAAAATCTGAATGTTTCATTGAAATTACAGCTTGATGATTTTACTTCATTTCCTAAGCCTACTACACGTTCTGTCGCAGTGCAAACATCTCAAGAAGAGATACAAGGTAAAGAAGAAGGAAATTTCAACGCTTCGTCGCTATCGATACAAGTTAAGTTTGTACCTAGAAACGCTACTGCTGAAGCACGTATTATATCAAAACAAGTCCCTACACATCAACTGTCTGCATATAGACTCAAAGTTCACAACGAGCCTCTGTTACCCTATGTAGATATAAGCTACTGTAAAGACCCCAACGTACTCGTAAAACGTTTACAGCTGCTAAGAGCCTATCATGATGCTGGTTACACACAGTACAAAGAAGATATTTTTGAAATAGAGCATGAATTACGTCGTGTTGGTATTATTAAGCAAGCGCTTACCCTCACCTAAGTCATCCATCTGTAGTATATAGTCGATCGAGTAGCTATATTCGTATAGATTATTTCCCAACATTCTCCGTTCCTTAGGGTGTTAACTCCGCCTCTAGTTGTAGAGCCGGTCTCAAGCAAGGATAAAGAGAGGAGAGGCACCCTAGCCCTTTAGCCCTTTAGCCCTTTAGCCCATTAGCCCTTTAGCCCTTTAGCCCATTAGCCCTTTTGCCCATTAGACCTTTAGCCTATTAGCCCTATTGTTTAAAGATAGGTGCTGTTAAGAAAAAGCACGTAGAATTTTTCAAATTACATTTCAAAGGTATGAGGTTTAGTGCTGTAAAGATACCTGCACGATGCAAAGCTAGCTTTCTTCATCAGAGCAGCCACCATCTTGTGTGAGCACCTCTAGACCGTATCATAAGGAGCTGTGTATAGTCACCGTCTTGTCGCTGCTACCCTGCGCAAGCACCCCTAGGGTGTCTCATAAGAGCAGCAGCCATATTGTGCAAGCGCTCTTAAGCTGCCTCATAAGATGCTATGTATAGCCCCCATCTTGTAGAATTAGATAGCTGCCAATGCCGAAGGGCCTAAGTAGGAATCGAACCGTCGATCTCATCATTAGACTATGTTTTTTTCTTGTTCCTGATACTGCAAACCTAGGTATCAGGTTTTGCTCTACGATGCACCGTTTTCGAGATATTTAACATTTTGCATTTGAGCCCCAAATTTAATGAATCGAACCTGCACGGCACGTTATACTCTCTACCATAGCTAAACCTGATCATGTTACGAATACTTGCTTCAATACAAGCTAAAACCGAGCGAATGCCAAAGGGCCTAAGTAGGAACCGAACCGTTGATCTCATCATTAGACTATGTTTTTCTTGTTCCTCGTACTGCGAACCGAGGTACTGGGCAGAAAATTTTTTGTCCGTTTTGCTCTACGATGCACCGCTTTCGAGATATTTAACATTTTGCATTCAAGCCCCAAATTTAATGAATCGAACTAGCACGACGCGTTAGCCTCTAAGCTAGCTTTCTTCACAAGAGCAGCAGCCATCTTGCGCAAGCACCCTTAAGGAGTCTCATAAGGAGACGTGTATAGCCGCCATCTTGTGTCCGCCATCTTGCGCAAGCATCCTTAGGGCGTCTCTAGCCATCTTGTGCAAGGACCCTTAAGTCGCCTCATAAGAGCAACCGCCATCTTGCGCAAGCATCCCTACGGCATCTCATAAGGAGCCATGTATAACCGCCATCTTCCGCAAGCATCCCAAGGGAATCTCATAAGAACCTATGTATAGCGGCCATCTTGCACAAGCACCTTTAAGGAGTCATGTATAGCCAACATCTTGTGCAATTAGCGTCGAGAGATAGCTGCTGTAGAATTTTTCTTTTTAAATTACCCACCACCATATTTCAACTAAACAGTGTAGCACTGAGGTTTGCGATGTAAGATGGCGGATGACAGCTGACAAAAAAGCGCGTGAGTTTGTTTACTAAACAGGAGCACGTGGAATTTTTCAATTTGCCGCCACCACATTTCAAAGGTATCTAGCTAAAGATGGCAGCACGGTGCGCTCTTGATTATAGATGGCGGATGACAGCTAACAGAACTTTTCAAATTGCCCGCTACTACATGTCATAAAGAGGGCAGCACGGTGTTCTGTGGATTAAAGATGGCGGATGACAGCTGATGAAATTGTCCGCATGATAGCAGCACAGTGCTCTATTGATTAAAGATGGCGGATGACAGCTGTCAAAAAAGCACGTGGCTTTGTTTCCAAACAAGAGCACATAGAATTTTTCAAATTGCCGCCACCACATTTCAAAGGTATCTAGCTAAAGTGTGGAGCACTGTGCTCTGTTGATTAAAGATGGCGGATGACGGCTGTCAAAAAAGCGCGTGAGTTTGTTTCCAAACAAGAGCATGTAGAATTTGCCGCCACCTCATAGAGGGCAGCACGGTGCTCTCTTGATTAAAGATGGCTGTTGTCATGTGGAATTGCCTGCCACCACATTTCAAATGTATCTAGCTAAAGAGGGCAGCACGGTGCTCTCTAGATTAAAGATGGCTGCTGTCAAAAAGCATTTTTCAAATTATCCGCCACCACATTTCAAAGGTAAGTAGCTAAAGAGGGCAGCACTGTGCTCTATAGATTAAAGATGGCGGATGACAGCTGTCAAAAAAGCACGTGGATTTGTTTATCTCACGCTAGTGAGGTTAAGTTGGTAGCACTAAGGTTTAGGCCCGCCAAGATGGCAGCACTGCCGATGACAGGTGACGAATTTTACATCTACTACGATAAAGAAGGCAGCACAGTGCTCTGTGGTTTAAAGATGGCGGATGACAGCTGTCAAAAAAGCACGTGGCTGTCAAAAAGCACGTGGCTTTGTTTACCACGCGCTAGTTAGGTTAAGTTGATAGCACTAAGGTTTAGGCCCGCCAAGATGGCAGCACTGCCAATGACAGGTGACGAATTTTACATCTATTACGATAAAGAGGGCAGCACAGTGCTCTGTGTTTTAAAGAGGGCGGATGACAGCTGTCAAAAAAGCACGTGGCTTTGTTTACCACGCGCTAGTTAGGTTAAGTTGGTACTACTGAGGGTTAGGCCCGTCAAGATGGCAGTACTGAATTTAGCGATGCGTTGTTGTCTGTCAAAAAGCACGTGGCTGTCAAAAAACACGTGGATTTGTTTACCTCCCGCTAGTTAGGTTAAGTTGGCACTACTGAGGTTTAGGCCCGTCAGGATGGCAGTACTGAGGTTAGCGATGCGTTGTTGTCGATGATAGCTGTCAAAAAGCACGTGGCTGTCAAAAAACACGTGGCTTTGTTTACCTCACGCTGGTTAGGTTAAGTTGGCACTACTGAGGTTTAGGCCCGTCAGGATGGCAGCAGTGAGGTTGGCGATGCGTTGTTGTCGATGACAGCTGTCAAAAAGCACGTGGCTTTGTTTACAAATTCAAATCTCGCGCCAAAATTCCAATTTTCCGCCAAAAATTCGAATTTCCCGCCAGAATTCAAATTTCCCGCGGGAGGAGGCGCCAGAACCCGCTTATTATACTACTGAAATAATCTACTCACTTGGTGGGATCATGTAAAAGGTGATGGTAGTTGCTGTGATTATTGTTTCGGGACGATACACATTTGGGAAAACTATTACTTCTCAGGAATAATCAGAGCCAAATAGAAGAAGGCCAACACTTTGGACAAAAGCAGGGAAGGGCGACGAACGGCGAGAAATGAGAAGACTGGCTACCAAGCTGTCATGGGGATCGAAAAGAGAGTTGACGAAGGGAGTTCAAATTTGAAGACACTGGCGCAAGAAAGTAGAAACTATGCCAGAGCCAGCTACTGGCCTTCACGAATTGAGAGTCCCTGGTCCGCTATTCTGTCACTTCTTAGGACAGGCAGGGTATTCCGCTTCCCATGTAACAAGCGCTGAAATTCTCGTGTTCTTTTCACCACGGGGAAGATCACGCTATGAACAAGGTACTAAAGTAAGAGGATAAAATCTGAAGAAAATTGCTTGATAACAGGTAGGTTTCTTGCTCATACAAACAACACAAAACTATGTAAAAATATTAAACAAGAGAAAATAGTGAGATGTATATATATTATTCATTTCTATAGTAAACACTGAACTTTATGTGGAACCAACGTTGTTCCGTATCGGTCATTATATGTGGCATTTACATAGACTGTTGTAGTAATACTGCAACTGGAAGATTCTGAAATTCAAGAATTGAGAGTTTGTTAACAGCCCACTAGTGTTGAAAATAAAGAGTGCAAGTTGGTGGAATGTGTGTTCTGAGGAAATGCTCTTGGTAGGGTTGGTAAGGTGATGCCGTGGGTATATTCGCCCCTTATCCACTTTGTGTTATGTGCATGGGAGCCTACAATAGAACTCAGTCATAGTTACTTGACTGGAGTATAGTCTCGTGATTTTACTAACTCTAAATCTGGGAATACCTCAATGAGTAGTTAAAGCACGGTGTGAACGACCGGTGGAAATATTTCTATTCCATTTGTAGTATATTAAAACTACTCTTGCGCGTAAGTTCGCACAGTTACATCAATATTACGTGTGTACAAGATCATCTTTCGTCTTAGAGACGGCGAGATGTTTTAGTTGAAATAAAAGGACAACTACCAAGCTGCTACGTGTTATTTCATTCGTACTTTTCGCAACATTTGTAAGATTTCAAAACGGAGAATTTATGTTTGTTAATGACTAGCAAGGTACTGATATACGACTGATCTGTACAAGCCGTAAGTTATCTTGGTACCATAATAGTAACTCTGTTATCGTGTGAATAGTACATTTTTACTTAATGTTATCGGTAGGGCTCGGATTCGAGCATGTTAGCACATTTTTTTCCTGAATAGTACAGTTTGAAAAAAGCCTTTCGGTGGTATTTTCATCTCTCTGGGACCAACAGAATTTAAATCTATCGAGCATATAAGTGCATAAAACCGCGGTTTTCAGAATAGAAGCATATAAATGCATATTCTTGTCGTTTTCGTCTAAATAGTTTGTTCTTCTTCAAATTCCCTCCCGAATTCGGGCCCTAACCATCCTTAAGGTTCGAAAACACAAATAATTATTGAAGAGTCTTTCTGGTGCGAAATCAAAAACGAAAGTTAACCATAAAGTTCTAACCATAAACGATGCCAGCTAGCGATCTGCCGAAGTTCCTCCGATGACTCGGCGGGCAGCTCCCGGGAAACCAAAGCTTTTGGGTTCCGGGGGAAGTATGGTTGCAAAGCTGAAACTTAAAGGAACTGACGGAAGGGCACCACCAGGAGTGGATCCTGCGGCTTAATTTGACTCAACACGGGAAACCTCACCAGGCCCTGGCACCGGAAGGATTGACAGATTGAGAGCTCTTTCTTGATTCGGTGGGTCGTGGTGCATGGCCGTTCTTAGCTGGTGGAGCGATTTGTCTAGTTAATTCCGATAACGAACGAGACTGTAGCCTGCTAAATAGTCGCATCCGGTATCCGTTCGTGCTACCGGCGACAACACATCTTCTTCTAGCCGCACGAGATTGATGCCGCACGCGCGCTAGCGTGTCCTCCTAGTCCGAAAGGACCGGGCAACCCGGATTTGCTGCTTTTTCATGGGATCGTTGAGAGGGTGCTCGTATTTCTACTGCAATATTTGAAAATAATTTCATATTCCACAACGCTTTATTTTTGTAGATTCAATGTATTTTTCTCACTTATGTGTACTTACCTATTTATTTTCAGATCAAGATTTCGAAGGGTTTTCAATTTTCCCAACATAAAGCCACAAGTGGGCACTCAGAAAAAGTCTAAGAATTTAAAAAAAGAAATTGAAGAAACAAGCGCTGATACAACATTTGTTCAATCAGCAACAGAACTCGGACGAGTTCTCTTCCAGAGTTTGTAGGGCGTTCTTAAGTGCCAACATACCCCTCTACAAGGTCGAACACACTGAGATTAGAGCTCTCTTCAAGGACTTTGCAGGAAGAGAGTTGCCTCATGAGTCGATCCTACGTAAAATTACGTTTCTTCGGAGTATGAAAAGGTATGAATTCATGCACGATTGCCGTATTTCGCATTCTCGTTTAAACAATTTAGAAGTAATTTTAACATGGATCTGACTTTGTCGTAATGAAGGTAAGCTGTCGATAATACATTCATTTCATTAAGAATATTCATTCAGGTACTTTTTTCACCAGGTTCTACACGCAATCAAGGACGACATCTGGAGCCACCAAATTTGGTTATATATCGACGAGACCACAGACAGTTGTGGAGATGCATGGCCTACGTTATTGTTGGAATACTCAGGCCCAGTGAACTGGGGAAGGGACACCTAATTCTGTGCAGGGAGCTAGATGTGACAAACCATGGTACCATTGTGCCAACTGTGCAAGCAGCTCTGCGTAAGTATATTTTTGTTAATTTACTTTTTGAGCGTTTTGCCGAAGAAGATAAGTACCGTACAGTCTGGCAATAACTTCAATGCATTCTACATATGCTCAGTGAAGACTCTGATAGTTCTGATATTTAAATATCTCTTACAGTCGTACGACATGTCAGAATCCCATTAACTGAACGGTTCACCCTTCATTTTATGCATTCCTGTTTCAGGCTTGCTGTGGCCAAGCTTTTCAGATGAGGAGGTAAAAAACGTACTCACATTTGTTACTATCGCTGCTCCCTACATGATTAAGGCTGGGAAGAGCATCAAGCTTCTCTACCCGAAGATGTTATATGTTACTTGTCTTGCCCATGCAATGCACAGAGTTGCTGAGGAGCTCCGCAAAAAATCGTCCAGCGTCAACAGCGGCATTTCTTCAGTGAAGGAAATTTTTGTCAAGGCTCCTTCCCGCGTCCGTGCCTTCAAGACGATGCATCCAGAGCTCCCTTTACCTCCCAAGCTCATATTGACGCGATGGGGAACTTGGATCTTGGCTGCCTTGTATTACGCTTAAATCATTGGGCAATTGAAGAGGTAAGACTATTTGAAATGTTAAAAATCTTCTCATTTTCGAGGTTTTCTCTATTATTCTTTTCATACCTTTTATGTCTACTCCATCATACGGCGCCCACTTTTGTAATTTTCTCAGTTATTCTCCTCGGCTAATGTTTTTCAATTATATTTTTTTCCAGGTGATCAATACGTTTGATGAGGCGGACAGCAAGTACATCGCGAAAGCTAAGGCTGCTTTTAAAATGAAGGGCTTGATGCCATCCTTAACTTTCATAAAAGCCTACATGAGCGTCATTCCTGAGGCCATCCTAAAGTTGGAATCGCGAGGGACTGAGTTGGTTGAAGTGGTCGCTACAATACAAGGAGTCATCCAAGAAGCCGACTCGTGGCCTGGAGAGACTGGGAAAACAGTGGAACAAAAGTTGGAGTTGGTGCTGGCTCGATATCTCGGTTGGAGTGCAGCGTTGGACATGGAGAGGATGCTGCATGGCGAGTCTGCACCGTCAGAGGATTTTCCGAACTACTCTGCACAAGAAGCAGCATTATTCAAGTATTTACCTCTCGTGTCAGTTGACGTCGAAAGATCGATCTCATCATTGAAACTTTCATTGACTGATTTAAGAAAATCATTCAAAAATGAAAATATAGAAAAAAATTCTTGTTGTAAAGACCAATGCAGATCTGACTCGCCTAATTCTGAACATTATGTAAATGAACTTTTAAACTGTAATTTTTTATGAAAACTTCTCATATATACTTGAAACTTGAATGCGAGTATATCGCAGTGTGTCATGCATACAATTAGAAAATAAAGCTCGTATATAAAGATATCTTATTGGTTTTCCGTTTCACTTTCCTCTCTATACTTTTAACGGTGTTTCTCGAGCATATTCTGCAGATTTAACCTCATGTAATGGGTTTTTCGAGCATGTCTATGGAGCATGTAATGGGTTTTTCGAGCATATAATACATGGTTTTCGAGCATATCTGGATATTTTATCGAGCATAACGACCCGAGCCCTAGTTATCGGTTATATATGCTCTATAAACTGATGATTTGGTATTTCTATTCCTTTAGTTGTTTGGTAACCAGTTCACGTACCCTCCTCTTGAGGTAAGCGGCATAACAGTTGCTGGGCCCAGACCTACGTAGCACCGCTGACTGGTAAGGTCCAAACGATATCAAATAAACTCTTGGTGCTGCAATAGATCAGAATCATTTCTCACTATGACCGGCAGTTATTCTAAATAATAACCTATTAACCTTTCAGACCATATTCGCAAAGGATAGGGTGCGGAAAGTCGTAAAGAATTCATTGTGAAAACAAGCTCAGCAATGACGTTGTTGCCTGGGGCGTAGTTATTATGCGTTCTATATTCCAATTATTGTACATCAGGAACGTAATTTATACTAAACTAGCTGTTACCCACGGCTTTGCTCGTCAGGATTTCGTAAGTTGATAAAAATTAATTGTTCCTCGGTACCGCACTAAGACATCATAACTGAAAATCCCCAAAGTATGAAAACTCACCGAAAAATTGTATTTCATTTACTCCAGAACCTCTTTTTATACCATGTTTGTGGCATCCGCCTCCCACGGGAAATTTGAATTTACGCGGGAAATTTGAATTTTGGCGCGAGATTTGAATTTGTAAACAAAGCCACGTGCCTTTTGACAGCTGTCATCGACAACAACGCATCGCTAACCTCACTGCTGCCATCTTGACGGGCCTAAACCTCAGTGGTACCAACTTACCCTCACTAGCGCGAGATTTGAATCGGTCAACTAATCCACGTGCTTTTTGACAGCTGTCATCCGCCATCATTAAACTACAGAGCACCGTGCTGCCCTCTTTATCGCAGTAGCTGCAAATTCGTCACCTGTCATCCGCAGTGCTGCCATCCTAACGGGCCTAAACCTTAGTGCTACCAACTTAACCTGACTAGCGCGAGATTTCAATCGGTAAACAAATATACGTGCTCTTTTGACAGCTGCCATTCGCCATCTTTAATCTATAGAGCACAGTGCTGCCCTCTTTAGCTACTTACCTTTGAAATGTGGTGGCGGATAATTTGAAAAATGCTTTATGACAACAGCCATCTTTGAGCACCGTGCTGTCCTCTTTAGCTAGATACCTTTGAAATGTGGTGGCAGGCAATTCCGCGTGACAGCAGCCATCTTTGAGCAGAGTGCTGCACTCTTTACGGCGGTGGCAAATTCCACATGCTCTTGTTTGGAAACAAACTCACGTGCTTTTTTCTGACAGCCGTCATCCGCCATCTTGCATCAGAAACCTCAGTGCTGCACTCTTTAGCTAGACACCTTTGAAATGTGGTGGCGGCAATTTGAAAAATTCTATGTGCTCTTGTTTAGTAAACGAAGCTACGTGCTTTTTTGACAGCTGTCATCCGCCATCTTTAATCAATAGAGCACTGTGCTGCTATCATGTGGGCAATTTTGTCAGCTCACATCCGCCATCTTAAATTGACAGAGTATCGTGCTGCCCCCTTTATGACATGTAGTAGCGGGCAATTTGAAAAGTTCTGTTAGCTGTCATCCGCCATCTTTAATCAAGAGAGCACCGTGCTGCCATCTTTAGCTAGATACCTTTGAAATGTGGTGGCGACAAATTGAAAAATTCCACGTGCTCTTGTTTAGTAAACAAACTCACGCGCTTTTTTCACCTGGCATCCGCCATCTTACATCGCAAACCTCAGTGCTACACTCCTTAGTTGAAATATGGTGGCGGATAATTTAAAAAGAAAAATTCTACAGCAGCCATCTCTCGACGCTAATTGCACAAGATTGTGGCTATACATGATTCCTGAAAGGTGCTTATGCAAGATAGCCGCTATAAATAGGTTCGTATGAGACGCTATTATGATGCTTGCGCATGATGGCGGGTATACAAGGCTCCTTATGAGACGCCCTAGGGATGCTTGCGCTAGATGGCGGTTCCTCTTATGAGGCGGCTTAAGGGTCCTTGCACAAGATGACTAGAGACACCCTAAGGATGCTTGCGCAAGATGGCGGCTATACACGACTCCTTATGAGACGCCTTAAGGGTGCTTGCGCAAGATGGCTGCTGCTGTTATGAAGAAAGCTAGCTTAGAGGCTAACGTGTCATGCTAGTTCGATTCATTAAATTTGGGGCTTGAATGCAAAATGTTAAATATCTCGAAAACGGTGCATCGTAGAGCAAAACCGACAAAATGTTTCTGCCCAATACCTCGGTTCGAGGTACGAGGAACATGATAGCATAAGAAAAACATAGTCTAATGATGAGATCAAAGGTTCGGTTAATACTTAGGCCCTTTGGCATTCGCTCTGTTTTAGCTTGTATTGAAGCAAGTCTTCGTAACATGATCAGGTCTAGTTATGGGAGAGAGTAAAACGTGCCGTGCAGGTTCGATTCATTAAGTTTGGGGCTTAAATGCAAAATGTTAAATATCTCGAAAACGGTGCATCGTAGAGCATACGGATAAAAATTTTTCTACCTGATACCTAGGTTTGCAGTATCAGGAACAAGAAAAACATAGTCTAATGATGAGATCGACGGTTCGATCCCTACTTACGCCCTTTGGCATTGGCAGGTATCTAATTCTACAAGATGACGGCTATACATAGCTTCTTATGAGAGAGCTTAAGAGCGCTTGCACAAGATGGCTGCTGCACTTATGAGACGCCCTAGGGGTGCTCACACAAGATGGTGGCTGCTCTGATGAAGAAAGCTAGCTTTGCATCTTGCAGGTATCTTTACAGCACTAAACCTCATAGCTTTGAAATGTGGTGGCGGGTAATTTGAAAAATTCTACGTGCTTTTCCTTAACAGCAGCTATCTTTAAACAATAGCGGCTATACATAAGCTGTTAAGGCCTCCTCTTATGTCAAGGCATAGCTCTATCGAACAAGTTTAAACCTGCATCGGGATAGCTAGAGTAAGCACGTGCTGCAGTGATGACGTCATTATGTAATGTTTAGACTTGCAAATCACTAAAGAAACATAACAAGACTAGAATCGAACACTGCACTCTATGACGTAAACTTTATAATGTGATCGGAACATTGATTGAAGTGTTTAGAACACTAAATAAGTGATCAAGGTTAAAATAGAACACTGTACTCGATACAACATTTGTTTAGAACATGTCAGAGGATACCTTTGTTCTAAGAAGATTAGGTTACCGCACATTCCTCGTAGGGCTAATAGGCTAAAGGGCTAATGGGCAAAAGGGCAAAAGGGCTAATGTGCTAATGGGCTAAAGGGCTAATGGGCTAAAGGGCTAAAGGGCTAGGGTGCCTCTCCTCTCTTTATCCGGGCTTGAGACCGGCCCTACAACTAGAAGCGGAGTTAACACCCTAAGGAAGGAAGAATGTTGGGAAATTATCTATACGAATATAGCTACTCGATCGACTATATACTACAGATGGATGACTTAGGTGAGGGTAAGCGCTTACTTAATAGTACCTATACGACGTAATTGATGTTCTATTTCAAAAATATCTTCTTTGTACTGTGTGTAACCAGCATCATGATAGGCTCTTAGCAGTTGTATACGTTTTACGAGTACGTTGGGATCTTTACAGTATCTTATATCTACATAGGGTAACAGAGGCTTGTTGTGAACTTTGAGTCTATATGCAGACAGTTGATGCGTAGGGACTTGTTTTGATGTAATACGTGCTTCAGCAGTAGCGTTTCTAGGTACAAACTTAACTTGTTTCGATAGCGATGAAGCGTTGAAATTTCCTTCTTCTTTACCTTGCATCTCTTCTTGAGATGTTTTCAGTGCGACAGAACGTGTAGTAGGCTTAGGAAATGAAGTAAAATCATCAAGCTGTAATGGCAATGAAACATTAAGATTTTCTTCTTCTTCTACTTTCCCTTTACTACTGTTTTGATCAACATCATTAAACTTAATATCATAATCATGATCTTGCCTCTCTTTATCTTGAAGTTTGTGCTAAGTAACAGAACTTGCAGTAGGTCTAGACAACAAGGAAGAATTAAAAATCTCTCGCAGAGGTGTACTTTTTAAACATAAATCAGTGTTCCCTGGAATATGGTTGAGCTCTTTGTATTTTGTTCCCGATGAAGCTACATTACACGCGGCTTCATGACGTTGAGCGTTGTATGCGTTCTTGAACTCTCTTCTACAATGTTTGCATTGAAAAATTGTCCTACATGATATCTCATGGCGTCTCCTGTGATAGCTTCGGGAAAATGCTTTTCCACACTCTTCACAAATATACCTAGAAATAGGTTTCTCCATGAAGGACTTTTATCTTCTGCTAACAGATTCTTCTTCAAATCTACTTGACATTTGTTACTCTCTACTTCGATGATGCGAACAGCTTAGCGATTAACAGTAAACTAACACAAAAGCGTACAACCAAGGTAGCAACAGTAAGGTTTAAGCCCATCAAGATGGCAAGAGTGAGGTTAGCGATGTTCTGTTGTTGGATTTTAAATTCCGCGCTATAACATGCATAAGGTGGCAGCCTTGAGGTTTACCGCCGTAAAGATGGCAGCAGTGAGGTTAGCGACGCTCTATTGTCCTTCAATGTGAGGTTAGGGTCCGTCAAGAAGACAGCTGTCAAAAAGGCACGTGGCTTGGTTTACTAAACAAGAGCACGTGGCTGTTACATCACGGTCACGTAGTATGCTGCTTCAGCATGCAACGTTCAATGTCTACACCTACGTAGTTAACACTCTGCTATGTTCACAAGATTTTTACACATAACTATCCTTTATGCTTTAAGTTCCTGCACATAGGTTATGTTAAGATAGCAGCACAAGTACAAGCGATGGTCGCACGCTCGCGTAGAGGTTGTTTAGTACGATAGTCGATGCATGCATTATCAAAGGGTGATATGCACACGCTTTTAAACCTTGCTATTCTTACTACTACTATGTTCGCAAGATTTTCAATCATCGTTATTCTTCGTGCTTTAAGTTCGTTCGCATAAGTTATGCTAAAGTAGCAGCGCAAACACATGTGAACGTTGGACATTCTAGCGGGATGTGTTTAGTACGATAGTTGATGCATGCAAAATCGATAGGTGTGTACACACTTTGAAACTTAATTATTCTTCGTGCTTTAAATCCGTGCACATAGGTTATGCTAAGATAGCAGCACACTCTAGCGGGAGAAGCTTTTTACTCTAGTTGATGGATGTATAACCGATAGGCAATGGGTACACGCTTTTAAAACATTGCTATTCTTACTGCTGCTGCTATGTTCACAAGATTTTTATACATCACTATTCTTTAAGCTTTAAGTTCATGTGTATAAGTTATACTAAGTTAGCAGCATACTTATAAGGTTGTCGCGCACTCAATTGGGAGAAGTATAATACGAAAGTCGATGCATGCAAAATCGATAGGTGATGTGTACACGTTTTGAACTTGGGTACTTTTTGTACTTTAACTTCGTGCACATAGGTTAAGTTCAGATTGCAGCACACACAAGCGATGATCGCACGCTGTTGTGGAAGAAGTTTAGTACGATAGTGGATGCATACATCATCGATACGTGATGTGTACACGCTTTGGAACATAGCTCTTCCTTGTGCTTTATGTTCGTGCACATGGGTTAGGTATACAGAAAAGCGATTGCTACATGCTCTAGCGGAAGAAGCCTAGTACGATAGTTGACGCATGCATCATCGATACGTGATGTGTACACGCAATTCTTTATTCTTTAAATTCACGCACATAGGTAGCAGCACACAATTGCGATCGTTGTACACTCTAGCGGGAGAGGTTTAGTACAATAGTCGATACATGGGAAATCGATAGGTGATGTGTACACGCTATAGGTATTCTTTGCACTTTAAATTTATGGGTATAGGTTATGCTAAGATAGCAGCACAATCTAGCGGAAGAAGTTTAGTACGAGATTCGATGCATGCAAAATCAATAAGTAATGTGTACACGCTTTGAAACATGGCTATTCTTTGTACTTTAAGTTCATGGGTATAAGTTGTGCTAAGAGAGCAGCAGAATCTAGCAGATGAAGTTTAGTGCGATATTTGAAGCGTGTGAAATCGATAGGTAATATGTACACCCTTTGAAACATGGCTATTCTTTGTACTGTAAGTTCATGTGTATAAAATTATGCTAAGATAGCAGCACAATCTAGCGGAAGAAGTTTAGTACGAGAGTCGATGCATGCAAAATCGATAGGTAATGTGTACACGCTTTGAAACCTGGCTATTCTTTGTACTGTAAGTTCATACGTATAGGTTATGCTAAGAAAGAAGCAAGATCTAGCGGAAGAAGATTAGTACGAGGGTCGATGCATGTAAAATCGATAGGTGATGTGTACACGCTTTGAAACATGGCTAATCATACTGCTGCTCTGTTCCCAAAATTTTTTAAATATAGCTAATCCTAATGCTGCTCTTAAGGACGTAGAGCTAAGGACTGATTACGTGACCATGATGTCACTGCCACGTGCTCTTGTTTAGTAAACCAAGCCACGTGCTTTTTTGACAGCTGTCTTCTTGACGGACCCCAACCTCACATTGAAGGACAATAGAGCGTCGCTAACCTCACTGCTGCCATCTTGACGGCGGTAAACCTCAAGGCTGCACCTTATACATGTTATAGTGCGGAATTTAAAATCCAACAACAGAACGTCGCTAACCTCACTCTTGCCATCTTGATGGGCTTAAACCTTACTCTTGCTACCTTGGTTATACGCTTTTGTGTTAGTTTACTGTTAATCGTTAAGCTGTTCGCATCATCGAAGTAGAGAGTAACAAGTGTCAAGTAGATTTAAAGAAGAATCTGTTAGCAGAAGATAAAAGTCCGTCATGGAGAAACCTATTTCTAGGTATATTTGCGAAGAGTGTAGAAAAGCATTTTCCCGAAGCTATCACAGGAGACGTCATGAGATATCATGTAGGACAATTTTTCAATGCAAACATTGTAGAAGAGAGTTCAAGAACGCATACAACGCTCAACGTCATGAAGCCGCGTGTAATGTAGCTTCATCGGGAACAAAATACAAAGAGCTCAACCATATTGCAGCGAACACTGATTGATGTTTAAATAGTACACCTCTGCGAGAGATTTTTAATTCTCCCTTGTTGTCTAGACCTGTTGCAAGTTCTGTTACTAAGCACAAAATTCAAGATAAAGAGAGGCAAGATCATGATTGTGATATTAAGTATAATGATGTTGATCAAAACAGTAGTAAAGGGAAAGTAGAAGAAGAAGAAAATCTTAATGTTTCATTGCCATTACAGCTTGATGATTTTACTTCATTTCCTAAGCCTACTACACGTTCTGTCGCACTGAAAACATCTCAAGAAGAGATGCAAGGTAAAGAAGAAGGAAATTTCAACGCTTCATCGCTATCGAAACAAGTTAAGTTTGTACCTAGAAACGCTACTGCTGAAGCACGTATTACATCAATCCAAGTCCCTACACATCAACTGTCTGCATATAGACTCAAAGTTCACAACAAGCCTCTGTTACCCTATGTAGATATAAGATACTGTAAAGACCCCAACGTACTCGTAAAACGTTTACAACTGCTAAGAGCCTCATGATGCTGGTTACACACAGTACAAAGAAGATATTTTTGAAAAAGAGCATGAATTACGTCGTGTAGGTATTATTAAGTAAGCGCTTACCCTCACCTAAGTCATCCATCTGTAGTATATAGTCAATCGAGTAGCTATATTCGTATAGATTATTTCCCAACATTCTCCCTTCCTTAGGGTGTTTACACCGCCTCTAGTTGTAGAGCCGGTCTCAAGCCCGGATAAAGAGAGGAGAGGCACCCTAGCCCTTTTGCCCATTAGCCCTTTAGCCCTTTAGCCCTTTTGCCCGTTAGCCCATTAGCACTTTAGCCTATTAGCCCTACAAGGAATGTGCGCTAACCTAATCTTTTTAGGAAAAGGTATCCTCTGACATGTTCTAAACAAATGTTGTATCGAGTACAGTGTTCTATTTTAGTCTTAATCACTTATTTAGTGTTCTAAACACTTCAATCAATGTTCCGATCACATGATAAAGTTAACGGCATAGTGTGCAGTGTTAGATTCTAGTCTTGTTATGTTTCTTTAGTGATCTGCAAGTCTAAACATGCATAATGACGTCATCACTGCAGCACTTGCTTACTTTAGCTATCCGGATGCAGGTTTAAACTTGTTCGATAGAGCTATGCCTTGACATAAGAGGAGGCCTTAACAGCTTATGTATAGTCGCTATTGTTTAAAGATAGCTGCTGTTAAGAGAAAAGCACGTCGAATTTTTCAAATTACCCGCCACCACATTTCAAAGGTACGAGGTTTAGTGCTGTAAAAATACCTGCACGATGCAAAGCTAGCTTTCTTCATCAGAGCAGCCACCATCTTGTGTGAGCACCTCTAGGCCGTATCATAAGGAGCTGTGTATAGTCACCGTCTTGTCGCTGCTACCTTGCGCAAGCACCCCTAGGGAGTCTCATAAGAGCAGCAGCCATCTTGAGCAAGCGCTCTTAAGCTGTCTCATAAGAAGCTATGTATAGCCGCCATTTTTTAGAATTAGATACCTGCCAATGCCAAAGGGCGTAAGTAGGGATCGAACCGTCGATCTCATCATTAGACTATGTTTTTCTTGTTCCTGATACTGCAAACCTAGGTACCAGGTAGAAAATGTTTTATCCGTTTTGCTCTACGATGCACCATTTTCGAGATATTTAACATTTTGCATTTAAGCCCCAAATTTAATTAATCGAACCTGCACGGCACGTTATACTCTCTCCCATACCTAGACCTGATCATGTTACGAAGACTTGCTTCAATACAAGCTAAAACAGAGCGAATGCCAAAGGGCGTAAGTAGGAACCGAACCGTTGATCTCATCATTAGACTATATTTTTCTTATGCTATCATGTTCCTCGTACTCCGAACCGAGGTATTGGGCAGAAACATTTTGTCGGTTTTGCTCTACGATGCACCGTTCCGAGATACTTAACATTTTGCATTTAAGCCCCAAATTTAATGAATCGAACTAGCATGACACATTAGCCTCTAAGCTAGCTTTCTTCATAAGAGCAGCAGCCATCTTGCGCAAGCACCCTTAAGGCGTCTCATAAGGAGTCGAGTATAGCCGCCATCTTTCGTCCGCCATCTTGCGCAAGCATCCTTAGGGTGTCTCTATTCATCTTGTGCAAGGACCCTTAAGCCGCCTCATAAGAGCAACCGCCATGTAGCGCAAGCATCCCTAGGGCGTCTCATAAGGAGCCTTGTGTACCCGCCATCTTGCGCATGCATCCTAAGGGCGTCTCATAAGAACCTATGTATAGCGGCTATCTTGCATAAGCACCTTTAAGGAGTCATGTATAGCCACCATCTTGTGCAATTAGCGTCGAGAGATGGCTGCTGTAGAATTTTTCTTTTTAAATTATCCGCCACCATATTTAAACTAAAGAGTGTAGCACTGAGGTGTGCGATGTAAGATGGCGGATGCCAGGTGACAAAAAGCGCGTGAGTTTGTTTACTAAACAAGAGCACGTGGAATTTTTCAATTTGCCGCCACCACATTTCAAAGGTATCTAGCTAAAAATGGCAGCACGGTGCTCTCTTGATTAAAGATGGCGGATGACAGCTAACAGAACTTTCCAAATTGCCCGCTACTACATGTCATAAAGAGGGCAGCACTATCTGTGCTCTGTGAATTAAAGATGGCGGATGACAGCTGAAGAAATTGCCCGCATGATAGCAGCACAGTGTTCTATTGATTAAAGATGGCGGACGATAGCTTTCAAAAAAGCACGTGGCTCTGTTTCCAAACAAGAGCACATAGAATTTTTCAAATTGCCGCCACCACATTTCAAAGGTATCTAGTTAAAGAGTGCAGCACTGAGGTTTCTGATGCAAGATGGCGAATGACAGCTGTCAGAAAAATGCACGTGAGTTTGTTTCCAAACGAGAGGACGTGGAATTTGCCACCGCCGCAAAGAGGGCAGCACTATGCTCAAAGATGGCTGCTGTCACGCGGAATTGCCTGCCACCACATTTCAAAGGTATTTAGCTAAAGAGGGCACCACGGTGCTCAAAGATGGATGCTGTCAAAAAGCATTTTTCAAATTATCCGCCACCACATTTCAAAGGTAAGTAGCTAAAGAGGGCAGCACTGTGCTCTATAGATTATAGATGGCGAATGGCAGCTGTCAACAAAGCACGTGGATTTGATTACCGATTCAAATCTCGCGCTAGTGAGGTTAAGTTGTTACAACTAAGGTTTAGGTCCGTCATGATGGCTGCACTGAGGTTTGCGATACGTTGTTGTCTGTCAAAAAGCACGTGGCTGTCAAAAAACACGTGGGTTTGTTTACCGATTCAAATCTCGCGCTAGTTAGGTTAAGTTGGTACCACTGAGGTTTAGGCCTGTCAAGATGGCAGTACTGAGGTTAGCGATGCGTTGTTGTCTGTCAAAAAGCACGTGGCTGTGAAAAAACACGTGGATTTGTTTACCGATTCCAATCTCGCGCTAGTTAGGTTAAGTTGGTACCACTGATGTTTAGGCCCGTCAAGATGGCAGCAGTGAGGTTAGCGATGCGTTGTTGTCGATGACAGCTGTCAAAAAGCACGTGGCTTTGTTTACAAATTCAAATCTCGCCCGAAAATTCTAATTACCCGCCAAAATTCAAATTTCCCGCGGGAGGCGGAGGCCTCTCCCGAGAGCCGGAGGCGGAGGCGGCGGCCGAACTGTCCTATTATACTACTAGTCCTCTTTTAAGTAGAAGAAAGAAGAGTGTCTTTATTTCTAAAGGAGATTGCAAATACCAATTTTCACGTCTGTAACATTTAGTTTTTGAAATATAAGTACCCTCATGGACAGAATTCAATTCCTTCTTCACTTATTTCCGATCTCCAGCTTAAGTTGATTTTGGAAAACAAAAAGTACGTGTTTCTTTGTTTTTAAAGGGTATTACAAATACGAGTTTTCACGTCTGTAATTGTTAAGTTATGAGATAAAATGTAGATATACAAATTTTAAAAATTTCCCCACTCCTTAGCTGAGTGGACAGCGTTGAGGCCTTCTTTCCACACGGTTCCGGGTTTGATTCCCGGCGGGGTGGGGGCGGGTTGTTTGTGTTCGTCTCAACACTCTCCTCTTCATATCCACTCAACACACCACATTACCAACCACAACAGGAATACGCAATAGTAATTTCATCCCTACACACGGGGTTGGCGTCAGGAAGGACATCCAGCCGTAACACAGGGTCAAATCCACATGTGCGACACAGTTCGCACCCGCAACCGCACAGGTGTGGGAAAAGCGGTAGAAGAAGAATATAACCTTTTTAAAAATTCACCCACTTTTATAAAGTGGATTTTCCAAAAACGTGTGTTCATTATTTTTAAATAACATTCCAAGTACCAATTTTAACGTTTGTAACATCTTCAGTTTCTGAGATATCTCTCCTCATATAAAGACTTCAACTCCTTCCTCACTTCTTTTTACACCCGCCCCCCTCATTCCTTAAGTGGATTTTCTGAAAACAAAAATTAGTGTTCTTTTATTTTTAAAGGAGATTCCAAATACAAATTTTCATACCTATAACATGGTTTTTGTGATATATTGCAGATAATCTCGCTGCTGTAAGAATACTGGAGCTGACGTTGCCATGGTTACGGCAGCTCATTTCTTTATCCTATTCCTAGAGCAGATGTTACAGGCGTAGTGCCAATATTTCCATAACGGTTGGTGTTAGGGCCTTAAAACATGGTTTTCGGGCCAGTACTGAGTGTTGTTCTTTGCGTGAAGGGGCTCAAAATAAGCTATGCCTCGTCTTTGTACGACAAATTCGATATTTCGCCTATACTAGACTAGTATTTTTATATCTCCCTCCGCCCCCTCGAATTATTTTGAAAATAAAATACAGCCCATGGTCCTCAGAGATAATTCATATTTACATTAGTAAAATCATTTAGTTCGTGAGATTAACCATTGGATACAAACTTTACCTCTTCATAAATTAGTATAGATAAAGGAGACTTACTTTATCGCAATCAAATTATTTTATAACTGAAATAAAATATAGTTACACAGATAATCTAATTAGGAGTGTCTCAAGCAGATTGAAACTTGCGTTGGGTCCAGTTCTTGAGATACATCAATGTTTAAAATAGCTGAGAGGAGAAGACAAATCTGGACTTTGATGCTTGTAGTGTCCTTCCACAAGTCCTAGTACTTGTGAATGCGAGAAGCGAACTAATGCTTCTTTTCTTGATCCGCCTGGGCCACCCGTAGAGTTCCCATCATGGACAGTGCGCTGAGCTTCTCTTCCTAGAGCTTTGTAACGGACCAGCTTCAAACTTCATTCTTATTCAAGTAATTATGTAGGTCAACTGGTGACATTTATATTACAGGAAAATCACGGACCAACATAAATTTTCGACTGGAAAATGAGAACAAGATTAAATGAAGAAAACTTCTCCTCTCTGATTGTGTTTACGAAAGAAAATTTTGTTCAGAATTACAGAACCTAGAGTTCTATGATACAGTAATAACTGACAGCTGACATGAAGATGAAATGCCCGTAGTACGTTCCTGAAATTCAAGGATTTAGATGTCATTCTTAAGGTAAGGTTTTTGAAACGTTGCACTGGACTGTACTTCTGAGGAACGGACGCTAAATATTGAAATGTGGATTCACCGCAGAACACTTAAAATACTGCGGACAACGAGAGATGAAGTCTAACCAGAGATCAACATGTGCTAGCAATGTTAAATTGACTGCACTTTCCTCAGAAACTACTGTACTTATCCTATGAGGATGAACTTGTATGTGGTTGTCGATACATGCTTTGCCAATACAATGACTTATTGTTTAAATGTCGAGTGAAAAGTTAATTTTCTATATTTCTTAATACTACAGTAATTTTCCCATATTTTCCCATAAAATGTTTGCTAAACTCCGTGATTAAATTATAAACAACAAATAAAAATTCAGTAACACTACAGGAAATGTCAAACATCAAGGTAAATAACTCCCTAAAAATGCAAATATATGTTTCCATAACAAGATTGTGAGAAAATTGATTTTAAGGTGACGGTATATTTAATGCATTCAACTCCCGAATTCTGGACTTTCACTCTTGTCCCCCTCAGCTCTGGCTCACTTCTTAGGCCTTTGCCAGCTTTTCTGCATCTAAATCAGTTTTAGCTACCCATATCCTGTCTAGGTCCTTCCAGGTTGAACACTTAGTTCACCTGATTGAATGCCAGTACTACATCATTAACAGGTAGAATCAGGGTCTTATACCACAAAATTACCCTTTTTGGACCCCCTGTGGGCGGGGGCGGTAGAATAACACCCACGGCATCCCCTGCCTGTCGTAAGAGGTGACTAAAAGGGGCCACATGGGCTCTGAACTTTGGTGCGTGGGTTGGCGACCACGGGGCCCTCAGCTGACTCCTGGCATTGCTTCCACTTACTTGTGCCAGGCTCCTCACTTTCATCTATCCTATCCGACCTCTCTTGGTCAACTCTTGTTCTTTTCCGACCCCGACGCTATTAGGTTTGCGAGGGCTAGAGAGTCTTTCGCTTTCACGCCCTTCGTGGCCCTTGTCTTTCTTTGGCCGATATCTTCATTTTTCGAAGTGTCGGATCCCTTCCATTTTTCCCTCTGATCGGTGTTATATAGAGGATGGTCGCCTAGTTGTACTTCCTCTTAAAACAATAATCACCACCACCACCTTTTCGGAAGTTTCCTTTTGCTCTCGACATGATAATGCGTTACATACAAACCCTACGACTACGAGATGGAAAGAAACATTGACCAGGACATGCAATTGGCAACTAAACAACAGAATGCAATACAGCTTCTGTTTAAAGGGCTGTTGTATTCACAAAACTCCGCTAGAACACACAAATCTCCCTAAGAAAGACGAACAAATGAAGAAAACCGAACGTACTACAGATTTCAGGCATGAAGGAACAGATCTAGGAAATAGGCGCGGCTTTTTTATGTCACGTGGTATTTAAATGGACCGTTTTGGGGTTACTTTTCAGCAGTGAAGACGTGCACGTTATACAGTGAACTTCCATCTACCAAATCGTAAGAAAATTAAAATGGGTACATTCAACTCAAAATAGCTTGCAGCCTCCCTTTAAAATGATCATGGTCACAGTTTTGATGTAGAAAACGCACCCGGTCTAGTCGGTTTGGGTTTCAGCCTTTGTTCTCAATCCTAGTCTAGACAGGCATGAGGATAAAGTGGAGGAGACTATTTTCTACATGGGGACAGTGGAACTCGCCTTAACTCCGAGAGGTCGTTCTATCCTCTTGAAAAGTCTTGTTATATGTCGCACGAGTTTTCGAAAACTATTTGTTTGCCATTTCCTCTAGAGATTTCTCAAGTTTTCTTTCTTTGATTTTTGTCCAGTGTAGTTGTAGAACTCACCGAGATACACCTAATGTCGAGAGCTACACGCCACACGTATGACCATTTTAAAAACGAAGTTCATCCAGATTTTAAATTTCCCTTTAAAATAAAAGAGATAACATAGTAAAACTTCATTGGCACCCGTTACGATAATGCTGGAGCTATATTTTTACATACTTGTCGTATCGTGTCGTAGAAGTCTCGGAATGGAAACAGCGTGTGACATCCGTCTTCTGTTCTTCGTCCCTGTGTAAATGCTGACAGAAAAGAACAGGGGAAGATGAAGGCGAGCCGCTTGAAACAAACAATCGAAACCAATCCTAGATTCAGGTAAGGAACCAAGTGCAGAGCCCCGGGTATATTCTACCCCCCGCCGCCAAAGGGGATCCGAGGTCAGACTCTTGCTGTCCTTCCTCTGCACACTGCGATATTGATCACTCGTTGCTCTATCTTAAAACTTTAATGTTTTTTTAATGATCGCCGCCCGAAGTACGCTTCGTATGCATCAAGGTTATTTAGTTAAATGTAGATGGAGAATGTAATTGGACTCGTACAGCCCCTGCCGTCATTTATTTGCGAGCCACAACATCACAGCCCATATTCAGAGCCGTGTTACAAAATTTCTCAGCGTTATATTGGTAATTACTATTCTGGATGGGCGATTTGTAACCGTGATGCGGCGGGAGTGACTAAACCACAGCGGGGATTTACCGCAGCCACAGGGCGTTTCAACAAAGAGGACACTCATTAATGATTCATTCTGCAAGCTTCTGACTGCCGAACAGTGAACAAACAAAAGACGGACTCTCATTCATGTTGAAGACTTGCCTTTGCCGTGGTGAATACAACGATTCGCCTTGTGGATACACGGGATTGGCCACTTACAGCCCACGTGGATCTGTCTTGGGTCGTCTTCGTAATAATAATAATAATAATAATAATAATAATAATAATAATAATAATAATAATAATCATGATCTCACAACCCTTCGACATTCAAACAGGCACGAGACGAGGTGATGAACTCTCTGCTATTCTGTTCAACGTCGTCTTAGACAAGGTTATGGAAGACCAGGAGAAAAAACTCAAGCAATATGACTTTTGGAAACCAATACGACTTGGCTTTCCCAAAGATAACCTCTACTACATATTATACCTCGCTTTACCTTATTTTTCAGCATTTAAGGACACTTTTATTCTCCGTCCCGCGCAGTAGGGAAAGTAATAGTAATCAACCAGCGATAAAAATTCATATAACCACATTTCAGCTGAGAATTGTAGTGTCGATACAGTATATTTAGATAGTACCGTATCTTGCCTGCTATATTCGTGTGTATCTTTCGTATGTATCTATTAGAGCATAGTGCTAATAATAAGCTGTCTAAGCATTTAGCTTTTTGGTAATCTTTGAGTACAGTAGTTCTAGAAAATTCTAAACTTGCAATTTTCATTTCTGTTTGTGCTTAGTAGTGACATATGGTACCGGTATTGTAATTAGGATACATCTCAATGTAGTTTAAAACTATTGCAGTGTATTGTACAGTAGTATACGAATAATATCTTATTAGAATTTAGCGTGCTTATTTTATTACTGTAATAAAATATATGTGTAGTACCGGCATAGTAGAGGTATCCGTAGAAACTCTCTTACTAAAATTCTGTTGTTGTAATTAGGATAGGCTTAATTACAGTTTAGAATTGTGCAATTCTTGTGTATTCCTTTCGGTATTCAGTAATTACCAGCAGTTTTTATCATGTTAGTGTGTTACAGAGTAAAAGTAGAGTTCGACTAAGTAGTATTGTAGTGTAGTCGTATATTAATTACCTTATTGTCGTGTGATCTTTGAGTACTATCCCAGACAATATGTCACTCCGTTCATTTTTTTGCACATACGATTTTCCTTTTCGTTTCAATTTTTCCTTAAAGAATGGCTAAGGAGTACAAGTGTAGGAACTGTGGGTGTGGTGAGGCATTGACGGGTATGAGGGGGGACTTCGAGAGTTCGAGGGAGATAATTACGATTCTCGCAGAAGATAGGAAGGAAGATAGGCCTCCCTCAAACAATGTACAGGTTACAGTAGGTGTACAAGAGGGTGAGGAAAGGAAAGGGGGAGGGGGTTGTAGAAGACAGGTGGTCTAATGTTCTAAGGGGAAGGAGATTGCAGGCTAAGGGCTCTATTAAGGATCAGAATTCAGGACTAGTGTCTGTGATGTGTGGAAGTAGGAGAAAGGGAAAAGGCAGGAAAGGGAAATGTACAGTAGGGAAAGAAAAAGACAGGTGGAACGGGGTCATGGGGAAGAGAAAAGGGAGGGCGTAGTAGCTTCTGTAGCTATCAGGAAAGATAGAGCTGACCAGGAGGGGAATGGTCAAATGAGGTGGGTAGGGTTGAGGCTCTGGTCATGGGGGATTCCATCGTTAGACATGTGGGGAAAGTGTGTGGAGAAAAGTGAACCAGGGTAGAGTGTTGTCCAGGAATTATGTTGAGGCAGATGTTGAGGAAAGTAGAAGAGAGGGAGGAGAAGAAAGAGAAGGTGGTAATTATTATTATTATTATTATTATTATTATTATTATTATTATTATTATTATTATTAGCGTATGGCAAGGAAATTATATACATAATACACAATATATACACAATAACAAAAACATTGATTCACTTCAGGCATTAGTGTTATCTGTTATATCTGAATGTCCAATATTTCAATCCACTGTAGTGCTTCCGCTGTTGGAGATAGGAAGTCTTCCAATCTACCTGTATGAACCCATAGGTGACACTCGCTTACGGTGTGGGCAATAGTCTGGCGAGGGGCACCACAGTCACATTATGGCGATGGTACAAAGTTCCACTTGTACAGAGAATCCCTGCACCTTCCAGTCCCGTTCCTGTTCAGTCTGGACCAGGTTGCACGTAGCAGTTGGGACCCATTTGCAATTCTTTTCCTCTGAAGATGTTATGCAGGGCCAAGTCAGGAGAGTTATTCCAGCGGCCTTTCCACTCCTCCAAAGCATTGAAGTTGGTGGACGTCTTCAGAGCAGCATCACAAAGGGGTGGATGTCGTGATTTCAGTCTTTTGAGACCAAGAGCTGGTATGCCATTTAGAACAGGTAACGGAGGATCATTGCAGATCTTGTTGTACTCTCGAACAAGAGCACTGGTTCTTCGTAAGTGAGGTGGCATTATTCCAGACAACAGTGGGAGCCAGTGAACTGGAGTTGATCTGATGGTGGCAGATATAATACGCATGCTGGTATTCAATTGTGGGTCAATATACTTTGTAAGCGGGCTATTAATCAACACTGGAGCACAATAGTCAGCAGCAGAGGAAACCAGAGCTAATGCTGAAGAGCGCAGGGTGTTAGTAGTAGATCCAAAATAGTACCAGTTAGCTTCTGAATAATATTGTTTCGGGTTTTCTGTTTCTTCGACAAGTTCAAAAGATGTTGCTTGAATGATAAAGTCCGGTCCAACGTAACACCGAGATATTTTGGATACCTATTGTGATTAAGTACTCGATTGAAGAAGGTAATATTTAGTTTTAAGATGGCAACCCGGTTGCTCAAATGGAAGCAAGAAACCTACGTCTTGGCTGTACTGGGTCTGAGTCTCCATTTCCTGAAATATTCTGCCAATTTGGATAAGTCCTGAGTTAAAATGTTTCATTTATCTCAAAGATGTTTTGTTGCGAGGCCAGGTCAAGTCATCAGCATAGCAGAACTTTCTGGATATTGTGGTGGTAGTGTCTCACGATGCTAGGCAAGCTGATATAAGTACCAACATACTTGGGGATCTGCTAACTGCAGCACGGGTCATGTTTAAGGAAGCGGAGCAAGGCAGTATTATGGGACCTTTTTTTTCTCTTTTTATATATAAATGATATGAATAAACAAGTGGAATCACAGGTAAGGCTTTTTGCGGATGAATTTATTCTGTACAGAGTAATAAATAAGTTACAAGCTTGTGAGCAACTGCAACGTGACCTCGATAATGTTGTGAGATGGACGGCGGACAATAGTATGTTGATAAAGGGGGTTAAAAGTCAGGTTGTGAGTTTCACAAATAGGAAATGTCCTCTCAGTTTTAATCACTGCGTTGATGGGGTGGAAGTTCCTTTTGTAAGTCTCTAGGTGTTAATATAAGGAAAGATCTTCATTGGGGTAATCACATAAATGGAATTGTAAATATAGGGTACAGATCTCTGCACATGGTTTTGAGAGTGTTTAGGGGTTGTAGTAAGGATATAAAGGAGAGGGCATATAAGTCTCTGGTAAGGCCCCAACTAGAGTATTGTTCAGTATATGGGACCCTTACCAGGATTACCTGATTCAAGGACTGGAAAAAATCCAATGAAAAGCAGCTCGATTTGTTCTGGGTGATTTCCGACAAAAGAGTAGTGTTACAAAAATGTTGCAAAGTTTGGGCTGGGAAGAATTGAGAGAAAGAAGGAGAGCTGCTCGACTAAGTGGTATGTTCAGAGCTGTCAGTGGAGAAATGACGTTAGTAGACGAATAAGTTTGAGTGGCGTCTTTAAAAGTAGGAAAGATCAGAACATGAAGATAAAGTTGGAATTCAAGAGGACAAATTAGGGCAAATATTCCTTTATAGGAAGGGGAGTTAGGGATTGGAAGAAGTTACCAAGGGAGATGTTCAATAAATTTCCAGTTTCTTTGAAATCGTTTATGAAAAGACTAGGAAAACAACAGATAGGGAATCTGCCACCTGGGCGACTGCCCTAAATGTAGATCAGTATTGACTGATATTAACAGAGGGTGATGAGACTGCCTTTAAACAGCTCGAAATATTTAAAGAAAGTGCAGAAAAGGTGGTACTACAGATATCGTTCCAGAAAATGAAATTGTTATGTTCAAAGACAGGCATCAAGGGGCTCAGAACAAAACATGGTACAATTGACAGGTTTCCTTACTTTAAATACCTTGCAGAATTTATCGTATCGACAGGCCTTGAAACGATCTCTTAACATACTCGTCTCCAAAAGTTAAAAAAGCTTCAGGATTAATCCAAAACATCTACAACACAAATTCCATGTCAAGACATATAAAAAATTCGGCATTAGAACACAGTCATAAAACCAGCAGGCATTTACGCTAGTAAAACTGTGGCACTCAACAGAAAACAAGAAGTCGAAGAAATTAAAAAAAGAAGGGAGTGATTAAGACCACAGACCAAAGTGGTCGGAAGAACGTAAAGAAGCCTTCTCAGAAAGATTTGGATCAAGAAGAAGAACCCAGAAAAGAATTCATTGAGTTTTTGCTTAACGTCTTAAAATGTTTCGAGAATTTTCTAATAATAATAATAATTATTATTATTATTATTATTATTATTATTATTATTATTATTATTATTATTATACCGGGCGGTACACCTCTACGACGCAAGTTCAAATCTTGCGCCAATTGAAACTTCTCTACTGGAGAAACCCGGAACTTTAACAACTGAACTAACTCTACTGGTTATCAGAAGATGTCACTGTGTGTTTTTGATTTGCTTTTGTTTTTCATTGATCAAGAAATGTGGACATTCTCTAACAGATGTCTCTACCAAAAACTATGATAACGAACTCTGGTGTAAAGGAATGAACCTTCTTGGAGAAATGTTGTATTCATAAGTTTTGTCTTTACTAAATTTTGTTCTGTGGTTTGTGGATTGGCAATATTAATCCTTTCCTTCCGCCCGTTTTGAATTTAGCCAATCAGTAATTTCTGTAATTAATTTTCCTCCAATCATAGCTTTCTTCTTCGAATTTCCATGTGCAACTCTTAGTCAACCAATAAAAATTGAGTGGGTGTGTCTACTCATTCCTGAAAGGTCTCGAATTTTCCACGAGGGTATAAAACTGCTGATTTTCTTGTCTCAGGGCCACTCTTATAACATCTTGCTCAGTGTGTGAATATGTAGCAGGGGGCGGGAAGCGCCTCGTTCTTCAGGCAGCCGTTCTTCAACAAGGTAATGGCCTTTTAACATCTGTATTTCTTGCTAGCTCAGCAGTTTCACTCGCGGGGAAGGTTCGAAACTTTTAATATGTAACCTATATCTTTAAATATGTAAGCCTTTTTTATCCTTGTAAAAACTTCACGTATCTTGAACTGTAATTCGGGGATAGAGAGTGCTTTACCCTCTCGAGCTCCCCTTCATTTTGAAGTTGAGGTGACTACGTTTTCATAACCGTTTCTTCTCTTCCTTAATGTATTAAAGTGTTCTCATACGAGTCAACTCCCTAGCTTGGGATTAGCCCCTGTGTAATTGGCCGAGAGCCACTTAGGTTTTAAAATGTGTAATTTAGGAGTGCAAGTTCACGCCTCCAGTCCTCTCTGTACTTTGGGCAAGTAACTTAACTTGTTGTTTTTTTCTTCATGCGAAGGCCCTGTAGGTTGGGTACAAGATACCCCTGTTTCACTGTAAGTGTGCCTCGAGGGCAGTTAGAAGTAAAGTTTGTTGTGGCCTTTGATAGGCTTGTAAAATTAAGAGCAGGTCAGCTCTTTCTGGTATTTTGGAAGGTGCCTCTAGAAGGCTTGACATTACTAAGCGGGAGCAAGAGCTCCATGTAATTAAGGGTTTTCTGCCCCTTTGTATTTTGTGGTTGTGAGCTGAGAGCTCAAGGATTGTCGTATTGGGGCTCGAAGCCCAGGACTTGTAAGAACCGGAAACTCGGGCTTTTCTTGAAAAACTACTCTGGTACCTGATTTTGTTATTTCCCCTAGTGGAAACTGGTTAAATTTTTATCTAATCTTGGACTTCTTGATTGTGTACCTGATTTAACTTGTTTTTATTTGTTGTATGCTCAAAATTCTATGTCACCATTGTTTAGTTTCGAAAATATAACATTTATTGAAATTTTAATTCATCTTTCGGACTTGTAGTTAGACCCATTCCAGCCTGCACCTTCTTTCACCTCTGCCTACCACGGATAACTCCGTAACAATAATAATAATAATAATAATAATAATAATAATAATAATAATAATAATAATACCGGCCTCTCGCCATTGTTCAATTGCGTTTTGGAAACAATCAGGGAGTGACAAGGGGGAATGAGTTGACGTGGCCTGTCCAATGAAGTTAAGCTGAGACATCGCACATTGGACAAATGAAATTGGCTGTACAGAAGATCAAGAAACTCCTAAGAAGCAAATCGAGACCCTTTAGGAAGCAGCTGAAACAGCAAGTGTGCCAATCTCCTTCGAGAAAACACAATTAGTGAACTCAGTTCAAGAAATGGGACTGTTTACGGAACCAAGACATTCAAGTTCATAGGCTAAATTCTAACTGCAGAGGTCGGCGAGAAAGCTTCCATTGAGGAGAGGCGGCTCTGCCCTAAGAAAACCAAATCAAGCGTATGTTGCTGGGTGGATTCGAATCCCACCGTTGGCAGCCCTGAAGATGGTTTTCTGTGGTTTTCCAGTTCCTCACCAGGCAAATGCTTAGGCTGTACTTTATTTAAGGCTACGGCCGTTTCCGTCCCAACGCATAACTTTTCTCATCCCGAAAACCTTCGATGTGTTAGTGTGACGTTAAGCCATTACCAAGAAAGAAAGGAAGAAATGGTTTGATGTATTGGTAATCCGGTCTAGAAAGCCAAGAATACCGGCCGAGAGGATTAGTCGTGCTGACCACACGACACCTCGTAATCTACAGGCCTTTGGGCTGAGCAGCGGTCGCTTGGTAGGCCAAGGCCCTTCAAGGGCTGGAGTGCCATGGGGTTTGGTTTGGTTTGGTATTGGTAATAGTCAAATATACTTCGATGTTTATTGTGATTTGCACATGGTTTATATAATATATTTAAAATAGTACGAATAGTTATGAAAAGACCATGTTGAGTAACACATATGATAGAGATATTATCGTGTGTTCTTTCGAAAATGGCCATTGAAGGACCACGTAAACTTACTCACTGCACTTATTCGCGCTTTTCAATCCCGGATTCCTTTCTTGTTCGTCAGTAGTTCATCATTCTTTTGCTATGTTATTTCCTGCCATCTTCCATCCAGAAGTAAGTTCTTTCTCTTGGACAACCTTGAAATCTTGTATTGACCTTCTGAAAGTTATAGACATATGTGTCAAGGAAACGCTTCGCAAGGAACTTTCAGACCGTTCCCGAGGAAGTCTTCTACATGAGGGTTTACCGTGGTTAGCTCGTTCGTCACCAGGTGCCTGACACAGCGGACAACATTAAGCGCCAAATGACGTGTTCTATTGTGCGTGCTTCTAAAAGTTGTTATGCCTTCAGTTTTCTCCCATTTCTTCCTTGACTTTCCTTATAGCTGGAACCCGCTGATTGCCAATGAACAAGTTTGTGGTCAGTCTGTTGTCGTCGAGTGCTCAGCTCGGAGGCTGGTTTGGACCACAACAGCTCCTCCATCAGTCACCATGTGCATCCTAGGTGTCACTGAAGAGGCGTACTAGGGAAATGAGGAGCGAAGTAGATTCCCGTTGCTTTCCTCACTGAGCCAGAGGTTGCTATTACATCTCAGTCTGCCAAGCCCACTGAAATTCCCTCACCAACCAACCCTCTGAGCGACATTTTCATACCAGCCATAACATAACAAGTGACATTACTTGCATCGCTCATACCTTGGTTAGTTCAATCAATCAATCAATCAATCAATCAATCAATCAATCAATCAATCAATCAATCAATCAATCAATCAATCAATCAATCAATCAATCAATCAATCAATCAATCAATCAATCAATCAATCAATCAATCAATCAATCAATCAATCAATCAATCAATCAATCAATCAATCAATCAATCAATCAATCAATCAATCAATCAATCAATCAATCAATCAATCAATCAATCAATCAATCAATCAATCAATCAATCAATCAATCAATCAATCAATCAATCAATCAATCAATCAATCAATCAATCAATCAATCAATCAATCAATCAATCAATCAATCAATCAATCAATCAATCAATCAATCAATCAATCAATCAATCAATCAATCAATCAATCAATCAATCAATCAATCAATCAATCAATCAATCAATCAATCAATCAATCAATCAATCAATCAATCAATCAATCAATCAATCAATCAATCAATCAATCAATCAATCAATCAATCAATCAATCAATCAATCAATCAATCAATCAATCAATCAATCAATCAATCAATCAATCAATCAATCAATCAATCAATCAATCAATCAATCAATCAATCAATCAATCAATCAATCAATCAATCAATCAATCAATCAATCAATCAATCAATCAATCAATCAATCAATCAATCAATCAATCAATCAATCAATCAATCAATCAATCAATCAATCAATCAATCAATCAATCAATCAATCAATCAATCAATCAATCAATCAATCAATCAATCAATCAATCAATCAATCAATCAATCAATCAATCAATCAATCAATCAATCAATCAATCAATCAATCAATCAATCAATCAATCAATCAATCAATCAATCAATCAATCAATCAATCAATCAATCAATCAATCAATCAATCAATCAATCAATCAATCAATCAATCAATCAATCAATCAATCAATCAATCAATCAATCAATCAATCAATCAATCAATCAATCAATCAATCAATCAATCAATCAATCAATCAATCAATCAATCAATCAATCAATCAATCAATCAATCAATCAATCAATCAATCAATCAATCAATCAATCAATCAATCAATCAATCAATCAATCAATCAATCAATCAATCAATCAATCAATCAATCAATCAATCAATCAATCAATCAATCAATCAATCAATCAATCAATCAATCAATCAATCAATCAATCAATCAATCAATCAATCAATCAATCAATCCTGATCTCCATTTGGGGCAGTCCTATCTGTTGTTTTCCTCATGATGCCGAAGCCAGAGATGGGACTGACACAGATCAATGGAAGCAACAAGTTTGTTCTAGCCCGCGCCAGAAGGCACAAACACTAGGTCTCGCCAGCAAAGCCATCCATCTTCATTATGTGGCCAAACGTTTAACTGATATTATCCAACATCCTTCCACTTTCTTATTATTATTATGACATGCCAGTTCCATGTTTTTTGCTGTTGTTTTATTGATATTCTTGTCTAGTCCACTATTTTAAATTACTTCACCTGAGTACTTGAATTTGTCAACTTTGTCCATTTGTCGAGGCACGTAACTCGTTGACTCAGAACACGAATGCGGCCATGAGTGAATACAAGGTAGCCATATTTCAGGACGTACAGTATAATGCAGCTGGCAGCTTTTGCCACGAGAGATGCGCTGCAGTGTATGAACCCACTCGCACAAATCACAGTGCACTGCACAGAACTAGGAGGTTTGTAATCAAATATCCTAGGAATAGGAAATGCAACAGGGCTGTGTTTTGACGTAGAATATGGACTGATGCTGGGAATTGTTGAAACGAATTTACACACCTTCAAGGAAAAGTAAACCCGACCAGGGTGACCAATATCTACACCCACCACGCCACTGCCTGCTCGCCCTCACGATGTTCCCAATAAGCCTACTGACGATAGACATTGATGATTTGCTAGCTACGCGGTACGGCGAAATTGGTGTCTTATCATGGTGGCGATACTGCAACCCTAGAATACGTCACTCACTTGTTGCTAAGCACATTGCCCGTTCCTCTTTACACTGTTAAGTGTTTCCAGGGATATGAGCTAACATTTTTTGATGATGAAATTCTCCGTGGTATTGGAACGTGAAGTACAGTAGCATGCAGTATGATTCCATAACGAGGATTTGAATGAAGTACACTGGTAGGTTATTATCCTCACGAGTTCTGATCACTTCCCCTGTCTTTAATCTCTACACCTTCCAGGGCGTTTCTCTGAACCTTTCCTCCTATTTCTGTATTTACGGACGAGTAATTAGCTCCTTCCTCTGTTGGAAAAAGGTACAATATGTTAAGATGTGAGTTTCTCGAGCACTCAAATGTATTTTGTTGCTCTGTAACTGGACCTGATATCCCCTTCTCACACTGGTCCACATGTACTTCATCTTGAAACAATAATCACTATCACAACCTGTTGTAAGAGGAAACTTCACATGAGCGGGTCCTCTAGTTGTGCTTGATTGTGTCAACCACCTCGCTTTCATTCTTCCTACCCGAACTCCCTTAGACAATTCTTGTCTTTTTCCGACCCCGACGCTATTAGTTTTGCAAGACCTAGGGAGTTTTTTATTCTCAGTCCCTCTGTGGCCCTTGCATTTCTTTGGCCGATGCCTTCATTTTTGGAAGTGTCGGGCCCTGCCTATTTCTTTTTCCTCTTCCTTAATGGAAGACGGTTGTCCATTGTACTTCATCTTGAAACAATAACCACCATCACGTCTCAAATTTAGGTATCTACAGCAGTGTAAATGCTTCGTTTTAACAAATATGGCCCGTTGCGGAAAAAGGGCCCAAAAGAAAGGACATGGACATTTTACACCAGAACTGAACTAAAGTGCATTTGTATGTTTTGACTTCTTGGGCCACCTATGGGTCTTCTTAACAAAACGCAGTAGTTTGAGTCTTCGCCACATAATGTCAGGAAAACTTTGTACAATTGGTAAGACAATTAGTGAAAGTTGTTAACTGTGTTTTTCACAAAATACAGTCTTCTTAATAGCAACAGTCAGTAATTAATACCTTCTGAAGTATTGCACCGAGAAGAGTGAACTGCTCAGTATCTTATAACAATTTTAGAACTACAGATATCTGAAGGTCTTAAACTCTGAGTCTACGTGGCTTTCAGAGCCACGTGTCGAAAATGCGGGCTGTCTGAGGCCCTATTTGCTCTGCAAAGAGTTTCGTCCACATGCATTGCAGTAATTCAATATTGTCGATTGTCGTGAGCAATCCGGACCAAAAACGTAATTAGTTAAAACTTGCACCAAGCCTCTTTACGTTTCTTGCGCTGAATGAGCGTTCATTCGACTCCTGGTTCGATTCCAGCTCGGCCGCGTTTAGTTAATTCGTCTAGGGTCTTTCATTTACGCATAATACAGTAGATGTCCATAAACAAGTGAGAGCGAACTCTGGGGAGGGAACTGGGTTTGTCTGGAAATAAAAAATAATGGTAAAACAACACACAAAGCTGCCCTATGACCTTCAGCTCTGTGATGATGTTAATACGTTTGTCATGTCGCGTGGTGACCTTCTTTCCCTGCTGACAAGCTGCATGTGTCATCTCTCAGCCTGTGCACTCTTCACATTGTGTGGTCGTGAACCAGGTAATACTGATAGCCTAAATAATTTGAAAGATAGGATTCGATTTTCCGCACCACTGTCACTTTATCAGCTGCTGAAGTTAGCCAATGAGATTGCTTTGCGAGGCATGGGATCTCCAGGTGAGGGGTTTGAACACACACCTCCGAGCTGTCAGCAAGTACACTGGTGTGTTTGTGTCGGTATGGCTGTCAACCCGGTCATAAGTCACGTGCACATTTAGCAACACTGCCTCGCCCACGAAGCGATCTGATTGGTTAACAGATAACATGACAACGGTGTGGTATATCGATTTATTTCTTTCATGCTCACTTCGAACAACGTATTAGTATGCCATCTGCCACCTCTGGTATAGGCACTTCTAACCACATTCTCCACAACTGATGGTCCTCTAATGACATTGAAGTATGTTTTCTTGGTTTTGAATATGTTTGTAACTTTACAGGGTTACACCTCACATAACTCGTGATCCTTTCAGGATATCGACATTATGTTTTCACTTTCGGTGACGGTTCCAAGTGTCTTAAAATCCAACTTTTCATAGTGTCAATAACTTCAATATCTTGTATGATAATGCTACTACTTTTCATTTTTAAATGGAACCACACTGCTTTCTACACATAACCTTAAACCTACATAAGTCTCAAATTCAACACCGTGATTATTTGCAAAATCGCACAAGTACTTCTCGGAGAAATGTATTCAAACGTGGTTTTTTTCTTTTTTTTTTGCCAGCTACGGGCTGCCTTGTTCGATTCGCGCTACCTATCAAACATAAGCTAGGTGTTGACATACGTTCCTTTCACAGAGTCACAGTTCCTTCTCTCTACTGTACTCATAGATACATTGTGATAAAATGTATTGTTGACCATATTTAATATCGCTGTAGGTAACAGATAAAGGGAAAGCATACCTTACATGAGACGGATTTAATAATAATAATAATAATAATAATAATAATAATAATAATAATAATAATAATAATAATAATAATAATAATAATAATAATAATAATAATAATAATAATAGTAGTAGTAGTAATAGAAACAATAATGTTATTGGGTTTACGTGCCACTAACTACTTTGACGCTTTTCTAAGACGCCGAGGCTCTGGAATTCAGCCCCGCAGATTAGGTTTGTGAAGCCTAGGGATTCTTTCATTGCCATGTTCCCTGTCATTTGTCCGTACTTCGAAAAACCGAGCCACTTCCTTTTTCCCTCCATACGCTAATTAGTGGCGATTGCCAAATTGTACAAGTTGTACTTCCTCAAATACTACTCACTTTCACTACCTTCATACTGCCACTTTTCCTACAACTTGATGGGGATGTCTTGCCGTTCATGTCAAGCATGTCGATTTGGCACAGTTTTACGGCTAGATGCTCTTTCTGACTTCAGTCATGTCTGGTTTCCAACTGTTCAACCTAACTCACGTGAGTTTCCGGGGACGATGATTAGAAAAAGACTAGGACCGGAAAGGCAGCGGTCATGACCTTAATTAAAGTAAACATAGCGTGAAAATGGAAAACCGTAGAGAACCGTCTTCAGGACTGCCGAGAGTGGGGTACATTTCCCGAACGCAAGCTAATTGCTAAGCGACTCACACCGCGCAACCACGGTTACCGTGCCGCGCAGCTAGCTCGTTCCGTTTTAATGTCACTTCAGTATAATAATGTAGTCTCATAGAACCCGCCATATATTCGTTCTTCATTTACCTGTTATCTGTCGTGTTATTAAATGTGTTAAATCATACATTTTATCATAGTGTATTTATGAGAAAGTACCTTCCTATCAACTCTGTATGTCAACAGGTAGCTCATGCTTCATACGTTCAGGGCAGTTCGCACCTGGTAAATGTTTGAATACATTACATTTTGTCGAGAAGTACTTGCTGGATTTAAAAAGTAATCACAGCGCTAAATTTGTAATGTTTATATGTAGAAAACAAGGTACCGGTAGTACCATTATCTCAGAAGACATTGACTGTAACTCCGATTATGAACCTCTACTGAAAGTGGAACAGAATTTAAATATCTTCAATCGTTCACGAGTTCCTTGAGGTGGACATCTAACCAAAGAAAGAACACTGTACATGTATTAATTTGTTTTCACCGCTATCGTTTACTGCGGAGTGGAGTTTTGTTAATATTCAGGAGATGTTTCGAGTTGTTCGTCGCGCAACTCAGAAAATATGGTTTCTTTCAGTTTAATTAAACATTTTAGAATCATTACTCGATAATTGACAATCCTAATGCTCACTTTTATTGACTGAATTTTTCTCTCTCTCTCCTTGCAGCCGTCCATCTACTAGAACGACAATGATGAGCTACTGAACTACAAAGTAGGTAAGTGGAAGACTGGATCCGATTTATTACAAGGAGGAGAACATTTTGGCGCTACTATCTCTCAATACTTGTATCAATGGCTGATCCACTGAGTCTTCCCACTCCCATGATCCGCTGGTTTGTGAGCTGCATCCTCAGAACTGCTATAAGGAATGTGCTCATTCAGGATGTCTTGGGAATCTTTCCTAGGGATTGTTGCAAGGTAGAAGATACTAAGGGACTGATGGCTGATAATACAGGGTACCTGGAGACAGAAAAGAACGTCATTGACAGCACTGTGAAATTGATTTCAAATTTCAAAACTTCGTTCGACGATATGAAGAAATTAGCAAGTGATATAACGAGTTCAACGCAAGAAATGTTACAGAGTCTTAAAGCTGTTCACAAAGTCCCTGCGGAAAGTATGGCACCGAACAAACTAGCGGAAGAGGAACTCGAGAAAGCACTCGAGAGATTGCGGGTAAAGGACGAGGAATGCAAGAAAAATCTAGAATACTTAGACGAGGTAAATAAGGCAGTTTTTGGAACAGAATATAATACCTGGTCAATTTCTTAAAGGGAAAGGAAATTTGTTTAGTGCGAAGAGTGGGGGCATGTCTTAAGTGCCTTTCCCAACATTTTGTCCAACATAGTCAGTATTCTGCGTTAACTGTATAATGGTCATCAAGAAATGTTTGAAATAAAGCACTTTCGACCTTAACCGCTTACTTTATTACTGAACTGAAGGGAGGGAATTTCTCATTTCTTGCCGTCAATACAGCCAGTTTCACCTCACGAGGAATCCATGCCAATGTGTATTGGGCCATGATTACATTACGTCACTTTGACTACTTTTACTGTTTTCGGAGACGTCAAGGTGCCAGAATTTAGTCCGTCAGGAGTCCTTTTAACGTGTCAGTAAGTCTATGGACAGGGACTGAGAGGGGAACGAAGCTACGTACTTGTGCTGAGAGGTAACTTGTCCGTACCAGTCAGTCCTTGGTTTATTTTGCGCATATGAGGTTATGTTGCTGATTCAAAACACCATTTCAATATCTATTAATTATTTTGTACGTGTTTAACTGGGTTAAAGTTATTTAAAATCCAGTTATGGCAGCCCCGGTTTTGTAATCTGGGAATAATGGGAAATGTGCTGACCACACGACACCTCGTAATCTGCAGGGCTTCGGGCTGAGAAGCGATCGCTGTTGAGCCGTGGGGTTTGGTTTTAATAATAATCGTATTAGTTTTACATCCCATGATCTATTTTTACGGCTTTTGGAGACGCCCAGTTGGCGGAATGTTGTTCTTTGACGTGGCAGAAAATCGTCGACATGAAGCAGATACCACCGGACTGAGCCACCAACTTGAGCTCTACCGCCTTAGCTACTCACTCCGGGTAACGATACTTGTAATTGCACGCTTCCGTACTTCACTCTAGGTTTTTCTCGGTGCGTGCTACATTACACTGTGCATCACTGAGCACACCTCAAGGCGTGTTGTGCAGAACACGAAGCTTAGCACTGGTGCACCATCTGGACTGTACACGTGGCTGCCATACTAGTAGGCTTTGGTTAGGTAATAGTAAAATTGTGTTTATGTAACCTGTACTGAAATATTTTTGAAGACCATGCACCAAAAGGGCTGAACCACAGATACTGTACGTGCAACTAACTATGAGTAATTCAATACCGCATCTTTTAAATTGTCCAAGAACAAAGTGAGAGTGAGTAAGTTAGGAATATTCACCATGACTATTAACACGTCAGTGTGTATACAATCCTCGATTTATTAAAAAGTGCGAAGTTTTCCTGTGATAGAGCATGATCCCTTTCGAGTTCAGGCTATCAAGGGCAAAATATTTCACATATCAATTTACTGAACGTAATTCATTAACGGCCATGTCCTTGTGTTGCAGTGCTTAGGAATGTTTAGACGTTGATCAGAAACACTTATGAAGTCGAATTATTGCAGTTATTGAATTAGATTAAATATTATGTACCCCTGATAGTATTAAGAATTCATTCACCTGAGACTAGTTACAAAGTTGATGACGAGTGCGTATACGGCGTTGATAATAGTAAGTAAATAGTGTGTTTTGAAGGGATAGCAAAGACGTTTATTGATAACGGCAGAAAATGAGAGAAATAATTTCGAGCTGTCTGGCTTGGCATGACATTAGTAGATCAATAAGCCTAAGTGGATGTTTTAAAAGTAGAAAACATCGTAAAGTTAGAACTGAATAGTACAAATTGGGCCAAAAGCTTGTTTATAGGAGGTGGAATTATGGATTCGAATAATGTTTTATAAACGCCAAACTTCTTTGAAATCATTTAAGAATAGACCAGGTAATTCTAACTGTCACGTGGGTGCCAACCCAAAATGCAGGTCAACGGTGAGGTAAAGTAACTCAAGACCCAAAATGTATAAAGGCAAGAGGCTGCGAAACATGAGCCAAGTCCTCCTCAGAAGGTAACGTACTACTTTAGTAATATTTCTTGCTTCTAATCTTGAATAGTTTGAATAGTTTAATCTTCTATTCTTACTAATATAAGGGGCGATCAAAATGTTTCCGAAGCCATTCAGACAGAATCGCCACGAGCACTGAGGCACTCATTCTACCGACACACCAGGTGTCCTGCTGCACGTCCTCGTCCGACAGGAAGCATCTCTTTGAGGGACCGCGCCCGCTTGTTGAGGCTGGCCTCACAGATCGACCGGCGACCATTCCACAACGGTGGTTCTCGACCGACATGCTGCCATACACAATCTTTATTCTCCGATGGATGTCCACCGGTGTTTGTCCTTCGGTAGCTAAGAACAGAATAACAGCACGTTGGTCCTGTTTGGACGCATATGTCGCCGTAGTTCACGCACCTCGGCACGACAGGACTGCCACACTAATCCCTTTGGCTACATGTCCGTGCTTATATACCCGCATAGGAGACGCCCTATGTTACATTTCCGGTGCAGCAACGCCCTCAAGGTGAAAGTTTTTTTTATCACGCCTTATACATCTTTAAGTTGACTGAAAGTCGGTTTTGTACTTACTGTAGTAGGATTTTAGAATCACATTTCGTGGTATTGTTGTGTTATGTTCCTTTAATCTCTTTTGTACTGTTGTGATGCGTTGGTGTGGCTATTGCTAATCTACTGCAGAACTCTGGCTACTGTGTGTTAACCTGGTTTCCGTTTATCGTATGGCTTTCAGTGCCTGGGGTGACCGAGGACATCTTTGGGTTACGTGACACCTACGGCTGACTTCCGCTTCTCTGTGGGAGATGATGATGATAATGGAGTGAGGCATATGGCGCTAGGGATGCTGATTTGTGCCTTGCGCTGTGAAGGTTGCATCAGTAACAATGTGTTATGTATAGTCTGTTACCGTGCATGAAGTGGCCCTGCTGTGGCTAACACTGGTGACCTCGCACACTACCCACATTAAAAACCATGCGATAAATAAATAAATAAATAAATAAATAAATAAATAAATAAATAAATAAATAAATAAATAATAACAAGAGCAATCCCACCGCTACAAGTCGACGTGCTGTTAGATAAAATGTATGAGGATCTTGGAAAGAGAGCGTGCTCTTTGGGGCAACGTACCTGTCTTCTGACAAATAAAATGTTAAAATAAAGGTTACATTTTTATATTCAGTGCATGTAACTAAAGAAATGAGGGAAAGACACACATAAATAATGATATTAAGCAGATATCGAAACCATCTCCTCAAAAGTGAACACCGCACAGTGAAATGCTACAAATTGAAATTTAAAAGTATTTAGTAAGTCCACTAAGCTGTAAAGAGAACGAAGACAATTAGTACTGTCGCAACAGCGGCAGAATCGCAAGCTTCAGCAATAGAATGTTCGCGTGCTTTGGGATGGTGCTTGGTACTTTCGGAAGTGACCGTGGCTAATAATGTACTGTAATGTCCGCGCTTGCGCAGCTGATCCCAATGAGACTTGCCTGAGGTACACCGAGAGCAAAACGTTTTAACAGGAACCTGATTTCCTCGAAGTCATATGTCTACTTTTATCGTATCTGATGTAAAAGTCAGTAGTTAGATACCCTAAGCTAGAGTGGTAATGGTTGGAAGGTGAGGAAAACTTCCACAAGTGGATACAGAAAAGTGCGTTCAACTTGTCAGTAACAACGTGTTACCGTACATGAAGTGGCTAACACTGATGCCGCCGTTACCAAGTGGACTTGAGACATATGTGGTTTCAGTCCTCTGTTTCGAAACCCGGGGAACCACGTGGCTTGATGGGCAGTGGTTTCTAGGTAGCAGTGAGTGAAGATCAGAAGATTACTACCTCCAAAGGACAAAGGGGTGCTACAATAGTCCTGATCGTAACCACATCACAGGCTGCGTGAACACTACAAGGGCTTCCGACTGTAGAAGCACACCGCTCCCTCTGTTACACACCTGAGGGACATAGCCCCTGTTTCTAGGCAGTTCTCCTTAGTTCTACTACGTACAACCCGTGACTGTAGTGTATATGATATAAATACATATAAAATAGGCCTTGGTTGGTGATGGTAATGTGAAGTCCTCACATTGAAGAGCCATCTGGCTGGAAAGAATGGCAGCTTATTTTCCTTCCTCTATCAGCCGTCAGAAAAAGCTTTACCACCCAAACTGGAAAGAAGAACTGCTGTTTTCCCTAAAATATTGACTGACTTCCCCTTCAGTTAATCTTCAGTTTGAGGACAGTGCCCTAGCGCCGCGTGTGAGTCAATATTGTAATGTCCTTATTATGGCGTGAAGGGAGACTCTTTTGTAATGAGGGCACGTAAAAGAACTCCTGCTGCACTAAATTCCGGCAACTCGGCGTCTCCGAAAGCCGAAAAAGTAGTTAGTCGGACATAAATATAATAACATTATTATCATTCTTTTCTAATGCTCGCCATATGATAGGCGAGCGAGGGGAAAGGTCAGGACGCAGGGCAGATATGCTAGATATTTGTTATACTGGTTCTAACTAAACTGTAAAAGTGTATTTACTGTAATCCTTCCTAAACCTTCACCCTTAAACTGAGATAAACTTTAGGCAGCGGGAGACACACACACACTGTAGAATGTTTGGTTATTTTCCCATAGATTGTTGCTGTCAGCCAGATTTCTCAAGATATACTTATCCAGAAAAGAGCATGAGGTATAGTAATAGAATCCCCTATAACAGTCCACTGAAGATCTTCTTTATCAAGACTGTTGCGAACGCGCAGAAAGTACATGCAGAATCCGATAAAATTCAGCTCAGATGCGATGTTCACAAATATGATAAAAGTCTTGTTAACCAAGTGGATGTACCTCGTTATAGACCACAAAAGTCTGGTTAAAGCTATTTCATTATTCTGTTAAAAAGTTATAAACTATCATCCGACCTCAAGAGACTACCATTCAGCACTCATAAATAAGCTTACAAAGTGGATAATGAAGCAGAGAAAGAATACTTGAAATTAATGAGTCATATACATACAAATGGTACGAAAGTTGTTATTCATAGTTTGTCTATGCACATATTAGGTTTTATATTGTTTAGGTATGTTGCGCACAAAGTCCTCTAGAATCTACGATAATTATACCCATTACCATTTCTGTTGTCTGTGGTATATGTTGCAATATGGCCGACACGAACGAAGTGGCAGCCAGGCGGTGCAACCGGCCAGACTGGGCATGCCCAGCGACACACAAGGTTTCGAGGCACGAATAAGGGAGAAACGTTCAATTGAAACCAACAACGGAGTTAGCAAATCGTGTTATTTTATGATTTGTTGATCAAATACCGATTTTTAAAAACCGTTGTGAATGCAACTTAATACGTAGAAAATTTAAATCTCCATGGCAGTTGGAACATTAGAATGCAGGCAATTATAAAACTGACGGAATTAACAAACTAAGATAACATTTACGAGTGGAGATTTTAATATTATTACTGTAGTATTATTGTTATTGTCTATATATTAAAAGAGTTTACTAAAAACCGCTTTGGCAAATCCGTCCGTCCATTCTACTGGACCGATTTGTTCATTTTTGTTTTATCTCTCCTCAATTAGCTGCCGGTGAGTTGTGAGATATTGGCAGGTGTCTAAGTTGAGCCAACTTTCAGTAATCATAAAATTAAATAATTAAATGATCACTTCAATAACATTGGAGGCGAAAGCTTATCCTAAACCACAATACGTGCGTTTGGTGTTGTACAACGCTTGTTTTCCTTGGCAACCGTAGAGAGGTGTTGTGTGAACTGCGGCAAATAGTTCGCATTTTGTGATTTGCCATAGCATTCTATAGTGCGTGCTGTTGCAATGGCTTACGGTCGAGTGCAGTGTGGTGTGTATGACATGGCTGAGCATAGTGGAGGTGACAAATTGCCTGATCCTTCTCAACTACAGGTTGAAAAGGAAGATGATGCCTCAGTATCTAATAATTCTCAAATATCCAATTCTGATTCTTGAAATATGGCTGAATCCAGTGATCAAAACCTCTCTGATCCTCCTCCTCATTCCTCCGCATTCAAGTACACATTATGGCCCATATACTGTATATGTGGGACCCTCCACTCCACAAAATATTGGTCATTTGCACCCGATGGTTTTGGGATGCATATTCCATGAAAATAATCTATGTGCAAAATACAAAACCCGAAAAGGACGTAACCGACTTCTGGTTGAATTCCCATATGCTGTGCAAGTCAGTGACTTCTTAAATAATCCTATTCTAACTACTATGAAAGCCAAAGCATTTATACCAAGTTCAAATATCATGCGTGTGTGTATCATCCATGATGTTGAAAGAACACTTACAGACTCCGAAATTCTAAAACACTTAAAATCAATGATCCCGATCAAATCCATATAACGCATCAATCTTCAACAAGGTAGTACAACAAGTACATTAAAGTGGTATTTCGTGGACAATCGCTACCTCAACGTGTTTCATTGTATAGAGTTTATATGCAAGTTGAACCGTTTGTTTTTGCCATTATAATATGTCGAAAGTGCCAAAGGTATGGCCACAGAGACAAGAATTATCGATCCAATACCAGCAGATATGGACACTGCTCACTCTCCCATTCTACCGGTGATTGTACAGAAACAGTCCTTAAATGTGTCATTGTCAAGGCCTCCATATAACTGGAAATACAGCATGTCCTGAACAAGAACATCAGCTTCGGATTAAGAAAATCATGAGTACTGAGAACATATCCTTTAATGAAGCCCTTTCGAAGCTCCAACCCCAAGGTTTTTCTCCTGAGCGACATCCGCAACACTTTCCCCCTCTACATCTCCCTCGCTAGCAGAACAGCCACGAACGTTCGTGTCATCATTCTTGCATTATTGAGTCGCCTTATTTCACCGAACCGTGTCTGTCTGCCATTGTTGATTCTCCGCATTATCATTGCCTGTCGTTACGTAACTGTTGTATTATTATTATTATCTTATCGCGTGTGGAGTCTGCCTCTGGATGCCGTTGTGTTCGGATCTCTATTGTTGTTGCTCTCTTACGAGTGTGTATTTGATTACTAACATTTTGGTATTACCTGACCGGTTCTCTCTTGAAGTGTACGGCATATGAACGATGACTTCTCGTTACTTTCTGTTTGAGTTTAAGATTGTTGGTGTTTAATTTTACTATGCTATATGGTTCTATTTCTGGGGTATGCTATGCGAGCGATTTTTTTCGTCAGATTGGTGATTCATTTCGTGCGACGCATTTTACATTTTTCTTTTTCTGGAATGCGTTCGGTGTGGTAAACCCTCTTTTAAAAATGGTCCTTAGACGATTTATTTATTTTAAGTGTAGATAGCATGCAATATGGTACATTTTAAGTTTATTCAAGGAGCTCCTTTCTTAGTTAGGTCTCTAGGGTTATTGTTTCGATTTAAAAGATTATATTTTCTTAAACGTTGAACTACTCGCATTTAGCTCAAGATTATGTATTTATTTATTTCAGTTAAGAGATATTATATTTAATTGTTAAAACCTCACCTTTGGTTTCATAAGATTATTATTTTAATTTAAAGGCTCTATATTTAACCAAAAGATGATTTAATTGTTTTATTTGCTTAAATTTCTAATTTCATTTCCTTATTACTAGATAAAATTGATTTTATTTCACAAATTTATTTCCTGCTAAAGATGTAAAGTTTTGTATAGTTTATTGAATTAATTATAGTAGTTTTATTTAGAAAAGGGTGTACAATTTTTTCTTGTAGATGCTTGTTCTGGTTTCCTTGTTGATCCCACCCCTTTTAGATCCTTAGGAAATGGGTCCCTTCTGTTCAATATTCACTCTTTCACATTTATTTTTATTTTTTCTCTGTTTTGGTAGCATTTTGATTTTGTTGCTTGTTTGTTGTGATACGTGTCAGTGTGCGTTCGCTTAAAATTGTGATGCAGCAACCTTCAGTCAGTTTATAGAGACTCAACTCCATTTAATACCGTATAACCTGTTAACATATGATTCGCTCTGAAATATCTTAATCCGCTATATCAATATTTACCACACTTTTAAGGTCGTTAATACCCCTCAAATACGGCAAACTTGCCATCTGCGATAGTGGGATAATGAATGCCATCAAATAATACAAAAGCGTGAAAGATTATTTCGACTTTATCGAAAAAACTTATCGCCTCACAACTATTTCACTTTAAAAAACCATATTGCTTCTTCCAGACGAGTTTTTAATGTCAAGCGAGGAGAAGCGTGGAAGAATGTTATTTCATATACCGGTAACGCAACTCTGGAATGCTGTTCGATCACTCACCGATGTATCCCAACATGCAGTACCGCCTACTGTGCTCTCACACCAGACTGTGTAGTACTTGTTATTAACTTTTCACATAGTGCATGCAATAGTTATTCTTTTGTGTTATTACAATCATTACACTCCATTAACTAGAAGCAGTCTTACCTAAATCTTCTCATTCCCTACCCGGCCCTGATTATATAACGTACAGAATGGTTCATTTGTTACCTCCGGAAGCAAAAACAGGGTGCTTATTAATTATTATAACAATATATTGTCTATACTCACAACACCCTAACAATGAAACGACTTTTTCCTTGCGCCTATACTTAAACCACATAAGATAACCTCCGATGTTCACAGTAAACGCGGAATTGTCCTCGGTTCCTGCCTTAGGAAAATATTCCTTAAAATATTATTACAGAGATTTCCATGGGTGCTAGAGTACCATCAAATTGTCCCAAAAATCGCTATACGTTTTTAAAGGTCGTAGCTCACAAGATGCGGTAAACACCTTTGTACTCGATATCCTTTCTCAGATCACCGCTATCACACTAGGTCGTGCACGAAGGCAGTTCTCCAAGGCAACGCAAATTAAACATTTGCCAGATAAGATCGCGAGGCAAGCTGCCTGAATCAGATCGCCATTTTGTTTAACAGAAGCCACCACAGGGTTTTAACAAGTTAAACGACTAACACAAATTCTTTTATCACATTACGAAGAGCAATTCTCGGAAGTTAAACAGTCAACACGGCCTTTTAACCACAAGAATATCACTCAAGGAAGTTATCAAATATAAACAATAAATACCTGAAGACTGGTGCATCTAACATAAACTTTCATTCAAGCACAAGTGTTTTTTAATAAGTGCCTTACCATAGACACTTCAGAATATTTTAAGTGTGTTTATTAAAAACAAAGTGTTTAACAGCACCATAGACGCGAATTTTAATTAAGTTATTATTTTCTCACAAATGCCTGAAGATTGTTACAAACACGAACTTTTAATCACGCCAACTAATTTTATCAAAAAGAATTTTACCATAGACGCTTTTAAATATTTTAAATATGTTTTTCATCATTTAAGTTTTTTAAACACAATTGTAAACGATACTGTAATTTAAGTATCATTCACATAAATCTCCTTACCCCCAAGCCCCCCCCCCCCGATCTTCCAATTCATTTAAAGCATCTAGAACAATAGTTTTTGGATTCCCATGGGATATAGTTATAAGATCCAATGTGCTTGCTTTTAAATGTTATCATCTAAGATTTTTTATATACAGCTGAAGATGACCACTGAGTGGTCGAAACATGTGCTGTGTTTGTTAATGTATTTTTAAGTTTGCCAAAGGCAAAAGAAATAAAGTATCGATTAGTTGGCTTTTTAGATTAATTTGTTGATGCCACATAACGGTAATAAAAATCCGGGCACTTTACATGGATACCGTGATTCTGTTTTGCGAACGCATATCCCACCGTATTACAAATTTTCCTACGCCTGCTTCATGCATCGTCCTAATATTATCTTACCCGCTGCTTCTAATCACTGCCTACCTCAACGTAAACAATGCTCACTAGCACCAGTACAGAAAAAATTACGTGTTAGCACTTTAGAAAGTGATATTGATATATACACGGATGGCTCAAAGTCGCAGAATGGAGTTGGAGCGGAATTTTATGCCACTAAAACCCAGTTTTCACAGCAATTTAGATTACCCAACACCTTTTCCACTTATTCTGGTGAACTTCTTGCGATACGTCAAGCCCTTATTTATGTCAAACAGCACGCCTTTGCCAAAGCAACCATTTGCACTGATGCTATGAGCGTCTTGCAATCACACCCTTCCTCCTCATCCTAATTGACTTGGTATCATTATAACGTAAAACATCTTATCTTTACACAGGACCACTCAGGGGTATACACCACACTCGTTTGGTTGCCAGCGCATAATGGCATCCAGTGGAAATAAACAGGCAGATACTTATGCAACGCAAGCAGCACGATTTCCACCTCCCGCCTTCCATATAGCTATCCCCCCTCAGATTGTATCTCACATATTAAAGATACGGCCCATCATGAATGGTAAACAGAATGGTACAATACTACAAAATACAAAGGAAGATCGTACTATCAACCGCAAACTCTTACTCCTCTAAAACATAGGTTTTTGACGGGTCAGTACTGCCGACGACATATTACCAATATTATCCGTCTACGTTTTAACCAAGACCTTACTTCCCAATAAAAATACCGATTTCATCTGACGCCTCAGCCCTTTTGTGAACGTGGTAAGCCCGACGTAGATGCCAATCATATTATTGTCCAGTGCCCATTCAGCACGACAAAGTTTTTACACCGCCTTGTACAGTTCAAATTTTCAAATTTAATTACTACAATTAACATATTATTTGATTATTTCAACCTCACTTTATAAATCTATAAAGTATTAATCGTTCAATTATTCGTATTTATACCCTCCTGGCTCCCTTTGTGTATACAGCATAATTTTTTTGTATTTATGATGACTATCCACCAATTGTGATATGTTTCACACTAGCCTTAGGAGCTGCCCACTACGCGTCTCTTACCCATCGTGTCACATACAGTTACAATCATTCATCATGTCAATAGTTCGTATCCGTATCCACAGACCCCATTATTTTGTGCATAAAGCAGTGTTACCCTTGGATATATATACATTTTGTAGCGGGAGGAATAAGGGCATGAGATTCAACCAAGGGGTGAAGAGACGTACACGCTGACCGAAATAATAGTTGATTTTAAAGACAAAATTTATTCAATTCATTTCATGCATTTTTCCTATTATTTGCTTGATCAAAAATGGTTTAATAAACGGACTCACTTTCGTCTTGAAGTTTTAATATCAAATTAATTGTGACGAATGCCTGTCATTCAAAAATAAATTTCATTTCAAAGTACAATCTCTTCCTTTTCTTTCCTGAACTCGTTTGAACTATAGGAAAAGAGGAAAATATTTAATTAATGTAAATTAAGTTTCCTTCACTTGATTATATGAAAAATATCCCTAGAACCTTTTCTAAATATTTAATACTTGAAATTGTGAAAGTCTCCTCTAGAGTCTCTTTAAATATTTATCACTTAAAACTTGTTAAAATATCGCAAAACAATTCATCTTACAAAGTTCGGCCTTATTGTTTCTTTACGAATTGAAGTTTAAACACTGTAATAATACTGCTAGAATCTTACGACTCCATGTAAGAGTAGATAAATTGTTTAATCACCTGCCATCCAGAATCGCTGATTCTAATATTCAAACAATGAAAAGTTAGTCTTGTGGAATTTTAAAAATAGTCTGATAAACACTCACATCTGGAACTCAGGGTGTGCGGTTCAGCGAAGAGCATGTTTACGTCCTTTGTGTCATAGTTTCTTGTTTGTCGTCGATTGTAAAATTGCTCCTTGACCTTTTCGAAAAGTATACTATATTAGTTAACACCACCTAGGTGTCCTTTACACCAACTAAGGAACGGAAGCCATGTTGTGTTGGTATTCATGTGTCGTGTACTGGCAGTATGATATTCAACGTTTAAGTTATTCTTTGTTATTGTGCGTGTCAAACAGAAGGTAACGAACAATTGCCTGACGTCTGTGTGGGAAATAAGGTGACGTTAAATTCATTGAATTACTTCTCTGTGAGAAATGTCATTCGAGGATTCACGGAGTTTACGCTGGCATCTCTGCGTGGAAGTTTAAGTTCTTACTAGCGCTGCTGACTCGTGGTTGTGTCCATCGTGCGAATGAATAAAACTGTCCTATCTGCGATAAATTCGTTAAAGGTACGAAAGGTCTTTGTTCTCATTGGTCTCAAAATCATCCTGATAAGGTAGAATAACACCCACGGTATCCCCTGCCTATCTGAATTTTGGAGCGTGCACTGGCGACCAAAGGGCTCTCAGCTAAGTCCTGGCATTGCTTCCACTTACTTGTGCCAGGCTCCTCATTTTCATCTATCCTGTCCGACCTTCCTTGGTCAACTCTTGTTCTTTTCCGACCCCGACACTATTAGGGTTGCGAGGGCTAGGGAATCCATTTTCACGCTCTTCGTGGCCCTTGTCTTACTTTGGTCGATATCTTCATTTTTCGAAGTGTCGGATCCCTTCAATTTTTCCCTCTGATTAGTGTTATATAGAGGTTGGTTGCCTAGTTGTACTTCCTCTTAAAATATTAATCACTACCACTTAAAGGAGATGGTGCGATAACGCCATCACGGGATTCCTTTTATGAGGAACCGGCTTCGTGTAAGAATAATGTACATGATGTGACCGTATCGGCACAAGTAATATTTATTTCAAGTGATATGCTTGGTAAGGAAGCAGGCAGCAAGCTTTCTTTGTGTGGATGTTGGGAGTAGCATCAGGTTGTGCAATAGGACGCCCGCCAGAGAGGCGCCTCACACGCCCACTGGGTGGCTTAAAGAATCCCCGAACTAGGCACACGTCATAGAAGAAGCAGCAGAAGAACACTATTTAGCGACTCCATATTGAAAAACAAATGCCAGCGTACAGCGATGCCAGAGCGATTGGGCCAAATTTAATGTGTTTTCGGCGTAAATAAGGCTTGATTAACAAAACTGCATCCGTCAGAGCAGTGTGCAGAATTTTGGTTGAATTATGAAGTCAGGAGTTCTGATAGAAAATACTCTCCAAGCGAAAGGCGTTGGTAAACAACTTATATAACTGCGTTAGCGCACGGACGCGATGGCTGAAACCAGATGCCTTTGGGGATTCACCTTTTCCCCTCCGATGTTATAAATTAATTACGGCAGATCCGCCGAACATAATCAACTCTGCATGGCATAGCGCACTTGTGCGTAACATAGTCACACAATCTAGCGTATTGCTGATGTCAACATGCTGGTTTATCCAGGAGAGATAAAAATCAGAGCGGGGACAGGGCACTCTTGCCACCCCTATTCCCAGCTTTGCTATAAGTTGTTGCAGTTTCTCGGGGGAGTCAGTAGTCGAGAACGAGCTGCAGAAGGTGGAACTACGGGCTTTCCGCGAGCAAGGTCTACCTCTTCTTTGTCTGAATAACTGACACAAAGACACGGGAGTGAAGTTTTAAAAGTGTTTTCCAGTGTGCAGTAATAGTAGGAAATGTAACTATATGACAAAGGTATTTGTGCGACATCCGATCGCGAAGTAAACTCTGAATATTTGTCATTATGTCTTAGGTAGTGACTGTAAAAGGCTGATGTCTGTAGCAGTAAGGGAGCTCATCTTTCGAGGAGTCTAACTTTGGGATTTGGCAAACTTTGTTTCAAAAGAAAATCAGATCGTGTGAAGAAATACTATCAGTTTTAAATCCATGTAACATTGAGAGCAGGATTTCCGGAACAGATTATCACACTAAGTAACGGGGAATGATAAGTACAGGATCTGAATGATCTGGGCAAGAAATTAGGAGAAGGACGGCTGATATAAGTCACGGAAGTAGGAGGCGATAGACTTGGGAAGGAAGAGATCATGAATTTTCAACTCGCCTAATTTAAACGAAATATACTAGCTGAGATATGCATAATAATTAGCATCACGTAACTTGCATCGGTCTAGAACGATAGAGGGGGAGTTGGATGGTGTCGAGTGATCAACAAATGTGCAAGATTGTGTAAATATAATTGCAGCGATTTGTTGACCAGGAAGATGGATTACTCCAGCAAAGTCATCAAACTCCTAGAACCCGGGACTGCACGAGCCAGCGACATGGAGTGAGCACCAATGGCAGGCCCCCGAAACTTCCCCTTTGTAAATAGAGTGAATGTAAAGTTAGGGTTAATGATGAGGTAATTGATAGGATAATTACCTGGAGTGGTCGGATGACCCTTGTTTAATTTGATTTTTGTAAGTAGATATGGGAAGGAAGTGAACCAGGAAGGATGTATAAAGTTTGGGACCCCTTTTAGAAGCTGCATGCGCATGCTATATTATATATTTTTGTTATGAGTGCTGAGAAAGATTTGAGGGGGAAATAAGTAGAAATTTGAACAGGTTAATGCCGTAAATTTTACTCTGCTTGACTGCATAATACGAGCAGGGATTAGCAGGTGTCAGGATCATTAACATGTGCCTATACAGAAGTTAATGTGGGGTAGTGACAGCACTAAATTCATAAAAGTAGAGGCAGTAGTTTGTTTTGCATGCTAGTGTATAAGTTTGGCTGTAACTGAAGATGTTCGAGAAGATATGTGCGGAGGTTCAAACCTGGTCCCCCTACACATTAGCTAGGCTAATAAAGTAGAGATTTTTTAGTTGAGTTTGATCATGTCTGTATAATATTAATATTATTATTATTATTATTATTATTATTATTATTATTATTATTATTATTATTATTATTATTATTATTTTCTTAAAGTGATTTGATCGGTGTTTTTATATCGATACATTTCAAGCAACAGGTTAGAGGATTATTGTTATTATTATTATTATTATTATTATTATTATTATTGTATTTATTTTCTGAAAGTAATTTGACCGATGATTTTATACCGATATATCTCTAGTAGTAGGGTAGTATATGACAGGTACACAATCTCGCCTCAAGGGAGAGATTAGGGGACATTGTTCTTTGGGTTAAAGGCTGACGTAACTGTGGTAAAAACGTACGACGGAAGAAATGTATGGTTGAACCCCAGACTCCTGGAGAGATGACGGGATTTTTGGTATAAGATAGCGGCTTAATTTGAGAAATGATTCTTGGACATAATGATAGTATGAGCTGGTTCGAGCAGGTGTACCCTGCATTAGCTCAATTGTATGATTTTGTTGACTCGGTTACTGCCGACATTGAGTGCGTTAAATGCTCTCTCGCCGCTGTGCGAAGGGAACGTTCACAATGAGTGATTTATGGCCCCAGAATGGGAAGGTCCTTGTGAGAGGGCAGCTGAGGGAAGTCGCTTGGCCGATAAGTGTTTCTTTTTAAGACGGTGCAGTCTTCTGTGAGAATAATGACAGAATATTTACGTAATTACCACACACGATCCACCAGCCATGATCTAAAGCCAATGTAGGAATTTATGACTGTCCTCTTCATGATTAGACTAATTAGGGCTTGATTACAGGACCCTTGATGGAGACGACCAGAGTCTCAGGTTCGAACCTCGATAGAGCACAGAAGGGACCGATAGCCCGCTCAAGTAGCGGGTGCTACGAGATGAAATACAGCCATTTATACTTTGTGTTGGTGTATAATATGTGTTTCTTTTTTCAGAGTGTGATATTGTTTTGTGATAAGTACTGTTCTGCGCGAATTTAGACTTCGTGAAATTTCACTGGTAGTTGTTGGAAATGGCGGGTTCGTTGTCGAGCCTGTGTTCGTGTGATTCTTATTTCAGTTGTCTTCCAATTGGTGAAAACGCGTAACCTTATTTTCTTTTCCATGGTTTACGTAAAACATATGTTATTTCTCCCGTATACTTTTTATTCACGTATAGATACTTGGTGGCGGTAGATATAAGATAAATGACCACTCCGGGGTAGTTGAATAGTGTAAGTAAATTTTATCTTAATGATGTGGGATTCGGTCCCAGGGGATACTGGCCTTTGGAGGAAAATGGTTCATAATTGTAACTGTAAATAGGTGATCTGTGTTTTATTTTATTTTGTGTAACACTCAACAGTTTTGATATCCAACGGGTGATAGGCAGACAAAACCGAAGGTATGAACGTAGTATGTCTACGAGAATGGTCATCCCTCGGGGATGTATATCAGGTATCCATCAGATTGTTAGTTCGGATGGAAGTCCTCTTTCATTTGAAATATTCTTAGGAACTGTGGTCATCCACATAAATATTCTTATGGAATGTGGATGAGGTTTAGCTGATGGATGGTAGCACGGATTTTACCGTTGCTAAGTATTTGTATTCAACTTGTCAATTTATATTAGTTTACCAAGAATGTCATAGTGTGTATAGATTTCAACGAGCGCCTTAGTAAATTTGGAAAACTTATTTGTGCTTATTCTTTGCCGAAAACAAGCATCCAAAAACCTCTTCCGTTCATTGTAGGCCTTTAAGTTAGTTTAAGTTTGATAGCCTCTACATGCCGCGAACGGTCTTCGACCCTGAGGAGTCCGTGTTCAGACCTCAGGAACGGGAGAGTGGCTTTGACCTGGCCGTGCTGTATGGCCGATAACTCCTCATGTGAGTGGATTAATGATACAATCCCAATGAGGGGAAATCGGCACAGGCCGAACAGGTCCCTTGACTATCGACTCCCGTGGAGCATGGTCCCATGTGTTCGTGACCCGAAAGGGTTGGTTTTGGTGTCACATGGTCCCATGAATCATGGGGCACGGTGGGAAAGGTCCCAATATGCTACGTCGTATTCCGAATGATGCTAGGTATTTCTCGCCAAAAATTTATGTCACGTAATAGAGTGTTGCATTTCAGATAATACAGAGGATGGCTTAAGAGATATAAAGCTACATCTCTTGTATCCAGTTTTAAACATAACTTAAAAAGAATTTAAATTGTCATCTCTTATAAAGTGATACCACTAATCAAAATTCATATTGTAGAATATTTTATTGATATTGATATTTTATTGATCTACAGTTCATTTTTGGAAGGTGTTGTCTGCAAGTTAGAATTCATCCACGATAACCTCTGCTTGTCGTAAGAGGCAACTAAAAGGGGGCGGAATATCTCCCGGTATAAGGAGATCCCCTACACCAGATGCCAACAGTCTCCTTAAAAGTGGATAAGCGGGTGTAGGTCTGGGCACTCTATTGTTCAAGGGGCAAACATTTGCCCCTAAAGACGAGGAACCAAGTGTTGGTCAACAGCAGTAGAATGCAGAAGGCAACGGGAAACCACTGCATTAAACGTCCTGAAGGACATCCCTATAAATTCACATAACATGGGTCGGAAATTAATATCCGGAGTTTCAATTCCCCAATCGGATCTCCGGGAGGGGGGGAGGAATGTTGCGAACATAGTTGCGAAAGATTGTGTACCTGACAGTGCTAGGAAAATCAAAATCTTTGACAAGAAATTACGCGTTGCTCGAAGTTTGTATATGAGCCACAACTGCGAGGAAACTTCCTGCAACCAAACAACCAGAACATGGAAAATAAGCAGTGCCCAAAATGTGCCAAATGTGCCATAACCCTGACAAAGGACGAAAACACCTTCAGCTGTGAACTCCGGTTCCACAGAGAATGCACTACGCTCACAATAACAGAGTACAACGCTCTAAAGTCAAAGAAAGGATCCCTGTTATGGATATGTGAAACATGCAGAAACCGCCTAAAAACCTACGGACTGAAGTCTGGAACCTCAGAAGATCATGAGACAAGACAAATCGCGCTTGAAAATAAACAAACATGCGATGAAATCAAGGAAAAGCTTAATGAAGAAAACGAAGATCTAATGAAGAAAATGACACTCATCCTGGAAACGCAACTTCAGCAAGCAGACATTTTGTAGAAACAACTGGAGACACAGCAACCACAAGGACTGAGGCTACCAACTTTAATGTAGACAATGAAGTAGTCCAAGAAAAACACCAAAGACCTCAAAAAGGGAAGAATCACTGCCCAGGAAGGATTGGCCCCGAAACCACCACAAGTGGAGTCAAATAGCCACGAACAGAACATTCGAGTAATTGAAGACTTAGGCCCGGTTTCATCAACACATGTTAGTACTTAACAAGGTGTTAAATCATTTTAACATACGATTTAAGAAAATTTGCGTTTCATCAACAAATGTTAACATTAACAAATGTTAAACTGTGTATTAAAGTTAACATCAGCCATTTCCAATGTTAAATGGCTAACATTAGCATTTAGCAACCTGTTCCAAAATGGCTGCTGTGAATCTCGCTTTCGAGGCGGAATTGCTCTATTTAGATCTTTTACAAAACAATCCTGATCGAAGAAGAGTTCAGCGACGTAATGACTGAAAATTTGACGGATCCGAAATTTCTTCATAGATACAGGTTATGGAAAACAGTCGTTGCTAAGGTTGTTGACGAAATTCAAGTGAGGTTAGAATATCCTACGAAGAGAAACTTACCTCTTTCTCCAATGTTGCAGGTACTGATAATATTACGAGTTTTTGCTACTGGTTATTTTCACATAATGGCCGGAGACAATGCTGGAATTTCTAAAGCCGCTGTTAATAGAGTTGTTGGTCGAGTGTCTGCAGCAATAGCATCCATGAGAAGGAGGTATATAACATTCCCTTCAGTAGAAGAGCGTCAGCAAATTATCCGCGACTTCTATGAAATAAGCCGTTTTCCTGGTGTTTGTTCTACGTGCAATAGATTGCACACATGTAAGAATCCAATCACCTGGAGGCAATTGGGCCGAAATATATCGTAATCGAAAGGGATTCTCTGTTAATGTTCAGGTGATTAGTGAGCCTAACCTCCAAATCAGGGATATACTTGCTAGGTGGTCTGGTTCTGCACACTACAATACAATATTTAATGACTCCCATATCGGAGCACAGTTTGAAGTGGGACAATTAACGAAGTGATTTTGTTAGGTGACAACGGATACCCGCTAAAAAAAGTATCTGTTTACCCCATTGAAACCCTCGCGGACTTTTCCCGCGCCTTTTCTTTTCTTTTATCGTCAAGCCATCTGTGCGCTTGCACTCAATAACTTATGTATATATATTTACTAATTCAATTCACAACTCTTTTTCGAAGGAGGAAAATTTAGAACTACGATTCCGTTTCACTTCACGCACCATATTTTACAGCTGTGCTCAAACAAAAGCGCATCGGAGCGCGCTGTAAAACAGCATGTTCGTACCACTGCCTCCTTGATTCGCACCAGTTCGCAATATTGGGAGAGTTAACAGTCGATTAGTTAACATTTCACAAGAAAAGTTTGATGAAACGCAAGAAACCTAACAAGATGTTAAATTTCTAACTCCGGATTAACTAACTACTTGTTAGTATATATTTAACATGTGTTGATGAAACCGGGCCAAAGAAACGTCATCTGATAACACCGAAGAGGGCACTTGGACGGAGGTTGTCAAGCGAAACCGGCACCGTAGACAGGTTATCATAGGTTCGAGAAAGGCTGATGAAACTAGCAACCTAAGAGCGGCTAATAGGACAGCCTGGTTGTATATAGGCAAACTTCATCAGAACACGGAGAGAGAGGATATTATTAAATTCCTTAGAGATAACAATTTATCTGATGACACTATTTGTGACCAATAGACACTAAGGGTATAAAGAAGGCGTTTCGAATTGGTATTGGCTTCGACCACCTAGGAAAAATAAATAACCCAGAATCCTGGCCAGGGAGGATTTTGGTCAGGAGGTATAATTTTCGACCCCATAAAGGCTCGGGTATAATGCTCTCAACCAAATCCTGATAAGGACGACAACGTTTTGCCTACATCAGAGATTAAACAACTATTATGGAATATTGAAGGACTGCTGAGCATGACAAACCCTCTAGAAGAAATGATACAGGAATCTGATATAATAATCCTGGTGGAAACATTTTTAACGCATGCGTAGCAAACTAGTAGACATTATTCAACACTCGTCATGGCAGAAAAATCTCCAGTAGGGAGGCCCAAAGGAGGCATTGCATATCTGTTCACTGATCAATTCTCACCATTGAGTGTACAATACAGATCTACGAACGTTTTAGGAGTTCGAACCAAGCCGTGTGTATGTGTATGTGTATGTGTATACTTCCAGCCAGATTTCTCATCAACTGAGATTATTGAGGAAGTCAGTAATGCTTTATCTGTGACTGCTAGGGATGATGCCATTATCCTTGCCGGAGATCTAAATTGTCGCATTGATACAGAACATTGAAAATCAACAGAAGTTTTGGACTTCTTAGAAGAGGAAGGTCTTCGGTTGGGGAATGCCTCTGACATGAATACCTACATGTCTCATAATGGTGCTACCACAATAGATCTGGTTTTTATAAACTCCAAGTTCGTGCCGATCAAGCAGGAGGTTATTCTTGAGGCGCAACGGAAACACCTACCAGTTGCAACTTCCTTACAGCTGGAGAATAGGCCTAGTACGCTTCATACAGTTAGAAAACGTACAAAAATAAGTAGAAAAAGTAATCCGTCTCTTATCTGTGGTGAAGATAATCAAATGATACTTAACATATTACGAGAGGGTAATCTTAATGAGGCAGCATTATATGTAGAAGTGCTGCTCCAGAATGCTACTCTACCAACAATACCTGTGGTCAGAAAATCTCAACCCTGCTTCGCTAAGGAATGCTATAAATGTCGTAGAGATGTTCTGGAAGCATTACATACAGCCAGAAGAGAGAAAACAAAAGAATTCCTTGAAATGAATGCCAGTAAAAGCAGAGCATACAAACTACTACTAAAAGAAGCCAGAAATCATTATAGAGAGGATGAAGAAAAGAACTCATAGAACGTGCCAGTCTAGATCCTTACCTCGCCCTGAAGCCTAAACAACCGAAGTTCTCCAGGAACTTACCAATGGAAGTTTGGGAAAAGCACTTGAGTGCAGTGTTTCAAGAGAGAGACACACGACCTACTAAGTATTTCGTGCCAGTTTTTCAAATAATCCCTGAAATTGACGAATTTTCAATTAATGAGGTTCTATTAACTATTACAGCATCTAAAGATAAGAAGGCATGTGGCCCAGATCACATTTTCAATGAACATCCTAAAGCTTCTCTCACCAAATTGGGTGAATCCATCACTCACCTAACGAACGCTTGCGGCAAGGTAGGGTACCAGACAACTGGAGAAAATCTACTATTAAAATGCTATATGAAGGAAAAGCTGACACCGCAGATCCCAACTCATATAGAGGAATAGCACTAGAATGTACTCTACTAAAGACTTTAACTTCACTAGTAGGTAAACGTCTCATTAAACTGGTGGAAAATAACCTACCGGAGTCGCAATTCGGATATAAAAAAAGGAAAATCAACGACTTTAGCTATCCGCTGTCTCCAGACTGACAAAGAAGAAGCCTTAAAGAAACCAGGGGGTAAACTGCATGCCATATTTACAGATTATTCGAAAGCTTTTGGCACCATAAGCAAAACCATACTGTTAGAAAAATTGGAGAGTATCATTGGTAGTACGAACTGCCTTATACTGCTGATTAGGAACCTACTGCTCAACAATTCAATAGAAGTAGATGATGGCATTACCAAATCCATTATTTTGGAACAAATAACCGAGGTATTACAGGGAGACCCATTAAGTCCACTACTATTCATCATTGCGACAGCAGACATAGAGGATTTGGTAAGCCAGGAAAGCGTCAAACTATTAATGTACGCTGATGATACGGTCTTAACATCAACGTCAGAGAAGGAACTCCAGGAATCATTCAACCAAATAGTAGATTGGATAAATAAAAATGAGCTCAAACTGAATGTAGAAAGAACAGTGTCCATGAAGTTTAGAAGAGGGGGGCTCATGGAACCTTCTTTTATGGAGACCAAAAACTTAAGTCCGTAAAGCATTTTAAATACTTGGGTGTAATTTTTCAAACCCAAGGTAATGTTTTCACCCTCCATCTCATGGACCGTCTAAATCCATCTACGAAAGTAATATCTGACATTAAGCATCTGAGAAACTTGTCTTTAGAAACAGCCATAAAACTCTTTCATCTAAAAATCAGCCCTATAGCAACATATGGTTTGGAAAACATTTGGGAACATTTGAGTATGAAACAGTCAGATAAAATCGACTTTGTGCCTCTCCAAATATTCTCCTTCCCGACTCGTGTATGAGCTATGCAGAGAGGAAGAGCTAAGGCTACAGTTGTTACTTCCAGCAACAACACCCTATACACATCTGCTTCGAGACCTACGATCGAAGAAGGCTGCCATCTGGGAAGATTTCTACTCTACCGATGCCATGCTAAATCGCGAGTGGGTTCAAGGTGGATATGAACTGCGACACTTGCTGACAAGGTTCTCCGTTCATGGGTTCCATTATAAACTGTGTAATATAAAGCATTATCATGAACCAGGTTTGAACTGTGTATGTTCAAGATGTGGTGCACACTGTACTAGGTACCATGTTTTAAGTTGTAAACAGCGATCGGAATCACTGGTGAAATTTTCTAACGAAGATTAATGTTTTGTATATTAATTATTTGCACATTGTGCGCGTTAAAATAATTATTATATGAGTGTAAAACTAGCAAATGTGGAAGCAGAAAGATGTAGATTGAAAGTAGACATCCTTGGATTGAGTGAAGTAAGATGGACTGGATCAGGAATTCAGAACATGAAGGAAGGATATATGTACTTCTCGAGAGGAACTGACACCAATCACAGATATGGAGTTGCTGTGTTCATTTCGTCAATGATCGCAAATTCAGTTATAGATTTTGTACCACTTAGTGATAGAGTAATGTTGCTGAGGTTACAAACATCACATCGGATCATGAAAGTTATTCAGGTCCATGCACCAACTGCTGATACGGATGATGATGAAGTAGAACGTTTCTATGACACCTTACGGGTAGCTTTGAAAATAACTAGGAGTGGAGAAATAACATTGGTCATGGGTGATTTTAACTCAAAAGCAGGGGCTGGCATTGAAGGTAATACTGTAGACAGACATGGTCTCGGTGAACGTAACATAAGAGAGACAGACTTGTTCAGTTCTGTATGGAGCAAAATTTGTTTGTCTCTAACACATTCTTCAAACATCCTCCTCGGCGGCTTTACACATGGATATCACCCGCCGATAATGACGAAAAGATCATAAGAAATCAAATTGATTTGATTTTTGTAAAGCAACAACTAAAGAAATATGTGACATCTGTTAAGATGTATCCCGGTGCTGATGTAAATAGTGACCACAATCCAGTTGTAATGGACCTTAAAATGATACGTTTTAGAAAAATTAAAAGAATTGTTAAACCATCCAAGCATATAGATATTAGGAAATTATTGGATCCGGAAGTAAGAACTAATGTTGGAACTGCACTGGAAAAGAAGACGAAATTAATAAGATACACTGAATCATCATAAGTAGAATCCACATGGAACGCTATTAAAGACAGTGTGATTGAAATCCAGGAAACTGAAATTGGACACTGCAACAACATCAAAAGAGAGAGAGCTGGATGACAGATGAAATTCTAGAACTTATGGATGAAAGGAGAAAACACCAAAATACAGATCACATTCAGTACAAAACTCTAAACAAAGCTGTAAGCAGAAAGTGTAGAGAAGCCCGAGAATTATGGATGACAGAGAGGTGTAAAGAAATTGAGATCCTTCAAGAGAAGCACGACTATTTTAAATTGCATATGAAAGTGAAAGAACCTGGTGGTTTGCAACGGAGACGATATGGTCAAATTTTGAGAGATGCCAATAATGAAATCATCTTGGGTGTGGAAGAGAAACTCAAACGATGGAAGGAATATATAGAAAATATTTTCAAACATGACAAAAACGATCCTTCTTCACCTGGCGAGAGAATAAATGAAAATAGCCCTGAAATAACAAAAAGTGAAGTTGCACATGCCGTAAAACTTCAAAAGACTGGTAAATCAACTGGACTATAAGAAAACTTTTGATTGTGTCAGGCACAATAAGCTGATAGAGATTCTGAGATCAACAGGTATTGACTCCGGTGACTTACGTATAATCAGTACCTGTACTGGAATCAGTTTGCAAATGTCAAAACTGATCAAGGAACTTCAGAAACTGCTTCGATCAGTAAGGGTGTCACCTCTGTTGTTTAACCTTTACTCAAGAGGCAATCTTTAAAGAAATATTGGCAGACTATGGTGGGATTAAAATTAACGGGAAAATCATCAACAACATCAGATATGCAGACAATACTGTTGTCATAGCTGATAACATGCCTGCCCTTCAGTGCATGATAAACTCCTTAGTTCAGCACAGTGAAGAGTTTAGATTATATGTTAACCCCTCAAAGACGAAAATGATGGTGTTCTCTAAGAAGACAATTCGGACAAATATCACAATTAAAGATAAAATAGTTGAGCAAGTGTCTTCTCTCAAATATCTGGGTACCATCTTGGTTGACCAGTGTAACTACAAACGGGAGATAATATCTAGAATTGAGCAGGCCAGGAAACAATTCATTACAATGAAGAAATTCTTTGTGAGGTCAGATCTCAGTCTCCAACTACGAATTCGTATGATCCGCTTCTATATATTTTCTGTTCTCCTATATGGATGTGAAAGTTTGACTCTGGATCCAATCATAGAAAAACTTATTGATGCCTTCGAAATGTTCCTGTATCGCCGTCTCTTGCGGATATCCTGGTTAATGAAAATCCCCAATGCCGAGGTCCTTCGTCGGATGAAAAAGCAAAAAGAACTACTGCTCACCATAAAACAGAGGAAAACACAATACATAGGACATACCATGAGAGGTGAGAGGTATCAGTTATTACAGCTTATTATCGAAGGAAAGATACAGGGGAAGAGATCTGTTGGGAGAAGAAGGAATTCATGGCTGAAAAACCTTCGAAGATGGCACTGCTGTACTTCAGAAGTGGCATTCCATTCTGCGCTGTCAAGATCAGAGCTAGTTACGTGGATCGCCAACCTCCGCTCGGAGACGGCGTCTTAAGAAGAACATCTTAAACTAAGTAACTTTCATCGATTAAAAAAAAAGCCTATGATTCAATTGACAGAACTACCCTAATTCAGATCTTAAAGGAATTTGGCTTGGACGGTAAAACAAGAGTGACTCTCACAACACTATCTCAAAAGTGAAGTTCAGAGTAGATACTTCAGATTCCTTTGAAATACGGAAAGGAGTTAGACAGGGAGATGGTCTCTCACCTCTGTAGTTCAACCGCGTTCTTGAGAAAGTGATCCGTGAATGACGCAGAGAAATGTGTTATGAAGGAGTCGAAAGCGGAGTCAGACTAGGCCACAAGAACAATAACCTTTTCAGCATTTGCAGACGATCTCGCGGTTTTCGCTGATTCGTTGGATGTGGCCACGAAGCAGATCAACCAGCTTCAAACACAAGCTGCAAAGGTGGGCCTCCAAATCTCCTTCATTACAAACATCAAACTGGCGCCAAGTGAGCTAGAAGGGACTCACGGAAAAGTCAAGCGAGTTGAAAAATTTAAGTATCTTGGTGAATGGATAGAACCTAACATGTCCGAAAAAGAAGCCTTCGCTTCACGCATGTATAAAATGGAAATGGCATATCATCTGACTAAAAATGTCTATAACAAAAGATCTGTATCTCTGAATGCAAAAAACAAACACTATTGCTCTGTCATCCGGCCAGAGGCTCTATATGCTGCGGAATGTCTCACAATGAACAAAAAAGGCATGAGGGAGAAATTGGAGGCCAAGGAAAAAAAGATTTTGAGGAATATCTTAGGTTCAGTCAAAGACAACGGCGAGTTTAGGAGACGGCACAAGCAGGAGTTGTACTCGCATGTGGAGAAAATAACCGACGTGATGCGAAAATGAGGATTACATTTTATGGACACATGGCACGAATGAAGTCAACACAGTTCACCAACCGCATTTTTACTTTCCTCCAAGACAAAGAGGCAAAGGGGGCATGGTTCAGTGAGGTACAGAAAGATCTGCAGGAGACTGGGATCTCATTTGAAGATATCCAGGAGCGTGTCCCACTTAAGAAAAAACTCCAAGAACATCGGAGTTTCCAACCAAAGCTGAAGATGAAGACTGGAAAGGCATGGACGAAAGAGCGAAAGGAGCAACACCGTATACGAATGAAGGAATACTGGACCAACATTAAAGCTCAAAGGAAACAGTTGAAATGACGTGGTCCTTAGCCGAAACGAAACAACAAGAAGAAGAAGAAGAAGAAGAAGTAAATCATACAATTCACGATAATGACTTGAAGGATTTCCACCTTCAATTAAAAGCGTTAGTTTCAAGAAGATTTACTTTCAGAAACTGAAGTACAAAAGTTTAAAAAAAACTTCTCAAATGTTTCCTTAGTGTTCAAAATGTGTATCGTCGTGCCATATATTGTTCGTAATTCAGTTTTTGAATATATGGTTGCGGTAATGACACCAACATGGCGCCATCTTCTCGCGTAATTTGCGATCATTTCTGAGTGGTGCGTCTGTTTTTAAAAGTTATTTTTTAACATGTTCCATTTTTAGACATCTGGGGCAGTGAGATCCAAGGAGTGTTAAGTTACTCCCCGGAGCTGCGGGCTGTAGCTCCATTTTCTTGCAACCATCGTCGCTGGAGGAGTACCTTTTTGGCGCATATTCCGTAAGAACGGGGTAATAATTATGTCTCTGAGGACTACCTGGTAGACCGGTATTTCTTCAGTTCCGCGTAGGACCCGCAACGAAACAAGCGCCAAATATTGCAAAACTGGGCACATAACTCCTGTAAGAGAATTCCTTCACGATTCCGCTTTATGGCGACGGTATTTTGGTACCCTGTTGTCCCCACGACTGATCCCGTATGACGAAACTTGTCAATGACAGTTAACATGCACATATTTCAGTATGGTGATAATATACATACAAATATAGAATTGTACGTTTTTCAATCTGAGTTTGTAGTTAAACACTTTGTTTTAGTTTACCGAAAACTATTTCCAGTGGGGTATTTTCCTTTTTAATCTCACCCATTCATTAGCATCCCTTTTCCCTTGTTTTTTCGCGGCTCATTTACTTGTGTATTTCCTTCCTTATTCCGATAGCTGATAGTGAGCCCATCTCTCCCACTTTCCTGTACAACTGCATTGTGGAGACCTTGGCTCTCTGCTGTGATGACTGTTGATAAACCGCTTTTAGTCAAACTCTTGTGTATGGTGATCTACCCTGATCGTCTCTCTGAATTGGATTGGCATAAAATAATACTTAAAATCTTGCTACATCACTCAGGTTCGAATGATGTATACGTAATCACGTTAAAATGCACAGTATTAATCATATTATAATGTACTGAAAACACTTACCCTTGTTCTGATCAGGTACCTTCACTGAGTCTCTTATCTTTAAATTCAGCCTGATCCATGTGGATGACACTACATAAAAGGGAAGCATTTTTTGACACTAGATGTTCAACTCCAAATAACACAGATATGTTTCCATCGATGCTGAGAGAGAAAGGGACTAGGAATTGGAAGGCGATCATCGTGTCTTTTTCCTCCTCCCTACCGTAGGTGAACATTTTCCGTCATCTGCTTTGTTATGATAGACAGTGAACAGTGCTGTCAGAGTATGTTTGGTGCGCTTGTGCCTATACCACTGGTGAAACATAATGGGGGTAGACTTTCTTGTCCAGGCTATCACCAAATATAATAACACTAGCAAGATACCTGTGCTTCGCTGCAGTATTATACTGAAATTTATAAATGAATGCTTAACGTCTTTTATATAATCCACCGAAATTCGCGATCTGACTCGTTTTCTGAGAGACTGCGGCAAACTTCCTCCCATTTTTCGATCTTTCTTTCCAGCAATCGATTTCGTACTTCCCGGCTAGGTCCAGGTATTTCTCCCGGTCAGTTGGGTCCCTAAATCTTTGCATCTTTTCCTATAAGCATTATGAATATGGATCAAATCCTTGAGGAGATCCGGCGTGGTGTCGTCTTGGGTGACTTGGCGGCACTGAACCCGCGGCCGGACTGCATTCATAGCCATTACCCGGCCAGAACCCGTTTCCAGTGCGGTCTGCACATTTTGACGGAACATTATTATTATTATTATTATTATTATTATTATTCGTGTTGATATTCTAGACGCCACAGCAAGATGCATGCAAGACCGCTACTAGGCGGAAAATTACATCTGCTGCCATTGTCATTGCTGACAAAGTGACCAGCACCATTGCCGCGCATAGGCAAGTGCGCTGGATTTCTGGCGATACGAATTATATACTTCCGTGCATTATTGACCTTATTACAGAGGTGAACAATTTCACGGTCCATATCATTCCTATCCTTGATTTCAAATGTGTTTAAAATTTTATTTATATGCCAGGAGAATCTACTCTAATCTAACTTTATGTTCTCCAAAGGAAGAGATGGCTCTTGAAAACGAACCCAGGATAGATTAAAAATGATCGGTTTATGATCATAATAAGTACATTGTGAACAGTAAACTCAATTGGTCTCAACTCCTATTTCACCCCACCGCCATTAACTTGATTTACCCCCGCCCCAGCCCCAAAAAGGCGTGTTTTTAGTTTTTTTTAAGGAGATACAAATGTTCACGCCTGTTAGCTTCAGTTTTGAGATAGAAGTATCCCCATAGAAATAATTCACTTTTTTACTTCCTCCACACACCCCTTAAGTGAATATTCCGGCAAAAATACTTGTTTCTTTAATAGTAACGGATCTTCTAAATACCAATTATCACGACTCTAACATCTTCAGTTTTTGAGATATGTGTCCTCATAAAAGGAATTCAACTCATTTTCATCCCCGCCCCCCACCCAAGATGATTTTCTCCAAAAACGCGTTTTTCTTTGTTTTTAAAGCAGATCCAAATACCAATTTTCAAGTCTGTAACAACTTTAGTTTTTATTAGATGTAAGTATCCCCATACAATTATTTCAATTAATGTTTAAATTCTTTCACCACCCCCTTCATTGGATTTTCCGAGAATACGTGTTTTTTTACTTTTAAAGTAGATTCCAAATACCAATTTTCACGTCTGCAAAATCTTTCGTTTTTGATATAATAGTATCTTCATCCAAATAATTTAACTAATTTTTCAAATTACCCCCTCCCCACTTTAAGTGGATTTCCGAAAATAAAAAATATGTTTCTTTCTTTTTAATAGAGATGAAAAATACGATTTTTCACTTCTGTAACTTGTTAAGTTTTTGAGATATACTGTAGAAATGCTCATTATAAAATTTCACCCACTTTTTAGTTCCTCTTAAGTGGAGTTTACAAAAAAAAATCACCTATGTTTCTTTACTTTTACAGGAAATTCCAAATACCAATTTTTACGTATGCAACATTTTACGTTTCTAAGATATACTGTAGATATAGTCTTTCTAAACATTCACACCAGTTTGTCACTCCTGTTTAACCCCCATTAACTGGATTTTCTAAAAACAAAAAATATGTTTTTCTTAATTTTTAAAGGAGATCCCAAATACCAATTTTCAGGTCTGTAATATCTTCAGTTTCTAAAATATAAGTATCCTCATTAAAGATATTCAACACCTTTTCCACCCTTTTCACCCTCCTATTGGGATTTTCTGAAAACAAAAAAACACGTGTTTCTTTATTTTTAAAGGAGATCCTAAAAACCAATTTCTACATCTGGAAATTTTCAAATTAGTGAGATATAGATACACTCGTTTTAAAAATTCACCCCCTTTTTCACCCTCCTCAGCGACGAAATATCCAAAAATCATCCCTTAGCGGGCACCTACATTGTAATATAAATGTATCATCAATATTTCATTTCTTTACGTTCAGTACTTTTTGCTGGGCGTTGACGAATCAGTCAGTCAGTCAGTCAGGACATGTTCTGTTATATACATAAAAAAATCACGAGTATCAGTTCATCAGGGATAAAGATGGTGAAGTGGAATTCCATTAGGAAGGCAAGACAATGGTGCAATATTTTTTTACCGCAGGAAAGTAATGAAATGAAACACATACATCGTACCTTGTACAAAAATTTAATGAAATAAATAAATTACATTAGTGTTCAAGCACTAAAATATTTAGTGAAATCTGCACTTTCAAATGAAAGAATAAGGAGAAATTTCAATCGTGATACATCACATTTAATATACACTCAAGACTGTCGATAATATTGAATTAAGAATATAAGTGCAAAGAGATGAATTTCGTGCTTCCTGTGTGAGGAATCAGTTTCAGTACCTCAATGTGCTGCAGATACTGACCCAAAAACTGGGAGGGGTAGAACCAAAACTCTCACAACGACACAGTTTATATTTTATTTTGATCTGCTATGAAAGGGAATAACTTTGATAACTTTCGATAGCCCATCTGCTTATAGGTCATAAAATATGTAAAAACATCCAAGAGGATAACGATTTTGCTTTCTCTTTCACTTATGCTCCGACAATTTTTTCAATAAGAAATTGAAAAATTGTAAATATTACTTGCACAAGACTGGAAGTCTCATACAACGAGCATAAGCCCGCGTCCTCGTCAGTAAAATTATTACTTTTTGGGAGTAAAATTTACCAAATCCTTATCAATGTATGAAACAATGATATATTATTGAACTTATCGTAGATGTTTGTGAAATATAAATGCCTCGCGAGGGAAGACATTCCTTTTAACAATAGTGTAAAGTTAAATGACAAACTCTCCCTGTTTACCGGTAACTTCTCCTGATGATGTAGGCTGGTACGTATTGATTACCTGAGGTAATGTTGTTGAATTTTTTTCATAACTCATATTTATCGTCTCTGAAGGAGTTTGTGTGAAGTGTGAACGATATGCTATACAGAAAGGAAAATAGAACAGTTTCGATGGCAGTGTTAGAAAAATGCATCCTCTAAAAGGCGGTCTTCGACTTAGAGCCAGTTGTACGATGACTGGATAAGTTGTATTCCGAGTATAACCTCGGAAAACGTTATACGGGCTTAAAACGGAGGGATAGCGCGTTATTCCGAGAATAAACACGGCGGATATGGTTCTGATAGTGACTATGAAATCCTTCGTGATTTATTTTTAAGAACAAGGAAGAGGCGGAATATGAAGTCTCGTCCAGATATGTTTAATAAATTTGATGATGATCAGTTTATCATCAGATTTCGCTTGGCGAAAGAGACTGTTTTGTTTCTTTGGGATATGATCAGCTATCGCTTGAAGCATATGACTGACAGGTAGGTTAGCCCAGTATTGTTTGAAATTGATTTCAATTAATCTGCTGTGTCTAAATTTTTGAGTAGCAATGCTTTATCATCAAATATTAGAGCTAGGTTTACTGTTGTAGGGAGTAGGCCTATTTTAAGTTTAATACGTTTCTTTGTCGAATTGTGTATCACTAGGCATTTGTTAGACATGTGTTCATATATATAAAACTAGCAGTGCTAGTGCTTCGCTACAGTAGTTCCACAGGGTTTCTTAATTTATGAGCCTGTAATTGTTCATGAATTTTTAAAGATGTATGTAACAGGAAAACATTTGTGAGGATTATCTGGTTGTACAATGTTTAGTAAACTGTTAAAATTTGTGTGTTCTTCTGCTATGTTTGAGTTTACTTATATTTGTGAATATTTTCTCTGTATTTTTATTGCCGCATTTTGAAAAGTAATGACTTCAATTCTGCAGAAGTTAAAATGGGTTAAAATAGAATGCGGTTAGGCCAGTTCAACTAAAATTTATGAACAATTACAAAGTAGAAAAAGGTGTTTCTAATTAAAGTTCCATAGTAGACCTATCACATTAGCATCTCTTGAAGAAGAAGAAAGATAATAACTGTAGCCTATGTGAAATTGCTGGCATTTGAAAAATCATAACATCACAGTAAATACAATTTAGTACAATTACTGGTATATTGTTTAAAAAGGAAGTTGCTTTCACATGATTACTTCATACGAAAAATGTAATTGTTAGATCACTATAGGCCTGTATGAAAGAAGTAACACTACACATAGAAGTTCTATTTCGTTGTTCTGGTCTTGAACATACTTCGAACAAATTTCATGTCTACCATATTTTAATACCTACTGTACATAATGGAACATCTAAATAATATTCTTCGTAAATTAGCTTAGAAAGTGTTCATTATGCTGCCTTGACCTAATGTTTAGTGTGATGGTATGGGCTAGATCATTGGCCTGTCTCGTATTAAAGTGGTTGAGGTATGAGTGATGCTAGTAATGCCATTCCTTGTGCAGCCATTCCCTGTTATGAATGATGGGAAAATGTCTTTCATACGGTCTGTTGGTGCATGCATTTCAGTGAGCTTGGTTGATATGTAGTGATATGTAATATCAACGTTAGGTTAGAATTACAATTGCATACACTATAATGGATACAGTGTCACAGTTTTAAAAGTAAAAAAGTAAAATAAAAGAATGATAATAGCTTCTCCTTTACAGGAATCATTCCAACTGCCCGATGAACCAGCTGCTGCTAACACTAAGATATTCTGCTTGCCGAGATTTTATTATATGTGCAGCAGACTCCTGCAGCATTGACAGAGTAACTGCAAGCAGAATCATCCGCAAAGTTGCGGAGTCAATTGTTCGTCTTGCTCAAAGATTCATAAAATTCTCAGACACACGGATGGAAATTGCTTGCGTGCAACAAGAGTTTTTTTAAATAGCTACTTTTCCTCGAGTGACAGGAGCAATAGATTGCACACACATACAAATCAGATCTCCAGGAGGAGAAAATGCAGAGGAATATAGGGAATGGAAAGGTTTCTTTTCATATAATGAGCAGACTGTAAGCAGTGCAGACTTAAAAACTATTGACATAGTCGTAAGGTGGCCAGGTGCTGTATATGTACAAACAATTTTTAATAATTCTGCACTCAGAGGTCGAATTTAACGTGGTCTAAAGGGGAATCGTGTCCTTCTAGGTGATTCAGGGTATGCCGCAACACCCTACCTTTTAACTCCCATTACACATCCAAGGACACCTGCAGAAAATCTGTACAATGAGTCACAGATAAGAATAAGGAATGTAGTTGAGAGGATATATGGGGTGTGGAAGATGCGTTTTCCACTACTGGTAAATGGAATTAGATTGAAGAATGAAAGGGTGGAAGTAGTAAGTGTGGCAAGTGCTCTGCTTCACAATTTAGCAGTCAAAATGAACAAGGACTTACTTCAAATAGACCCCAGCTTCAGGAAGTTATCAATGCTGCAATTGAAGATGAGAGAGGAACAGGATGTGGGATATGTTGCTGTTAGAGATAACTTTGTGGATTACCTTGGATCTAGGCTTTAGGTTTTCAAACAGAACTGTATGAAATAACTTTTCTTCATATTTAAATCTTTTACTCTTTCAGTTTTTAAAGTGCCTCCTCCTTAAATTTTATATCAAGTTCTAAACTCCTTTTCTCTAAAAGAAGGAGAGTTTCTTCTCTTTCGTCTCTTTTCTCTGCTTCATTTTCACTGATTTTCGAGACTTGGAAACTATGTTAATAACGCCAATGGTAAGAAAACTTCCCGGCTGGAGATTTGCAGAGTATTCTGATTTCTTCTCAGACAATCAAACAGAATTTTAGTTAATGTTGAGTAATTGTGGAAAACCGCATCATATGATGACAATAGGATTAGTTATGTGAAGATAGGGAAGTCAATGCTGAGTTGAGTGACTTGCTCAGTATTGTTGCAAAAAAACAAAACACAATTTTATCACCTTTTACACGAAACGCTACTTCGAAAACTGTATAACTGTTAATGACAGTGCCATTTACTGCCGGTCTCTTGTAAACTTCTGCAGTACGGTAATCAATATACCTTCCTTCTAAGTAGTTAAATGTCTGTCACTAAGGTGTTGGCGTGCCCAGACTTGGGTTGTTGTCATAATTGGATCGTTTATTAGAGGAGATGGCAAGACTCCTCAAATTACTTCTAACCCGGGGCTGTGATAATTAGCGTCTGGAGCAAAGTCCAGTGCACATAATAAGTATAATTATATCATGATAATATCTCGGGCAACTGCAGTACACAGGGTACTTCAACCAACCCCAAACAAGGAAAGTAACACTGAAGCTTTTATTAACACAATATTATCACCAAATTTACTGGATTGTCAACACTTGTACACTTGATCAAAATAGAAGTTCGACTGTTAATGATTTGTTTATTTTAAGCTGTACGATAATATCCTTTCCGAATGGTTAGATTGTTCCTTATTCAATTACATCTGGAAAATTATACATGAACTTTGCCTGAACTGTACTCAGATACATATGGGATATAGGTATTCATGCTTCAAAATTACTCGACATATTTTAAGACAACACTTACATTATATTCCATAGTTAAAATATCTTCTTGAGAGTAAATCACCGCTCGTCATCATCCAGCAGTTCACTTAAAAACACATTAAATCTCTTCATTAATATAGTTTTCACATACAGTATATATTCCGGCTTTCATCACAGAGGTTTAGTCAAAATGAGAGATGCACATCGATTGGAATTATACACCAACTAAATCATCAATTCCTGTGGATAAAATGTTCACATTAAGGGAATGTCCTATAGTATCGTTGTTCATATTCATGCAGATCAGGTCGAATAATGATGGCCATACATCATAACTGTCAGAGTAAAATCCCATAGTTTGGTGGGGAGGCGAGAATGAGTCATGCATTACTAACTCCAGTCCCATTGGATAACACACTTTATAGATTCGAACCATAAACTTATCAACACATCGACTAGTACAGATTTTCAAAAAGAAGTTATATAAAATTATAGTTGAAGATGTATGGAGCAGCAGTAGCCAACTCTAACGACCTGTTGCACCACTCGTTTGTTCTTATAGATCCTTAATATTCTAGTCGTATGTTTCACAAGGCGCGGCAAGCCCAACGTAAAAGGAAGACTAACAATATGAGCCGTATGTCTATAGATGATGATTGTTGTTTGGAGAGGCCTAAAGGTGTGCAATAACCGCAATGGAATGTGCCATTTTAGCTTCAGATAATTGGAAATCCTGTCCAAATAGAATCCATGGGGTCCCTAGCTGAATCTGGCATTGCTTCTACTAGTGTAAGGTTCCTCATGACCTCCCATGGCGTCCTCCTGTTCTCCTCCGATCACAATGCTATAAGGCATGTGAAGTAATTCAATTTCACAGGCTCATGCCCCTTTCCTATCTTTTATCGATGCCTTCAGTCTTCGAATCAGACTTCTTTTTCTTTCCTGATCAGTGTTAATACAGAAAACTTGGCGAGTTGTACTTCCCGTCAAATCCATAATCACCACTACCACCACCAGCACCGACTGTGCTCTTAAGTAGGGCTATACATAGCGAGGGAGGAAAATAATGAAGCTTGTACCATTCGCGTGGAATTTAAATCAGGTATTATCTTGTAAACATAAAACCATGTAAATTGCGACATAAAACCATGTAAATTGCGATGGTACTCGTAAGATGGATGCTGCGATAGACTTTTACGAAGTGCCTTGCTCGCTTGCGATAAGAGCACACGTTCCTTTAAGAAAACCGAGGGATGAAAGAAAATTTAGCGCATCCTTTCTTAGAACGATCGGGTTCTTCCTTTCCCTCTTTTGTTTATTGTTGTCTGACAAAGTTTGCCAAGTTCTGCTTCTCCTTAAAGCAACAACCACCATTAAAGAAAGTGTTCTATCTGTTCTGTGTCAACCAACCAGCAAGAAAGTGTCTCCTTTCTAAGAGCTAGTTTCAAGGTAATCGAACGATAGGTGCTCAGAGTCATGAAGGGGCACATCGCATTTTGCGTTAAAATGTACTGCTTTCCCGTTCTGCCTGATTAGGTTGCATGCTAAATATTTTGACTTCGAAGAATGAAAATCCAACACGATTTTGTGTTCCCAAAAATGACTCAGTATAAAAACTGAGTGTTGAGCAAATGCCCGGCAAAACCAGCGGAGACTTTCCCGTCAGACGTGCTTATAGGAGGAAATGAACACTAATATTGGCTGATGACTATCCGCACACACGTTCTTATGAGTACCAAAAATACAGTAGTCAATCATATTAGTTATGGATTGAACTGTAAGGGACTCACAGACGAGAGAAATATGAAGTAATGATCGCTCCCAATGGGATACAAGCCTCCAGCCGTCTCCATCAACAAATCGAACTGGCGCACTCACATTGTCAGTAATTAACAATGGTAAAACACACAATCTACTTGGGGGAAGAATACAGACAATCGCAGAAAGGAAATTGTTGCCTCCCTGATACATCTACAGTGTCAAAATGCACAGTGACTATTACTGTACGAGATGGAAGAAATAAAACCAGAAGATTAATTGAATGAACCAAGGCCCTAAAAATTATGGAAGTGGGACATTTGTTATAATAGATGCTTAATTACAAATTGAAAATTATATTGCACATTGAAACTTTAATTTTGTTTCTCTTAAGAATCTTCAGTTTGCCTGTGCTGGATATGATCTCTAAGTCACCCTACCGATGGATCATGCACACCAAAGACGGTCTGTAGTATACTGAAATTGTTACATACGGTTGCAATGTTTATTGTTCGTTCTTGTATTGTACATCCTCACCCCTCTGCCGAGAGACTGCGATATCATTTGTGTGTCATGTTAATTGACTTACACATTTCCACTCATGGACAGCACAAAGCTTCTTGATACTTTATGTACTTTTACAATTACGACGTATCAGCATATACGTAAATATATCAGTTTCTTTTCACTTTGTCATGGTGCCTGATAATAGAGATTTTATATTTTCGTGAAGACTGGAGGATGGTGTGTAAGTATATCAACTTCCTTCCACCAGATATTTTACAATGGTCAATGATATTTTGCGCTTTACAATAATTTTCACATACACTCAAAACTTGATCTTTCTATTTTGATTCGACATTCGGACTGCGGGCACTGCATCTACAGTAGGAAAATCTATAACTTGAAAAAACTGATTTAATAATTTACTATTTGCAAAAGTTAATGAAACTAAAGTTTTCTGTGTTCAATTAAAGCACATATTCAAATTTGGAAGTAGAATTAAATGTCTTTGTCCGCAATATATTTCGCGGATTGAATTCCAGTGGTATTAAAAAGTCGACTTTGAATACACTGAGTAACTTTAAGGTCCAGTGCGGTAGCTCACAATTTATAAGATTAATGAATATGTGCGTGCGGAACTACAAAATACAGGCATTCGGATGGTCAAAGCAGGGTAGTTGTCTTGTTCTCCTTTCTTCACACTTTCCACGCAACTTATTTGATAAGTGCCATAAAAGTTCCATTCGTAGCTTGTTCACAAATTCAGGGATATATCTTTGATTTTGGAAGATGATGCCTAAATCCCTGTTTTTATTGTCTATCAGATTTTCTAATCACGGGATGATGATGATGATGGATTAAAAAACACTTTTAGCTCATGCAACAATGAACATCTGAGTAGTAAGATGATTAGGTTCCTTTCTAACACCACGAAACTCTGAATGGGTACACACGAAGGAACACATATTTCCTTGAACACATTCCAATCAATCATTTTAAGATTCATCAAATATCACCATAGTGTTTCGGAAAATATTCTTAAAACAAAAGTATCGTTATAGCATCTCGCGAGTTAAGAAGACTTCTTCGCGATGATTCAGCTGTTAAGAACGTATCGACTGACATCTTGCGGAGTGTGTCATTCAGAATCCTTCTTGCAACATTCCCCGGACACAGGAGGCCACTCCGTCCAGCGGAAGGTCAGCCCCGCATCACAACTCCAATTCACGTTCTGCCAGGCTCACGTCGAAGTTGCATGGCGTCTGTTCGGCGTCCAGCAGCTGTTCTGAAGGTGCTACTCCTGCGGATCGCATCTCATCCCGCACCTATGGATCACACAGTAAAGACAGGTTACTTCTCTGCCAAATAAACTCTTAGTAGTTGAAATGAAGTGCCTGAGGAAGACACAAGGGAGGACTGAAAGAGGAACGATGAGAACTATGACCATCAGGAACTGACATAATGGGGCTAAAAATTCCTTCTCTACAAAAGTAGGTGGAATCTTCATAGGGACGATTTGGTTTTAGAATTGGAAGAGGTACTAAGGATGTTATAGGATTGACGGTAATATAAAAAGATGAAATGAAATAAAATCTATGTTTGATAAATATACAAAAAGCACTTGATAGGGTTTCGTGGACACCCTGTTTGGTAGTCATGTTCGTTAAGTTGTCTGACACAGTGGTTCGCTGGATCGAGTTCACCATCAGAATATCGGCCGGCGGGGGTCCGAGAGGTAGTGGAAGTCACTAGATTGCGAGCGAAAATCCTGGATTTAATTCCAAACATCTCCGCGCTGTTCGTATGGAGGGACAGCATATGACGCTGTTGATGGTAATTAGTCCGTCAGATTGGGACGTCAACCCTTGCATAGAGCGCTTCCTGTTACTCGACAGGACTAGCTATGTGCTGACACCAGGTTTCACCGTCTCACGTCATTCATTAACTCCTCCGATGAGATTGACGTCAAAACTCGCTGCTTCACTTCCGACCGAGTAGAGGAATGGGACAAGGGTCGGACGCACACATAGGGATAAATGGGACAAGTTGTTGGAGATCCTAAAATCAAAGAGAGTAAATTGGAATGACAGAAGATTGATTAAGGAGTTGTTCTTGAGCCAAAAAGGTGCAATCACCCTAAGGGATGGCGTGAAACATTGGTTCGAATTAGGGGAAGATTGTTGTCTTTCACCATAGTTTTCAACATTTATTTTGAATCGTAATGCATTGGGAGGTGAGGAACTGGACGTTGTAAGCTGAGGAGGCCAGAATATAACTTTTAACAGATTTCGGGATGATTTACCGAGGAAACATTGTCAAGAGGCCGATATGTAGCTAGAAAACCGAATTGAAGTGTTAGGAATGAAAAACATGGAGGTAATGTCAACAGAGGGTAAAACTAAACGGGTTAACCGGTAGCGGTAATCAGGCAAGTGGTGCTGGGATGTGTCCGCCAGGGGCAGGTTTTTGCATTTGAATCCCGTAGGCAACCTGCGCATCGTGATGATGATGATGATGATGATGAAGATGACACATACACTCAGTCCCCGTGTCAGGGGAATTAACAAATTATGGTTAAAAATCCGGACTATGCTGGGAATCGAAACCGAAACCCCTGTGCCCAAAGGCCAGCACGAACCATTTAGCCACGGATCCGCACTTCGGGCAAGTATTAAAGAGATAAGAAAAATATCCCTGCAGTGGAAAATGACATGTAATATGTGAGTTTGGCGAAGAAAAGAATTAAGTGGCTCGATGGAGTTAAAAAGGAAGAAGTTTCAAAAATAGTGAGAGAGTTTAGGCGAGACTGACAACTCTCGAATGTACGGTACGAGAAGTGAAAAAGAAAACAGAAAGCAATAATAATGAAAAAGTGAAGTTTAGAGGAGAACAGGCCTGGGATAAGAGGGGATGGAGACGGCGGCCGTTTCTGGGACCTACCGTTAGGCAGACAGGTAGTTCGGTGATGTACACTAGTAGTATAACTGGACAGTTCTGCCGCCTCCTCCTCCTCCCGCGGGAAATTTGAATTTTGGCGGGAGATATGAATTTTGGCGCGAGATTTGAATTTGTAAACAAAGCCACGTGCTTTTTGACAGCTGTCATCGACAACAACGCATCGCTAACCTCACTGCTGCCATCTTAACGGGCCTAAAATTTAGTGGAACCAACTTAACCTCACAAGCGCGAGATTTGAATTGGTAAACAAATCCACGTGCTTTTTGAAAGCAACGTGCATTTTTGACAGACAACAACGTATCGCTAACCTCAGAATTACCATCTTGACGGGCCTAAACCTTAGTGGTACCAACTTAACCTCACTAGCGCGAGATTTGAATCAGTAAACAAATCCACGTGCTTTTCGCAAGCTGTCATCTGCCATCTTTAAAACACAGACCACCGTGCTGCCCTCTTTATCGCAGTAGCTGCAAATTCGTCACCTGTCATCCGCAGTGCTGCCATCCTAACGGGCCTAAACCTTAGTGCTACCAACTTAACCTCACTGGCGCGAGATTTGAATCGCTAAACAAATCCACGTGCTTTTTTGACAGCTGTCATCCGCCATCTTTAATCCATAGAGCAGAGTGCTGCCCTCTTTAGCTACTTACCTTTGAAATGTGGTGGCGGATAATTTCAAAAATGCTTCCTGACAGCAGCCATCCTTAATCCAGAGAGCACCGTGTTGCCCTCTTTAGCTAGATACCTTGGAAATTTGGTGGCGCCAATTTAAAAAATTCCATGTGCTCTTGTTTGGAAACAAACTCACGCGGTTTTTGTCAGCTGTCATCCGCCATCTTACATCGCAAACCTCAGTACAGCAGCCATCTCTCGACGCTAATTGCATAAGATGGTGGCTATACATGACTCCTTAAAGGTACTTATGCAAGATGGCCACTATACATAGGTTCTTATGAGACCCACTTGGGATGCTTGCGCAAGATGGCCGTTATACAAGCCTCCTTATGAGACTCCCTAGGGATGCTTGCGCAAGATGGCGGTTTCTCTTATAAGGCGGCTTAAGTGTCCTTGCACAAGATGGCTAGAGACACCCTAAGGATGCTTGCGCAAGATAGGGACTGTTCTTGTGAGACTGCTTAAGGGGTGCAAGATGGCTGCTGCTCTTATGAAGAAAGCTAGCTTAGAGGCTAACGTGTCATGCTAGTTCGATTCATTAAATTTGGGGCTTAAATGCAAAATGCGAAAACGGTGCATCGTAGAGCAAAACGGACAAAATTTTTCTGCCCAATACGTCGGTTCGCAGTATGAGGAACACGATAGTGTAAGAAAAACATAGTCTAATGATGAGATCAACGGTTCGGTTCCTACTTAGGCCCTTTGGCATTCGCTCTGTTTTAGCTTGTATTGAAGCAAGTTTTCGTAACATGATCAGGTCTAGCTATGGTAGAGAGTATAACGTGCCGTGCAGGTTCGATTCATTAAATTTTGGGCTTAAATGCAAAATGTTAAATATCTCGAAAACGGTGCATCGTAGAGCAAAACGGACAAAATTTTTCCACCTAATACGCAGGCTAGTAGTATCAGGAATATGATAGCATAAGAAAAACATAGTCTAATGATGAAATCGACGGTTCGATTGCTACTTAGGCTCCTGGCATTGGCAGCTATCTAATTCTACAAGATGGCGGCTATACATAGCTTCTTATGAGACAGCTTAAGAGCGCTTGCACAAGATGGCTGCTGCTCTTATGCGACACCCTAGGGGTGCTTGCGCAAGGTAGCAGCGACAAGACGGTGACTATACACAGCTCCTTATGATACGGCCTAAAGGTGCTCACACAAGATTGTGGCTGCTCTGATGAAGAAAGCTAGCTTTGCATCGTGCAGGTATCTTTACAGCACTAAACCTCATACCCCTGAAATGTGGTGGCGGGTAATTTCAAAAATTCTACCTGCTTTTTCTTAACAGCTGTTAAGGCCTCCTCTTATGTCAAGGCATAGCTCTATCGAACAAGTTTAAACCTGGATCGAGATAGCTAGAGTAAGCACGTGCTGCTGTGATGACGTCATTATGCATGTTTAGACTTGCAAATCACTAAAGAAGCATAACAAGACTAGAATCGAACACTGCATTCTATGCCGTAAACTTTATAATGCGATCGGAACATTGATTGAAGTGTTTAGAACACTAAATAAGTGATCAAGGCTAAAATAGAACACTGTACTCGATACAACATGTGTTTAGAACATGTCAGGGGATACCTTTGTTCTAAGAAGATTAGATTAGCGCACATTGCTTGTAGGGCTAATAGGCTAAAGGGCGAATGGGCAAAAGGGCAAAAGGGCAAAAGGGCAAAAGGGCTAAAGGGCTAAAGGGCTAGGGTGCCTCTCCTCTCTTTATCCTGGCTTGAGACCGGCTCTACAACTAGAGGCGGAGTTAACACCCTAAGGAAGGGAGAATGTTGGGAAATAATCTATACGAGTATAGCTACTCGATCGACTATATGCTACAGATGGATGACTTAGGTGAGGGTAAGCGCTTACTTAATAATACCTACACGACGTAATTCATGCTCTATTTCAAAAATATCTTCTTTGCACTGTGTGTAACCAGCATCACGATAGGCTCTTAGCAGTTGTAAACGTTTTACGAGTACGTTGGGGTCTTTACAGTATCTTGTATCTACATAGGGTAACAGAGGCTTGTTGTGAACTTTGAGTCTATATGCAGACAGTTGATGTGTAGGGACTTGTTTTGATGTAATACGTGCTTCAGCAGTAGCGTTTCTAGGTACAAACTTAACTTGTTTCAATAGCGATGAAGCGTTGACATTTCCTTCTTCTTTACCTTGCATCTCTTCTTCAGATGTTTGCACTGCGACAGAACGTGTAGTAGGCTTAGGAAATGAAGTAAAATCATCAAGCTGTAATGGCAATGAAACATTAAGGTTTTCTTCTTCTTCTACTTTCCCTTACTACTGTTTTGATCAACATTGTTACCACTACTACAGTGGTAACACCAAAACAAGGCACAAAAGCAGTTGCATGTTGCATGTTGGTACCCTTACAAGTTTTCCTATGGTTCCTGTTAATTCTGTTGTAGCTCAGGGTTTGCCCTCTGTTCCTAATCAACCCGGTTCTGATTCAATGGTGCAAAACCACCCCCCTGTCTTAGCGCCACTGGTATCAAGTTGCATAACCTCTACACAAGGTAAGAGCACAATATCAGAAATCCATTTTGGTAGCAGAGGCAAGCGCTAGATTGCGGAGAAAGAAAAGTGAACCGTGATCACACCTAACCTAAAACTTCGTAAGAGTTGTGGTTCGTATACCGTTTGAAATCTCGTTTCTACCTGTCAGGATGGCTCGTGCTGTTCCTAATCCTTTCCATCTGAGAAAGGAAGAACTGATTTACAAGTTAAAAATTCGCAAAATTAGTTCAACAGGCAATTTCAGAGATGATACTAACCTGTTGGAAAAGTCGCTTAACCTACATATAACCATAACTGACTTAACTACAGACGAGTTGCGTGAGTCTTTGACCGTGATTAAAGATAAGTTACCTGAATTTAACGCCATTCTTGTGTCATTTGGTGCTTCTAAGCCCTCGCATGGCCAATTAGCCCGGGTTAAGGGGTAGTTATTACATTATTTAGACAGAATTAAGGATTTGTTGTCTCTCGAATTGCCGGAAGTTGAGCGACAGGAATGTCAAGCCTTACTAGACGTTTTCCACACTTTTCAACAGAATCAGTGGTTTGCTTGAAGGCAATAAGTTAAATAACACCGTTTCTCAAATTCAAGTGTCGATCCCATCTGGAATGAGTGACAGTGTTAATTGTGGTGAGGCATCTGTTGCTGCTCAAGTGTGCGATCTGACACCTAGTGCTGGTGTTAGGCCTATTCAGGAGTCTGAAGTGACTAATGCTGCTCTGTTTCATTGTCTGGAACTAGGACACCTGTATGTCATTCTAATGATACATCTCTGTTGCATGTTGGTACCCTTACAAGTTTTCCTATGGTTCCTGCTAATTCTGTTGTAGCTCAGGGTTTTCCCTCTGTTCCTAATCAACCCGGTTCTGATTCAATGGTGCAAAACCACCCCCCTGTCTTAGCGTCACTGGTATCAAGTTGCATAACCTCTACATAACCGGTTAATGCCCAAATGGTCTCTCAGCCTAGTGAGAATCTTTCTCAAATGAGGTTGTCTGAGCCCATAACGTTGCAGGCTAACGTTAGTCCTAACCTATCCTGTACTCCGTCCTTTTCGCAAGGGCACCCGAATCAAAGGCACGAGGCCTCACTAAACCCACTGGACTATTCTAAGCCTTCCCAAGCACTCTCTACACCTGTTTTTCCCCAGATTTCGAGGTCCCTGCACCATCTTAAAGTTCCTCACCCCGGTGACATTATTGGTGAGCGATCCCGAAAGGAAAAGGATCAGCAGAGTCCATCTCTCCCAGGTCAAGGTACCTTAAGTCTGGGAGGGAAGGGTAAATACCATTGTTGGTGACCTTGTAGATTTAGTTGTAAACTATTTATAAGTTTTGAGTTATAAGATAATACGTTTTATTGTAAGTTAGTTGTAAGTAATTGTGTAAGTGAATACTTTAGGTATCCTCCAGTGTAATAGATTTAGTATTATAAGTTAGGTAAGTTTTAGTTTAGGGTCACTCCTTGGAATTGTTCCTCTCAATTTCAGGTTTAGGGCACCCTCCTGTAGTTTCTTTTCACCTCCACCATAACCTTGTCACGTGAATTGTGGATAGCAGTGCTTACCCCGGGGCTAGTGCCCTAATATCCCTAGTGTGCAAGGGAGAGTCCCTTCTGCACACTTATTAAGCCACCCATCGGATGACTCTACGCGAGATCTTGAGCCCAGCAGCATACTTTTACCTCAAAGTATTCCCCTGCCTGCTGCGGTTTGTGTGTGTTACAGCGGCTGCAGTGACCAGCTTCTTCGGACAGCAACCTGAAGTGCCAAAATTGGGAGGCACACTGGGTGCCTTGGGCGTCACCATCCGGCACCACTAACCTGCGGGGAACATCGTATTGTTGGCAGGCGGACTGGACGGTGTCTCACCCCTGCTTATTTGGTGCAAGAGACCACTGAACTCCATCTCACCTAGGTGTCGGGTTTGGACTGACATTGAATGGAGGCTGGCGGAAAACGGCCGTGTCGGCAGACGCATCATCAGCAAGAACCTGTGGCCTAGCGGTGCTGTGACTGGTGTGAGAATGTAGTGCAAAATACCTAGTCCATGACTCGCCTAATAGGAGGCTTTGAACGCTGTTTAGCAACAAGTGAGGAGTTTTGGTATTTATAACATTTGGCAGAAAGTATGGTGCACATGATTTGGTGGTCAGAGTACAAATTGTCTAATCATCTGTGAAAGAAGGCATTTTGAAGTGCAATGTGACAATCCATGTGGATATTGTGATATTTTTATTTTTGAAAATTATGTGACAGTTGGTTGTTTGTTATCGCAAATTATACTTCAAGAAATCATGTGCGTTAGAGTGAGGTACCCTTACTATTTGTACTGTGTGAGAATGTTTTATCGGTTGCTCCCCAGTGAGGTTATCTTAATGGTCGAGCATGGCTGGACTTTCGGGGGGAGGAAGATGTCACAAGTGTAGTGCAAGTGGAAAGTGTTTTTTAAGACTTTATTTGTGAAGTACAACATGATGTTTTATTTATTACGACCTAACCTGTACTGTGTAAGATTGGTGACTTGTGCATTTGGAAATAGTAGAATTCTGTTCTATATTCCCTGGAAGGATCCAGAAAGTCACATGAATTATGGAACAGGTTGTGTTACTTTGTTTGTAATGTATTCTAGAAAATATTTCTGACTGTTCTGGAAATACGACATTCGCGATCAGGCGTATTCTAGAACGTTAGTCAAAGTTCGCGATCGAAAGTAAGGTTGTGATTGGTGAGTCTAGGCGGCGATAGGGAACTCGTGCACGCTGATTGGCTGCCTCCAAGGCCGGAATTTCCTATATATAGTGAGCGAGGCAGTGTTCGAATTAATTCTGTATCCTGAAATCTGTCGGTCTTGGTGTATCTGTCTGCGAGCAGCCTATCTGGTTGACGTCCCCCGGTTTCCGGGATGGCACTCTCCTCGGGTAAGCACTCTTGAATTCCGTTCCTGCCAAAATTTCCGTAATGTTCCGATTTGCTTTTCATACAGGAGTCTGCCCTAACCTCGCCTAGATTCACCAAATTAGTTACTTATGACGCCTTAGTTTTTCTGCTGGGCTTACCTGTTCGTTTCCGAGGCATTCCCATTTCTTGTTTCACTAAAATATGTAGACTGTAGTTTAATATTATTTCTCTTTGGGTTTGCCTCTGGTAGTTCTGTATCACTTGAGCAACGCTACATTTTGGATAACCGTTTTCACATCACTGTAAATTGCTTTGTACAACTGCATTGGTAAATAGATGTATAGTTTATTTGAAACTCGAATTTACACTGCTACGAAATAAGCTGTGTATATCACTGAAGTTATAGCTCGTAACTTGGAATTGCATTTCGAATGAATTTGTAAAATTATTTTGCAAATAATATTTTCAAATCCAAGGATCACGGCGATTTATTTTCGGAATCCGCTATCTAAGCCATGTCCATGCCTTTGGTAGGTTCCCAGCCATTTTCTCTTCCCGGTTTGTTGTCCACTAGTTGGCCCTACTGATATTTACGTACATGTTTTGGTTGGAGATCCGCGTAATGCCAGCTAATGTTTTTCCGAGTGTGTAGTGATTTCTGATATTGTGCTCTTACCTTCCCCTTTTAACTGTGTTTGTGCCTTGTTTGGTGTTATCACTGTAGTAGAGGTAACAAACATCATTATCCTTATTATCATAATCATGATCTTGCCTCTCTTTATCTTGAAGTTTGTGCTTAGTAACAGAACTTGTAGCAGGCCTAGACAACAAGGGAGAATTAAAAATCTCTCGCAGAGGTGTACTTTTTAAACAAAAATCAGTGTTCGCTTGAATACGGTTGAGCTCTTTGTATTTTGTTCCCGATGAAGCTACATTACACGCGGCTTCATGACGTTGAGAGTTGTATGCGTTCCTGAACTCTCTTCTACAATGTTCGCATTGAAAAATTGTCCTACATGATATCTCATGACGTCTCCTGTGATAGCTTCGGGGAAATGTTTTTCCAAACTCATCGCAAATATACCTAGAAATAGGTTTTTCCATGACGGACTTTTATCTTCTGCTAACAGGTTCTTCTTTAAATCTACTTGACATTTGTTACTCTCTACTTCGATGATGTGAACAGCTTAGCGATTAACAGTAAACTAACACAAAAGCGTATAACCAAGGTAGCAACAGTAAGGTATAAGCCCATCAAGAAAAAGCACGTAGAATTTTTCAAATTACCCGCCACCACATTTCAAAGGTATGAGGTTTAGTGCTGTAAAAATACCTGCACGATGCAAAGCTAGCTTTCTTCATCAGACCAGCCACCATCATGTGTGAGCACCTCTAGGCCGTATCATAAGGAGCTGTGTATTGTCACCGTCTTGTCGCTGCTACCTTGCGCAAGCACCCCTAGGGTGTCTCATCAGAGCAGCAGCCATCTTGTGCAAGCGCTCTTAAGCTGTCGCATAAGAAGCTATGTATAGCCGAAATCTTGTAGAATTAGATAGCTGCCAATGCCAAAGGGCCTAAGTAGGAATCGAACCGTCGATCTCATCATTAGACTATGTGTTTCTTATGCTATCGTATTCCTGATACTACAAACCTAGGTATTAGGTGGAAAAAGTTTGTCCGTTTTGCTCTACGATGCACCGTTTTCGAGATATTTAACATTTTGCATTTAAGCCCAAAATTTAATGAATCGAACCTGCACGGCACGTTATACTCTCTACCATAGCTAGACCTGATCATGTTACGAAAACTTGCTTCAATACAAGCTAAAACAGAGCGAATGCCAAAGGGCCTAAGTAGGAGCCGAACCGTTGATCTCATCATTAGACAATGTTTTTCTTACACTATCGTGTTCCTCATACTGCGAACCGACGTATTGGGCAGAAAAATTTTGTCCGTTTTGCTCTACGATGCACCGTTTTCGAGATATTTATCATTTTGCATTTAAGCCCCAAATTTAATGAATCGAACTAGTATGACACGTTAGTCTCCAAGCTAGCTTTCTTCATAAGAGCAGCAGGCATCTTGTGCAAGTACCCTTAAGCCGTCTCATAAGAGCAGCCCCATCTTGCGCAAGCATCCTTAGGGCGTCTCTAGCCATATTGTGCATGGACCCTTAAGCCGCCTCATAAGAGCAACCGCCATCTTTCGCAAGCATCCCTAGGGCGTCTCATAAGGAGCCGTGTATAACCGCCATCTTGCGCAAGCATTCCAAGAGGGTCTCATAAGAACCTATGTATAGTGGCCATCTTGCATAAGTACCTTTAAGGAGTCATGTATAGCCACCATCTTATGCAATTAGCGTCGAGAGATGGCTGTTGTAGAATTTTCCTTTTTAAATTATCCGCCACCATATTTCAAAGGTATGTACCTAAAGAGTGTAGCACTGAGCTCTATAGATTAAAGATGGCGGATGACAGCTGACAAAAAGCGCGTGATTTTGTTTACTAAACAAGAGCACGTGGAATTTTTCTATTTGCCGCCACCACATTTCAAAGGTATCTAGCTAAAGATGGCAGCACAGTGCTCTCTTGATTAAAGATGGCGGATGACAGCTAACATAACTTGTCAAATTGCCCGCTACTACATGCCGTAAAGAGGGCAGCACGGTGCTCTGTAGATTAAAGATGGCGGATGACAGCTGACTAAATTGCCCGCATGATAGCAGCACGGTGCTCTATTGATTAAAGATGGCGGATGACAGCTGTCAAAAAAGCACGTGGCATTGTTTCCAAACAAGAGCACATAGAATTTTTCAAATTGCCGCCACCACATTTCAAAGGTATCTAGCTAAAGGGTGCAGCACTGAGTTTTGTGATGCAAGATGGCGGATGACAGCTGTCAGAAAAAAGCACGTGAGTTTGGGTTAAAGATGGATGCTGTCAAAATGCATTTTCAAATTATCCGCCACCACATTTCAAAGGTAAGTAGCTAAAGAGGGCAGTTCTCTGTTCTATGGATTAAAGATGGCGGATGACAGCTGTCAAAAAAGCACGTGGATTTGTTTACCGATTCAAATCTCGCGCTAGTGAAGTTATGTTGTTACCACTAAGGTTTAGGCCCGTCAAGATGGTAGTACTGAGGTTAGCGATACGTTGTTGTCTGTCAAAAAAGCTCGTGGCTGTCAAAAAGCACGTGGATTTGTTTACCAATTCAAATGTCGCTCTTGTGATGTTAAGTTGGTACCACTAAGGTTTACGCCCGTTAAGATGGCAGCAGTGAGGTTAGCGATGCGTTGTTGTCTGTCAAAAAGCACGTGGATTTGTTTACCTGTTCAAATCTCGCGCTTGTGAGGTTAAGTTGGTACCACTAAGGTTTAGGCCCGTTAAGATGGTAGCAGTGAGGTTAGCGATGTGTTGTTGTCTGTCAAAAAGCACGTGGATTTGTTTACCTGTTCAAATCTCGCGCTTGTGAGGTTAAGTTGGTACCACTAAGGTTTACGCCCGTTAAGATGGCAGCAGTGAGGTTAGCGATGCGTTGTTGTCTGTCAAAAAGCACGTGGATTTGTTTACCTGTTCAAATCTCGCGCTTGTGAGGTTAAGTTGGTACCACTAAGGTTTAGGCCCGTTAAGATGGCAGCAGTGAGGTTAGCGATGTGTTGTTGTCGATGACAGCTGTCGAAAAGCACGTGGCTTTGTTTACAAATTCAAATCTCGAGCCAAATTACAAATCTCCCGCCAAAATTCAAATTTCCCGCGGGAGGAGGAGGCCTCATTCAGTGTAAGTAGTATAATTGGACACAATTATACTACTTACACTGAATGCAGGAAGACAGAAAGAAGGAAGATTGTATTAGGTGCGAGCTGAAGGGGGGATACCAGTTAGAATGTGGGAGCAGTGCAGACATGACATGAACAAAGCAAAGTGGACAGCTCTCTGTTCCTGACGGTAGAAGACAAGAGGATACCTCGTGCATGTCCATCCTCGGCTGACAGTGAACGTACGCCTGTGAATCGATAGAGACACATATCCTCTTATTTTTCTACTAGCATATGTACCCGTTCTTCGCACGGGAATTGGTAATCAATTTCACGATTCCTTCATGCATTTATGCGAAGATACATGCCTGTATTCGGCGTGTGGCTGTAACGTGATGTACGATAAAGATTGGAGACAGAATCAGGAGTTTATTGAACGATACAGTCGCCGTGCATAATTTGCTACACTTCTCGGTTACATATCGTTGTTCATTTGAAACCGGGAGTGGCGCTGTGGCTGGAACCACAACCTCCCTTATTATCTGTTCTATCTTAACCACCTTGAAATGCCATGACATGTAAAGCACTCCGTTTGTGATATCTCTCTTGTTACCCTCCTATTGAAAAGTTTCACATAAGAAAAGTTTTTCGAAATTGATTTCCATTAAGGCTGATAGTTATCCGTTAAAGATGGTCATTTAATTTTTGTGGGAGGGTAAAATGACTGTATCGGCCTCCTATAAACGCACAAACATATCCGGGATTACAAACAATATTGGCCCTAAAACGTATCCTAGGAAAGTATAAACTTTCGTAGAAATATATTCAGTAGTTTCCCAGTTAAACAACTCGTCAAATGGACAGTCAGACAAGCACACACAAACCTAACAAAATGCAGATGGTGATTACTACACACGAAATGGATAACTGGAAGAAAATTTCGCCGAAATACTCAATGTACAGACGCATGGTCCTTACGATACTATTATATAGATAAGGAATCTGCTCCACGTACAACACCTTTTCGGCTATGTCCACTGGACTTAATCTGTAAAACCGTCCGTTAATGTACATCCCTATTAATCATCCTATCGAAAAAGTGCACATCACGAAAAGTTTTAGAAATGGATTTCCATCAAGGTTGGTTTATTCCCATCCAGGTTGGTCTGGTATATTTGTGGGAGAGTAAAATCACTGTTTCGGTTTCCTATAAACCCCCAGTCCACTCCTGGAATTCGAAATACTATGAACCTTAAAACCTTCCTTTGGACAGGGTGATGCTAATTATGAACTTTAGTTAAAATATTTTCAGTAGTTTTGCAGATAAAGAAATATGCTTTACACGCACCCACTTTTAGGCCAAATCCGCTTGAACTTAGAATGAAAAATGGTCCATTGATGATATCTCCCTCGTTAATCCTCGTATCGAAATGATGAACAAGATAAAAATGTTATAGAAATTGATTTCCATTAAAGCAGGTAGATTCCCATTGAGCTTGGTACTGTATATTTTGTGGGAGTGCAAAATCACAGTTTCGGCTTTGTATAAACCTCCAGTCAATTCAGGGATTTAGAAATAATATAGGCCCTAAAAACCTATCCAAGGACACCCGAGTTCTTAATATGAAGTTTGGTAGAAATATATTTATGAGTTTTCAAGTTAAAAGTACTTAGACAAACAGACACCAAAGCTAAAATATATGCAGATGGTCATGATTACCCCTGAAACGGATAATTGAACGAAAATGTCGCCAAAATAGTCAATGTACAGACAAACGATCGTTGCGATTTATCCGTTCAGGATAGTATGTGATAAGGATCAGACTTAATTTCATTACACCGATACGGATATCTTATTTCATAAGGATCCCTAGAACTATATCAAATCGACATAATATGAAGTTTTGTTACTAGGGCCATACTAGTTAAACATAAATTCAAAACCGGACTGAAATAATTCCTTCTCTTGAAATTGTCTGAAGGTATATATCAGACTTTGACCTAAAACAATCGAAATCATTGGAAGGCATCAGAAAACAAACTGGTAGTTAAATATAAATGTTTTAAATTGAAATAACGTAAATCACAGTTAAGGGAAAACATGACTGATACTTAGGCATTTTGCTTCAGAACACTGTTTTATGAATTTTAGGATCAAAAATGCATGAGTTTTTCATGTTTCAATCATGTCGTTACCTTAACCCTACAATAATGTTTAAAATTCCAAACACGTGTGTGGAAGGAGGTAGTCATGTTGAGATGTCATCACACAAAATGTGCCTACAACATTGATTGATTGATTGATTGATTGATTGATTGATTGATTGATTGATTGATTGATTGATTGATTGATTGATTGATTGATTGGTTGGTTGATTGATTGGTTGGTTGATTGATTGATTGATTGATTGATTGATTGATTGATTGATTGATTGATTGATTGATTGATTGATTGATTGATTGATTGATTGATTGATTGATTGATTGATTGATTGATTGATTGATTGATTGATTGATTGATTGATTGATTGATTTTTAAAGGAGAAAATAATTGTGTTATTTAGCCTAAGAGTGCAAGTATGTTTAAAACGCATGCGAATGCGTTGTCTGTCAAGCAGTGTCTTCATGGTCCTACAGAAATTTGACCGCAGGTTTCAATGGAGGATGATAAGGAGCACAAAGAAGGCTCTTTAGTATACTGAGGGTTAAGGAATGAAATAAAATAAAATAAAGCTCCGTTTTATATAGTAATCAATGACGAGGTATTCATTGTATGATGTGGATTGATGGCACACTCTTACGCAGATCGCAGAGCCTAGACCTCGTAGAACAGTGCACAGCCTTGGAGGGGAGGGCGACCTGGGGAAATCACAGTTGTTGACTTCGTCTTTAGCAGATTGCTTATTGAAGTTTTGTGATTTATTTTTCCCTACACTAATTAAACTTTTGAAGTAGTTTACTGAGAACACCATCTTCCACCACCAGTGCCTCATTTCAGTTATGTGGTCTACATTGCAGCTTTGACAGTGAAAAAGAAGTGACGTAAGGAAATCTTCCCTGTTACGTTACAAAATGGAGAGAATCAACTATAGGCAAAAAGTTGATCGACCAATATTCCCAAACATTTTTGTGATCATTTCTCATAAGGTTGTGTAAACATTCGATGATGACAACTAGAAAGCCATAAAAGTTCAGAATTTAAGCCGTGATTCCCATAAAAATTCACTATGTCGATTCGTGTCCGGTGATTTGCGAAAAGAATTACAATAGTAGGTCTTACCTTGTCTGCACCAATCAAATTAATGTACAGAGGAGTGTAAACCAGTTACTTATAAAATAAGAGGATTACACAATAAATTTTGAGCAACAAAGCACAACATAAGGATTCTCCATTTTCTAGACTCTTATATTTGAAAACAAAAAGAAGGTAAATGCTAGGACACCGACGGAAAACATGGAAATTAAATAATCCCCAAAAACTGCAAACACTCTACCCTCCACAGCCAACTCGCTCGGTGTCTGAATTGGTAGGCACGTCACCACTTCTGATAGCCTGCAATGCTACTACATTATTGGTTGTAGTAGTAGTAATCAACATGACACTGGTAAGGTACTGCCGGATGTTATGTTTTTCGTATAATATTTGTTTAAATATGGAACTGTCTCATATGATATTGCTTCTGTTGCTACACAGCGGTATGTGTTTTCTACCGCATGAAAATAAAATAACTTCAAAGAGCCAGGCGTATTGTGTGCACATGTCTCCTTCGAGCTGTATACATCGAGAGGTAAATAGACTCCTCTCGTTTGATGTATACATTACGGGCGTCCTCCACCTCTCTTTTCGAGCGAACTTTGCGGAATCTAGAACTTTATACAAGCTAGTTGGGGCCCATATGTGTTCCGAGATGATTGTAGATGACCATACCCTGAGGTCAGCGTCTAGGCCACCAAATTTTACGTCCACGTACAACACTAATTTCATTTTGATTGCATTTTTTATTTGGCCGAACTTGGGTTTCGTGGCGAGCATGGGATATGTAAAGGCTAGGACTGGGATGGAAGGGACTTTAACCTGTATTAAGATACAGCCTTGCTTATGTGAAAATGAGAAAGATCTTTAGGCCTGCTAATTGTGGAGTTTGAACCGACCATCTGTTGAACACAATCCAGCGAACTCACACGGTGTTTTGAATATTATGAATATAAAAATGACTTCGATTGCACTCCAATTTCAACGGTGTCCCCGCACATATGCACTTTTAGAGAAGAGGTAGAATATTGTTTCTCACGGTTGGTTTCGACTAGCCCATTCTTTAAATAAAAGCTTCGTAAACTTAATTTAAACATAATACAAATACGTTTCTTTCTTTAACACATACCTATCAAATTTTGATTATATCTCACATTCGTTTTTGTTCCTTTTACCTCAAAGTGGCTAATTTGCGTATGACATGGTGTCATTTACCTCGGTGTATGGAATTTTAATTTTGTACATGAATTACGAAGAAATCATTATTTTCTAAAGAATGCTTCTATAGTCGTTTAAAAAATATGATAAGAATATACGTATTATATGTTATAACTTGAAACATCGAGAAACCTGACCATATATACGTTTTACAGTAGTATTTGTGTAATGACATTTTGTTTGGATTGAATTTGTAAGTTTTTGCTCCACTGAGTTTAATCGCTTTGCTTCATTATCCGCCGGTGAGGTAAGTTCGGCCAAGTTTGAGTAATGATAAAATCATGTTATTAAATGATCACTCCAATTATTCCTGGCGAAGGCTCACCAACCCGCACTATATTTTGTACTTAGCAGGTTGGTAAGCGACCAATATTTCCAGTAATATTCTGATACATGTGATTTTCATCCTTTGTAATTTGATTGCATGCAGCCACGTTTGATTACTACCTGTCAGTTTCTTGATCTGCTTATCCTAAAATATTTACATTCATTTACATTTATGTTTAGGGTTGGAATAGAACAAGAGTTGACCAAGGGAGGTCGGACAGAATAGATGAAAGTAAGGAGCTTGGCACAAGTAAGTCAAAACAATGCTAGGAATCAGCTAAAGACCCGGTAATCGCCAACCCGCGTTCCGAAGTTAAGAGCCGCTGGGACCCCTTTCAGCCGCGTCTTAGGACAAGCAAAAAATACCTCCCCAACCCACAGAGTGCTTGATGAGAAGGTGCGAGAGTGAACGTTGATATGGTATGGTCATGTTCTGTGACAGATGTGTTCGTGTCATATATGATAGAACCTAAAATAACCCTGGAACCTCTCTCCAAAATATTCTAAAATATTGTTGTTACAGGTATATCGCATGTTTCCCTTTAAGATCAAAATCAACAGAAAAGAAATGAAGTTAATGTCAAAATCTCCCCTACAGTACCTGCAAAATGCCCCATTGCCAAAGTTTGCCCCATCTAAAATATTATTTTTGTAAATTTGTCATATTTTCTTGTCTAAGAGCCCATTAAACAAAAAAAGTTGTAAATGTCTAAATTCGACCTTCGGTCTTAAAAGCCTAAAAATAATAAACATTTACTTCTAATAGGAGCCACAACTTTACTCGTTTAGCTGAAGTATCGTTCACACTGCAGTGTGAATACTACACTAGTCTTCACTGCTGAGTTAAGGGGGAGAAATGAGCTGGTTTTCTCACGTCATGATGGGGGCATTCGGGACAGCAAGGAAACAATCTATAGTAATAAACGACGAACTATCTCATTAATAAATCAATCAGGAATATCAGAAAGTATAACATCATACATAAGAAGTTCTATCACCCATTCAGTTACTGATTACCAGCCCAACTAAACCTCTCACCGCCAGTACTCTCGAAAAATTATAAATTGCATGAACACGGTTAATTGTAGGTATACTCCTTTACACATTGCTCTAAAAGTCTATAATGGTGTATAGGAGGCCCCAATCTCAAAGGATTAGAAAGCACTTTCAGTCTCCAGTTACAGCACGGCGCTTGACGAAGGCGCTCGGGAATTTCCTATCATGTGAGAAAAACCTCGATAAGCCCGACAGCAAGAGAAGCTTGGAAATAACTAGCAGTAGACAATGCAAGGTTTCATAAGACGTGATTCTGTGATGGCGATGGATGCATTCTGTGGTCAGTTTCTATTATGCTGCTGTCTCGTTCTTCGTACGGCATTTTACTGAATTTTAAAGTGGGATCAATATTTCTTTCTGGACAGAAACCTCAACTCAAGTGCCTTTCTTGCACGGAAAATTAACTGCGATACGAACATTTCCATGGCAAAACAGAACTGTCTCCAATATTACGGAGATAAACCGTGTGCTAGTGTAATGCAATGTAGAAAAAGAAGTGAAGGAATGGGAAAGCAGACTTTAGATGATACACACCAGTATTGCCAACTCAAAATTCTATTTCCGCTGCACGGACTTTAAAAACACACTAACCTTGAATTAAAATCGCAAGATTTTTCCTCACTTGCACATTTTGAAATACTGAACTAAACACATCAAAAAACGTTTTGCATCACCTTGGTGCTAGGAGGCCATGAACCTTTACATACAAATGGAATAGTGATATACACAAACAGCATTTCATCTCTCTTTATTGCTCACGAAAACCACACATTGCAAGTTGTACAGTCATACAGCCAACCTTTCTGAAGTTGTGGTCCAGATTGCAGCATACACCAATACCTCTAATACCGAGTAGCACTTCCGCTTGCATTGATACATGCCTGTATTCGGCGTGGTATACTATCCACTGGTTCATCAAAGCATTGTTGATGCACATTGTCCCACTCCTCAATGGAAACTCGGCGTAGATCTCTCAGATTTGTTGGTGGGGCACCTCGACAAAGAGTAACCCTTTTCAGTTTATCCCAGGCATGATCGAAAGGGTTCATGTCTGGAGAACATGCTGGCCGCTGTAGTCGGGCGGTGTAGTTATCATGAAGGAACTCATTCACTATATGTGCATAAGAATTGTCATCCATGAAGCCGAATGCATCTTCGAAATGCTGCCGATATGGCTGCTCTATAGATCAGAGGATGTCATTTCTGTATCGTATAGCCCTTCCATGACCATCAGTGGCGTACGTCGGCTCCACGTGATTCCATCCCAAAACATCAGCCACTACCTTGTTGCACTCGCTCAACACTGTATGTAAGACGTTCAGCCTGACCAGAAGGCCTCCAAACACATCTCCGATAATTGTCTGGTTGAAGGCATATGCGACACTCATCTGTGAAGAGAACGTGGTACCAATTATGATGCGTCCATTCAACATGTTGTTAGGCCCAACTGTACCGCGATGCATGGTGTCTAGGTTGCAAAGGTAGACGTTGTCATGGACGTGGGAAGTGAAACTGCCCATCATGCAGCCTATTGCGTACAGATTAATTTGAAAACGACGTCCTCTGGCTGCACGAAACGCAATATTCAGCATGGTGGCGTTGCTTTCAAGGTTCCTCCGAGCTGACATCCGTACGTAGCGGTCATCGACTGCAGTCGTGGCCATTGGGTGGCCTGAGCGAGGCATGCCATCGAGAGTTCCTGTATCTCTATAGCCCCTCCATGTCCGAACAACATCGCTTTGGTTGACTCGGAGACGTCTGGAAACTTCCCCTGACACAACGTAACAATGCGGATATGATCAAACTGCGGTAATGACATTCTAGACATGGCAGAACTACGCCTTACTGGTGGATGATTGGCTGTCGTACTCCCTGCTCATGCCTTGTTGTTTACATCTCTGGGCAGGTTTAGTGACATCTCGGAACAGTCAAAGGGACTGTGTTCTTGATGCAGCGTAAGTTTTCCAGCGAGCTTGGAACCGAGGTGATGCAACACTTTATTTTGATGTGTGTATGTAATAAATTCTTGTATAGGAAGTGTCAGAGATGTTGTGATTGTGATCAGTAGTTGGCAGTAATTTAGTTATCTTACTATAATGACGATAATTGTATTGTAATGACAACGAAATCAAAACAAGGAATGGGAATACGTAGTGAGGAGCGAAATGTAACAAATATTTCTACATTTCCTGCATCTCGGCGTATAAGCAAACAGCTGGTGGCACTTGAATCAAATAATATTTCTTCTTCTTTTTCTCTTTATTCTTATTATTATCGAATTTGGCCGTCTGAGGAGCACGGAAAGTAACCCTGTACATTCATATTGACCCCCAATAGTTCTTCATCCTTTCACTTCGCTGTTTCCTCCTTCCTTCTCTTTCTCTTGGAAACTCTTGACAAGTTGTATCAGTATTCCGAAAGTTTCTGCGTCTCGTGTTTTACCGTCTGTTATTCTCTCAGAACTTTTCTTCAGTCTTGGTTCCCATTCTTGCTCTTGTTACACACTCATCCATGCTCATTAGGTGACCAAAAACTTGAATTCTCCTCAGTTTGATCGTGACCGACATTCTTTCACGCTCTTCGTCCCTGTATGGATACCTTTTATGTCTCCTCTCCTACTCCCTCCCCTTTCCCGGATTTTCCTCAATATTTTCCCTTCCTTTCTCTCTCTCTCTCTCTCTCTGTCTTCTTTTTCACCACTTTTCATAGAGAACATGCGTCATATGCAATACAAACTCTCCGGTTTGATTACTGCGTTGTAATGTTTGATTTTAGTTTTCCTTGAGAGATTCCTCTTATTTTAGGTATCTTTAGTCAGTTGGATGGTAGTTCCAGTCTTTCTTGTTCTTGATCTGTTTACTTCTTTATCGAATTCATCTGAACTATGTCATGGGAGACTACTGGCGAAAATGAGTGCTGTCGGACTAGAAAAAAGAGCGACTGAATGGGATGCTATATTTCTAGAAAATAGAACTCAAAGAAATAGAGTAGGCAAAGCTTTATCTAACCCTGTAGTAATTAAGAGGGGAATTTCTGAAGGCAGTAATATTGGACCTTTACGTTTTCTTATATATATCAATGATATGTGTAAAGAAGCGGAATCAGAGGTAAGGCTGTTTGCAGATGGTGTTATTCTGTACAGAGTAATAAATAAGTTACAAGTTTGTGAGCAGTTGAAAAATGACCTCGATAATGTTGTGAGATGAACAGCAGGGAACGGTATGATGATAAACGGAGTTAAAAGTCAGGTTGTGAGTTTAACAAATAGGAAAAGTCCTCTCAGTTTTAATTACTGCGTTGATGGGGTGAAAGTTCCTTTTGGGGATCATTGAAAGTACCTAGGCGTTAATATAAGAAAAGATCTTCACTGGAGTAATCACATAAATATGATTGTAAATAAAGGGAACAGATCTCTGCACATTGTTTTGAGGGTATTTAGGGGTTGTAGTAATAATGTAAAGAAAAGAGCATATAAATCTCTGGTAAGACTCCAACTAGAGTATGGTTCCAGTGTATGGGACCCTCACCAGGATTACCTGATTCAAGAACTGGAAAAAATCCAAAGAAAAGCAGTTCGATTTGTTCTGGGTGATTTCCGACAAAAGAGTAGCGTTACAAAAATGTTGGAAGTTTGGGCTGGGAAGACTTAGGAGAAAGGATACGAGCTGCTCGATTAAGTGGTATGTTCCGAGCTGTCAGTAGAGAGATGGCGTGGAATGACATCAGTAGACGAATAAGTTTGAGGGGTGTCTTTATAAGTAGGAAAGATCACAATATGAAGATAAAGTATCGATTCAAGAGGACAAATTGGAGCAAATAAACGTTTATAGGAAGGGAAGTTAGGGATTGGAATAACTTACGAAGGGAGATGTCCAGTAAATTTCCAATTTCTTTGCGATCATTTAAGGCTAGGAAAACAACAGATAGGGACTCTGCCACCTGAGCGACTGCCCTAAATGCAGATCAGGATTGACTGATTGATTGATTGATTGATTGATTGATTGATTGATTGATTGATTGATTGATTGATCGATCGATCGATTGATTGATTGATTGATTGATTGATTGATTGATTGATTGATTGATTGATTGATTGATTGATTGATTGATTGATTGATTGATTGATTGATTGATTGATTGATTGATTGATTGATTGATTGATTGATTGATTGACCGACCTTGCTATTTAAAACTTGTTGACTTATCCGTACTCTCCTTTTAGTGCTGTGGGTGAATCTCTAATATCGGTCTTGAATTTAATCCTCTCAAAAGATATCTGATGTCCAACTTTTCCTGCTACTTCTTTCAGAAGGTTGATTTGTTCTAAAGCAGTGTCTATACTTCTAGAGAGGATTGTTATGTTATCAGAGAAGGCCAAACAGTTTATACCAATCCCTCTGTGCCTTCAACCTAATCCCTTCTCATGTTGGAGTCCCCATGTTTTGAGTTTTCCCCATACTCTTATCACCTTTTCCAGGACGCTGTTGTAAAGGATCGCGGAGAGCCCGTTTTACTGCCGGTGTTAATTTCAAATTCATCTGAGATCTCTCCCATAAATTTTAGCGTCGTCTTTGTTTCAGTGAGAGTCTGGATAATATGTTGATTCATTTTATGTCACTTCCAAATTCCTCTAAAATGTTCAGTAGAGAAACTCTGTATAGTGAACCGTACGCATGTTTGAAGTCAACGAAAACTATGACATAGTTCTTAGTAACTCTGTCTGGTATTATAGGTTTCAGGTTTAGAATATGTTGTGCACATGATCTGCGTTTTTGAACTCACCTTGGTATTGTGCGATTCGTTTGTATTATTAGTTCAATTCTATTACGAAGAGATTTTGATAGTATTTTATATGTAACTGCTACTAGGATGATTCCTCTGTAATTGTTCACATCTGTTTTGTCACCGTTCTTGTATAACGGGTGTATCAGTGCGTTCTTCCAGTCATCAGAGATTTTCTCCGTTCGCCAATAATTTCCTGTATTAGATTTGCCAGATCCCGTGTTGCTTGACTGCGAGTTCCTTTCGCAATTCGGGAAGAACCAAATCCTCCCCTGGAGCCTTATTGTTTTTCAGACACCGGAATGTTGTATATTTGTCTCTCGTCTGATGGGCCCGAAGGTTTAGTATTTATTTGTGGTTGGCTTAAATCTATTCTTTATTCAGGTTCGCTGCAGTTCAGTAGATTTTCAAAATAACGTGCCAAAATACGTCTTCTATTATTATTATTATACCGGGCGAGTTGGCCGTGCGCGTAGAGGCTCGCGGCTGTGAGCTTGCATCCGGGAGATAGTAGGTTCGAATCCCACTATCGGCAGTCCTGAAAATGGTTTTCCATGGTTTCCCATTTTCACACCAGGCAAATGCTGGGGCTGTACCTTAATTAAGGCCACGGCCGCTTCCTTCCAACTCCTAGGCCTTTCCTATCCCATCGTCGCCATAAGACCTATCTGTGTCGGTGCGATGTAAAGCCGCTAGCAAAAATTATTATTATTATTATTATTATTATTATTATTATTATTATTATTATTATTATTATTATTATTATTATTCATTTCCTTAAACGTAATCATGTCCTATTCTCTTTCTATAGCATTCCTTCATTCGCTGACCCCCGTTCTGCTCGTTCGGTTTGTATTTGTTCCCTTGACTTTTCTTCGGACATATCCTTTACGACTGCAGTATGTCTTCCACCATGGTCCTTGACACCCAGAGAACTTGAGTTGTTCATTTATTACTGTGCTTTTGTTATTATAATCTCGTGTGTGGAGAGATGGGGCTGAGAATCTCATTGTATGAGAACACAATCTAGATTTGTCAACAGGGAGGACGTGTCTGTAGAGCTATCGAACAAACGCCGCTCTGTGACAAGTCCACACAGTTAACCAGGCTAATGAATAACCCGAGAGGGAATAGTGTAAAGTTGATAAAGTATCCCTGTGAAGCCTTCTCCACACTTAGCTTGTGATTAATTGTGCTTCAGCTAATAACACACTGTCATTGTTGGATGCGCTTGAGAAGGGTTGGCTGTTGAGATAAAGTAGTGATAAAGTAGTGAAAACCTATTGAAATAGCTTAATTTTGTGTATATCCGATTCATTTAGTGCTGTTTATGTAGTGGTGTTTAGTGCTTGTTGGTAGACATTGGGAGTAGTGACATTTATTTAAATTTTGTAGCAAGTAATTCAGTTAGTCTTCAGTAAATTACGTTTCTGCAGCAACTTCTCCGGTATTTCGTATAGATATCCGTTCAAACTATCGCGAAGGTAATAATTTACTACATTAAAAAACACGATACGCCTGTAAACTTCCATTTAAAAATAAGTTAAAGTGATTACACGGTATAGTTAACAGTTATTGTATTGTTATTGATTATTGTCGCTCCTCATATTCAAATGTTGCATTGTTGGCTACAGTCGTGAACAAAGGGTGTAGTGTAGTCAAGTAAATATAAATAAAAATCAGCTGACCTTGTATTCCATTCATTTGTACTTCTGAGTAGGTAGTTAGTATCCGTAATTTATATTTCGCTCCCTCGATCTTTCAGTATTTATCAGCGGTTAGCTAATAATAATAAAGTTCATACATCCCAGTAACTGCAGTTCAAGTCCCTGGAGTAGTAGTAGTAGTTTTGATAGAAATATTTGAGAATTTATTGTAGACAACCTCGTATTTTTCAGCAGGCCTAATTAAGGACACTTTTCTTTCTCCGTCCCGTGGAGTAGGGAAAATAATAGTAATCCACCAGCTGTAATAATCACATAACCACATTTCAGTAGAATTGTAGTGAAGATAAGGTATAATATATTGGATAGTATCTTGCCAGTTATATTCGTGTTTTTCTTCGTGTACGGCAAACCTTTTCATACTTAAGCATTTAACCAAACGCAGTGTAGTGTAGTGTAGATACATTGTAGTATAGATACAGTACATTTAGATAGTGCCGTATCTTGCCTGCTATATTCGTGTGTATCTATTAGACCGTAATACTAATAATAATTTGTCTAAGCATTTAGCTTCGTTGGTAATCTTTGAGTACAGTAGTTCTTGCAAATTTCATTTCTGTTGTGCTTAGTAGTGACATACGGTACCGGTATCATAATTAGGATACGTCTGAAAGTAGTTTAAAAATTACTGTAGTGTACTGTACAGTAGTATACGAGTAATATCCTATTAGAATTGAGTGTACTTATTTTATTATTGTAAAATATTTGTGTAGTACTGGTGTAGTAGAGGTATCCGTAGGAACTCTTACTAAAATACTGTTGTTGTAATTAGGATAGGCTTAATTGCAGTTTGGAATTGTGTAGTTCTTGTGTATTACTTTCGATATTCAGTAATTAACAGCAGTTTTTATCCTGTTAGGGGTTGTAGAATAACAAAAAAGTAGAGCACGACTAAGTAGTATTGTAGTGTAGTCGTATATTAATTACCTTATTGTTGTGTACTATCCCAGACAATATATCACTTCGTTCATTTATTTTTTGCAAATAAGTTATTTTATTTTAATTTTTTCCCCCCGTAAAGAATGGCTAAGGAGCGCGAGTGTAGTTATTGTGGGTGTGATGAGGCATTGAGGGGTATGAGGGAGGAGTTGGAAAGTTTGAGGGAGATAATTAGGATTCTCACAGAAGACAGGAAGGAAGATAGGACTCCCTCAAACAGTAGGTGTACAAGAGGGAGGGGAAGGAAAGGGAGGAGTTGTAGAAGACAGGTGGTCTAATGTTCTAAGGGAAAGGAGATTGCAGGCTAAGGGCTCTATTCAGGATCAGAATTCAGGACAGGTGTCTGTGCGAAATCGGTACGAGTCACTCCAGGTAGAACAACAGAGGGAAGATGAGGGACAGGGAACTGTTGCTGAGATGCGTGGAAGTAGGAGGAAGGGAAAAGGTAGAAAAGGGAAATGTAGAGTAGAGGATAGGAAAAGACAGGTGGAACAGGGTCATGGGAAGGAGAAAAGGGAGGAGGAAGTAGCTTCTGCAGCAGTGAGAGAAGATAGGGCTGACCGGGAGGGGAGGGGATCAGATGAGGTGGGGAGGGTTGAGGCTCTGGTCATGGGGGATTCCATCGTTAGACACGTGGGGAAAGTGTGTGGAGGAAAGGGAACCAGGGTAGAATGTTATCCAGGAATTAGGTTGAGGCAGATGTTGAGGAAAGTAGAAGAGAGGGAGGAGGGGAAGGAAAAGGTGGTAGTGTTTCACGTTGGTACCAACAACGTAAGGCAAGCTGATATAAGTACCAACATAGTTGGAGAGGTGTGGGATCTGGTAGATGCAGCACGGGTGTAGTTTAAGAAAGCGGAGATTGTTATTAGTGGAATAATGTGTAGGAGGGATACTGACTGGAGAGTGATTGGGGATTTAAATGAGACTATGGAGTGGGTATGTGGGAAATTGGGAGTGGAATTTCTAGATCCTAATGGGTGGGTAGGAGATAGGGATCTGCGCTCAGATGGCCTTCATTTAAACCGCAGTGGTACATATAAGTTAGGAAATTTGTTTGGAAGGGTAATAGGGAGGTACATTCAGGGAAACGGGATGGCCTAGGGAGCGGTGATAAGGGAACAGGGAACTGGAAATCATGTAGGGATGACATAAAATTGTTAGTGTTGAACTGTAGAAGTATTGTAAAGAAAGGAATAGAATTAAGTAATTTAATAGATATATATTTACCGGATATTGTAATAGGAGTTGAATCATGGCTGAGAAATGATATAATGGATGCAGAAATTTTCTCACCGCACTGGAGTGTGTATCGTAGAGATAGGATAGGAATGGTGGGAGGGGGAGTGTTCATTCTGGTGAAAGAAGAATTTGTAAGCTACGAAAAAGTTAAAGATGAGACACATGAAATTCTAGGTGTAAGGCTCATTTCTAAAGATAATAGGCAACTTGATATATTTGGAGTGTACAGATCGGGAAAGGGTAGCACTGATGCGGATTCGGAATTATTTGATAGGATAGTCAGCTATGTGGGAAACGACATGGAAAGAAATGTGATTGTAGCAGGAGATCTGAATTTGCCAGATGTCAATTGGGAAGGAAATGCGAACGACAGGAAGCATGACCAACAAATGGCAAATAAGTTAATATGGGAAGGACAGCTGATTCAGAAAGTGATGGAACCAACCAGAGGGAAAAATATCCTGGATGTGGTGCTGATAAAACCAGATGAGCTCTATAGGGAAACTGAAGTAATAGATGGTATTAGTGATCATGAAGCTGTTTTTGTGGTAGTTAAAAATAAATGTGATAGAAAGGAAGGTCTTAAAAGTAGGACTGTTAGGCAGTACCATATGGCTGATAAAGCAGGCATGAGGCAGTTTCTAAAAAGTAACTATGATCGGTGGAAAACGGTAAATAAAAATGTAAACAGACTCTTGGATGGGTTTAAAGGAATTGTTGAGGAATGCAAAAACAGGTTTGTACCTTTAAGGGTGCTAAGGAATGGTAAAGACCCACCTTATTATAATAGAGAAATAAAGAGACTAAGAAGGAGGTGCAGACTGGAAAGAAATAGAGTTAGAAATGGCTGTGGAAGTAAGGAGAAATTGAAGGAACTTACTAGAAAATTGAATCTAGCAAAGAAGGCAGCTAAGGATAACATGATGGCAAGCATAATTGGCAGTCATACAAATTTTAGTGAAAAATGGAAAGGTACGTATAGGTATTTTAAGGCAGAAACAGGTTCCAAGAAGGACATTCCAGGAATAATTAATGAACAAGGGGAGTGTGTATGTGAAGATCTTCAAAAGGCAGAAGTATTCAGTCAGCAGTATGTAAAGATTGTTGGTTTCAAGGATAATGTCGAGATAGAGGAGGAGACTAAGGCCAAAGAAGTAATAAAATTTACATATGATAACAATGACATTTACAATAAGATACAAAAGTTGAAAACTAGAAAAGCGGCTGGAATTGATCAGATTTCTGGGGATATACTAAAGACAATGGGATGGGATATAGTACCATAACTGAAGTACTTATTTGATTATTGTTTGGTCGGAGGAACTATACCAGATGAATGGAGAGTTGCTATAGTAGCCCCTGTGTATAAAGGAAAGGGTGATAGACATAAAGCTGAAAATTACAGGCCAGTAAGTTTGACATGCATTGTATGTAAGCTTTGGGAAGGCATTCTTTCTGATTATATTAGACATGTTTGTGAAATTAATAACTGGTTCGATAGAAGGCAATTCGGTTTTAGGAAAGATTATTCCACTGAAGCTCAACTTGATTCCTGCAAGATATAGCAGATATCTTGGATTCTGGAGGTCAAATGGACTGTATCGCGATTGACTTGTCTAAAGCATTTGATAAGGTGGATCATGGGAGACTACTGGCAAAAATGAGTGCAATTGGACTAGACAAAAGAGTGACTGAATGGGTTGCTATATTTCTAGAAAATAGATCTCAGAGAGTTAGAGTTGGTGAAGTTTTGTCTGACCCTGTAATAGTTGAGAGGGGAGTTCCTCAGGGCAGTGTTATCGGACCTTTATGTTTTCTTATATATATAAATGATATGAGTAAAGGAGTGGAATCGGAGGTAAGGCTTTTTGCGGATGATGTTATTCTCTATAGAGTGATAAATAAGTTACAAGATTGTGAGCAACTGCAACGTGACCTCGAAAATGTTGTGAGATGGACAGCAGGCAATGGTATGTTGATAAACGGGGTTAAAAGTCGGGTTGTGAGTTTCACAAATAGGAAAAGTACTCTCAGTTTTAATTACTGCGTTGATGGGGTGAAAGTTCCTTTTGGGGATCATTGTAAGTATCTAGGTGTTAATATAAGGAAAGATCTTCATTGGGGTAATCACATAAATGGGATTGTAAATAAAGGGTACCGATCTCTGCACATGGTTATGAGGGTGTTTAGGGGTTGTAGTAAGGATGTAAAGGAGAGGGCGTATAAGTCTCTGGTAAGACCCCAACTAGAGTATGGTTCCAGTGTATATGACCCTCACCAGGATTACCTGATTCAAGAACTGGAAAATCCAAAGAAAGGCAGCTCGATTTGTTCTGAGTGATTTCCGACAAAAGAGTAGCGTTACAAAAATCTTGCAATGTTTGGGTTGGGAAGAATTGAGAGAAAGAAGAAGAGCTGCTCGACTAAGTGGTATGTTCCGAGCTGTCAGCGGAGAGATGGCGTGGAATGACATTAGTAGACGATTAAGTTTGAATGGCGTTTATAAAAGTAGGAAAGATCACAATCTGAATATAAAGTTGGAATTCAAGAGGACAAACTGGGTCAAATATTCATTTATAGGAAGGGGAGTTAGGGATTGGAATAACTTACCAAGGGAGATGTTCAATAAATTTCCAATTTCTTTGAACTCATTTCGGAAAAGGCTAGGAAAGCAACAAATGGGGAATCTGCCACCTGGGCGACTGCGATAAATGCAGATCAGTATTGATTGATTGATTGATTGATTGATTGATTGATTGATTGATTGATTGATTGATTGATTGATTGATTGATTGATTGATTGATTGATTGATTGATTGATTGATTGATTGATTGATTGATTGATTGAAGTAGTAACATGAAACTGCAGCATTTAGGGTTCGGCCTCTGTTGTTGGCACAACACCTATAGTCACACACTTACTTTGAAATAGTGTTCAACTGCATTGATCCAATAATAATAATAAGACATGCTACCCTGAGCTGTCGTTCAAAGTTTACGCCATTTAAGCTGCCTATCTGTCAATTTTGATGCCCCGCTTTACTCCTTCTGATGGTGGAGGAGCTGGCAGACTGTTGTATAGGCCGACTTCCAACGACGTGGTGCGCAGAATGGACTCGTTCTTCGTATGGTCAGGAGGTCGACACCCACCACTAGTTCAAAATGTTCGATATTGTTACATTACGTGAGATGTCATTCAGAGCTTGGAAGACAATTTTGCGGCATCTGAAACTCACAGTAAATGCAAAACACGGAATAACAAGCTATGCCCAGAAACGGTGGTGGTGATGATTTTAGTTGTAAGAGGAAGTTCAAAGGGACAAGAGGGAGATGGAAGATGTCCTACACTTCGAAGAATAAAGGTATCACCAAGAGAAAGGCAAAAGCCTCAAGGAGCGTGAAAATGAAAAACTTCCTAGGTCGGACAAACTAGACACTATCGGGGTGGAGAAGAATAAGAGTTGACCAAGGGAAGGTGGATAGGAAAGATGAAAACTAGGAGCCTGGGATAAGGAAGTGGAAGCAATGTCAAGGCTTAGCTGAGCGCCCCGTCGTCACCAAGCCACGTACTCATCGAGCCTCTTTCAGTTGCCTCTTACGACAGGCGGGGAATATCGTGCGTGTTATTATACCACCCCAATGCACAGAGGGAAGTCGAACTAGGATCCCAAGATGAGAACTTTCCCGTCGAATGTTACGACATGTGGGGGATACCATGGATGTTGAGAGAGAGACAACGAAATAGAAGTAATGCTGAAAAAAGGAAGGACGTCAAAAATTGTGTTTGCAATCAATCAATCAATCAATCAATCAATCAATCAATCAATCAATCATCACTGATCTGCATTTGGCCTCACGTTCACGTAGCACATTCCCTATCTTTTCTGAAATGAATGCAAAGAACATGGAACTTCCCATTGAGTGTAGTGAGAACTCACCTGCTCTACCCTGGAGAAGACTCTGAGCAAGTTCAGTCCCGCCACCTGCTTCAGGTCTGCAGCAGTCCAATGTCCTGTGCGCAGAAGTTCCGCGAACAACTCGGGGTACATGGACACGTCTTCCAGTCCGCGAGGAGTCCTGAAACATGAAAGTAATATTATGTACAAAATATTTAGTAGTTTTCACGTGTATTTCTTCATATTTATTGTCCATTCTTTACAAGAATAACTTACTGAAAGTTAAAAACATGTCAAGCACCCTACTCTTTACCGCTTTATCTTAACAAGAATCAGTTAAGAAACGTCGAATGACTTCACATTTATTGCCCATTCTTTACGAGAATAATTTTCTGAAAAGAATAAACGATCGGAGGAATGTCGGGTAAAAATGCATTAGGCAGTTTACCGATAGTTGGTGAATGGGTCTGGAAGTAATTTGTAATATAGTATTTGAGAACATGGTAAGAAACGCGTCTTTGTTGGTTGGTTGGTTGGTTGGTTGGTTGGTTGGTTGGTTGGTCGGTCGGTCGGTCGGTCGGTCGGTCGGTCGGTCGGTCGGTCGGTCGGTCGGTCGGTCGGTCGGTCGGTCGGTCGGTCGGTCGGTCTGTGGAATAGTATACTTCACTTTGATGTCTTTGAGGCCCTTTACTATCACTCGCTGATACCTTCATTCTGAGAGACGCCTGCCCTTCACGCTGTACTTCTTCTTAAAACCATAATGAGAATTGGGCTAATTGAGATGTCTGATAGCAGCTCCTGTCTGCACTCAGACGTCAGGGAGGTTAGTGATACTTTCATTTTTACCCCTTGTAGTTCCTCTACTGCCTAATGCAGTTTTATCCGGCATTCCTCCGACCGTTTATACTTTTCAGCAAATTATTCTCGTAAAGAATGGGCAATAAATGTGAAGTTATTCGACGTTTCTTAATATTTAACAGCATTGACAGTGTATTTTCAAAGCTTATCGACATACTTCGTGTACAATACAGTTCACAATACTGCAGAGATTTGTACAATCAGCCAGCTTTCCGGCCGTTATTGAAAGTTGTGCGTTCCATATTTTTGCCGACACGCGCGAGCGATAATCACGTCATATACTGTGACGAGTTTTGGAGAAATGTGCTCCCCGGAAAAACTGTCTGAAAGCAGAGGTACGAATCCATAGAGTTAGTATATTATACACTAGAGGTAGCATTGGCGCTGCAGTCGCGTGCGAAGTTGAACGAGTGCGCTGTTTGGCAAAAGCTGGATTGTTTGGCACTATCACTAATGGAGCTTCCCGATAAATTGAAGTTTATACCTCTTTGAAGGAAAATGTCAGTCTCCTGTGCAGCTTATGGCTACATAGAGAGGTTCATAAAGGTCCATAGCATATCATTTCACAGGTATTTTTCCTTGAAATTCATTTTCGTACGTATAAAATAATACTTTGCATGACACTCATTGTCATGTGAATTGGCCTACTTAGGCTGACTTCGCGACTGATTCCCCTGTGGGGCTGAATGAGATTCTTTGGATCCTACCTTGAAGACTGAAATTAATGTTTTACGAAATATAAGGGATGACATTTTCCTTTCACTGAATAACCATGTGCATGATACCGAGCGAGTGGCTGCAGACTTTAGGTCACGTAGCTGTCAGTTTACATTCAGGACATAGTGGGTTTGAACCCCACTGTCGGAAGCTCTGAAGATAGTTTCCAATTCTCACACCAGGTAAATGCTGGAGCTGTACCTTAATTAAGGCCAAAGTCTTTTTCTTCCCATTCCTAGCCCTTTCCTGTCCTATAGTCATCGTAAACCTATGTATGTCGTTGCGACGTAAAGCAAATTGGTACAAAAAAGAAAATAAGGAAAGATGTGCATGATAGCCTGGAATTGTGGTCCGTTTTTCACTTTTTGTGTGTATTTATAGTAGGCCTATTAAAAACTATTGAATATATTTTCTATATAGGCCTATACAGTTTTTTGCTTTCCCTTCATACAATGCGTGTAGGAGTCACCATTCATAGCTTACCACATTTTACAATGTAGAGACTAGATGTGCCACACCGTGTGAACATCTGAGTCCTTTACTTTCGTCAATATTATTATTCGTTTAAATGTCATACAGGACTGTACACAAGCATAATGTATAATAGACTGAACGAGTTTGAGGTGCGGTTAGGGCCTCGCAGCTGTAAGCTTGCTTTTGGGAAATAGTGGGTTCAAACCCCACTATCGGCAGCCCCGAAGATGATTTTTCGTGTTTTCCCATTTTCACACCAGGCAAATGCTGGGGCTGTACCTTAATTAAGTCCACGGGCGCTTCTTTCCCTTTCCCAACCCAGCATCGCCGTAAGGCCTATATGTGTCAGTGCGATGTAAATCAAATTGTAAAAAATATTGTAACTACTTTTTCAATTCTCTTCAATCATATGTTTTACTACTCTCCCTTTCCATTAACGGAAATCATTTTACAAGTTAAAATCTTAAAGCAAATCATACATTTCAGGAAAAGCTAAATAAAAACTCTATAATAGGCTGAAACCACAACCGAATGTCATATTTCCACTTGTAATGATGTTTAGAAAACATCGATAATAATAATAATAATAATAATAATAATAATAATAATAATAATAAAAGTGGCTTTACGTCCCACTACGTACTTGCACGGTTTTTGGAGACGCTGAGGTGTCAGAATTTTTTCCCCACGGGAGTTCTTTTATGTGTTACAAGAGGCTGACTTATCGAGCACCATCAAGTATCACCGGACTGAGCCAGGCTCGAACCTGCCAACTTGGGCTCAGAAAGCTAGGGTCTAAACCGGCGATGATAATATTTTGTCTTTTACCCCAAAATCTCGCCAAAGTTTTTAGGCCTAAAATCTCGCTCATCCGCCTCGTACGAGAGAGGACATTTTCGGTCGTTGGGCAGAATTATACCAAATTCATGGTAATTTACACAAAAATAGCGAAATATACGAGCCCTCCTTCTAAACGTATGTTGTTAGAAGACTTAATATGAACAGTAAATTGATTTTTGTACTTAACTGCACCTGAACACCGTCCCCTTTTATTACGCATTTAATCCTGTATTCATGCTTTTTTGGCTTTCTGTTTTACTGGAGAGAAGCATCACAACTATACTGTAGTATCTGAGAATATTTACATGTAAGAATTTTAAACCTTATGTATATCCACACAGTTTTAAAAGGCCCCGATTTAACATTGATGAGTACGGCGGAATGAGCTTTTTGCCAAACAGCTGCGATTTCAACATGCTCCGCTCGCTACAATGATTCTCTCGTAGACGGTGGCGCCAATGCTACCTCTAGTGAATCATTTACTAACTCTATGTACGAATCAGTATGAAAGCACGTAGTACGGGCAGTATACACAATCATCGTACTTATAACATCTACGCCGGTTTGTAATAATTATTTTTATTTTGTGACCTAGATAGTGTTCCATATTCAAGTTCAAGCTGGGTTTGGAGGAAAAAGCATGCAGGTGAACATCGAAAATAGAACGCGAATCTTAACGAGCAAGACTCCAAATGTTTTATTCAGTTCACTGTCGACAAGTCACAATGCTGTATAACTCACCTGTTGATTCCATCAAAATCTCCGCCCACGCCGATGTGTTCCACCCCGATGAGCGACCGGATGTAGCTAATATGCTCTGAAACAGAGAGAAGACGATCTGTTCATCTAATATGTGCACGTACTGAACTATTGCACACCATGTGACAAGGCTGAGCAGCTTCTTCAGTCTTAGTGTGATGGATGATATTGTCGTGTATAGTGTCTGAGTTTCATCATTATCACTTAAGATTTAAAAACCGAGGGCTGAAGCGAAAATCCGAGGACCAAAAAGAGTACTCTGACAAGTTGGCCAAAGAGTCGGGAGATTTTACTGCTGTTAATATTAATAATTGAATTTTATTTTAGTTATACTCGTGTCCGGTTACATCGCTCATAGTGGCGGGCGAGGCTGGGTGTCTGCATTCCTCTTGAATACCACCACAGTACCTACTATGTATACTTCCATCTGATAGGTCGTCCGGCTGTAGAATAATCGTATTCACTTCATGCTGGCTCTAAAAATTGAGAAATAATAGGAAATTATAGTTTTATTTATGTATTTATTTGTTAATTGATTTATTTATTTCGTGCATAGTTTTTTTAGCGCCGGGAGTGTCCGAGGGCATGTTCGGTTGGTCTGTTTGACGGTCATGGGCAATTTGCGCGTCTGTGTGTGATATCACGACGATGATAACGAGGTAAGGGATGGGCATAGCCTGCTTCTGTCGAATAATAAAAAGAGGTCTGCTCGAAGCTTTACGTCTCCATCCGACCATCAACAGTGTTACGTGCCCGCACTCCTTATGAACAATGTGGGAAGGTTTGGAAGTGAACCCAGGCTTTTGGCTCGCAATGAAATGATTAGAAAGTGTATACCACAGCCTCTCTTACCCTAGCATACAACATAGGGACTGATAGCGGCTAACTACGGTGTCAGACCATACAGACTTGACGTCTGCCACTAGGTGGATATAATAATAATAATAATACAGAGGTACATACTTCATACAACTTCATTATAGACTGTTATGTCTTTCAGCGTTCAGTTTGAAAGCCTCTGTAAATCTACTAAACGCCACCACAACACTATATTTGTAGCTAGCTCGGCCTCAGGTCCCTTACTTTGAAATCATTAGCAACTGAGTCTAAACATCGTTGTCTTGGTTTCCCTCTACTTCTCTTGCCCTCTATGGTCGAGTCTGTTAATCTCCATCCTCCTCCATGGTCCCACCTCCGAAACCATAGAGTTCATTTCCAACTTAGCCTCTAATCCTTACTCCGAACACCCTCCTTGCCATTGTTCCCACCTGTTTGTACCAGCGATCATTCTCACCCCTTTCATGTCTGTTACTTATAACATGTGAATAAAGTGCCTGGGATGCACCCAGCTTTCACTTCCGTATTGGTCTGAAAACAGACCGGTGCAAAGATAGTGTTGTCCGTGAGCTGACTTCCTCTTTACAGAATACGGCGAGCTCACTGCGACTTTACTATACCCATGTGGAGGGGTAGAGGTGCAGTTAGAGAGGAGATGGGAGGTCAACGCTTCAAGCCTGATGCTGCGTCGGTACATAGCTGTTTGCATGCGTGGGTCGCAACCTACATAGCTTACTTCATCACGCTCTGACTGGTTTTGAACCAACTTCAATATTATGTTCCACCTTAGGTAAAGGCGCACTCTCGCAGACGGGCGACAACTCGAATGGGCTGCCTCAGGAGGTCACGCACTATTTTACAGCAGGCATTATTGAGTAATAGCTCTTCGAAGTGAGACCTCACCTCTCTCGAAGGTACAGCACACTAAACCACTTCCTACATTCTCACCCTCATCCTAACCTCATCTAAGTCCTCCTTCCGTATCTTGTGGTAAAGATCGTGGTGGTGATTATTGTTTTAAGAGGAAGTACAACTAGGCAACCATTCTCTACACAACACTAATCAGAGAGAACAAATGGAGGGATCCGACACTTCGAAAAATGAAGATATCGGCCAATGAAAGATAAAAGCCACGAAGGGTGTGAAAATGACTCCCTAGGCCTCCATACGTATTACCGTCGGGGTCGGAAGAGAACAAGATTTGACCAAAAGAGGATACATATGACAGATGAAAGCGAGGAGCCTAGCACAACTAAATGGAAGCAATATCAGGACTCAGCTAAAGGCCCCATGGTCGCCAACCCACGTTCTGAAGTTAAGATCCATGGGGTCCATTTTAGTCGCCTCTTACCGCGTGAATTATTCTACCGCCCCTACATAGATCGAGGCCCTTTCTAACCTCCGAACGTGTTGGTCTTGCGTGTCGTGAAAAACTGTTTTCAAGCAATATATAAACAGAAAATGTTGTAAATTTTCTTTTAGAACAAATTGTTGTAGGCCTAAATTTTCTAAAAAGTATTTTCAAAATACATATTATTGTTGCCCTTTGGTTGTCCTAGAAAAAAGCTTTATTCTTTTCCTGTTTCATCCAGATATCCATGTACTTACCACGGCATTACCTCCTGTGTCTGTCCCAAAGTATTACTTCTTACGCATAATGAACTCTGCTGGAAAATTCTGTGGTAATGTCTACTTGGTTCGATTTTCATCCTGCTGAGGCTTATGAGTTTCTTGGATTGTATCGTACGGTTATTAGCTTTACAGCGAGTGTATTTAAATTATGTTGTGACTTCTCTGACTCAGAAAGTTGCGTTCTACTCTACTGGCACGAAGGCTTCTCCTTCATACGCTCACCAACTTTGCAGGCGCAAATAAATACAAACAAAAGGGAATTAGCTATCACCTCTATATATCCTATCCCGACACTCCTTAGGGTATCGACTCTAGCTGTAGAGGCAAGCTGAAGCATTGAAAAAGGAGGAGAGACACTCTAAATAATAGTGAAACGTAAACGCTATACCCCAACGTCAGCTCCCCCAGTTTAAGTCCTATTAGACGAATAGTTCTAATTTACAATTTGTGAGCGCCTGAGGAACTATATATACGTACTAGAACTTAACGCACATCCTTAGTCCTATACGAGCAATGTAACAGCTGCATCGTGCTACAGGTAAGTATTATTTCTTAAAAGATTATGTTCCAGTTATATGTCTCGGAAATATTGCCGGCATCTCTCTCTTTGTTTACGCTAGTAGCGCGAACTGTTTCCGGTTATGTACACGAAGATTTAATCGATGTGATGTAAAAATTGCCAGCTAATAGCAATCTTTAGAGTTCAAATCTATAAGCTCTACAGTTAAAGTGAGAAATAGAGTGTTCCTGACTTTAGCATAAATTGAATAAATTGAATTGGAAACATACCACTTTAATCTGTGTGCATGAGCTTGTACCTCGGAATGAGAAGAAAATAAGCCGTGTTAACTCAGCCATAAGAAATGCATAGAATACATTTAGGCCCTACCAACGAAAATATTATCAGACTAACATGAAAACTGATTAATTGGATAGTAAACATACCACTTGGGTTTGTTCACATAAGTTATATGCTTGTAACTCGTGCAGGAAAGGGAAAAAGCAATCTCAGTTCTGTCGTAAGAAATATATAGAAATATAAGAAGTATTTAGGCCCTTAGCAACGAAACAAATGGTCGGACAAAAAAGTTGATAAATTGGATCGAAAACATATCATTTGAATCTGTTTGCATAAGTTATCATCTTGTAGTTCATACAGGAAATAAAATTAATTTTACCTTTGGAGTTGTTTGCTTTTCAACTTTTGACATTTTCTTTTGCAATAGTCTTCAGCTAAAATTAGCTGATAGTGTCTCATGTACTTGTAGGGGTACAAACATGTCTGCTTTGCTTTAGGACACACTGTTTACGAAATAAGGAACATTGACCGTAGTAGGCTGGTGTAGGGAAGGGCAGCTGGTAAGATGGAGATGGCAGCCGAACTGTCACCATTAGTTCTGTGAAACCAATCTAGCGCCACTCCCCAGAGTTTGCCCCATAAGGCCTATGTATAGCGGCCATCTTGCCCATTAGCCCCTTGTGTCAGCCTCACCCATTTTACCCTACGCACGTACGCAACTCATTTGATCCACTAGGAATGCAAGAGAATGAGTCTTGACTAGGAATGATGGAACTGGCATAAGATTCGGCTTGGAGGATCATGGTCACTACCCCAAGCTTTTGAATCACGTTCTGCTTTTAACTCAGCAGTGGTTTCGAATGTTGTTCTAAGAGGAAGTACAACTAAAAAAGTGAAAAAATGGAGAGAGATTTAGGAGTAAAGGAAAGGGAAGGGACAGTCCCTTTATTTTGTAGATGCTCTCGGGTTTAGCATTAAAGGAGGACCGTTGCCCTTTTATTGAACCATGTGGCTCAAACACCGGTTTCAGTTCATAAATATAACTAACTGATATCTAAAAGTGAGTACAAAATCCTCTATAACACTAATCAGATGTAAAATGGAAGGGGTCCGACACTTCTAAGAACGAAGATACCGTTAAAAGGAAGGGAATCGCGAGAAGGGCGTCGAAAACCTATGAGGTCCGAAAAAAGGATACGGGATGTCAGATAGTAAGTGAGGAGACGGGCACAAGTAAGTTGAAACAATGCGGGACTAAGCTAGGGGACTCAAGTCCCCAAAGTACAAAAACCTCTTTAGTCGCTTTTTACGACAGGCAGGGGATACCGTCGACGTATTCTACTGTCCGCACCCACTGGGATATGAGGTCTAAGGGAAGCAACAAAGTGGTAAGTGTGATCACGATGAAGTCGTGTAGGGTCTTAGCAATTCTTCCAATCAACAAAATATAGTGCATTCGTACCTATGGGCCCAAAGAAGGGACCAGTGACTGTGATTGTCCTTAGATTATATTTCTCGTATATGGCTTTCTTTTTTTTATCCACCTCCTCATGTTGCTTACTTGACATTTCGAACGGGATAGTGGGTATAATTTGTTCTTCATATTTCTTCCAGTAACACAGTCCATGTCATTGTTTAGCCTTGTACTATACGCGCACTTTTTCTTGAGCCCGGAGCTCCCTAATGCTGAATCGGTAGACCTCGGTTATCTTCGACATCCATATCGGCAACCTTTGAAACACGAACTATGAATCGCTTATTCATCGCTGTGCGACACCTGGCGTACACTTTGCAAACTAGTACTGTTGTTGTTTACACAGTAAAGCCAAACTATATAATTCATGCTAGTAACAAGATTCGCACTGAGAAATGTTATATAATGTTAAATAATGTATGCGTGACACAATTGTTGACGTAAGATAATAAATGTTTAGAAAATTCATATCGATCGATCATATTATCGATTCAATTCAGATTTCATTTCCATCCAGTTGGCAGTATAACCTGAACTCCCAGCACTCCCTCCTTGCTCCTCACCCCGTAAAAATCGGGCTCAAGAAAAAGTGCGCGTATAGTACGTACTTTCTCCCTTGTGATTACTTCATGCAGCGTACGGATACGGGGTGTTGTTAACGGATGTGGTATTCAGAACAGTTTACATGTGTGATATTGTACAAGTTGGTCATTGTGTCCTTGCAGAAGCATCGCCGTTTTATTAAAGTGTACCCTACTTCTTCAGCGTTTGATTTATCTCAATGTCCTCATGCTCGTGGAAGATGCCACGTCTTGTATTTATAGCTTGGCTTCTCAACGCGCCCTATTTTGGAACAGAACTAAGTCCCTTGTCTATGATTCATAACCCACATATTTCATACTCTTGTAATACATCTCACATACCACTTTCGGGAGGTTATTATTCTACAAAGCGTGAGCGGCCTTTAGTGAGGGTGATTTCTGTAATAAAAGAAGAGACAGCACTAACGAACGCTATAATAATAATAATAATAATAATAATAATAATAATAATAATAATAATAAGAAGAAGAAGAAGAAGAAGAAGCCAGCTGGAAGGACTCCATTGTTGGTGAATTCTGAAAATGTACTGGAAGCAATGTCGTGGGCAAGTTCATCGTTATCATACAGAACATCTCGTAAACAGAGAAATGAGCACCTGATTGGACCTCAGCTCCGATTCATTCCATTCATAAGAAAGGAGACTTTACTGACCTAAACAACTGCCATGGGATTTCTCTCGTTCCGGTAACATACAAGATATTTTCCAAGGTGTTACTAACAACGGCAGAAAGTCAACTGGACAATCAACTTGGAGACTATGAGGGAGGCTTCGGAAAGAACCGATCCTGTGCTGAACAGATCTTCAACATTAAAACTGTACTTGCATACTCCAAAATGACAAACCGCAAGGGGGTCGTCAATTTATTGATTTTCTGAGGCCTATGACTCCGTTGATAGAGAAACACTTAGGCCCGGTCTCATTAGCGTGGGTTAAATATACACTAACCTCCGCTTTGCTAACTTACGGTTAATATTTTAACTCATTCTTACGAGTCACGCCTTTCAGTAAGCAGTTTTGTCCGAAACTGCTGCCATTCCGATCAAGGAGGCAGTGACTAAAAATAAGAGTTTATGACAACGACATTAAAGATATATAGACTGCTAAACATACTCGTTACAGCGCCCCTGTCTGAAGCTCAGTGAACTACGGTCGCCATGACAGTTGTAGGCAAGAGAACTTGACACTTTGAGACTGGCCAAGCCGCGTGTCACTTTAGCCTCAGTCGTATTATCAGTTCATGAGTAGATGTGGTTATTTTTGTTGCAAAAATCAAGTCCTATTTAAAAATAGCGAGTCCAGACGTTTTGAAGACACTGTTGACATTAATAATTAAAAGACTTTTAATGAAATAAGCCCACAAAATCTGGCGGCCTTTGGTTGGAAGAAGATGAACAGTAGTATGTTGTAAAAATACGAGTTTTTATTTTTCAAGATGCCCACGTCGTGCGCAGCATTTAACTGCACCATTAGCCATCAGAAAGGGATTAACGTTACATTTCACAAGTATGTATGAGCAATTAGGTACCGGTATTTGAGAATTATTTCAGTATAGGCCTAAACACAATTCCATATCCCATAGGCCATTCTAATCATGACACATTTTTTTCCTTCAAGGTTTCCTTTGAACAATACACCTTTGTTAAAGAAATGGTTGATTGCAGTAAGGGGAGACCATTGGGAGCCAACCAATGCAAGCAGATTATATTCAGATCACTTTATACCTTCAGATTTCAGGTAAAAATTATTATTAGCCTACAGCAATATAAACTCTTATTAGGGGAAAGATGCTTAGCTCCTCCAATATGTGGAGCCTAACATGTAAAATAGAGAAATTAAACCTAGAAGTTAAACTCTTCATTTATGAATTAATGAATTTAACTTTAAGCTCCTGTTGTAACTGCTAGGTCTTTCACAGGATTAAAGTCAGTGATAATGAGGTGAATGCCTTAATGGTGAAACAGTTTACCTATTACTTACCAGACACTTATCAAAAAGGGGCAGGGGAAAATCTCTGATAAGATCCTGAACCTCGTAACTAGGTTTGACAGCAGCTTTAACCTAAGCAGGCATTTTAGCAACTGAGCCACCACAGTGACCACTTCAGTTATGATCAGAGAAACCAGTAAACTGAGATTCCAACAGGGATAGAATTGAAGTGCCATGACATTTTTCTTTCATTACTGCTCTAACTGGCATCAAAGATCAGTAAAATACAGCATATAAACAATATTAATTCAAATCTATTTATGTTTTTCAGGTATGCTAATGACAGAAAATACCTGAAGGATAATGCTGTACCCTCAAAGTTTGACTTCCCTTCACATCTAAGAAAACTAATCAATGGTAAAGCAGGACTATGTTGTTCCTCCTATAGTGGTACTAATCACAGGTATCGTAGGCTCATGGTACTATCATGGGCACTAAATTTCATATTATTATACTGGTGGGTACTAATCACAAGTAATGTAGACTCACAGTATGTCACACATAATGGTTCCACTCACAGGTAACACAAACCTATGGTGTTTTGCACATAAGGGTTCTACTCACAAGCAATGCAGAACCATGGTATTGCTCACATAGTGATACTAATCATAGGCAATTTAGATCCATGGTGTATCACATTATGGTAATGCCCACAGGCAACACAAATCCATCGTGTTCCTCACATAATGGGCAACGCAGACCCATGCTGTTCCTTATAACGTGATACTACTTATAGGTAACACAGTCCCATGCTGAACACAGTGGGACCGACTGGTGGAATGCACGCGATGACACTTATCAGAAACAACGCCCAGACCTGTAGTGTTTCTCGGATAATGGTACTGCTTCTTTGTAACGTAGACCTGGCAAGGTGGTACTAGTCGCAAGTAACGTCGACCCATGGTGTTCTGCACATAATGGTACTAATCACAAGTAATCACATGGGTTTAATATCATCCCTTGGTCGCCCCCTTTAGTGGGCTCTTATGACAGGCAGGGGATACCATGTATTCTAAATCTGCGACCCCCAACCACAGGGGGAAATCGAAATGATGATTCATTTGAGATATTGTATTAGTTTTAATTATCTGATTTGTACTTAACTGAACTAGCCGTTAATAATCTGATGTTAAGTTCAACCCCTTACATTTATATAGGCCTATTTGTGTGTGTATGTAGATACCAAAGTATAAAATATGGTGTATATTTGTACAATTATTTTAGTTTTAGTTTTTTTATTATGATCAGGAACTGTCTCAACTGTACTTGGAAGTTCTGCAGTAGGTAGGCACATACAAAACAGTATATCATTATGTCAGTTATAAAGTGATATTTTCAACATAAATTGTGCTTATAATATTGTTTAAGGTATATTACTTTTGTATATTTTTCAAAATCTATAAGAGGATTAAACATTTCATTCTATTATACTAGAAGTAGTTTGTTTGTTTACATTTTTATATAGGCTACAGCCGACACGGTATCATAGCAAATTGTTTCTGAAGTATTATGGAGATGGCATTTATAATCTACTTTTGAATAGGCCTGCTTGTATATATATATAGAGACCACAGTGTAAAATATGGTGTATATTTGTACAATTATTTTAGTTAGGTTTTTTATAATGAGCATAAACTCTTCCATCTGTACTTAGAGGTTATAGGTAGTACAACAGAGTACAGAATTATGTCAATTATGAAGTGATATTTTTAACAGAAGTTGTGTTTATAATATGGTTTATGGTGTATTAATTTTGTATATTTGCGTTAAGTACCTACAAGATGATCAGATATTTCATCCTATTGTATTAGTTTGAGGTTTTGTTAGTTTACATTTTTATATGGGCTAACAGCTGATATATCCTAGCAAACTGTTCCCTAATGAACATATCTAATAGCATTTCACGGCACTTACGAGTGAACTGGCGATGGTTGGCTTGTGTACCGTAACCCCCTACTTACTTTGAGCATTCAACATTATTTCATTAAATATTGTTAATTACAGTAATCTGGAGCTATCTTACAACCAACAGTCTATTGTCACATAACCAATGAATTCGTTAAACACTGTCATCACACAACTTCTACTGTACATTTAATATATGCATTTTAAAAAGATTTTTATCATAATTAAGGCCGGTTTTATTGCATGAAACACAAAGAATAACGAATTTAACGTATACGTCTATGCAAGTACCGTCACTCTGCCATGACACTTGTCGTTTGTTTTGCCTACAAGTGTCATGGCTGCCAGAAGTTCAAAGTGATTCAAAGATGGTCGGCAGATAGCAGTCTATATCTTTCATGTCGTTGGTTTATGATCACACTTCTTTTGTTTATTTTTGTACGATATTTCATTTTCTTGTTCAGTTCCGTGGTAGGTATTATTCTTTCGTGATCGTGATAGAACTGATTGCAGTGATCGAAAATGGGAAGACGTTCAGAAGAGAAACAGGTGCACGAATTTTTCTGCTTTAGAAAACACATTACTTATTGAATTAGCCACCAAGTACCAAAGCATTATAGAATGCAAGAAGACTGGCGGTGTGAAATTAAAAGAAAAAGAGGACACTGTTGTTTACTTCCTGATTTAAAAAATATAAAACTGAATGAAAATGAAACAATATTAAAATATTTATGAAATAAAATACTGAATCGTCGGACCTTGTACTCACACTTAGTATTTACCTGATTACTTACACATACAATTGCTGATGGCCGCCAGCTACAAATCAATGTAACATTAATAAAATGAGTCTTGGATATCTCTAGGGTGTGAGGTAATAAACTTACTTAAACAACATAACATATGGGTTCTGGGAAAAGGAGATTGGCGTTCGGTTACCCCATTAACATGTGAGGTTATCCGATCGACTATAGAAATGAAACAATCACTTATATTTCGTAATGAACAAAATATATATTTTTTAAATTGACTAACGAGTGAGATTTACTGCGATAATTCGAAAGATAATATTATCATAACATGATCATCATGACATCATAACTGAAGGAAACTCTAGTCATTAAATTTGAAATCCTCTTGACCGGACATTTCAAAATTGTGCAAGAAATGTATCCGTCATTGGTCCCCTTAATTGTAATTCGAACACTTTCAGTGTTATTACGACGTATGGTATCAGCTGTAGGTATCTCAAACCTAATGTGGTGATGTATCCGTTTAGTTTCACAAACTAGATATCGCATGACTTGAAATTATGTTCACACTTCACAAACAACTTTACAAGTAATAACTGTTGGTCTGCATTAGGACGTCTCAATATTCTGCTGTCACCGAACTGACACAAGAACTCGACCGAACAGATACACGAAACACACTCCGACAATATAATCCATTTGATCACTGACGATTACGTATCCATGCAAATGCTTCTTCTTAATCTCCCTGACTCATTGACCAACTGTGGTCTAAGTCTCCTTCTAACTGATTAGCTGATATAGGATACAGCCCATATACCGGGGTCCCACCCAACTCTGCGACCCCAAATATCTCCGAAATGAAACAAAATATGAAAATTCTAATTGGCCAGGAACGTGCCCATGTCAGGGGCTCACACAATGAGAAGGTGTGCACAATCCATAAAGGCGAACAAGTAGCACTTCCAACGCCAAGTTGCGGACATGTATGCTTGTTCTAGAAAAATGAAAACTAGAGCTCCAATTGATGATAACACACTTGGTTTCACGTTTCTAAACCTCACACGTTCTGAAGGTACGTGGCTGTTAAAGGATGGCAATGGCGCCACTGTTTCTGACGTAATGCAACGCATGTACTTCTGTGCTCACAGCAGGGGTTGTTGCACTGGCCTGTAGCCTGCTGTAAACAAACCGATATCAGCTCGGCACGTTCTGGCTTCAGTGTACTAGTGTCTCCTGATCTGGTCTGCTGGTCATACTCTACAGTAATTGAAGTACGTTTCGGATATTGCTTTCCATTTTGACACAATAAACCGTGTTTTCTTGTGGCGTGTAACAATTGCCGTCATCTAGTCGATATGCCGGCCTTCAGTAACAAAGAATACCTGGATATTATTTTAATTTACGGCGAATGTCGCAGCTGTGGCATTGTACGCTGAACGCTACCCAGATCGACGGTGTCCTTCGCCTCGTACCATTGCCAACTGAGGGAAACAGGAAGCTGGGCTCCCATAAAGCGACAACGTACAAAGACAGCGACTGACTGCTGTAGCGCACAATCCTCAGGTGAGTGTCCGACAGATTGCACGAGCTTCTGGGATAAGCCGCAGTAGTGTGAGCAGAATTTTGCAAAGGCATATCTCACTGCACCAGGAACTGTACGAGACGGACTTTCAATCCATCATTGTTTTTTGTCGTTTTGCACTTCAATAGTTGCAAGGTAATCAAGCATTCCTACGTAATACGTTGTTAGCGGACGAAGCTTCATTTATAAATCATGGTCACGTGAATCTGCGGCACATACACTACTGGTCCGAGCAAAATCCGCATTGGATTGGCCAAGTTGCTGATCAACGACAGTGGAGTGTCATCGTATGGTGCGGTATCATTTGTAACCCTATTTTTATCAAGGAATATTAAACGTACAGCGATATTCATCATTTCTGCAACACACTCTACACCTCCACATGGAGGATGTGGGGTTGGAAACGCGTCTAACAATGTGGTTTCAGCATGATGGATGTCCCGCACATTCGAGTTTACAGAGACGTTGTGGATGCGACGTTTTCAAATAGGTGGATAGGACGGGGAGGTCCTGTGCGATGGCCATCTCGGTCCCCAGACTTGACGTCATTAGACTTCTTTCTCTGGGGCACAGTGAAAGATAGGGAGTATCAAGAACCGCCAACGACAGTAGAGGATATGCAATATCGTATTACTGCGGCGTTTGCGGCAATATCTGTATAAACACTGCAATCCGTGCAACACTCTCGTTGCCAGATTCCAAAAGTGTACTGATGCAAACGGAGGGCACTTCGAACATCTGTTGAAGTGACACGGTTTCATCGGACAATACGCTACTGGTCATTTGTGGGTGCACTTTCCATATTGCACAACAATGAAGTTTCTGAGGGCTACAGGCCACTAGTAAATGTGTTTAGAAAAGCGGAACGAAGTGTGTTATCATTAGTTGTAGCTCTAGTTGTCATTTTGCTAGAATAAACATACATGTTCCATTTGAAAAAGCGCAACTTGGTGTTGGAGGTGTTATTTGTTTGCCTTTGTGGATTGTGCGTGTCTTCTCATTGTGTGAGCCCCTGACATGGATACGTTCCTGGCCGATTGGAATTTTCATATTCGAACTAGGAGTGCCCTAAATATTATCTCATCGCTAAAAGCATACAATGACAGAGCGACGACTCGACTGTTACGGTAGCAGTATCGCACCATATGTTGCAATGTCGAAAGGTTTCACAAAATATATCCATATCTGATATTAGGCAGCAGCTCTCACTCTGCATGGTTTTAATGCTAATATGCACACACATTTATACACAATAGATTAACAACAATGAAGCAAGCGATAATTGATTAAAACATAGCAAAATCACGTTGTAGAATTGAATCAAACAATAATAGTAATAATAATACAGACATAATAATAATAATAATAATAATTATTATTATTATTATTATTATTATTATTAACCGTCGCCGGAAACAGCTGCCGTACCGATCAAGGAGGATAACACTAATACAAATAAAATAATCATAATAATAATAAAACAGATGAATGCTTGTAACGGGGTTTGAACCGTTACAACACGTCGGAAAGAATAACAACGGAAAGGAGTAGCGTTGCCCACGTTAAAGGCGATCTTGCAACTATAGATCGAATGTTGAGGTTAGAATCACTGGTTACTTGACAATTGACAGAAAAATAACCCTTGTTGTCTCCGACCAATATATGAAACGAGCCTGTGGTATAAAACATTAATGCAATCATAGGAGAAAGAGGCCTGTATTCAAACCTCTCGCGAATTTCATCCACGACTTTACTGACGGCGGTGTTTGATAGTCTATACCTCTTCAGAAATTGTTCCTCAGATAGATTTTGAAACTCGTTCCTTCTTATTATAGGCCTAGTTGTTTTAGCAACGCCGTTTAACAAATCTAAATAAAGCAACTCGGCATCAAACGCATGATTTAGAGCGACCATTTTGCTTTTAACTTCGATGTAACAGTTTAACACCGTATTAACCGTCGCCGGAAACAGCTGCCGTACCGATCAAGGAGGCAGTGGCTAAAAATCAGAGATTATGAACACACTTCTTGCGTGGTTCTGTTGTGAAAGGAGTGGTTAACGCCGGCCTTAACCTAGAGTTAAAATTAACCCTCTTTGATGAAACCCGTCCTTAACAGAATTCTCCAGGAAATGGGATTAGACAACTAAACCTGCAGACTCGTTCAAGAAACTCATTCGAACACCCATTCGAAGGTTACATTTAGAGGCGAGATCTCGGAAAGCTTCAAGGTAAAAACAGAAGTGAGACAAGGGGATGGACTTTCCCCTCTTCTCTTCAACTGTGTCCTTGAAAAGGTTGTAAGAGGTGGGCGCGAAGAACTGCCCAACTTGGGTGTCCAGAGTGGCAGGAAGTGCTGGTTGTAGATTGCCTGGCCATTGTTGACGACATGGCAACGCTGGATACAGCAACAATACAGGTCAATTGTCTCAGAGGACAGGCAGCCACAGTGGGTCTTCAAGTGTCCTATAGTTCCGTTTGTATGAGTTTCTACTTGACATTTAACCAGAAATCAGACATTAGTGCCAAATTGTTACGAGTACAAACAGCTGATTGACGCTACACAACTCGAACAGAAATGTATATACTCGAATATAAGTCCAGAATAAATTATTATTTGCAGCAACATTCATAACTCACAAGATTAACAACGACACAACATATTTAGGATAACATTATATGATAAAAGTAGATGAATGCTCAAACGGTAAAAACACGAGAAAATGAAATGAAATTTATACTCACCATTTAGATGAGCTCGCGCTGCTAATCAATTCATTTTCTCCTAAGGAAGGAAAAATCGTACAAAGGGAACACACCACTCATATCGGCATTATCATCGTCTGTTGAGGTTCACTCGCGCTTGACCGTAACGAGATTATAACGTCTACAACATAATCCTTTGTGATCTTTCTCTGTCCCAAGCTTCACTTATCTCGGCCTACGACTTGCCAGAGAAGTCTTTTAACTTCCGAAGCTGTGAAGAGTCGGTTATCCGCAGCAATATATTCATTCACTCGGGCCCATATCAGTCCTATGGCGTTGAAATGGAAATGGTATGGTGGAAGGGAAACTACGTTATGGCCATGCCCCCCTGCTATTTCATCCAGCACGCAAACTGGGTACTAGGGCGTGTTTTGTTTCACGAGATGCATGAGATCCCCGTGGCTCATGTCATCACGCACCGAAATATTTTGCTCCTTCAACCACTCAATCAACTAATTATTTCTGGCCGTCATTGTTGATGCTCTGTCAAGAATGGCCGAGTGAACTGACAAAAGTAGTGTAGCAATGGGTGTTGATCAGCATTTTCCTACGAGATTATTGACCTCTGGCAAGGTCATTGATTCCTAGTACCACGTGCTACTGTTTACAAACAAGACCATGTCCTTCTGTTTGTAAACAGAAGCACGTGTTAGGCGCGGAATTTGATTAAGAGAACAACCCTGACTTCACAGACGTCACCTTGAAGGGGCCTAACTTCACGCCACGTGCTTTTGTTTACAAAACAAGACCGCGTGCTCTTGATTGACAGCTGTTGGGCGCGGAATTTGAATAAGAAAGCAAGCTTAACTTCACAGAAGCTATCGTGGAGGGGCCTAACTATACAGGGACCAGTTTTACGGCCAGATGACCTTCCCGACACCATCATGCGAGATGCCCTTCCCGGTGTTACCTTGGAGGGGCCTAACCTCACCGGGTGGCGAGATGCCTTTCCCGACACCATTTTGCCATATCTCCTTTCCGACGCTATCTTGGAGGGGCCTAACCTTACATCGCATAGTTTTACGGCTAGACGCCCTTCAAGACGCCATCTTGGGATATGCACTTCCAAACGTCGTCTTATTTACCTGGTGTGAAAATGGGAAACCATGGAACACCATCTTGCAGGACCTTCTCGACGCGATCCTTGAGGGTCCTAACCTTACAGCACATAGTTTTACGGCTAGATGCCCTTCCCGTCGCCATCTTGCGATATGCCCTTCCCAATGTCATCTTATTTGCCTGGTGTGAAAATGGGAAAGCTGTCATCTTGACGGACCCTAACCTCTCTTTTAAGGAAATAGAGCACCGCTAGCCCAACTGCTGCCATCTTCACGGCGCTAAACCTCATTGCTGCCACTTTATGCACGTCTCGGCGCGGAATTTAAAATCCATGTGCTTTTTTGACACCAGTCCAAATAACAGCTGCCATCTTTAACCGCGTCGGCGCAGAATTTTAAACAACAGAACATGGCTAACCTCACTGCTGCCATCTTGACTGGGTTAAACCTCACTGTTTGCCACCTTGGTTATACGCGTTTGTGTTAGTTTACTGTTAATCGTTGAGCTGTTCTCATCATCGAAGTAGAGAGTAACAAGTGTCTAGTAGATTTAAAGAAGAATCTGTTAGGAGAAGGTAAAGTCAGTCATGGAAAAGCCTATTTCTAGCTATATTTGCAAAGAGTGTGGAAAAACATTTTCCCGAGGCTATCATAAGAGACGTCATGTGATATCATGTAGGGCAATTTTTCAATGCAAGCATTGTAGAAGAGAGTTCAAGGACGCATACAACGCTCAACGTCATGAAGCCGCGTGTAATGTAGCTTAATAGAGAAGAAAACTCAGGGAACTGAACCGTAATCAAGCAAGCACTGATTTTTTTTTTTTTAAATACACCTCTGCGAGTGATTTTTAATTCTCACTTGTTGTCCATTTTAGGCACGGTTAGGGTGAATAATACTTATTTATCTAAATAAATTATAAACAAAAAGAACAAGATCCATGGAGCAACAGCCCCGAAGGGCCTTGGCCTACCAAGCGACCAATGCTCATCCCGAAGCCCTGCAGATTATGAGGTGTCATGTAGTCAGGAAGACGAATCCTCTTGGCCGTTATTCTTGGGTTTCTAGCCCGGGTCCATCGTCTCACCGTCAGATAGGTTCTCACTTGTGATTACGTACGCTGAGTGGACCTCGAACAAGCCCTCAGATCCAGGTAAAATTCTTTACCTGTTCGGGAATCGAGCTCGGAGTCTCGGTGTAAGAGGCAGGCACGCTCTCCCTACACCGTGGAGCTGGTAATAGTTTTAGACATTGCAACTTCTTCATTTCCCTATCATTTTATTGTTATGCTTGACATTTTCAAGGACACTATTCATTTCTTTAAACTGCAACTGGGGATACGTGAGAGCTCCTCTTCTCTTCACCTATTATTATTATCAGGGAACGGATTTCTAGAAGGCAATGACTGGGTTGGTTCATTGACGAATGAAGGCACATTATTGTTTCAAATTATATATGGTTTTAGGATATTTTAGAATATCCCGTCTTCCTAATGGTGACTTTTGGATGGAGTCTTTATAGTGTTTCTTACTTTTGGTATTTTACGAACTGAATATTGAATGCAAATAATGTTTGTTATAGTTATCAGTTACGTTCTTATTTATCAACTAGCTGATGTACCCGTGCTTCAATACGGGATTCTCAGAAAGACTGACTTTGTGGTTTTGATAACTGAAGTGAACATAGATCATTACAAAAACATCAATAGGGATGTAGCGATTAAAGGCAAAGTTATCACATAAAATACTCGGTCAAATGAAAAACTACACATTTTCTCACTTTTAACGAAGAGTACTATGGTGCCGATCTAACAGTCCAACGTTCCAGAGCTGGATTGACCAGGCCACAGACAGCCGTGAACACTCCTCTGCCATTATTCCGTTAAATATGTACACTCCTCATAATAATCAGTGCCTCAGGGTAGGGATTAAATTCTATGCTATAATGAACTAGTGTGTTACGTACCAGTTGCATCGGAAATTTTATGAAACAGAGGAATGGCATGCTTAAGAAGAAAGTTACCAAACTCCCCACGTAATTCCCGCCAATATTTACGCAGACTGTTGCACTTGTACGACTGGGCGAGTTAGCCGTGTTGTTAGTGACGCGCAGCTGTGAGCATGCATCCGGGAGATAGTGGATTCGAACCCCACTATCGGCAGCCCTCAAGATGTTATTCCGTGGAATTCTATTTTCACACCAGGCACATGTTGTGGCTGTACCTTAACTAAGGCCAGTGAAGCTTCCTTCACACTCATAGCCCTTTCTTATCCCATCGCCACCATAAGACCTAAGTGTGTCGGTGAGACATAAGGCAAATGTTAAAAAAATACTCGGTACGCAGCAGTATTCCTATCTATCGGAGATGATTGGCAACAGAAGACAAAGCACATCACAACAAACAATGGTCAATCTAATGTTATTGTTGATCAATTGTATGAGTTTTCCATATTGTAGTTCTTCACATTTAGTTTTCTTCAGACTCTATGATATTAGGGTGTCTTATCAAATTGTTTATAGCGTAGACTGTAGTTCCTTATTCTCCGACTTTACATACCGATTTTCATTATACCCTGTTTACCCATTTTCTCGTGACTCGGCCCTGGTAAGGACTTAGTAACAAAAATCCAAATTCATGAATATCTCTGATCATAGACGGTATGGTAACATACATAACATACATATGTAGTATGTAGTATGGTAACATACTACATAACGTACGTAGTAATTTATCGATACACCAGTAATAACATAAATATTTGAGATTTAAATTTTAGGCCTACCCCTAAACTACGATTTCATTCAGCGTGAATAAAATCGTGTATGGCCTAGATTATAGCGACTTATTCCCCGATTTGCATACCGATTTTCATTAAAGGTAGGACCACTAATAACATAAATATATGAGAATTCCACTGTAGGCCTTCCCCTAAACTATCACTTTTCTCAGCGCAAATACAATTATTTATGTCCTAGATTGTAGCGACTTATTCGTCGACTTACCTTACCGATTTTCGTTAAGATATGACCATAATAGCAAATACTTCAGAATTAAATTTCAGGCTTTCCCCTAAACTATCATTTCACTCAGCGTGAGTAAAATTATTTATAGCCTAGATTATAGCTACTTATTCTCCGACTTTGTATACCGATTTTTATTAAGTTATAACCACTAATAACGTAAATATTTGAGAATTAAATTTAATTCCTTCCCCTAAACTACCATTTCAGTCAGCGTGAATAAAATTATTTATGGCCTAGATTGTAGCGACTTATTACCCGACTTTGTATATCGATTTTCATTAAATTCTCTTCAGCCGTTTTCTCGTGATGCCTGTACAGACAGACAGACAGACAGACAGACAGACAGACAGACAGACAGACAGACAGACAGAAATTACGGAAAAGTAAAAAGTGCATTTCCTTGTTACTCTGGACACGACTGATACAGAAATACCATCCTCTTTAAATTCTGAGGAACGTACAGACAAGTAGTATAATTGGATGATTCTGCCGCCACCACAACCACAGGCTCCTAGAGGCCTCCTCCACCTCCACCACAGCCAGAGGCCTTCCAGAGGCCTTCCAGAGGCCTCCTCCACCTCCACCACAGCCAGAGGCCTCCCAGAGGCCTCCTCCACCACCACCACAGCCAGAGGCCTTCCAGAGGCTTTCCAGAGGCCTCCTCCACCTCCACCACAGCCAGAGGCCTCCCAGAGGCCTCCTCCACCACCACCACAGCCAGAGGCCTCCCAGAGGCCTCCTCCACCACCACCACAGCCAGAAGCCTTCCCAGAGGCCCGCTCCACCACCCGCGGAAATTTGAATTGGTAAACAAAGCCACGTGCTTTTTGACAGCTATCATCGACAACAACGCATCGCTAACCTCAGTACTGCCATCTTGACGGGCCTAAACCTCAGTAGTACCAACTTAACCTCACAAGCGCGAGATTTGAATTTGTAAACAAATCCACGTGTTTTTTGACAGCCATGTGCTTTTTGACAGACAGCAACGTATTGCAAACCTCAGTACTGCCATCTTGACGGGGCTAAACCTTAGTGCTACCAACTTAACCTGACTAGCGCGAGATTTGAATCGGTAAACAAAGCCACGTGCAGCTGTCATCCGCCATCTTTAATCCAGAGAGCAGCGTGCTGAACACTTTATCGTAGAAGATGCAAATTCGTCACCTGTCATCCGCAGTGCTGCTATCTTAACGGGCCTAAACCTTAGTGCTACCAACTTAACCTCACTAGCGCGAGGTTTGAATCGGTAAACAAATCCACGTGCTTTTCTTGACAGCTGTCATCCGCCATCTTGAATCTATAGAACAGAGTGCTGCCCTCTATAGCTACTTATATTTGAAATGTGGTGGCGGATAATTTGACAAATGCTTTTTGACAGCAGCCATCTTTAATCCAGAGAGCACCGTGCTGCCCTCTACAGCTAGATACCTGTGGTGGCAGGCAATTCCACGTGACAGCAGCCATTTTTAATCAAGAGAGCCCCATGTTGCCATCTTTGTGACGGTGGCAAATTCCACGTGCTTTACAAACTCTCGTGCTTTTTTCTGACAGCTGTCATCCGCCATCATGCATCACAAACCTCAGTGCTGCACTCTTTAGCTAGATACCTCTGAAATGTGGTGGTGGCAATTTGAAAAATTCTATGTGCCCTTGTTTGGAAACAAAACCACGTGCTTTTTTGACAGCTGTCATCCGCCATCTTTAATCAATAGAGCACTGTGCTGCTATCATGCGGGAAATTTCGTCAGCTGTCATCCGCCATCTTTAATCCACAGAACACCGTGCTGCCCTCTGTAGCAGCGGCAATTTGAAAAGTTCTGTTAGCTGTCATCCGCCATCTTTAATCAAGAGAGCACCGTGCCGCCATCTTTAGCTAGATACCTTTGAAATGTGGTGGCGGCATTTTGAAAAATTCTATGTCCCTTGTTTGGAAACAAAGCTACGTGCTGTTTTGACAGCTGTCATCCGCTATCTCTAATCAATAGAGCACTGTGCTGCTATCATGCGGGCAATTTCGTCAGCTGTCATCCGCTATCTTTAATCTACAGAGCACCGTGCTGCCCTCTGTAGTAGCGGGCAATTTGCAAAGTTCTGTTAGCTGTCATCCGCCATCTTTAATCAAGAGAGCACCGTGCTGCCATCTTTAGCTAGATACCTTTGAAATGTGGTGGCGGCAAATTGAAAAATTCCACGTGCTCTTGTTCAGTAAACAAACTCACGCGCTCTTTGTCAGCTGTCATCCGCCATCTTACATCGCTAACCTCAGTGCTGCGCTCTTTAGGTACATACCTATGAAATATGGTGGCGGATAATATGAAAAGAAAAATTCTACATCAGCAATCTCTCGACTCTAATTGCACAAGATGGTTTCTATACATGACTCCTGAAAGTTGATTATGCAAGATGGCCGCTATACATAGGTTCTTATGAGACACCCTTGGGATGCTTGCGCAAGATGGCGGTTATACAAGGCTCCTTATGAGACGCCCTAGGGATGCTTGCGCAAGATGGTGGTTGCTCTTATGAGGCGGCTTAAGGGTCCTTGCACAAGATGACTAGAGACACCCTAAGGATGCTTGCGCAAGATGGCGGCTATACACAACTCCTTATGAGACGCCTTAAGGGTGCTTGCGCAAGATGACTGCTGCTCTTATGAAGAAACATAGCTTAGAGGCTAACGTGTCATGCTAGTTCGATTCGTTAAATTTGGGGCTTAAATGCAAAATGTTAGATATCTAAAACACGGCGCATCGTAGAGCAAAACGGACAACATTTTTCTGCCCAATACCCGGGTTCGCAGTATGAGGAACATGATAGAATAAGAAAAACATAGTCAAATGATGAGATCAACGGTTCGGTTCCTACTTAGCCCCGTTTTTCACTCGCTCTGATTTAGCTTGTATTGAAGCAAGTCTTCGTAACATGATCAGGTCTAGTTATAGTAGAGAGTATAACGTGCCGTGCAGGTTCGATTCATTAAATTTGGGGCTTAAATGCAAAATGTTAAATATCTCGTAAACGGTGCATCGTAGAGCAAAACGGATAAAATGTTTTCTACCTGATACCTAGGTTTGCAGTATCAGGAACAAGAAAAACATAGTCTAATGATGAGATCGACGGTTCGATCCCTACTTACGCCCTTTGGCATTGGCAGCTATCTAATTCTACAAGATGGCGGCTATACATAGCTTCTTATGAGACAGCTTAAGAGCGCTTGCACAAGATGGCTGCTGCTCTTATGAGATGCCCTAGGGGTGCTTGCGTAAGGTAGCAGCGACAAGACGTTGACTATACACAGCTCCTTATGATACGGCCTAGAGGTGCTCACACAAGATGGTGGCTGCTATAATGAAGAAAGCTAGCTTTGCATCGTGCAGTTATCTTTACAGCAGTAAACCTCATACCATTGAAATGTGGTGGCGAGTAATTTGAAAAATTCGACGTGCTTTTACTTAACAGCATCTATCTTTAAACAATAGCGACTAAACATAAGCTGTTAAGGCCTCCTCTTATATCAAGGCATAGCTCTATCGAACAAGTTTGAACCTGCATCTGGATAGCTAGAGTAAGCACGTGCTGCAGTGATGACGTCATTATGCATGTTTAGACTTGCAAATCACAAAAGAAACATAACAAGACTAGAATCGAATACTGCACTCTATGCCGTTAACTTTATCATGTTATCGGAACGTTGAATGAAGTGTTTAGAACACTAAATAAGTGTTCAAGACAAAAATAAAACACTGTACTCGATACAACATGTGTATAGAACATGTCAGGGTATACCTTTGTTCTAAGAAGATTAGATTACCGCACATTCCTTGTAGAGCTAATAGGCTAAAGGGCCAATGGGCAAAAGGGCTAAAGAGCTAATGGGCAAAAGGGCAAAAGGGTTAAAGGGCTAATGGGCTAAAGGGCTAATGGGCTAATGGGCTAAAGGGCTAGGGTGCCTCTCCTCTCTTTATCCGGGCTTGAGACCGGCTCTACAACTAGAGGCGGAGTTAACACCCTAAGGAAAGAAGAATGTTGGGAAATAATCTATACGAATATAGCTACTCGATCGACTATATACTACAGAAGGGTGACTTAGGTGAGGGTAAGCGCTTACTTAATAATACCTATACGACGTAATTCATGCTCTATTTCAAAAATATCTTCTTTGTACTGTGTGTAACCAGCATCATGATAGGCTCTTAGCAGTTGTAAACTTTTTACGAGAACGTTGGGGTCTTTACAGTAGCTTATATCTACATAGGGTAACAGAGGCTTGTTGTGAACTTTTAGTTTATATGCAGACAGTTGATGTGTAGGGACTTGTTTTGATGTAATACGTGCTTCAGAAGTAGCGTTTCTAGGTACAAACTTAACTTGTTTCGATAGCGATGAAGCGTTGAAATTTCCTTCTTCTTTACCTTGCATCTCCTCTTGAGATGTTTGCACTGCGACAGAACGTGTAGTAGGCTTAGGAAATGAAGTAAAATCATCAATCTGTAATGGCAATGAAACATTAAGATTTTCTTCTTCTTCTACTTTCCCTTTACTACTGTTTTGATCAACATTATTATCCTTATTCTTGCCTCTCTTTATCTTGAAGTTTGTGCTTAGTAACAGAACTTGTAGCAGGCCTAGACAACAAGGGAGAATTAAAAATCTCTCGCAGAGGTGTACTTTTTAAACATAAATCAGTGTTCGCTTGAATATGGTTGAGCTCTTTGTATTTTGTTTCCGATGAAGCTACATTACACGCGGCTTCATGACGTTGAGCGTTGTAAGCGTTCTTGAACTCTCTTTCACAATGTTTGCATTGAAAAATTGTCCTACATGATATCTCATGACGTCTCTTGTGATAGCTCCGGGAAAATATTTTTCCACACTCTTCGCAAACATACCTAGAAATAGGTTTTTCCATGACGGACTTTTATCTTCTGCTAACAGATTCTTCTTTAAATCTACTTGACATTTTATACTCTCTACTTCGATGATGCGAACAGCTTAGCGATTAACAGTAAACTAACACAAAAGCGTATAACCAAGGCAGCTACAGTAAGGTTTAAGCCTATCAAGATGGCACGAGTGAGGTTAGCTATGTCCTGTTGTTGGATTTTAAATTCCGCACTATAACATGCATAAGGTGGCAGCCTTGAGGTTTACCGCCGTCAAGATGGCAGCACTGAGGTTAGCGACGCTCTGTTGTCCTTTAGAGTTTTCCAGACAGTTCACGTATTTTAATTCCGAACTGAGGTGTAGAACGGGCTTCACTTGATACAGGCTCTTAGTCAGAGAAAGAAAGCGCACTGTGAGAAGGTGGCGCTACTGGTTGCCATGGTTACAGTATTGTTAGGAAGTTGATGGCCTGTAACTTGTGCACCGGAACAAAACAATGCTAACCAACAGAGACGACGGAACTCAGCTACTCTCTCGCTCCAAGTTCAGAGGCTTCGATATTAGTCATTTCTTTCGAAAGGGATGTGCTATACTGCACCCGCCCTCAGTAAAACAGAAACTGTACTCTAATATCTGAGCAAATTCGAGATTGTAATGGAAATATGACATTTTTCAATTACACAGTGAAATATCTGATGTCGTTACACGAACACGTATAACTGATTGGACATGATATAGAAGCTAAACCGAATGAAACAATAATGTAATTAGCCCAGTTCTTCATTTTAAAATAACTCTACATGTAATTTGACGTAGCTACAGCATAAAATAACGGGGACGGTCGTATTATAATTAGGGAATTATTTATTGAATTTAAAATGATGGCCTCTAATATTGAATTATGAAGAGGACCTATTTATGACGACTTTTAAAAAACATAAATAATCAATTCTTCGTGTATCATTTCCGTCAAAATCATTGGTGACAATTCCTGTTACATTCAGTCAGAAGCACATGACCAGTAATGGAAGTTTGCGTGTAAATGAAAACACTGCGACCACTGATATAGATATTCAAGTTCCAAGTAACCGAACGGGGAGCCTCAATATATTCGTAGGCTTGAAGAATAGTAAAGTAAATACCTAATAAAATTGTGAAAAACAATCTTTGTGTAGCTTGACTATAGTTTCCTTCTATTAAACTATGATGTGCTCATGTGACAGAATACTGAATTCGTTCCTTTTTTTTAAGTTAATCTATTCTGCAGTAATAATGTACCCTACTAAAGAACCAGCAATCAGTATCAGAGATAATTTAATAGCAGTAGGTAAACTCAGAATTCTATCACGTATAGCAAATGGAAAAATCTGTATTTTTCGCTCTAGTAATAAATGTGTTGAAGAACTAACTACTAGACACTCAAGGATACTTATAAAAACGTTTCTTTGTAAATAAGGCCCCTTCTTACAAGAAAGAAGAGGGGGTAATATCAAATGTTTGACCTGTAAACCAAAATTATGGAATTGAACAAGAACTACAAAAATTTGTCATTAAGCTAATGTCAAAGATTTCTTCAATTAGAGCTGGATTATCAATCCCTGGATTCTCGGACATACTTTCTTTCGAAGACAAATATACATTCAAGCTGAGGACTTTGATAAGTTACCCGAGGCTTTACAAGTTGAACATGGTGGAACAAACTATTGTATATACTTGCCTTCGGACTCACCCACCTGTTTTTATGCAAAACCGAGGGAGATTTATCTAAACAATGTCGTAACACTGATCCAGTAACTAGTAATAAATCTTCAGTAAACCACGATAATCTTCCAATTAGTGAGACTAATATCTGTGATTTTCCTCCAGTTAGCAGTGAAACAAAAAAACCAGAAACTAGGCCTCAAAATAAAATCAACTCAGTTTCCCCACAACCTACAGCTCTTTCCCAGCTACCTACCTGTCAACCATTATTAAGCCAAACTCGAGTTCCATCCTCTCCATCTGACATTTCGAATCAGCTCACTCCATCTCCATCTTTCAACATTTCTCAGACTCTCGCACTAATGCAACCCCACAGATCTAAAAGGCCGTTATCAGTAAACAGTAGTGAAACAACCAATATAAATGTTCAAGATAATGGTAAATGTAACATGGCTACTGAATCTGGCACCTAGGAACAGGTTAGGAACCACAGGTCCATTCGTCCACGTGAAATGCTCAAGCCAATGAAGCAAATTATGGATACTGAACGGAACTTGTTTCCCCTCGGTTACCTACAAACTCAAAGCTTCTTCAAAAACACTGTTGGGGTTACAGACATAACAACTATTGCATATTACCTAGGACCTGGAGGGCGTAGCTAACGGACTTGAGAAACTGTATCTTTATTGCACTGAAAAAGCCTTTGAAAATAGAAGCACTCGAATAGTTAAAAAGATGTTAAAGACCGTTGGAAACGATAAAATGTGGCAACTGACACACCAGTGACGACACCGCCTCCCTTCAGTAATGGCTACAGTAATACCACAGTTTTCCGTCTTCTTAATGGCGTCTAATATACTTCAGTGGAACATTAACGGTTTTCGACAGAAGATTGAGTATTTCTAGCTCCTAATTAGTGAACACCAACCTAAAGTGATTTGTCTGCAAGAAACAAACTTTCGAGATAACTTCATTTCCAGCATAAAACAGTTCAATGTACATCTTAAAATCAGAATTAATGCATGTTATGCAAGAGGCGGAGTGGCAACTTACGTGAAATCTAACCTGTATCAAGGGGAAGTACCTTTAACCACTGATTTAGAAGCAGTAGCAGTTGAAGTAAATTTACCTCCGCCCATTTGTATTTGTAATGTCGATATTTCAAACCGTTTTGATTTTTCAGAGTTATAGTTTGAGAAATCTAATACACCAGTTACGTTAACCCTTCATATTTATGGGAGATTTTAACATCCACAACAGCTCGTGGGGCTCTAATAATACAGATACAAGGGAAGAGAATAGAAATGTTACCGGATGAATTTGATGTGACGTTGTTAAACTCAAGAGAGCCTTACTCGCTATGACCTAGCTCACGGGACATATAGCAGTGTAAACTTAACCATTACCATACATGACATATCTCGTCTGTTCAGCTGGTCTGATTATTCTACTCTGTTCGGAAATAACCATTTTCCTATTCCAATTAGTCATCCCAATTCTTCACTTAATTGTCGAACTGCTGATCAGGCAGCGAAATAAGTTACAAGACATCCACTGAGTGTTCCAACAATACCTATACTGCATAGGGACGTGATAGTATGTGTTATGGCAACAATGGAAGATGCACTGGCCAGTCACTTCAAAAATTAAACTTCGTGAAATAACATCGAATTCCTTAACAGAGTACCCAGTTAAGGACCTTTGCAGGCAAGATCAGGTTTTAATATCACGACTGAGGATAGGGCAGTCAAAGCTAACCCACAGTTACATCCAATCTGCAGTGTATGTAACTCACCACTGAAAATCAAGCATATAAGTTGTGAATGTCAACTGTGCAATCAAAGGCGAAAGTACCGCAGTATTCCTAATGAGCTCCAAAAGACACTGAACTCTCCTACACTATGCTTCCTAATAACTAAATGTTTTAAAGCTTCATGTTTATATTACGAAATATAAAGCTTATTTTTCACAGATTTTATGTTCAGTGTGTTAATATTTATACATGTAATGTAAGTCGCGATATGACCATCGAGTTAAAACGACTATGAACATTTTAAGTTAAAATATCTAGTTGTTTTGAAAGGGAATTGTTTATGTACGAAGAGTAAGATTTTTAGTGCTGCTTTGACATACCATCACATTAAATAAATAAAAATTAAAATAATGTATTCAACGATACTCTTATAGTAATAATGTTAAGTGTCGTGTATTCATACTGATTTCTTTTCTTGTCCATAAATCGCATATCATAGCCCCGGGGATTTTTACACCTAGTCATGTAAACAAAATAAGGTACTTTCAGTTCAGGATTATTCTTTTCCTGTTATTACCCGTTGTTGTTGTTGTTGTTAAAATATTTTTTTGTGTAAAGAATTTTAACTCTCGTCCAATTCCGAATCACATTCTCTGTAATTAGGACGTTAATATCTGCCTAGATCATAATTACTCCCCGTGTTCAGAGAAGATGCTAATGGCATATTGAAATTTAACTTACTTGATTATAATCTTGGTGTGATGTTCCTTTTAGAAGCGCCAGCTAATTATATGCTGATCCCTTGTCCGGTTTCTCTGCGAGGTCGTGCATGAAGTGAGACGAATCTTCGTAGCGAGTTTTACGACGGAATGAGCTTCATAACGTGTCCCATTAGAAGAGCTGTTAATGAGATGAGCACTGTGGAGAGATGTTAAATTTAATCCAGGCACTTGGCACGCAATCTAGTGATTAGTATACGAGCACTTATCCTGCCCTGCTGGCCATACCTCTGAAGGTGAAATTTCTTCGACCAGCGGGACTCGAACTGACTACCCACGGTGTCAGACGCCTTAACTATCATGGCCAATAGGCATTAACACATCGTTATTTTCAGATTAAACGAGCCAAAACAACGATCTGTGCAACAGAAATGTGAATGTAAAGTAAAGACGGTAGAATTTGCTTAGAGAACATTTTATGTCGCAAATGTTTGTGGCCGCAGTGTGACGACAGAAGAATGAAGGACTTGGCCTTCTAGATCGCGCTGTTTTATTTTCTGAGAGTTACCGAGGATGATTTAATTACTTCATTATCAGTTATCTTGATTTGGTTTCCAAGAAATCGATCCAACGTGAGGGGTTAGTTGACGGAGAATGAGCATTGTGAAATAGGCAGCATCTCGAAGTCACTTTCTGAGCTCCAGATAGACCATTTTCTCTGTATAGAGAGTACTTTGGCCGCTGGCCAGACGATGGGACGAGTATCACAGCGTGGATCTATGAAGGTTTGAAAACGCTAGTTAGAAATATGGTCTTAATTAGACATTGCGAAAAGAGAATTTCATTGTTTCGAACGACATGAAACTTATAGTATAATACTCTCTATTGTGCATAATAATAATAATAATAATAATAATAATAATAATAATAATAATAATAATAATAATAAATACCGGAGGTATACCTGCTCCGTACATTTCAACTGAGCGCCTTTTAGAAGGCCATGTACAATGTGCTTGAACTGTGTATTTGAAAAGCTTTCGAAAACTTGTCTCTACTGTCGGCTTATTTGCCCCCTCTGGTGGGAAGGTGGACAATTAATTTTCAAAATAATTTCTGTATTTGTTTCTAAACTGAAATGTTTGTACGTTGATGTTTGTGTTCTGAGGTTACTTGCACTGCTATCTCTTCCTTCTTCATGAAATTATTAGCCAATCAGAAATTTTGGATATTAATTTAATTCGCCAATCAAAAGTGAGGGTGTGTACAGGCCTTCGGCCTAGAAAGTTCTGAAACCTTCCTCTCGGCTATAAAAGCTGGGAGCTCTTTTCCAGAGCGTACACAGTGGAGGCAGGGGACAAACCCAGCCCACCGTCGGAAGGTGATATTTTCTGATAGCTGACTTGAGGGGAATGTTTCAAAATTATTTCTTAATGTAAATTTGTAAAGTTCAATATCACATTTTAAATGTAAATTCTCAAGCAACTTTATACAAATCCCTGTTGGACAAAATGTAAATTAGGTAATAGAAATTGTTTACCCTCTTTAATTCCCATTCAGATTTTCAGCTTGGTACTTGGGGTTATTGTAATTTTGTATAGCTTTAAACTTTATCTCTTCTTTCCGTCTAGTCACTCTCTGTAGTATAGGCTTAGCATCTGGGGCTTAGAGCCATAAGCCCACATAGGATCTTAAGAGTTTCAACGTACCTATTTATTTATTTAGCGTATGGCCCATACAATCAAGTTTAGTACAGAAATTAATTACATACAAGAAAACAATGAACAAGAAAAGACTCCTTAAAACTGAATGTCAAGATCATTGATCCACTGTATTGCCTCTGGAGTTGTCATCAGGAAATCCACTTTGCTGCCTGTGTATGCCCGCGTTTCACACTCTCTGACAATATTGTGTATGGTTTGTCGTGCAGCTCCGCAGTCACACGCGGGTGTCGGCAACTTGTTCCATCTCTGCATCTCCCATGGCCTGTTCTTATTCTGTTCAGAGCAGACCATGTTTTACGTGGTAGCTGGAATCCATTTGAATCTTTGGCATTCGAGAACATACTGCGCAGGTGAATCTCCGTTGCTGCTTCCCACCGTCTTTTCCACTCTGTAGTTGAGTTGTAGCCTCTAGCAACCATGTCTAAGGCGTTCTGTAAGGTTAGATGGCGTGAACGTAATCTGTTTTGGTTTATAATTCGTAGATCTTCATGTAAGGGTAGATTGAGGTTCCTTAAGATTTTTTTAAATTCCTTGATGAGAGCGGTGCATCTGCGTAAATCAGATGGCATTATTCCACATGAAAGCGGGAGCCAATGAGTTGGCGTAGATGGAATTGTGCCAGTTATTATGCGCATGGTGGAATTCAGTTCAGTATCAATAAGTATTGTGTGATGACTGTTCATCCATACTGGAGTACAGTACTCAGCACTTGAATACACCAAGCCTAAAGCTGAAGACCGTAAAACACTTGCCGAAGAACCCCAGGTAGTTCCACAAAGCTTATGAATGATGTTGTGACGACTGTTCATCCATACTGGAGCACAGTACTCAGCACTTGAATACACCAAGCCTAAAGCAGAAGACCGTAAAACACTTGCCGAAGAACCCTAGGTAGTTCCACAAAGCTTATGAATGATGTTACGTGTTTTCAGTTTCTGTGCGGTGATCAGCAGATGTTGCTTGTAGGAGGGCGTTCGATCCAAGGTTACTCCAAGATATTTTGGGTTCCAGTTGTAGTGAAGTATCCTGCCACAGAAACTCACGTTCAATTTAGTATTTGCTAAGTGATTGTTTAAATGGAAACAAGACACCTCCGTTTTATTAGTGTTGGGCTTACGTCTCCAGTACCTGATGTAAGTTTCCAAAAATGGACAAATCCCTTGTTAACATCTCTTCATTTCTCTCCAGTTCATTGTGTTGCACAGCTAATGATATATCATCAGCGTAGCAGAATTTCCGTGATGTAACTTCGGGAAGATCAGATATATATAAGCTGAACAGCAGTGGCGATAGGACTGATCCTTGAGGCAAACCATCTTTAAGCTTCCTCTCCTTGCTCACATTGTCCCATATGATAACCTGAAGCCTCCTGTCACTCAGCATATTGTTAATAAGTCTGGCTATCTTTATGCATGTTATGACCCGGAGAAGTTTATAGACCATACCTTCCCTCCACACGGTATCAAATGCAGCAGTGAGATCAACAAAAGCAACAGATGTTTTCAATTTTCTATGGAACCCCATTTATATGAATGTTGTAAGTGCCAAAACTTGATGACAACAGCTGCGATCTGCTCTGAAGCCTGCCTGATCCATGGGAATGTGCTGTAAAATGGTGCTGCTTATTCTGTTTAATATGAGTCTTTCAAAAAGTTTGTAGCAACAGCTAAGGAGAGCTATGGGGAGATAATTTTCTGGCTTGTTGGGTTTGCCAGGTTTTAATATTGCAACTATCTTAGCTCTTTTGTACTCCAATTTTAAGTGTCCAGTTAGTAAAGTGTCTGTAAAAATTGTTGCCAGCTATTTCTTCGCATTTTGTCCCAGATTGATCAAGAACTCGGGATGAATTCCATCGAAGCCAGGAGTTTTAAATGGTTTTAGATCGTTCAGTGCTGTATCAATCCCGGATACTGTGAAGGGATTTTCATATTCTGTGTACCGGGAGTACACCTCAACGCCGCGCATTCAAAATAAGCGCCTTGATGAACTCCTCTATCGAACAAAAGTGGAAACTACTACAACAGGAACTTAGAACTTTAATCAGAAGATGTCACCACCGAAATATTAAGTAATTTTGTTATTGTGCAGTTTCCTAAATTGGGTGAATTTCTCCTTGTTTCGTTTGCCATTCATAAAGAAGTTAGGACATTTTTCCACAGATGACACTACCACAAAAACTATGATCATGCACCCTAGTGCAAGGTGAAAGATAAAGAAGTTTAGTATTTCTAGGTTTTCATAACTGATCTATGTACATTTATTTTCGGATTGGCAACACTTCCCTTTCTTTCCGCCAGTTTTGAATCTAGCCAACCACGAATTTCTGTAATTAATTTTGAACCTATCACATGCTTCTTATTCGATTCTGAGTCTAACTTTGAGATGAACCAATTAAATTGAGAGGGTGTGGCTGGTTTAGTCTTGAATGATCTCGAACCTTCGCTGAGGTTTTATAAACTGCGGCATTTCATGTTTCCTTGCCAATTGATCGACGTCTATCTGAGTGTGTGTGTCTAAGCAGGAGGCGGCGGCCTCTTTCGTCGGCGCCAGAACATCTATAAGGTAATGGTCACATAAATTACATTTTTTTGTTGTAGCTACTTCCGCAGCTTAACCCGAGGGGAAAGGTCCGAGTCCTTAATTTTGTAACTTTTCTTTTGGCTAAGGTAAAATATTCGTAAAATCTTTAACTTAAATCGGGGATAGAGAGTGAGTTACTCTCTCGAGCTCCCCTTTATCTTGATTTGAGGTGACTACGTTTTCATAACCTTTCGTTTCTGCAATGTATTAAAGCTATTTCCCTGCGTGCTACGTCAGTAGTTTGGGGATAGCCCCAGTTTCATCGGCTGAGAGCCCTATAGGTTTTAAGTTTTCATTATCTGGAGCACAGTCTTCGCCTCCTCTCAAATTGTACTCGGGCCGCTTATTTAACCTGTTCTTTTTCACTATGACCCTGTAGTTGGGTACTAGATACCCCTGTGTAAAATTATTCTCTATTTGTAAATTGTGACTTGAAAGGACAGAGATTGTAAATTTTGATGTTATGTTGCCTTGAGAGGGCCGTAAGAAACTGAGAGCCTGTTTTCTCTTTATCAAAGTTTTGTAACTGTAAGGTGTGACTCTGGGAGAGTAGTATAATAAGCGGGTTCTGCGGCCTCCTCCCGCGGGAAATTTGAATTCTGGCGGGAGATTTGAATTTGTAAACAAAGCCACGTGCTTTTTGACAGCTGTCATCGACAACAACGTATCGCTAACCTCACTGCTGACATCTTGACGGGCCTATACCTCAGTGGTACCAACTTAACCTAACTAGCGCGAGGTAAACAAAGCCACGTGTTTTTTGACAGCCACGTGCTTTTCGACAGAAAACAACGCATCGCTAACCTCAGTACTGCCATCTTGACGGGCCTAAACCTCAGTGGTACCAACTTAACCTAACTAGCGCGAGATAAACAAAGCCACATGTTTTTGACAGCCACGTGCTTTTTGACAGACAACAACGCATCGCTAACCTCTGTACTGCCATCTTGACGGGCTTAAACCTCAGTGGTACCAACTTAACCTAACTAGCGCGAGATAAACAAAGCCACGTGCTTTTTGACAGCCACGTGCTTTTTTGACAGCTGTCATCCGCCATCCTTAAACTAAAGAGCACCGTGCTGCCCCCTTTATCGCAGTAGCTGCAAATTCGTCACCTGTCATCGGCAGTGCTGCCATCTTGGCGGGCCTAAACCTTAGAGCTACCAACTTAACCTCACTAGCGCGAGATAAACAAATCCACGTGCTTTTTTGACAGCTGTCGAATTTGTAAACAAATCCACGTGCTTCTTTGACAGCTGTCATCCGCCATCTTTAAACTACAGAGCACCGTGCTGCCCTCTTTATCGCAGTAGCTGTAAATTCGCCACCTGTCATCCGCAGTGCTGCCATCTTGGCGGACCTAAACCTTAGTGCTACCAACCTAACCTCACTAGCGCGAGATAAACAAATCCACGTGCTTTTTTGACAGCTGTCATCCGCCATCTTTAATCTATAGAACACAGTGCTGCCCTATTTAGCGACTTACCTTTGGAATGTGGTGGCGGATAATTTGAAAAATGCTTTTTGACAGCAGCGCGACTGCAATGCTGCGAGCCTCTGCACACCCAGTGTTCATGCTCATATGCGGCGCTCAGTAATGTTGGTAACCGCTCGCCCTTGCTCGGGCGTGAAAATGTAGCATCGTACGCCTCTCGTACGGTCCTGCCGACCTCGGCAGCGGTCGAAGTGGAGATGTGACGATGGATGGTGAAGGGACCCGATCCCTAGTGAAGGCCCGTCCGGCCGGGTGAGAGCCCGTGCTCGGCGGCCTATGAAATTTTAGTTGGCGGCCACTCGGTCGGCCAACGGAGCAAAGCAAGTCTGTGTCCCGCAGGCCGCACTCGTCGGCGGCGGGCTACGACGCTCGGTTTCGGCTCTCGAGCCAGCCAGCTCCCTGGTTGATCCTGCCAGTAGTCATATGCTTGTCTCAAAGATTAAGCCATGCATGTCTCAGTGCAAGCCAAATTAAGGTGAAACCGCGAATGGCTCATTAAATCAGTTATGGTTCCTTAGATCGTACCACTTTACTTGGATAACTGTGGTAATTCTAGAGCTAATACATGCAAACAGAGTCCCGACCAGAAGTGGAAGGGACGCTTTTATTAGATCAAAATCAATCGGTCGGCTCGTCCGGTCCGTTTGCCTTGGTGACTCTGAATAACTTTGGGCTGATCGCACGGTCCTCGTACCGGCGACGCATCTTTCAAATGTCTGCCTTATCAACTGTCGATGGTAGGTTCTGCGCCTACCATGGTTGTAACGGGTAACGGGGAATCAGGGTTCGATTCCGGAGAGGGAGCCTGAGAAACGGCTACCACATCCAAGGAAGGCAGCAGGCGCGCAAATTACCCACTCCCGGCACGGGGAGGTAGTGACGAAAAATAACGATACGGGACTCATCCGAGGCCCCGTAATCGGAATGAGTACACTTTAAATCCTTTAACGAGTATCCATTGGAGGGCAAGTCTGGTGCTAGATACCTGTGGTGGCAGACAATTCTACGTGACAGCAGCTATCTTTGAGCACAGTGCTGCCCTCTTCGTGGTGGCGGGAAATTCCACGTGCTCTTGTTTGGAAACAAAATCTCGTGCTTTTTTCTGACAGCTGTCATCCACCATCTTGCGTCACAAACCTCAGTGCTGCACATTTTAGCTAGATACCTTTGAAATGTGGTGGCGGAAATTTGAAAAATTCTATGTGCTCTTGTTTGGAAACAAAGCCACGTGCTTTTGGACAGTTGTCATCCGCCATCTTTAATCAATAGAGCGCTGCGCTGCTATCATGCGGGCAATTTCGTCAGCTGTCATCCGCCATCTTTAATCCACAGAGCACCGTGCTGCCCTCTTTACGACATGTAGCAGCGGGCAATTTGAAAAGTTCTGTTAGCTGTCATTCGCCATCTTTAATCAAGAGAGCACCGTGCTGCCATTTTTAGCTAGATACCTTTGAAATGTGGTGGCGGCAAATTGAAAAATTCCACGTGCTCATGTTTTGTAAACAAACTCACGCGCTTTTTGTCAGCTGTCATCCGCCATCTTACATCGCAAACCTCAGTGCTACACTCTTTTGGTACATACCTTTGAAATATGGTGGCGGATAATTTAAAAAGAAAAATTCTACGGCAGCCATCTCTCGACGCTAATTGCACAAGATGGTGACAATACATGACTCCTTAAGGGTGCTTACGCAAGATGGCTGCTGCTCTTATGAAGAAAGCTAGCTTAGAGGGTAACGTGTCATGCTAGTTCGATTCATTAAATTTGGGGGCTTAAATGCAAAATGTCAAATATCTCGAAAACGGTGCATCGTAGAGCAAAGCGGACAAAAATTGTTCTGCCCAATACCTCGGTTCGCAGTACGAGGAACAAGAAAAACATAGTCTATAGATGAGATCAACGGTTCGGTTCCTACTTAGGCCCTTTGGCATTCGCTCTGTTTTACTTTGTATTGAAGCAAGTCTTCGTAACATGATCAGGTCTAGCTATGGTAGAGAGTATAACGTGCCGTGCAGGTTCGATTCATTAAATTTGGGGCTTAAATGCAAAATGTTAAATATCTCGAAAACGGTGCATCAGGAACATGATAGCAAAAGAAAAACATAGTCTAATGATGAGATCGACGGTTTGATCCCTACTTAGGCCCTTTGGCATTGGCAGCTATCTAATTCTACAAGATGGCGGCTATACATAGCTTCTTATGAGGCAGCTTAAGAGCGCTTGCACAAGATGGCTGCTGCTCTTATGAGATGCCCTAGGGTGCTTGCGCAAGGTAGCAGCGACAAGACGGCGACTATACACGGCTCCTTATGATACGGCCTAAAGGTGCTCACACAAGATGGTGGCTGCTCTGATGAAGAAAGCTAGCTTTTGATTGTGCAGTTATCTTTACAGCACTAAACCTCATACTTTTGAAATGTGGTGGCGGGTAATTTGAAAAATTCTACGTGCTTTTTCTTAACAGCACCTATCTTTAAACAATAGCGGCTATACATAAGCTGTTAAGGCCTCCTCTTATGTCAAGGCATAGCTCTATCGAACAAGTTTAAACCTGCTTCGGAATAGGTAGAGTAAGCACGTGCTGCAGTGATGACGTCATTATGCATGTTTAGACTTGCAAATCCCTAAAGAAACATAACAAGACTAGAATCGAACACTTCACTCTATACCGTTAACTTTATCATGTGATCGGAACATTGACTGAAGTGTTTAGAACACTAAATAAGTGATCAAAACTAAAATAGAACACTGTACGCGATACAACATGTGTTTAGAACATGTCAGGGGATACCTTTGTTCTAAGGAGATTAGATTACCGCGCATTCCTTGTAGGGCTAATAGGCTAAAGGGCTAATGTGCAAAAGGGCTAATGGGCTAATGGGCAAAAAGTGCTAAACGGTTTAAAGGGCTAATGGGCTGAAGGGCTTGAGTGCCTCTCCTCTCTTTATCCGGGCTTGAGACCGGCTCTACAACTAGAGGCGGAGTTAACACCCTAAGGAAGGGAGAATGTTGGGAAATAATCTATGCGAATATAGCTACTCGATCGACTATATACTACAGATGGATGACTTAGATGAGGGTAAGCGCTTACTTAATAATACCTACACGGCGTAATTCATGCTCTATTTCAAAATTATCTTCTTTGTACTGTGTGTAACCAGCATCATGATAGGCTCTTAGCAGCTGTAAACGTTTTACCAGTACGTTGGGGACATTACAGTATCCTATATCTACATAGGGTAACAGAAGCTCGTTGTGAACTTTGAGTCTATATGCAGACAGTTGAAATGTAGGGACTTGTTTTGATGTAATACGTGCTTCAGCAGTAGCGTTTCTAGGTACAAACTTAACTTGTTTCGATAGCGATGAAGCGTTGAAATTTCCTTCTTCCTTACCTTGCATCTCTTCTTGAGATATTTGCACTGCGACAGAACGTGTTGTAGGCTTAGGAAATGAAGTAAAATCATCAAGCTGTAATGGCAATGAAACATTAAGATTTTCTTCTTCTTCTACCTTCCCTTTACTAGTGTTTTGATCAACATCATTATCCTTATTATCATAAGCATGATCTTGCCGCTCTTTATCTTGAAGTATGAGCTTAGTAACAGAACTTGCAGCAGGCCTAGACAACAAGGGAGTATTAAAAATCTCTCGCAGAGGTGTACTTTTTAAACATAAATCAGTGTTCGCTGGAATATGGTTGAGCTCTTTGTATTTTGTTCCCGATGAACCTACATTACACGCGGCTTCATGACGTTGAGCGTTGTTTGAGTTCTTGAACTCTCTTCTACAATGTTTGCATTGAAAAATTGTCCTACATGATATCTCATGACGTCTCCTGTGATAGCTTCGGGAAAATGCTTTTCTACACTCTTCGCAAAAATACCTAGAAAAAGGTTTTTCCATGACGAACTTTTATCTTCTGCTAACAGATTCTTCTTTGAATCTACTTGACATTTGTTACTCTCTACTTCGATGGTGCGAACAGCTTAGCGATTAACAGTAAACTAACACAAAGGCGTATAACCAAGGTAGCAACAGTAAGGTTTAAGCCCATCAAGATGGCAAGAGTGAGGTTAGCGACGTTCTGTTGTTGGATTTTAAATTCCGCGCTATAACATGCATAAGGTGGCAGCCTTGAGGTTTACCGCCGTAAAGATGGCAGCAGTGAGGTTATCGACGCTCTATTGTTCTTCAATGTGAGGTTAGGGTCCGTCAAGGAGACAGCTGTCAAAAAAGCACGTGGCTTGGTTTACTAAACAAGAGCACGTGGCTGTGACGTCACGGTCACGTACTATGCTGCTTCAGCGTGCAAAGTTCAATGTCTACACCTACGTAGTTAACACTCTGCTATGTTCACAAGATTTTTACACATAACTATTCTTTATGTTTTAAGTTCGTGCACATAGGTTATGTTAAGATAGCACCACACGTACAAGCGATGGTCGCACGCTCGCGTAGAAGTTGTTTAGTACGATAATTGATGTATGCATTATCAAAAGGTGATACGTACACGCTTTTAAACCTTGCTATTCTTACTGCTACTATGTTCGCAAGATTTTTAAACGTCGCTATTCTTTGTGCTTTAAGTTCGTGTGCATAGGTCATGCTAAAGTAGCAGTGCAAACACATGTGAACGTTGTACATTCTAGCGGGATGTGTTAATATAGTTGATGCATGCAAAATCGATAGGTGTTGTGTACACGCTTTGAAACTTAACTATTCTTCGTGCTTTAAATCCATGCACATAGGTTATGCTAAGATAGCAGCACACTCTAGAGGGAGAAGTTTAGTACTCTTGTTGATGCATGTATAATCGATAGGCAATGCGTGCACGCTTTTAAAACATTGCTATTCCTACTGCTGCTGCTATGTTCACAAGATTTTTATACATTGCTATTCTTTATGCTTTAAGTTCATGCGTATAAGTTATACTAAGTTAGCAGCATACTTATAAGGTTGTCGCACGCTCTAGTGGAAGAAGTTTAATACGAAAGTCGATGCATGTAAAATCGATAGGTGATGTGTACACGCTTTGAACTTGGGTATTCTTTGTGCTTTATGTTCGTGCACATGGGTTATGTTAGGATTGCAGCACACACAAGCGATGATTGCACGCTGTTTTAGAAGAAGTTTAGTACGATAGTCGATGCATACATCATCGATAGGTGATGTGTACACGCTTTGAAACATAGCTCTTCCTTGTGCTTTAAGTTCGTGCACATGGGTTAGGGATACACAAAAGCGATTGCTACATGCTCTAGCGGAAGAAGCCTAGTACGATAGTCGACGCATGCATCATCGATACGTGATGTGTACACGCTATTCTTTATGCTTTAAATTCACGCACATAGGTAGCAGCACACAATTACGATCGTTGTACACTCTAGCGGGAGAAGTTTATTACGATAGTCGATGTATGCAAAATCGATAGGTGATGTGTACGCGCTTTGGAATATAGCTAATCTTTGTGCTTTAGCTTTATACACATACGTTAGCAATACACATATGCGATCGTTGTACACTCTGGCGGTAAAAATAGTCGATGCATGCAAAATCAATAGGTGATGTGTACACGCTGTTAAACATCGTTATTTGTTTTGCTTTAAGTTCGCCGGTATAGGTTATGCTAAGATAGCAGTACAATCTAGCGGAAGAAGTTCAGGGTGATGTGTACACGCTTTGAAACATAGTTATTCTTTGCATTTTAAGTTCATGGACATAGGGTATGCTAAGATAGCAGCAGAATCTAGTGGATGACGTTTAGTGCGATATTTGATGCATGTGAAATCGATAGGTAATGTGTACACGCTTTGAAACATGGCTATTCTTTTGCACTGTAAGTTCATGTGTATAAAATTATGCAAAGATAGCAGCACAATCTAGCGGAAGGAGTTTAGTACGAGAGTCGATGCATGCAAAATCGATAGGTAATATGTACATGCTTTGAAACATGGGTACTCTTTGTACTTAAGGTCATGCGTATAGGTTATGCTAAGATAGCAACACGATCTAGCGGAAGAAGTTTAGTACGAGGGTCGATGCATGTAAAATCGGTAGGTGATGTGTACACGCTTTGAAACATGGCTATTCTTTGTACTGTAAGTTCATACGTATAGGTTATGCTAAGATAGCAGCACGATCTATCGGAAGAAGTTTAATACGAGGGTCGATGCATGTAATATCGATAGGTGATGTGTACACGCTTTGAAACATGGCTAATCATACTGCTGCTCTGTTCCCAAGATTTTTCAAACATAGCTAATCCTAATGCTGCTCTTAACGACGTAGAGCTAAGGATTGATTACATGACAGTGACGTCACTGCCACGTGCTCTTGTTTAGTAGACCAAGCCACGTGCTTTTTTGACAGCTGTCTTCTTGACGGACCCTAACCTCACATTGAAGGACAATAAAGCGTCGCTAACCTCACTGCTGCCATCTTTACGGCGGTAAACCTCAAGGCTCCCACCTTATGCATGTTATAGCGCGGAATTTAAAGTCCAACAACAGAACGTCGCTAACCTCACTCTTGCCATCTTGATGGGCTTAAACCTTACTGTTGCTACCTTGGTTATACGCTTTTGTGTTAGTTTACTGTTAATCGCTAAGCTGTTCGCATCATCGAAGTAGAGAGTAACAAATGTCAAGTAGATTCAAAGAAGAATCTGTTAGCAGAAGATAAAAGTCCGTCATGGAAAAACCTATTTCTAGGTATATTTCCGAAGAGTGTGGAAAAGCATTTTCCCGAAGCTATCACAGGAGACGTCATGAGATATCATGTAGGACAATTTTTCAATGCAAACATTGTAGAAGAGAGTTCAAGAACGCAAACAACGCTCAACGTCATGAAGCCGCGTGTAATGTAGCTTCATCGGGAACAAAATACAAAGAGCTCAACCATATTGAAGCGAACACTGATTTATGTTTAAAAAGTACACCTCTGCGAGAGATTTATAATTATCCCTTGTTGTCTAGGCCTGCTGCAAGTTCTGTTACTAAGCACAAACTTCAAGATAAAGAGAGGCAAGATCATGATTATGATAATAAGGATAATGATGTTGATCAAAACAGTAGTAAAGGGAAGGTAGAAGAAGAAGAAAATCTTAATGTTTCATTGCCATTACAGTTTGATGAGTTTACTTCATATCCTAAGCCTACTACACGTTCTGTCGCAGTGCAAACATCTCAAGATGAGATGCAAGGTAAAGAAGAAGGAAATTTCAACGCTCCATCGCTATCGGAACAAGTTAAGTTTGTACCTGGAAACGCTACTGCTGAAGCACATATTACCTCAAAACAAGTCCCTACACATCAACTGTCTGCATATAGACTCAAAGTTCACAACGAGCCTCTGTTACCCTATGTAGATATAAGCTACTGTAAAGACCCCAAAGTACTGGTAAAACGTTTACAGGTGCTAAGAGCCTATCATGATGCTGGTTACACACAGTACAAAGAAGATATTTTTGAAATAGAGCATGAATTACGTCGTGTAGGTATTAGTAAGTAAGCGCTTACCCTCACCTAAGTCATCCATCTGTAGTATATAGTCGATCGAGGAGCTATATTCGCATAGATTATTTCCCAACATTCTCCCTTCCTTAGGGTCTTAACTCCGCCTCTAGTTGTAGAGCCGGTCTCAAGCCCGGATAAAGAGAAGAGAGGAGAGGCACCCTAGCCCTTTTGCCCATTAGCCCTTTAGCCCTTTAGCCCTCCTTGTCCATTAGCCCATTAGCCCTTTTGCACATTAGCCCTTTAGCCTATTAGCCCTACAAGGAATGTGCGGTAATCTAATCTTCTTAGAACAAAGGTATCCCCTGACATGTTGTATTGAGTACAGTGTTCTGTTCTACTTATTTAGTGTTCTAAACACTTCAATCAATGTTCCGATCACATGATAAAGTTAACGGCATAGAGTGCAGTGTTCGACTCTAGTCTTGTTATGATTCTTTAGTGATTTGTAAGTCTAAACATGCATATTGGCGTCATCACTGCAGCACGTGCTTACTCTAGCTATCCCGATGCAGGTTTAAACTTGTTCGATAGAGCTATGCCTTGACATAAGAGGAGGCCTTAACAGCTTATGTATAGCCGCTATTGTTTAAAGATAGGTGCTGTTAAGAAAAAGCACGTAGAATTTTTCAAATTACCCGCCACCACATTTCAAAGGTATGAGGTTTAGTGCTGTAAAGATACCTGCACGATCAAAAGCTAGCTTTCTTCATCAGAGCAGCCACCATCTTGTGTGAGCACCTCTAGGCCGTATCATAAGGAGCTGTGTATAGTCGCCGTCTTGTCGCTGCTACCTTGCGCAAGCACCCTTAGGGCTTCTCATAAGAGCAGCAGCCATCTTGTGCAAGCGCTCTTAAGCTGCCTCATAAGAAGCTATGTATAGCCGCCATCTTGTAGAATTAGATAGCTGCCAATGCCAAAGGGCCTAAGTAGGGATCAAACCGTCGATCTCATCATTAGACTATGTTTTTCTTATGCTATCATGTTCCTGATGCACCGTTTTCGAGATATTTAACATTTTGCATTTAAGCCCCAAATTTAATGAATCGAACCTGCACGGCACGTTTTACTCTCTACCATAGCTAGACCTGATCTTGTTACGAAGACTTGCTTCAATACAAAGTAAAACAGAGCGAATGCCAAAGGGCCTAAGTAGGAACCGAACCGTTGATCTCATCTATAGACTATGTTTTTCTTGTTCCTCGTACTGCGAACCGAGGTATTGTTCAGAAAAAATTTTGTCCGTTTTGCTCTACGATGCACCGTTTTCGAGATATTTAACATTTTGCATTTAAGCCCCCAAATTTAATGAATCGAACTAGCATGACACGTTAGCCTCTAAGCTAGCTTTCTTCATAAGAGCAGCAGCCATCTTGCGCAAGCACCCTTAAGGCGTCTCATGAGGAGTCGTTTATAGCCGCCATCTTGCGTCCGCCATCTTGCGCAAGCATCCTTAGGGCGTCTCTAGTCATCTTGTGCAAGGACCCTTAAGCCACCTCATAAGAGCAACCGCCATCTTGCGCAACCATCCCAAGGGCGTCTCATAAGAACCTATGTATAGCGGCCATCTTGCGTAAGCACACTTAAGGAGTCATGTATAGCCACCATCTTGTGCAATTAGCGTCGAGAGATGGCTGCCGTAGAATTTTTCTTTTTAAATTATCCGCCACCATATTTCAAAGGTATGTACCTAAAGAGTGTAGCACTGAGGTTTGCGATGTAAGATGGCGGATGACAGCTGACAAAAAGCGCGTGAGTTTGTTTACCAAACAAGAGCACGTGGAATTTTTCAATTTGCCGCCACCACATATCAAAGGTATCTAGCTAAAGATGGCAGCACGGTGCTCTCTTGATTAAAGATGGCGAATGACAGCTAACAGAACTTTTCAAATTGCCCGCTGCTACATGTCGTAAAGAGGGCAGCACGGTGCTCTGTGGATTAAAGATGGCGGATGACAGCTGACGAAATTGCCCGCATGATAGCAGCGCAGTGCTCTATTGATTAAAGATGGCGGATGACAGCTGTCCAAAAAGCACGTGGCTTTGTTTCCAAACAAGAGCACATAGAATTTTTCAAACTGCCGCCACCACATTTCAAAGGTATCTAGCTAAAGTGTGCAGCACTGAGGTTTGTGACGCAAGATGGCGGATGACAGCTGTCAGAAAAAAGCACGAGAGTTTGTTTCCAAACAAGAGCACGTGGAATTTCCCGCCACCACGAAGAGGGCTGCACTGTGCTAAAAGATGGCTGCTGTCACGTAGAATTGTCTGCCACCACAGGTATCTAGCTAAAGAGGGCAGCACGGTGCTCAAAGATGGCTGCTGTCAAAAAGCATTTTTCAAGTTATCCGCCACCACATTTCAAAGGTAAGTAGCTAAAGAGGGCAGCACTGTGTTTTATAGATTAAAGATGGCGGATGACAGCTGTCAAAAAAGCACGTGGATTTGTTTATCTCGCGCTAGTGAGGTTAAGTTGGTAGCACTAAGGTTTAGATCCGCCAAGATGGCAGCACTGCGGATGACAGGTGGCGAATTTACAGCTACTGCGATAAAGAGGGCAGCACGGTGCTCTGTAGTTTAAGGATGGCGGATGACAGCTGTCAAAGAAGCACGTGGATTTGTTTACAAATTCGACAGCTGTCATAAAGCACGTGGATTTGTTTATCTCGCGCTAGTGAGGTTAAGTTGGTAGCACTAAGGTTTAGGCCCGCCAAGATATCAGCACTGCCGATGACAGGTGACAAATTTGCAGCTACTGCGATAAAGAGGGCAGCACGGTGCTCTGTAGTTTAAAGATGGCGGATGTCAGCTGTCAAAAAGCACGTGGCTGTCAAAAAGCACGTGGCTTTGTTTATCTCGCGCTAGTTAGGTTAAGTTGGTACCACTGAGGTTTATGCTCGTCAAGATGGCAGTACTGAAGTTAGCGATGCGTTGTTGTCTGTCAAAAAGCACGTGGCTGTCAAAAAACACGTGGCTTTGTTTATCTCGCGCTAGTTAGGTTAAGTTGGTACCACTGAGGTTTAGGCCCATCAGGATGGCAATACTGAGGTTAGCGATGCGTTGTTGTCTGTCAAAAAGCACGTGGCTGTCAAAAAACACGTGGCTTTGTTTATCTCGCGCTAGTTAGGTTAAGTTGGTACCACTGAGGTTTAGGCCCATCAGGATGGCAATACTGAGGTTAGCGATGCGTTGTTGTCTGTCAAAAAGCACGTGGCTGTCAAAAAACACGTGGCTTTGTTTACCTCGCGCTAGTTAGGGTAAGTTGGTACCACTGATGTTTAGGCCCGTCAAGATGGCAGCAATGAGGTTAGCGATGCGTTGTTGTCGACGACAGCTGTCAAAAAGCACGTGGCTTTGTTTACAAATTCAAATCTCCCTCAAAAATTCAAATGTCCCGCCAAAAATTCAAATTTCCCGCCAGAATTCTAATTTCCCGCGGGAGGAGGCCGCAGAACCCGCTTATTATACTACTTGGGAGGATAGATATTGTGATTTAGGGAGCAAGTGCTCTTGAATTAAGGGATTTCTGCCCTTAACTAAATAATACCACTTCCATTTTAAAAATTGTAAAACTAGGGGCTTGAAGCCCATAATCTGTAAAGATCACTACTCTTGGCCTTTCCTAGTCTTGTTTCAAGATTGCTTTTGTACCTGACATATTGTTATTTGTTGAGTTGTTGTTTTTGAAAAAATATAACCTTCAGTTCAAGTTTTAAATTAATTTTGATATTGTATATAGACCCATTCACCACAGCACCTTTTTTAACTTCTTTCTGCTCCACGGCTACCCCAGAATATTTTGAATACTGAGATGCTGTTGACTTCAAGACTTGAAGTTGTCGTCGAATATATTTGGTGTGTTTCTTGTCACCTTGAACTCGTGACGTTGCAACGATGTGAGAGGCAATTTGATCTGATGTAACTTCAGCCTGTTCTCTGCATACTGGTGGGGTTCCTCCTACTTTTCTGAGAAGACTCCAAGCTTCTCTACTAGAGCGAATATAATCTATCCTCTCAACTGTTTCTATCCACTTATGCCTTCGAGATGAGTCCAGACTGGACAGAAGCTCGGTTGCTGTGTTAGGATCTCCACATCGTTGAAAGTTTTAATATAGTGCTTCACTTTCTTGATTCTTGGAATGAACTGCTTAGCTGTTCCTATAACTGCACCAGCAAAACGCCAATAGTTGTTAGATTTAGGGGGAATCCATCGGATGCACTTATCAAGTTCTGCTATGAAATTGGTCCAGTCAGCTTTACGAAAATTCCAACGATAATGTGGTGCTGATCTAATTACAGGTATTGTGATATTACAAAAGGAGTGCACTATCATTTTGTTTATGGCCGATATCTTAAACCTTTCCTGTTAACCATGAAGGCCGTTTAGTACGGACACTTATTGCCCCTGTTTAATTTCTAACTGTTCATTGTCGTGTGTAAATCCGACCGTCGAGCGGGTAAGACAGTAAGAAATGTTGTGTAATGATCTATTTTGGTTTAGAAAATTATGCCTTGGAGAGGCTTGAGTGTGATTAGTTTCGGAGCGCAGTCTCGTAGGGTATTCACTGAGTGGAGCAATGGTGCTCTTTTTAATAATGTAACTTGCGAGCTACAACTTATTGTGTACCTGAACTTTGACCATTCCTGCCATTCGAGCCGACGAGCTCCTGAATCATTCTTGTTGTTTACCAAAGTTTAATGTCAAAAGAAAGGGAAAGAAAGAAAATTTCAACGTTTAGTCTTTGAAATTATGCTCTGTTCTTTTCTCTGTCCACCCGTTCGCCCCATAACCTCTGCGTTCCACGATAATACCGGGGTGTAGTTCTTCTGAAGTGGTGCCATTCACGGGGCCTGCTTACGGATTTCAACATTCCGATTGTCGTGCTAACTAGCACTGGACGGCTCCTATGGCCGGATTAACTTTGTCACGTGATACCACCGTAGATTTTTAACATGCCAAAGTGTTAATATGTTTTACCATCGAGATTGAACCCGCGAATTTAGGATGATGAGTTGGAGGCATCCTGTTGCTGAGTGATGGCACTTTGAGTGTGAGTGTCATGTAAGGGATGTCACACAGCTGGCATGCAACAGTTTCCCATAACCACATAACCTCTGGGCTGGTAGCCTAACAGACAGAGGGACCGCATCTGTTGTTGTAAAGTTCGCACATGTTTTAACAAAGTGTTGTTTTTTTTCTTTGCATCGCTCTAACACTTGGAGGGTTTTCTGCGATGGAAGATGGAAGAGCTAAGAAGGGGAAAGATGCAGCCGTGGCCTTAATTAGGGTACAGCCGCAGCATTTTCCTAGTGTGAAAATGGGAAACCGCAAAATGTCATTCATAACCCCATCTCCCGAATGCAAGCACACAGCTATGCGACTCTAACCGCACCGCCAACTCGCTTGGCTCCGCAATTTTACTGGGTGGTATTTCTGCTTGACTTTTATAACTTTTAATGTATAAGTAGTTCCTGCTACTTAAGCTTAATAGCTTTACGTGGTCTAAGTTTACAAACGGTTACTTTTATAAGTTATGTAGTTAGTTACTTATCAATGTATTTCCGTTTGTGGTTAAGTGAAGAACAGGGACAGCTTCCCATCATTTTTGCAAGATAAATTATCATCTATCAACCTACATCAAATATTTTGCACAATCATCGCATTTTAGAGTCTTGTTTCCCAGAACGTTGTGTCAATTAGTGTCGTCTTATTTGACTGCGAATTGGTTACTGTCGTAGCAGACACTAAGATGGCCAATAGGAGATACCACTTAGCAGGAGGTCTGTCCATGCTTTCTATTTCTACGCTTCTGTTGTTGCTCTTCATGAGGATGTTAGTAATAATAATACAAGCCTTAAACTAAAAACTTTGCAACGAAAACAATATGTCATATCTGATGATAAAAGGGCAGCCAGGTCGGAAAGAATGAAGAGGTTTAGGGAAGGAGGGAAGATGATGAAAGCTAAATTCCCACTTAATTCATGGAAGACTTAGATGTACATGGTATAAGTGCTCGAATATGGGCGAAAAATAAATAAATAAATAAATAAATAAATAAATAAATAAATAAATAAATAAATAAATAAATAAATAAATAAATAAATAAATAAATAAATAAATAAATAAATAAACAAATAAATAAATAAATAAATAAATAATGTTAGTTTTCATCTTTGTAATATAAAGACTCGTAATTTTACATGATGGATAGCGAAATACTAATAGTAGAATGTATGTTTCCATTTAAGCAATCAATTACAGTATATATACCTCCGGCTGAATTACCTCTGGTGTATTTTCAAACACCCACGAATAGTGATTTCTTCCTCTTCCACTGGCTCTTTTATACTCTGGTGGGTTCTTCTTGCGAAGTAGCCTGTTGGGTCCTCGTTACACCCTCCTCCAAATCTATACGCTATCTTGCTGTATTTCCTGTTTCACTGAAGCGACGCTCCAATCTTTCTAAGTTTCATCTCACTTATCACGTCTTTCATCCAATACAGCAGCACAGTGAATTTTGCTCAGTAATAATCCAAGATGGTTTTCAACGAAGTTCTTATATAAAAGTTTATCAAGTTTCTAAGACAAAAGTTCGTTGTGAGTATAAAACCACCATATGAAAGGAATGTAAAATCTTCTTGTATGTGACTTGTTAACTGTGCCTCATGTCTCACTCTGATCGAGAATACACGTGGCTCGTTTAAAGGTTCCCTAAGTCATTTTCTTTCCTTTCTCGTAACATTTGACATCTTTTCGCCGCTACGAATCACAATATTGGTATTGTCCTTTACGCTCATTCAGAGGAGACCGAACTGTGTCGTCACCTCGTGCTGTACACGACAAAGAATGCGCACAAATTATCTCTGTAGCTCGCTCACTTGAACCGTGTTGCAAATTGTCTGCGGAAGGTGGATGTTGTTCTGCTTCCGAGCAGGGGCGGCCATACCTTATGTGCTGAAGTGCTGCAGCACACTGTCTGTTGGAAAAATAAATTAGTTTAAAACTATTATCTACAATAAAATACAGTGCATTGGAAAAGACGTCAGCCAAAGAATAAGAAATTATTCAACTCCCCTCACAACCAGGTAACTACTGGTGCGCTCCACGCCGGGTGCTGTGTGTTCACAGCTCAGCGAGAGCTAAGCTCTTTTAGCCAGAAACCAGGAGCTCTGCCTTTTGCGCATGCGTGCCCAACGTTTCCGATACAGAGAGATAGGCTGTGGAAACAACAGCCGCCAAGACATCACTTCACAGCGATTGTTTCGTTCGACCACAGACAGGCAGCACTAGCACTAGTCACACTTGCATTACGACCAATATGAGAAGGTGGCAGCTGGCACCCTCTTTACTCAGCGATAGTATCTATGAGGGCATTGCTCAATGCAAACAGGAAAACAAAATACTGTCGAGCTGTTCCCGCCAGGTCTTTCAATACCAAAGAGGATAGAATACCACCGACTTGCCTATTCCTTAGCCACATTTATAAATCGATGAACTATAAAAATTGTACTTTTTATTTTGTCAAAATAAGGACACGATATTGTTATTTTCTTTAATTAAAATGTCTAGTTTATAAATGTCACTATAAAAACATAACATGTAATTTTGCATTACTGGTTTTATTTCAATGATGTTGGTGGAAGTTCTGTTTTTGCGCGCTCACACCAAGTGTTTGAGTTCGTGAATATTTTGCCATTGCAGGTGTTATTGTGTGTTTAATTATATAGTTTTATAGTTTTTCTATGAGGAATGTGTATATGTGTTGGGGTTGTTTGCGTGTTTGTTCAGTGTGGAAAACTAAGTGGAGCGCCTCTTGAAAACCTCATACCGGTATGTTTCTAAATATTTTTATGTTTTGGAGTGCGGATGGATTACAGCACACAGCTGATTTTCTGCACCAGCCGCCACTGCTTCCGAGTCCGAATTTTGGTACACTACCGCTGCAGCTTGGCCTCTCGGTGAGATTAAGGAAGTTTCGACTATTCTGCCGCTCTTGGGGTATCAGGCCATCTGGTTTAAATATTCTAGATTGTCTGAAACCACCTCATTAATACATGTCCATTTTCATTTTGTATTTGCGTCACTACACTTTGGCGTCCATATTTAAGTACTGATTTTTGAAAATGTACGGGCTTTATGTTAAGACTTTCAACATATTTGGCAACACATTTACGTATCATCTATTTAGAACAGACTACCTTCTAATTATTATTTCTATATCTGAATTAGTTTTTTACAAGTTGCATTAGGTAGGGCCGACACAGGTACGTCTCATGACGACCACGAGATAGTATAGGGCTAGGAGCGGGAAGGTCCTCGTGCTCGCCAGCCCATTCTTCCACGTTCGGAGACCAAGGAGGCTCACTCTGTCTGCTCAGCTTTTCGCACATACCCACAGGGAAGTAGCACACCGAATTCAGCAGCCAGGTGGCCATGATCGCTAACTGCGGTTAGCCGGCTCGAGTGCCGTTAGTCGAAAAAGGTGTTCACCATGAGAATGTTAGCCGCCACGGCAGGAGAGAACCACTAGCTTGGATTCAGTACCAAACCTCTCGAGAGTGCTTATAAGGAGCAAGGGCATATGCCGCTGCTGAAGGCAATTCGTCCATTGGATGGAGAAGTTAAGCCTTGAGCAGAACCCTCGCTGCTAATGTGCCGGCACCGAGTTTGAGGTTTGCTTTACGTCGCACCGACACAGACAGGTCTTAGGAGTCGGGAGGAATCGGCCGTGGTACAGTCCAAGCATTTGTCTGGTGTGAGAATGGCAAATAATGGGAAACCATCTTCAGGGCAGCTGTCGAACCCACTATCTCCCGAAACACCACCGAGTTTCATTCTCTTCCCTCCTAGTGTCATATATCACGTCATTCATATCATCTCATTAACTTCTCTGATGTGGTTGACGTCGGAAAGGCATCCGCTCGTAAAACATCGCTGCGAGGAGAAACTAGACAAGGGTTGGACCCACACTGTAATTTAAGTAGAACCCTCGCAGATTGGTGGTGTGAAACAAAACCAGCATAGCCAGCTCGCTCGGCGTGTGAGCTTCAGTGTGTGACCGTCCATAACAAAGTCTCATGGCACCAACATAACCCGCACAATATTATTCATTTAAACGAAATGATAATATTCCGGAGAGTAATGGTCATGTCATCAGTCTGTCAATCATACAGTGATGACAGCTAATATCCTCTGCCACACGCACCGTTAACGTTTCCCTTGGGGACATCAAACTGTAATATATGGTTGGACTACTCATCACCAAAACAACCGAAAGTATTCCGAGTCCCCGTTGTGTAGAATGTGGAGGATTTGGGGATCAGGCTTTAAGAGTGATCAATACGTGATAATACCTGTGAGTATAGTTGCAAAGTGTCAGAATGTTCTTCGGGTTACCTGAACAGGAGACAATCTTTCATGTAAATAATTTAAAAATAAACAATAGGAACAATTATATGTTCATGTTGATTTTCCGTGGCAAAACACCAGTATTTTTTATACAACGCCTTTTCAAATGTTTTGTTATATTTTCCATCAGTATGACAAGTGTTTAGCCCATTGTTGCTTTTATATCAACCTTTTGCTCGAAAGGTAGACACAGGAGGATCTCTTATAGAAAATTCAACCGAATATAAATGGATCAGTGTTTAACTGATATTATTGTGTTTCTGTTAAAGAAAAACATATCTAGGTCTCCACATATAAAATATAAGACACCTAGTTGAAGAATCGCGAAACGTTAAGCAGACGCACTATTTTAAAATGTAATTTGAAATATAACTAATCTGCTGTCTAATAAAGTAAAATAACTTGTTGTATTCTCATACAATCTCGCTCCCACTCTCTTTTATCCTTGGCAGGGTGTGGTGTCATATCTTGAACAGTTGAAGAGGTTTTGCCGTGCTGTGAATCCTCCAACAAGTGTCCGTACCCATCCAGTGGGTGTTCTCCTTCCTGGCACCTTCCTTTCTATCACCATCGTCATGACTTCGTTTTGAAACATTTTAAAATGCTCAGCTGGTTGTCTTCGATCTCTTCCTCACTCCCAGGACTCGACGATACACCCGCACTTCCAGCTCAACTGTTTTATCTGTCCATGTCTCTACCGGCTTCCCTTGCTCCCTCCATGCCTTACATTATGTCACATTACATTTTCTAAATCTGTTATTGGTTAGCACAGTTCGTCCCTAAGCATATTGTGAACATTTCCCGCATGTTTTTGCGTCAACAATTTTCACGTTGTTATCGTTATTTTGGCTGTTCTCGTGCACTGAACTCTCCTGCATGTAAACAACTGTAACAGTTAATGCTACAGCTCTTGACTTGTTACAGTGCTCTCTAAATTACACGATCTTCATTATCCCAGAAGGTTATAATTATCCTCAACCTATGCAGCACTAATCAATGCATAGACACATGGCCATTACTATCTACAGTGAAGTCCATAAGTACCCGTACGACCGATCAATTGCGTTACTCTACACAGTTGGCCAAGAAAGTGACACACATTTTGAAACGCTCTACTTTGCAATATTTACATAACAAGTAAATATAATATTTATGCTGTGGAAAAGAGTAGACTTGATAAATTATTACAAAATTTGTTTAAAATCTTACAATGGTTAATATAATGTGATGTAAAAAGATCGACACAAGTTCAAAATACGGAAACATCACAATTAATGTGTTATTTTTAAATGATGACAATCAAGAACGATAAGATTGCGGTAAATTAAAAAAGTTAACATTAAACATTACAACACTGAGGATTTATATGCAGGGGAAGCTCTAACACTTCATAAAAATGGCGAGCTGGAAAATATCCTGAAACAAGAGCGAAAATCTTGAGGAAAATTTCAGGACCAAGACACAGGGATGAAGGGTACCGCCTCCGACCCGGAAATACACAGAAAAGTTATCTAATATTCCGGCAGACCACAGGAAAAGAAGGCTAAACTTTTATGGACATGTTAAGAGGCTTCCAGAAACCAGACTAACCCATCAAGTTCTTGAAAGAGTTGATAAACTGAAAAATTTTCCTTGGATACAACAAACAAAAGTGGACATGAAGAACGCACAAATTCAACCTGAAGAAATACTGAATGGAAATGTATATAGAAAGAAAATTTACAAGTGGGAAGTTACTCCAGAGAATGAGGTACCAAAAAGAGCATGTACCAAGAGGACGGAAGAAAGGAAGAGGATCTTTAGTCAACAGATGAAAGCATCCTGGAACCTCCGCAAATGAAATCATAAATAAAGCTTCGTGTGTTCCGAAAGGGACCATTCACGCGTAATAATAATAATCAAACGATGCTCTATGTCAGGACCTGAATAATCATTTCGTCGCTGTTACAGCAAAACCTCGTAAAACCCATCCGTTATTCTCGATAACTCTTTAACCGAGCTGAGTGGCTCAGACGGTTGGGGCGCTGGCCTTCGAACCTCAACTTGGCAGGTTCGATCCTGGCTGAGTCCCGTGGTATTTGAAGGTACTCAAATACGACAGCCTCATATCGTTAGATATACAAGCACGTAAAATAACTTCTGCGGGATTAAATTCCGGTACCTCGGCGTCTCCGAAAACTGTTAAATAGTTAGTGGGATGTAAAGCCTGCCAGCTACACACTGATATGTAGTCCATCAGTGCAGTTTTCGTTGTGATCATTTTCCTATGCAAACATGTAAAGGAAAATGAGCTTTAAATATATTATACTGTACGTGTACGGTAAGGACATGTGGGTGGGAGGCGTGACCACTCTTAAGGAAAATAATGGATAGGAAAAGCATTGTGACATAGGAGGTTCACTTCAACTAACATGTTAGAAAGAACTCTGTTATTCCGATTGTTTCTGTGAGTCTCAATGGTACAATCACATCTCAACATATCCTGAAAATGAAAGTCCACAGCCTGTTTCCAGTCATTCGACCGGAATGGAGTGAAAGAAGCCCCATCTAGAGGCGAGGATAGGAATTGTGCCGGCTGCCGAAGCAAATACAGTAGAGACAATTCGCGACTCTTCCGGATTTTGCCTTGTTAAAATGGGAGACAATTCGCAAGTGGCGCTCCTAGTGGCGTGACCTGGAAATTCGGGCTAAATTCAAATATCAATGGGAAACCATATACGAAAATGGATAAATAAATTAGGTCTAGAAAGAAAGTTTTATTAAGATATTAACTTCAACGCTGGTAAAGCAATTCTGGATAAACGAATCACGAATTATTTAACAGGTTATTATTTAAAGACTGAAATTAGACATATAATCAAGGTGTGAAATGAACTGCTGTGAAAGGGCTTGTTGGTTCATTTATGCATTACTTTTGTTAGCTTTAGCATTCCTGCCTGAACTTTTACGGCTAGATTGTCTTCTTTCTTGTTTACAAAACACTGTATCATCACATTAAGATACTCGTCAATAAAAATATCATCACATTCCTTACACGCATGATTCAATGAATTAACATTTAAAAGCTGGACAATTTTCTTCTTAACTTGAAGCCTACTAACAGAAAGAAAATCTATAAATTTAGTCTCTAAAACATTCAAAATTTCCCTACAAGCAATACTTGCCTTTACATAAGAATAAAGCATATTTGCATCACGATTTTGTTTCAACAAAATGTGTACATTTCTAAAGTCACCCATATTTTCTTCAGAGCTTGACAACGCATTACGGCATTCCAAATGAGGTGACTTGGAACACAACCAGCCATACTCATATGCATATGCATTTTCCTGAATTACAGTAAATAAAGACCCACAGATCACACCTACAACAACACATCGGTACTCAAGGTTAACTGCTGCACTGTACAATAAAATAAGCTTTTAATATTTTAAACCAGTTAAAATATGGGTCGCGCAGGTCAGAAGTTTAGGAAGTACTATAAAAATCTCCTGTCGCTTGAACAATATATGTGCAAACACAATATTTACTTATTTTTTCTTGTCACGAAGGAAGCGGAAGAAAGTTATTGCAGCCAAACACAACATATATCTTTCCACTCATGTTGAGAGGAGATATACTGTAAAGGAATAACACACGCTACTATTTACTTATCTTAGCTAACTGCAAACGCATAAATATTGCCAAAAACTTCACAAACAAAAACACGTCCACTTATGACGGAATCATTAACACCAGGTCACTCCGCTAGACAGAGCTCTAATCGCTGTTCCTCGATATCTCGCAGAATGTCGCGTATTGTCTCTACTGTATTTGGCCGAAGCCTGTCGCACTCTGAGGCAATGATTAATGATGGACAGATGAAATTAAATGATATTATAGAGTGTTGCTGGAATGAAGGATGACAGGGAAAACCTCTTCCACCTTCGATTTGCCCAGCATAGAGTGAACGGGATTTGAACCACGGAACTCAGCACTGAGAGACGGGCTCACTGCCGCCTGAGCTACGGAGGCTTGTCACTTCACAACATATCGTTCTAGTACAAATTATTCCAAAATTTCTCCCACAGTATTTTCCTGAAATTCAAGAAAAATTCGAAAATACTGTATTTATAATATGAATTTGCCACGGGGTAATCATCGGGAGATAGTGGGTTCGAATCCCACTCCCATTCTCACACCAGGCAAATGCTGGGGCTGTACTTTAATTAAGGTCACAGCCGCTTCTTTCCCATCCTACCGTCGCCATAAAACATATCTGTGTCGGTGCGACGTAAAGCAAATAGCAAAAAAAAAAAAAAAGAAAGAAGATGAATTTGCCACGAGGCAGGACAAACGTAAAAGGAGAAGATGAATTATAATAAGAAGATATGTACAATACAATAATATTATAGAATCGTAAGTTATTAGAATAATGTTGAAACGGCATTGATTTGAAAAGTTAATAAACTGGTACATAGGAACTGTATTTAACGGTGTTCAAATTATAATTATCAAATAAGTGAAATCTTTGTAATAATGTGACAGTAATACATATTTGTATTATTTATTAAAAGTAACTCCAGTTTTCCCTGCCATCGTTCATTCCAGCAACACTCTCTAATATCATTTCATCCGTCAGTCATTAATCATTACCCCAGAAGAGTGCGACGAGCCTCGGCAGCCGGCACAATTCCTATCCTCGCCGCAAGATGGGGGCTTCATTCAGTCCATCCCTGACCCGGTCACTGACTGGAAAACAGGTTGTAGGTTTTCATTTATTAAATTAGCTACTACTTATTTTCAGTTAGAAAGTAAATATATCAACCTTGATATGTTCTTCGTTTATAGCACAGGAAAGAAAATGGTGACGTTCTCCCGCCCTCCGTTTGGTGGATGTACTTTCGTTCATAGAAAAGGGAAAGTGGTTGAGAGGAAGACCCTAACCGGAAGGAAACTAAATAAATCTCGGATATTTCCCTTAGTTTCGGTCTAATCGAAATAATATTGGTATTAGTAGTGCTACAGTTCAATTTTTAAATTTGAGGAATAACTGCTAATTTTCCTTGCTGTCGACCTGATTACCAGTCCGAATAGTCACTCATAATTACACCAACCTCAAGAAGGCTGTGTTTGATTACCGAACACCACTCCCAACAGCTATACGTTATTTTTATGAGTGCAGCTGGAAGAGTCTCCTACTTGTCAGTCACTTGTAAACAAAGCTCGTAAATTGAACAGACTATTCACACTTTCGTCGTGCGATGTTGTCACGTAAACCCAGCTCACCTGTCTACACCAAGTTCCTTCACTCGACATTAAAATAACGACACACAACCCAGGGATATCTTCAGTTCTGAAAGCAAATCAAATAATTTTAAAATAAAGATTTAAATTTCATCTCCAAGAAAGCTGCCTATAACAAACAAGTTGTTTCTTGTCTACAGTCATATAATTATGAATGAAAATATAGTGAAATAATTTCAAGCTGTTACGATACTCTTAAAAATTCATTCCAAATTTAAGTCCAAAGTGTATATATCAATACGTTTCCCCGTTTGAAAATATCTGTGAAAGAAAAAAGAACATTTTCCCCCTCTTAATTGATTTGTTTGTGTGTAAAGAAGGAAGACATTTCTTACAACGTCTATTTAGATAATGTAAAATATAGGTTTATCGGTCTATCGAAAATAAAATACAAAATTAAGGAACACTACGATATGTCTGAAAAAGAAAAAAATATTTTAATATAATACACAACAATATACTTTCTTTTCTACGTATGTAGGTATGTTGTGGTGTTTCTTAAATTTGTGTTTTATAAACATTCGTGCTCAAATCTATAAGAAAATTAGTGCGAAAAGTAATATATTTCAGGTACTTTTTAGATGAATCAATTACGGTAGGAAATTATATTTTACGTCGGCATGAAACACATTAAGTAAATTTCTAGTAAATGCGTGTAAGTGACGTAAACGTGAGAGACATTACAAGTGCACTTCACACTTGTATTTTAAACACAGTACTGTACTTAACATTAGACCTTCTCGTCCAGGCATGCATTACGCTAGTCTTGCTAGTCAATCGCTTCATAAAATGATGTGTTTTTTGAGCATGGCAAGGGTATAGAAGATACGAGGAGAATTTTATCAATCTCTAGCACTAACATGTTCTATAGAAGGCTCCACATTTTGCGCCTATCCTTCTTAAAGTGTGTTAAAGAGTGATCAGCGTCGACACATCCATCACGGCGGCTGACGTGCAGCCCACTTGACAAATGGGAGCTCAATATCTACAGCTAACCTTCTTTTCATAAAATTCTTGGCCGCATCATTTACTCCCATTACACAATGCCTAAGTTAACAATACAGGTATATAGAGGCATTTTTGAAAGTCATTAAAGAGTTGGGTAAACTGAGTCTCGACGCCTGTATTGATATTCCTTTTTGCACTAAATTCCCCATGTTGGCTTGTAATGACTATGTCTTCTTCATACAGTCCATCAAGACCCATGGAGGAGAAAAAGACAAAGGAATCCATCATTCGAAACTTCAGTACGAACAAGCCATAAACAGCAAGTGAGGCTTTCTGTATAATCATGTCGTCACACAGTCCCGCTCGTGCGCGTGAAGAACTTGGGACATTCGTGCTTTGCAATACCACTTCTATGAGTATTCTGTTGTTTTAGCTCCTTTCTTCCAAACTGCGCTCCCTTTAGTCCTCCATTACGACAGCCACGAGGTACATTCTACCACAACACGTACACATGGAGGGTAAGAGATGTAGAGAGAGACCAAGGCTATTCAGTGTTTGGTGACTCAGTGATAGAAGGCCACGGAGCTGTACCGTATATAAAGAAGATGGCATAATACCGTATCCTCAGTTTCTAGTGATGCGAAGCGAGGAGAAGGGAGTATTACATTCTAAATAGCCTTGGTCACATAATAACATTACATGGCAACACCTCAAATGCTTGGCACACATCCTCCCTAACCTGACCGTCAGAATCAATAAAATTATCGTTCCAATTTCACGGTTATCCTGTTAATCGACTGCTCGCTGCACGGTATTGGATTACTCAGCAATTATCTGCTATCGCATAACACAATTAAGACGGAACAAACGGGAGGTCCGTGTTCACTGCTCCACATCCCTCAAAGTGAAAATTCAAAAGCAAGTATTTTTACACACGTTATCCTCTATTCCCTGCACGTATTTTTGTACTTGGTTGATTCGATAAAATATCGAGAATTCTAAATTGGATATTTTTAAAAGGCCATTCCCTATTTTCTGATTACTTAGAAGAAGGTGTCAATGTTTCTAAAGAGGCACTTTGTGCTTCACGTCGCGCCGACACAGACAGGACAGGGAAGGGAAGGAATCTACCGTGGCCTTGATTAACTCACATTCCCAGCATTTGTCTGGTGTAAAATTGGCAAACCATGGAAAACCATCTCCACAGCACTATGTGACCGTAACATGAACAAACATATTATGAAAAAATACTTTTGTCATTATTGCTGAAATCCTCTTGATGGAGTGAACTTTGGAACGCTGAATGCCAAATTCTAAATTCTACTGTTATTGCATTTGAAAGGTATAAACCCATTCTCAGTGTGAAAAACTTAGGAGTAATATGAAAATGACGTACAATATCAATGCAAGAATCATTCAAGCACAGAAAGCAATTCCAATAACAGCAGTTCAACGAAATGAAATAATTTTAAAACAATACTCATATTATGAACATCTAGAGCAGATGCCTCCATTTAACATCACACGGAGGTCTCGCTTCAACACCAGACGGAGGCCCTACCTATCATCACATTTCGTGAAACTTACAGAAGTCCCCTTTCAGCATCAAGTGGTTCATATCCTTGCGATCCTGGTGAAAAATTCGACACATCTATATTTTATGTAAAATGAGTGAAGTGATTAGTGGGGTTAGAACTGATCACGTCTTGGCAAGCCATGGCCTAAAATGGATTAGCTCGATGGACGAAATTAGTCCACTATTGCTTAATTTGGGCTGCCACCAATACAGACATCCTCAAGTAATTTCGGAATTTTTCTTGATACAGGCGCAAATCGGCCCTAATATGACGGTGACTGCCTTTCTGTTTACTGGAATTGTTTCGGAAGATACTGCGTCGGAATCACTGAAGTCGGTCTTTCGTGGTTTCGCATTTTCACACCAGGCTTTATCTTAATTAAGACCACGATGCTCGTTGCAAATCCTAGCCTAGTCATATCCCATGGTCGCTACAAAAGCCTGGCTGAGTTGGTACATCGTAAAAGTGATCTTCGATAGTTTTTGCATCATTACGAAAACTATGAGTGAAAATGAAAGTCACAGAAAGTAAACAATGGGACGTAATAAGTCACAATGTTGTATGAACAATGATCAGGTAAAACAGTACACGATCATTTGATCAAATTTCATAAATACACAAAGCTGAGAAAGACTCACCCGCTACGTCGGCTACGGTTGCTTTGGGGCCGCACTTCACGAAGTAGTTGTAAAATGTCACCATGACGAGCCCTCCGTTGAGAGCCTGTCAACAGAGAAAGGATCTGTTAATTCTCATACAGCATTGGCAGGAGAATACAATACTCCCTCCCACTAGTTTCGGATCAATAAAACAGGGGAAAGAGTGTCAGCATACTGTAAGCCACATACTTACATTTGTAAAATAAATTATTACAGTTATTTGAGCCTATTAGGACATTATAAATAATCGGTCGAGCTCTTTTACCCAGATATTACATATTGTTACGTATTCCAGAACAAAGATGTATCCTAACCTTCTTTTACATTAGTGATCTGTTCTACTCTGGAACATGTGGCAGTTCTCTCTTTGTTCAGTGCTGCTTTCTTTACATTTGTATTCATTCCTCTAAATTACCTTTCTTCTACATTGAATGATTAAATATTTACATTCCAAATTGTCTTTGTTTCTTTGTTCTCGGAAAATCAACTTAGGGGGCTGAAAAGTACTAGTGAAATAGAGGGTGAATTTCTAAAAGGTGTATATCTACAGTATATCTCAAACTTTAAATCTTACAGACGTGAACATTGGTATTTTCAAACTCCTGTAAAAATAAACGAACATTTATTTTTCTTTGAGACTACACTTGGGAGGGGTGGGGAGAAACAGACTCTAGAACGGGGTGAATTCATTATATGGGATACTTAGATCTCAAAAACTGAAGAAGTTACAAACGTGAAAATTGGTATTTGAAATCTCCTTTTAAAATAAAGAAACACATATCATTTTTAACGGAAAATAACTTAAGAAGGTGAAAAGGTCTGAGAAACGGGTTTTATTTATTTTTACGACGATAGTTATATCTCAAAAACTGAAAATGGTACAGGCATAGAAAGTAACACATGAAAACGCCTTCAAAGAAAAGAAACACGTATTCTTTATGTATAACACGACCTAATAGGTTGAAAGTCGATTTCGATTACGTATTTTTTCGTTTTCGGAAAATTCGCACGAGGGAGGGGCTGAAAAGAAGTGAAAAAGGAAAAATGTGGAACAGGGTGTGAAGTTTTAAAAGAAGTATATGTACAGTATATCTCAAAAACTTAATATGTTACAGACCTGAAAAATGGTATTTGATATCTCCGTTAAAAGTAAAGGAATACGTAGTTTTTCGTTTTCGTAAAGTAGACTTAGGTGAGGGGGGGGGGTGAAAAGGAATCTAACAGGTATAGATATAATCTCAAAAACTGATGATGTCTAAAACGTGAATTTTGATATTTGGAATATCATTTAAAAATAAAAGAATACGTACTTTTCGTTTTCGAAAAATCCACTCAAGTGGGGTGAAAAGTTCCAAAAAAGGGGTTGAATTCTATTTATGATGATACTTGTATCTCATAAACTGGCTTAACAGACATGCAAATTTGTATTTGGAATCTCTCTAAAAGTAAAGGAAAATATACTTTTTATTTTTGAAAAGGACTGAAATTCGGGTTTAATTATTTTTTTGAAGATTCTTACGTATCAAAAACTGAGGACGTTACCGACATGAAAACTGATATTTGGAATATCCTTTACAATTAAGGAACACGTGTTTTTCGGTTTTCAGAAAATTCACTTAGTGAAAAAGGGGTTAAATTATTCTTATGAAGATACTTATATCTCAAAAACTGGAGATGTGAGAGACGTGGAAATCGGTACTTTTAATCTCCTTTAAAAATAAAGAAACATGTATTTACATTTTTCGACCCGAGAGAGGGCTGTTTCTCACATGGACAGTTGTATGTCGTATCTTCAAGACTTAGCTATGCGAGTAGCCTGGTCATCTTAGCCCCGAAAGGGAATACCACAAACGTGGTTTACAACGGGGTACTGGGGTAAATGAAACTCAATTTTTCGGTGAGTTGTTATACTTCAGGTATTTTCAAGTAATATCTTACTGCAATACCGCGGAACGATTAATTTTATCAAATTACGAAGTCCACGGTGCAAAGCCGTGAGAAACGGCTTGTAAATAAATAAATTAATTAATTAATTAACGAATGGATAAGATGTAAATAAAATAATAGTGAATGAATAAACTAAGGAATAAATACATAATTGATGTGAAATAATCAAGGAAAATATTGAACGGGGCCGTGTAGGGTCGCTTAAGTAGAAACCGCAGCACGGGATAATTATTTTCGAAATGTGGTACATAGTTAATACAGGCTATAAGTTTATGGTAGGCATGTTATTTCTTAACTATTTCACACAAGTTTACACATCATGAAGACAAAATCGATCAGAATACATCCACATCCATGAGTTCCAAACAATTTCGTACCACTGGGGTAGTAGATGTGCTCAGCTGGGCTCCTTGGCCCAGAACTCGGCTCTTGACACTCAATCTTCTAGAATGCGTAATAATCAACGTACTTCGCACTCCTTCGCTCCAAAATTCCTCAAATGTTCAATGTGCTTTTAAACATATGGTTGTAGAACATTAGTAGTGTAGCAACAGCGGTTCAGAAACAATGGGTGCTGAATCAGCATTTTCCCAGGAGGTCATTGACCCCTGGCAAGGTCTCTGACCCCATGACGTCACGGCCACGTGCTTTGTTTATAACAAGACCACGTGCTCTTGTTTGACTGGTGTTAGGCGAGGAATTTGAATAAGAGAACGACCCTAACCTCACAGACGTCATCTTGAAGAGTCCTAACCTCACTTCACGTGCTTTTATTTACAAAACAAGACCACGTGCTCTTGTTTGACAGGTGTGAGGTGCGCAAGAGTGCAAGGCTAACCTCACAGATGTCGTCGTGAAAGGGTCTAACCTCACTCTACGCGCTTTTGTTTACACAACAAGACCACGTGCTCATGTTTGACAGCTGTCAACATGACTACGTGCTCTTGGTTGACAGGCGTGAGGCGCGGAATTTGAATAGGTGTGCAAGCCTAACCTCAGTGGGCTGGGTTAGCTCTGCGAACCGAGTATATTGCTTTGTTGATTTCGGGGCGAGGGTAGAGAGTAGTCCTCACCTCCCAGTCCCCTTACAAAAAATAGGGGATGTGTGATTGAGAGAAGTGCTCTCTCTTTTTCCCCCTAGAGGTCCAGCGCCTTGGCGATGAGTCCTCTACCAAAAATATTGGGTTGGATTAGAAGCCAGGGCATGTACACCTCTCCCGAGGCGACAAAGTGTTTCTGCCTTGAGCTTCTCAATTCATTGCATCGTTGAGCGCGTGGGGGTGCACAGATCCACGAGCAGTGGAGAGGGTAAAACGCGCGCGTCACGGACTGACGATATTTGCGCTCTTTTGTAGAAGAGATTGTAAAGTTATCTCGAAATTTAGGATAGTCGATTAGTTCTCACAACAGCGCATGCAGTCTGTTGGGGGAGTAGTGAAGTTGTCTCTCGAAATTTTTACCGTAGTCTGTTGGGAGAGATGTAAAGTCTTCTCGAAATTGTTTCGACTGTTTACACACAACAACGAATGACAGGCGATGATACCTACATAATTACCAGCGCAGTCTGTTGAGAGAGTTGGTGAAGTCATCTCGAATATTTTTTCGATTGTCGAACAGTTCATGCAACAGCACTGTTATGCGCGCGCGCAAACCGTGCCTAAAGATAACAACGCTGTTATCCGAGTGAGTTAGGAAGTAACTATTTACTGCCGTGCACGCCCTGAGTAAGGTGCGCACACAACCCACCGCTATCTTAACAGTTCTCTCTTATTCTTTTCTGACTACATGTAACTATCTTCCCGTTGCCATTTTCGAGGGACCTAACTACACAGTTGTCATATTAGGCCCAGTTTTATAGTCAGATGTCCCTTCTGACGCCATTTTGGAGGGGCCATGTCTCTATCCGACAGACTACTTAGTTGTGCACCTTCGTTTTCGAGAGATCTGCTTATGGCTTTGTTAACCTTCTTCTGCTTTTTCTTTATCTTCTATTACTACATCTTGCTTCTCTTCTTCAGATGTTTGCACAGGGACAGAACGTGTAGTGGCTTAGAAAATAAAGTAGAATAAAAACGCTCCGATGGTAAAGAAACGTTGAGTTCTTCTTCTTCCTTATGCATCTCCTTTTCTTGCATCTCTTTATCTGGTATTGTGAGGATAGTAACAGAATTTGTAGTAGGCTGAGACGATGTCGTATCGTTTCGATCACGCTTCTTTATATCGCGCTTTAGACAATCAATCAAAGTTTCTTAGCGCTCTACTGGTAGATTACATAAACAAATGTGTTTAGAATTCACATGCCGTGTGAGATTATAACGTCGGTTGAATGTAGCAGTACACTGTTTGCATGCATATATTGCGAAGTTATGCTTCACAGCTTTATGTCGTTGAAAATTGTCTCGTCTTGAGAAAAAACACACTACAAAGATCACACATAAACATAAGAGATACTTTAATATTAACGTGCATCACTTAGTTAGATGTGATGTACAATGCAACCGACAATAACAACTGTTCATCTGTTATAAGTAGAACTGATTGTCATGTAAACATAACTAATAACATATTTTCCCTTTTTTATAGAACTACAAAGTCAATAAGGAGAAGAGTGAACAGCGATGTAGGCCTAGTTTTACAGTCAGATGCCCTTCTCCTCCTCATCTAACTCCAGTCACCATCTTGGGTCCAGTTAGATGCCCCTTCCCCCCTCCTCATCTGGCACAATTTTACGGCCAATTTCCCTCCTCCTCATCTAGCCCAGTTTTATGGATAGATGCCATTCTTCTCATCCTCCTCATCTAGCCCAGTTTTATGGATAGATGCCATTCTTCTCATCCTCCTCATCTAGCCCAGTTTTATGGATAGATGCCATTCTTCTCATCCTCATCATCTAGCCCAGTTTTATGGATAGATGCCATTCTTCTCATCCTCCTCATCTAGCCCAGTTTTATGGATAGATGCCATTCTTCTCATCCTCCTCATCTGGCCCAGTCTACGGTCAGACGTCATCCCCTCCTGCTTCTCATCTGATGTAGTTTGTTACAGACAGATTCCCTTCCCTCCTCCTTAACTTTGGAGAGGCCTAACTACACAGTCGCCATCTTGAGCTCAGTTTTAATGCCACATTTCAAATATATAATGTTATATACACTGCCTGACAGAGCAAATGCAACACCAAGAAGGAGTGGTCAGAACTTTATGCCAATTGCAGGGTAGACTGACGTCACTGAGGTATGCTTATGATGTGAAATGCGCCGCTGTGCTGCGCACGTAGCGAACGATAAATGGGACACGGCGTTGGCGAATGGCCCACTTCGCACCGTGATTTCTCAGCCGACAGTCATTGTAGAACGTGTTGTCGTGTGCCACAGGACACGTGTATAGCTAAGAATGCCAGGCCGCCGTCAACGGAGGCATTTCCAGCAGACAGACGACTTTACGAGGGGTATGGTGATCGGGCTGAGAAGGGCAGGTTGGTCGCTTCGTCAAATCGCAGCCGATACCCATAGGGATGTGTCCACGGTGCAGCGCCTGTGGCGAAGATGGTTGGCGCAGGGACATGTGGCACGTGCGAGGGGTCCAGGCACAGCCCGAGTGACGTCAGCACGCGAGGATCGGCGCATCCGCCGCCAAGCGGTGGCAGCCCCGCACGCCACGTCAACCGCCATTCTTCAGCATGTGCAAGACACCCTGGCCGTTCCAATATCGACCAGAACAATTTCCCGTCGATTGGTTGAAGGAGGCCTGCACTCCCGGCGCCCGCTCAGAAGACTACCGTTGACTCCACAGCATAGACGTGCACGCCTGGCATGGTGCCGGGCTAGAGCGACTTGGATGAGGGAGTGGCGGAACGTCGTATTCTCCGATGAGTCACGCTTCTGTTCTGTTAGTGATAGTCACCGCAGACGAGTGTGGCGTCGGCGTGGAGAAAGTTCAAATCCGGCAGTAACTGTGGAGCGCCCTACCGCTAGACAACGCGGAATCATGGTTTGGGGCGCTATTGCGTATGATTCCACGTCACCTCTAGTGCGTATTCAAGGCACGTTAAATGCCCACCGCTACGTGCAGCATGTGCTGCGGCCGGTGGCACTCCCGTACCTTCAGGGGCTGCCCAATGCTCTGTTTCAGCAGGATAATGCCCGCCTACACACTGCTCGCATCTCCCAACAAGCTCTACGAGGTGTACAGATGCTTCCGTGGCCAGCGTACTCTCCGGTTCTCTCACACCTATCGAACACGTGTGGGATCTCATTGGACGCCGTTTGCAAACTCTGCCCCAGCCTCGTACGGACGACCAACTGTGGCAAATGGTTGACAGAGAATGGAGAACCATCCCTCAGGACACCATCCGCACTCTTATTGACTCTGTACCTCGACGTGTTTCTGCGTGCATCGCCGCTCGCGGTGGTCCTACATCCTACTGAGTCGATGCCGTGCGCATTGTGTAACCTGCATATCGGTTTGAAATAAACATCAATTATTCGTCCGTGCCGTCTCTGTTTTTTCCCCAACTTTCATCCCTTTCGAACCACTCCTTCTTGGTGTTGCATTTGCTCTGTCAGTCAGTGTATTTAAAATATAAATGACATTAAAAGTTAATAAATAATTGATGAACACTGTCAGCGATTTTTGTGTAACACTCACACTCCGGAGCTGACAGGGGTGAACAGATATCAACAGAGGTAATCAGTTTTGCGAGTTTCACCGTGCGGTTAGAGAAAATATTGATATTATTATTATTATTATTATTATTATTATTATTATTATTATTATTATTATTATTATTATCATCTCGGTGCTGACATTAATTAAAATCACGGCCCATTCCTTCCATCGTCTAGCCCTTTTCTATGCCATCATCTACATAAAATCTATCTGTGACGGTGCGACGTAAAAGCGGCTATCCCGGTCTAGAAAGTGAAGATTAACGACCACACGACACCTCGAGGCTAAGCAGCGAGTCGCTTAGTAGGCTGTAGCCCTTTTGGGGGCTGTTGCATTTGTAGGGTGCGGAAGTGAGGCTCTCAACTTGGGAATATTGTGTTGAAATAAAAATGAACAGTCAGTAAAACGTCAGGTTTGGGATATTTACCTGCATCTGAGAGCTATTTCTTAGTCTACACAGACTACATAGGATAGTTCATAGCCGGATTCGTTTCTCGGTCAGGTATACCAGCATCGTGGTATACATAGCGTACACCTTGACCCGGCTTGAGTGTTACAGCGCAGCATTTGCATAATAATAATTGTTGGGGCTGAATGTTACAGCCCCTAGCATTTGCTTGGTGCTAGCTGATAGATTTACTAGTATATACAGAATAAATTCTGCGGTGATTTCCGCTGAAATCGCTAATAGTAATTACAATATTTCATCATTTTAATTATTTCCATATTTGTATGCAATATACAGAAACACACCACTTTTCATCGCCATAGATAAGGGTTTTATTCCATCCCTGACCCGGTCGAAAACCGATCCTTAGTAAAATATTCCGTGTGTGGAAGTGGATTTACAGAGTAATCATAATGCAACACTGTTGAGAGGCATAAGCAGTAATCTGCCTTACTCTTTATTCTGCAGTTATGTTCATGAATTGGACATAGTTTGATCATTTTCGTCATTATACAGCAATGGCGAAACAAACATAACGCGCGCACGGTTCAACGCATTTTGCTGTGTGTGGAATTTGATTTACAAAGTAATCATAAGAGATTACTGTTTGATTAATTTCGACACTATAGCTAAATAGTTAGCGTCCTGACGAATGCGTAGGTACTGGGGGGATTTTATCCTTAACTCCAATGGTACGGAGGAGAGGGAACCTACGGAGGTCCTTTATCTTTTACAGACATGCAGGTCGTCTAATAGGCCGTCTACAAAACAAGCTATCTGTAAAGTGGATTCCGCTCTTCTCCTCTAGGCAAATGCTATAGTCGACACATACGACAGGCAGAGAATACCGCGAGCGGTTACAGGTAACGGTAACTATTCAGCCGAGGGAACGGACCAAGAAGTTGGAGCAATAATGATTGTTAAAACATGTTCATTATTTAAGTAATACAGTCTCCCTAGCACTTGCTGGTTAACATCACTGATCATTTTACGAAGGAGATGGGACAATATTGTCGGGGGCTGTGTCATTTCCTAGTTCACGGACCGGAGTTCGATTCCTAGCCACGTTAACCTGCATCTAAGGCTAGTTTATAATCTAAACATACACACACAGCCCTCATCAATATTATTACAGCGTTGTGGTTGCACAACTATGTAAGATAGTATTCATGGGTTCGATTCCCGATCAGGACGGGGATGATAATCTTAAAATCGCATTCGATTGTGTTAAAAAGTGTAATATTTGTTTAAATGACTAATTCTTTACTGTGCCAGAAGATTCTAATTCGATTCTCGGCTTCGGCTGGGGTCTGGGATGATAATGTTAAAATCGCATTAACTTATGTTTAAAAAAGAGGAATAATTGATTGACTGACTAATTCTTTCTGTGGCAGAAGATACTATTTCCATACTCGGCTCCGGCTGTAGTTTTATTTAAGATACATCCCCTAGTATTCGCCTCGTCTTAAAAAGGGCTATCCTAATTTATAGTCATGTATTATTATCTCCTCGGAAGAAAGCTTACAGCAGTGTGTGTCTCTAACCACACAGCCAATGCGCACGGTATTTCATATTCAGTATTTTATCGCCTAATCATAGAGTTTAACTACACAATCGTCATCTGGGGCCCAGTTTTACAAGTAGTAGCAGGCCGTTGTCCCAAGTTAGGTACTATCCCAGCATTTGCCTGGAGGAAAAGCGGACAATCCACTTCGCACATAGCTGAGATGAAAATCAAACCTACTACTACTCAGATAAATTCCTGACCTGACAGAGAATCGAACCCTGGTTACGAACTATCCCCTTAGATGGAGGTGAAAGTCTCTAACCTGGCCGGAAATCGATCCCCCGAGCCCTCTAGGTAAAGAGGCAAGAACTCAACTCACCCCCCATTACACTACACAGAAATTTGATACTTCCTGTTTCCTGTGATGGGCAGCAGACAGCCACGAGCGCTAGCAGGCCGACACACGCATTCATTTGATAACACACACTCAAGACCACCAATATTTTTTTAAATCATGTTCCAATCCTCTTATTTTTCATATGTAAGTAAATTATAGTATTCTGAGGTAAGCAAAATAATTAATACAAAGTGATTAGAGTGTGTGAGCATGTGTAGAAAAAAACACATTAATGCTTCCTTAAATACGTCGTGTACGCTCTGTAACGGTTAACGATGAGTCCTAGCTAATAACATTATCTACTAGACAGAGTGACAATAATAATAATAGTAGTAGTATTGTCTCAGCTACTTGGATGCGTGGTGTGCAGAGGAACCTACGGGCTTACAGCTTGAGTGCGCTCGTTAACGACCAGAGTGCACATAGCTGACTTCTAGCTAAGCACGTTATCTACTATAGACACAGAAATAATCGTATTGTCTCTACCTGGGTGCGCGGTGAGCTATAATCTATTTCTCTTCTTCAAACATTATATTATGTTAATAACGTTTGTAAATGTGTCTTTTTCCATTGGTATATTTACTGCGTTAGTAACACGTGCTCGAATGCATGTGCTATGTGTTGTGTTTAATATAATTAATTATTAAAAGTGATTGAAGAGTGTGTACATGTGTAGAGAATTAAACACGTTAATGCTTCTGTAAATAGGTCGTGTGCGTGCTGTAACGGTAAGGTATTTCGGTTCCGAACGCATCGTTTTCAATCTCTAAATAATGTGAACATTACAGTAGACAATTGAAAGTGTTCAAATCTATAAGCTCGAAATGCTTCAATCAAAAATGAAGTGTTCTAATTATCAAAAACGTGTCGTAAGAAGCGACTAAAATGGTGTCGCCTGAGCTATAGAGGCGCATGACAATGCGAATTTCAGACTAGGCCCTTCCGGATGTAAACATAATTTTCCTTCACGGTATCCCTGCCTGTCTGTCATTCAGGTCTGAGATTTTTACTTTATGTTTTCTACGGCATATATTATGCAGATTTTTCTCTATCGACGAAAGACTATACAGACTTAACGTTACAATCAAAAATTCAGTGTTCTAATCATTATAAACTTGTCGTAAGAGGGGATTAAAAGATTGCTGCGTGGCTATAGTGGCACATGATAATGAGAATTTGAACCAGGCCCCCCCGGACGTCGACATATTTTTACGATATTCCCTGCCTGTCCGTCATTCAGGTCTAAGGTTTCTTATTTTATCTATAACATACATTCTGTAAGTTCTTTCCATCATCGAAAGACTAAACAGACTTAACTTTACAATCGAAAATTCAGTGTTCTAATCATTAAAAACATGTCGTAAGAAGTGACTAAAAGGGTCCCGCCTGAGCTATATAGGCAAATGATAATGCGAACTGAACGAGTCCCTCCTGCCGTAATAAACCTGTCGTAAGAGGGGACTACAAGGAGTCTAGGAGGCTCTGAACTTTGGTGCGTGGGTAGGCGATAATTTTCCGTCTATTCAATAATATTTTTGACTATGTTTGATTCATATCCAGGTCAGAGATTTTACAATACTGTCAGTTAGTGCATCAATTTTAATTCCTAAATTTATGATTGACGTTTTATTCAATAATTTTTGTAACTATGTTTGTTTCATAGCCAGATCGGAGATTTTTTCACGGTATCCGCTGTCTGTCGTAAGTAGTGACTAAAAGGGTAAAATAATTTTATTTTTATAAACGCTACGTCAGTACGTGTACACACTTGTAAAATTTTGGTCTAGGGACCACGATGTCAGTGCGTGTAACCAATGCACTTTGTAACATTTGCTCGAAATGTTGCTACGTCTTGAGAGTTGTCCAACCAATCGTCTCCATAAAGTTTAGAGTCACCAGGAGTAATTGCCTAACGGCAAATTTATACCAATTCATAGCTGGCGAAATGACGTAATAATGTCAAGATGTTGTAAATAGTAAGCTATGTTTGTGCTGTTAAATGTGATGGCAAATCCCTACATCTGGATCTTTAGGCTAGAGTCCCTTTGTCGTTTCCTTCTGGTAATATTTAGCATACCTTGGTTAGGAACCCGGGGACGGTATTGTACTATCCGGGGTTGGCCTCATCTCAATAAAAGTGGAGGCGATGACATAATTCATGTGAAACATGTAAACTTTACGAACAGCCCACGAAAGCAGAGAAGCGAAGGTTCTGCAGGCAGAGATTGGAGAAGTCGGAGAATAAGGAACTACAGCCTACGCTATAAATAATTTTACAAATCTCACACTCGAAAGAAAACTAAATGTGAAGGCCTACAATTTAGAAAGCTCACAACATTGATCATCAATAACATTATATTGACCAATGTTTGTTGTGATGTGCTTTGTGTCTTGTGTTCCCACTCATCTCCAGTAGATAGGATTCCTGCTGCTTACCGAGTATTTTTTTATTTGATTTACGTCGCACCGACGTAGATAGGCCTTATGGTGACGATGGGATAAGAAAGTGCTAGGAGTGTGAAGGAAGCGGCCTGGGCCTTAATTAAAGTACAGTACTATCATTTGCCTGGTGTGAAAGTGGGAAACCACGGAATACCATATTCAACGCTGCCGACAGTGGAGTTCGAATCACCTATCTCTCGGATGCAAGCTCACAGCTGCGCACCCCTAAGCACACGGCCAACTCTTTCGGTCATATAGAGTGTAACAGCCTGTCTGAATATTGACGGGAAGTAGCTGGGCAGTTGGATAACTTTCTTCTTTAGCATGCCATTCCTCTGTTTCGTAATTTTTCTGATACTACTGTTACGTAACACACTGTTTCATCACAGCATTTGAGCTATTCAGTCCCTACTCTGAGGCACTGATTGGAATGAACAGCGTGTATACTTAACGGAATAATGGCGAAGGAGTGTTCACTGCAGTCTGCGGCCTGGTAATTCCAGCTCTGGAACTTTGGACTGTTAGGTCGGCAATATACAGAGTACTGTTTCTTATAAAATGTGCGGTTTTTCATTTGATCGAGTATTTTATTAACATTGATTTTAAACGCTACATTCCTACTGACGTTTTTTGTAATGACTTTTGTTGACTTCAGTTAGGAAAACCGCAAAGTCAGTCTTTCTAAGAATCACGTAGCGAAGCACGGGCACATCAACTAGTCTAACATAAGAGAGACTCACACGCGGCGCTAGTGTACTGCCCGCAGATTGAAGCGGAATTCAGTCTCCATTTATCAGATATTCGAACTATTAGGATTCAATCGTAATAATTACGAATTACCCATCTTAATTACGCCCTTTATGAATGACAGACCACAAATTACGACTTTGTTGATTTTAAAATGTAAGTGTACTAAGTGTTCAAAAGAATGCACAAGGGATGCCATTGCAGCTTGAATTCTCAGAATATTTATTTTTGGATTTCTCAGTAATCATACCCCTGCCCTTTCAGTTTCCTGTCCCTCTTTTAAGAATATTTCGAGTTTTCACGCGCCGAACACAGTAGAAAAATAACCACCTGTGAAGTGGCATATCTTGCGGTGTCTTTGTCTTCCATTGAAGTGTTTTAGTCCGTTTGTCTTTGTCATGGCCGAAAAGTGGTGACAAACTCCGTGAATACTGTGTGCGTGACTGTTTAAGAAGTGCTTATTACGTTTTTGGTTACGCATATTGCGTGTGTTACGAAACGCGAAAAGTTTAAAATAAACAATGAAGCGATTTCTTGTGCAGGAAACTTCGTGTGGTGATCAGTGACGCTAGTAAGAAACCAAAAATAGTTCAAAATTTAGGGAGGAATACCCGAAAGGATGGCCCTGTTTATTGCGTTCCTCAGAATTTCCTTCACACGTGGTTTGTAGTATGTATGACCACGAATTTTTTAGTTTTCAGACTACTGTCGTAAAAACATGGCTAGCAAAATGCATACGGATCCAGCCAGGCTGAGGGACACGAACAAGAATTTAACCATTTTTTCTAAATTCTCGGAAGATTTAAGCTCGATAACAAATGCCGAGTTGCGCTTACGACTTTTCTTGTTGACACAAGTTGGTTTTAGCCTGCAGTAACCGTGCGGGATGTTTGTTCAAGAAAATGTTTCTCAATTCGAAAATAGCTTCTTCAAAGTACCATTGTGCGAGAACAGGAATGGGAGCGCTAGTTAAAACTTTGGCTTCTACAATTGGGGGAAAGGTAACTGAGTTAATGAAGTCCCATCCCTTTGCCCTGACAACAGACAGCAGTAACGATATGAATGACAAAAAGCTCTACCCATTAATTGAGACGCTTTTCGATGGGGAATCTATGCACATTTTAACGATAATTCTTACAATTGGGGAATCCAACGACAATACAGGCAAAGGAATATTCACTGTTTTGGAAGATGAGGGGAATTCCTTGGGATAACTGCGTAGGTTTTGCATGTACTGTGACAGGTGTTTCCAAAGGCGCGAGCTCATTTATTTGAAAAGAAAATCCTAATATCCGCGAGCTAGGCTCTTGCGCACTTAGCTGTTCCAAAGGGGTGCAGTGATCTTGTAAATGTTAATATCAAACAGTTTAAACTCATTTATTACTATTTGCCGAAGAGTTCAAAGAGGCAAAACGCTTTCAAAGTATGCCATGAAGTTTTTGGTGCAAAGGCTCACAAAATGTTGAAGTTTGTTCCTACCGACCGATTATCTCTTCTACAGTGTGTATCAAAGGTCTTAGAACAGTGGATCCGTTTGAAAATGCTCTTCTGTGAATCGGATTCTGACAAGGACAGCTCAGATTTTCTGAAAGTTAAGGGACACTTTGAAAATCCATCTACTAAGCTTTACCTTTTGTTTTCCGGTTCTGTTCTTCCACTGTTCACCTTCTTAAATGTATTCCTCCAACAAGAGACACAACTTATTCATCAAATGAAAATGAAAACCTACAACCTGTTTTACAGTCAGTGATCGTGTCAGGGATGGAATGAATGAAGCCCTCACCTTGCGGCGACGATAGGAATTGAGCCGGCTGCCAAGGCCTGTCGCACTCCTCTGGGGCAATGATTAATGACTGACAGATGAAATGAAATGATAGTGGAATGAAAGATGATAGGGAAAACCGGAGCACCCGGAGAAAAACCTGTCCCGCCTCCGCTTGGTGCAGCACAAATCTCATAAGGAGTAACCAGGATTTGAACCACGGAACGCAGCAGTGAGAGGCCGATGTGCTGCCACCTGAGCTACGGAGGCTACACTTATTCATAAACTTCATTCAAAAATAAATTGATTCTTTCGGAGACCTTATCATTCGCTTTGTGAGAGCATCCTCTGTTGCAGAGTCCCATAGTAACTTGCTTGATGTGATTAGTTCTGCTAAAAAAAGTTACAGAAAAGTGACAGTGATTTAGTCCTTGGAGCAAACACAAGCGCTTAAATAAAGGCAGTTTATCAAGATGAAACTAAATTGAAAATTTTTAATTTCGATGTCATAAGTTCTATACAAAAATAGATGACTACATTGTCAACAAATGGCCAATTAGGGATAGTTTCTCGAGAATGCTGAAGTTGCTGATGTTTTCCAGAGGAAATCCAAGAGCCTTTTTATCAATAGAATTTATGATTGACCGGTTTCCTAAAATTCTGTCATCAGAAGAAATTGATTCTTTGGAAACAAAATTTAGTCGTTTCCAATTTGATTGATTGTCTTTTGACAAGGATGAAAGTGCCGACAGACTTTGGTTCGAAATATCGAAGATCACTGATCCTTGAGAAGTATGGAAGTACCCTTCACTCAGTAAGGTAGTGAAGGCTATTGTTCTAGTACCCCGTAGCAATGCTCCGGCGTAAAGATTATTTAGTTTGGTGAGGAAGAACAAGACTGAATTTCGCGCAAATATGAATACCGAACTGTTAACTGCTCTGTTAATGCAGATGATGCACATGATATCAAGAGATAAAGTATGTCACCAGTGTACGTTTACCAAACAGGAACTACAAGCTATACCCAACGAAAAATCTGAACCTTCAACCTCCACTCAGATATGTACTGCAGATCACGTAAGAGTCATGCACTGTTTATATGCCAGGCTTTGAATATGTTACATCTGGTTGAATGGTATGTTGTTCGTTGATTTTTCAACGACGTGTTAGTTAGTGAGATCTCGAAAAAAAAGATTCTACCGGGCAACAACGAACAGCTGAGACTGGTAAGACTGGCAGGACATCGCCTCCCAACCATCAACCATGGTTGCGTGAGTCCTTTCTAAGTCAGGAAACAAGTAATACAATGAATACTAGAGTGAAGATCGTGTAGCTCAACTTACGAGGGACTGAAGTACGTCGTCAGGCACATTTCTTGACGAGTTACAGAGGGCGAAGGCTGACGAGTGGGAGAAGATAACAGGAGCTTTACTGCTGGCCAGCGCATCCTTCATGGTAGGGACTGAGGCATGAGACAGGTCCACCATCATACCAAGTCGGTTCATCTCGCCCACCACAGCCTGCACACACAAATGTTACAGTTGAAGGAAATGAAAGACAAACTAAAGAAACGGCTAATGATTAAATATCTATGAAAATCGTCTACAAAGTGGACATTTTGGTTAAATTACATCATCGCACGCCTACGAGTTGTATACTTTATTATTTACATAAAGCACTAATTCAAAAAAGATCTTAATGGCAAAGAAGAAGCAGATAAAATATAAAAGATTATTTATTATTATTATTATTATTATTATTATTATTATTATTATTATTATTATTATTATTATTATTATTATTATTATTATTATTATTATTATTATTATTATTATTACTCTCATGTTCATTAGTATGTTATGCAGAAATGATTAGCATCCATTTCAGCCACCTAGGTTCAGCATGTGTCCTGTTGCCTTAGTTGGCACTGGATCCTCCATGGGCACTGACAACTTGTTCCATGTGTGATGGCATCGACACGTATAAGGTGCGAATGGCGTCCTGGGGTTTAGCCAATCATGCTTCACCTGGTTCCATCGTTCATCGTTCGTGGTTGGCAATGAGTCACAGCGCCGCACCCGTCGTTTCATCATATCCCACACATTTTAGATTGGCGACATGTCCAGCGATCGAGGGGGCCAGGGCAACAGTCTGACATCCTGTGACAACAAGAAGGCACGTGTTCGTGCAGCAACATGTGGTCGCGCATTGTCCTGCTGAAATATGGCGTCTGGGGTTTCGTGCAGAAAGGGTGTGTCTACGGGTCGCAGGATGTCATTCACGTACGTCAAACTGGTCACAGTGCCCTGGACACGCATCACCTGTGATTTTTGGTTGTACCCATTAGCACCCACCACCATAAGGCCTTGAGTTGACGCTGTATGTCTTGTGCGAATGCAGTCAATGTAATGCCTGTCCCCCTGTCTGAGGCGAACCAAAATGCGGCCATGATTTTCAAACAAACAGAAACTGGATTCGTCCAAAACAGTATCTGCTGTCACTTCTGTCCCCAGTGACGTCGTTCCATACACCATTGCAGTCTGACATGTGAAGGCACAATAGTTAAATGTATGCGAAGAAGTGGACGACGCGCCGGTAATAAACGGCGACGGATCTCACTCCTGATAGTGTACTGTTCCACTGTTGCGCCAGAGCCGAGGAGAACGCCGATCTCTCCTGCAATGCCTTCCGGATGAGGTGTCGATCTTCTCGGAGGGTGGTCTGGCTGGTGCGACCAGTCCCATCTCGTCGTGTTCCCGGCCTTCTGTGAAATATTCTGTACACACCCATTGACACATTTCATCCCACACGAGCATCTATTTCCCGGATGGATGCGTCACGTTCCCTCATGCCGATAACGCGCCCTCTTTCAGACTCAATTATTTGACGGCACGGTTCTCGCATACGCCTACCAGGCATCCTGCATGTCTGCTCAAGTCACACTGATCCATTACCTTCGGTTTATAACGACATCGACAGCTCAGCGCTTTCCCTTTTTCACTTCCGATTTTAATTTAAGAGGGGGTGAATGTGCAGTTGTAAAACCAATGATCACCAACAGCATTGCTGTCCTCAGCACGAATAGTAATTCGCTGAGGGTCTGCCTTTTTGTATTGAACTGAAGACTACAATTTAATTTGCATTACTGAAGTATCGTAATTGAGGAAGAGCCGTAAGAAAGGTAATTACGAAGAACGACAGGCGTGTAGCTGTAGTGTGGTTGAAATGTCTGTCCTGAGCAGTTTATAAACCGACATTCAGACAAAGCAGAAGTCGAGCCGTTGATTAGATATCAATGAAGAAGTACTTTAATCAAAGATGGTTTAAATGAACCAAATGAAAAAGCTAATCGACCAGTAAACATTGGTCGGAAGGGAGGAGGTAAAATGGATCACATCACTCATGCTAGAAGAAGCATATTGCTGGGTTTGGAGACTTTTGCTCACTGCCCTAGTATAACGGCTAGTGCCTCTGAGGTCCGGATTCCATTCATGGTATTATTTACTTCAGTGATTTATGGTTGGCAGGAGGGTTCATGTAACTCACCTACAACAACATGAGGACACTTCCCTGGGGCAGTCTTTAATGACTGACAGATGAAATAGAATTAGATTGCAGAGTGTTGATGGAATGAAAGATGCCAGGGAAAACCGGAGTACCCGGCGAAAATCCTGCTCCGCCTCCGCTTTGCCCACCATAAATCTCAAATGGAGCGATGGGCATTTCAAGCAGTGAACTCAGCGGTGAGAGATCGATGCGCTGCCACCTGGCGCTATCCATAAAGTATTTGCTTTTAAAATTTACTTACACAAGAGAATGGAGAGCGATGAAGAGGAAATGATTGCGCCTGCTGTCAGAGGAAAATTCAATTTTTGTGCTGAGAATATTAGTGGCAAGGATAGTCAAAATGTCCCTACCTGCCGTATTACGAAGTGTAGCACAGTAAACACTAGGTTATCATTTTAAGAGACTGCACAGTAAGGCCGATAGTACGATGACCGTACGCTATTAAAAATGGAAAGAAACACCGTTTGCAGAAGGTAAACTGACCAATTTCACAGTCCTTAACTAACGTTTTACCAAGGGATTTAAGATCAAAAGTGCTCATCAATACTGGCAATAGCTGTTGAAATGCCAAAGAAGAAAGTGATTTTCTAAAGAGCTAATCCTTAACTGTAATCTTCATGTAGCTGTGAGGCGGGTGGGGTTATGCAAATCTGTGCATAAGTTAATTGCTTTTACACCAGTTTCAAAATGTATGTTCCCGATATCCGATCTCAATTAAACTGTATGGTGAGAAGTTTTAATGTAAACTCGAAGTGGTTAATCGTGGGCGGAAGTGTTAAAGAAGACGTCACCTGCTCCACCAAGAGTTTCATTACTAGTGTATTTAATTACTGATGCAAATATATGTCTGTAATGTAGATTCCAACGATTTCTTGAAGCATGAATATTCTGTTCACAATATTGTCCGTTCAAATCGTAATGAATTTTAAGAAGGTGTTTTCAACGTTACCTACATACTGCAATGCAATAGATTTTTGACATTAATAATAATAATAATAATAATAATAATAATAATAATAATAATAATAATAATTGCCTGACCAGCTTCTGGTTGCTGACGTCTAAATACGGAAATTGTCGGGAGTGAAAAGCGAATCGTTATCAATAAGAATCAGATGGTGTGGTTTCCGGGAAGAGGAAGCAGCTATTTTTCTAAATCTCAATGGAGGGGTTTATCAAAACGTAGCTGAATTACTCAGCGACAGAGGCGCTGTATGTCCTCGGTTGGTCCAATAAAATGAAAAAGAACATGTTTGTGGTGTGAGGAAGTGTGGATCACTATGGAGAACAAGAGGTATTTTTTCAAAAACCTGTAGCAATCAGGAGACGCTGTAAATTGTGTTTCGCGGAACTGCTGAACCCTGTGACAAGCTGTTGTATAATGTTCGTACAGGAGCACTGCAAGCACCCGACCAAGATCATCAGGACATATAGTACATAGGGATAATGAAAATCGGATAAAGACGGCTGCGCGAAGTGCCTGTCAGGGGCCTCAACGGAAAAATGTATATAAAAAGTTGTTCGTCCTATATGGATCAGGATGAACATAAACCTCATAGTTACTGAGATGAGGGCAGCTGGATAGAATTCGGAACGAAGATCTCTGACACCAATAGCGATTCTGAGAACGGCGTTTAAAATAGTTTAGACGACCGGAGGAATGTGTGGACAGGTTTGTAGTGAAACAGCCCAAGATAATATGGAGAACGTGTGTGTGGTGGTGGTGATTATTGTTTTAAGAGGAAGTAACACTTGACAAGCATCCTCTGTGAACACTAATCAGAGGAGAAACGGAAGAGGTTTGACTGTTTGAAGAATGAAGATAACGCCTCATGAAAGACAAGGGTCACAAAGGGCGTGAAAATGAAGACTCCTTAGACCTCGAATGCTCTAATACCGTCGAGGTCAGAAAAGAAAAATAGCTGGCCAAGCGAGGCTGGGTTCGATAGGTAAACATGAGGAACCTAGCACAAATAAGTGGATGCATGCCAGGATTCAGCTAAGAGCCCCAGGGTCACTAAATTACACTCCTAAGTGTCCACGCGGCATGTGTGTTAGGAAGAATCTGAACAACACCATTCATGATTCGAATACAGTTCAATATAGGAACTACTGGAGGAGCCATCGGGCAAGAAACAGAAATAGAAGAAGTGGGATTGTATGGTCTCAGCTACCGTGCGCAGACCTGAAGTACTGCCTAGCAACTTTGAAACCCCAATTTTGCTGCTGTGTAGCACGAAGACTAGAGGATTTCTAACCCGCTGTACAGTATCACCCCGCCTCTCGTAAGAGGCGACTAAAAGGGTCCCGAGGACTCTTCACTTGGGAACGTGGTTTGGAGACCATGGGATCGTTAGATGAGTTTGACATTGATTGAATTACTTGTGCCAGCCTCTTTACATTCATATATCTACCCCGACCTCCCTTCCTTAACTCATTCTTTTCCGACCCCGACAATCCGACGGTCGACGCCTAGAGAGTTTTTCAGTTACATGCCATTCGTGGCCATTGTCTTTGTTTGTCCGATACGTTCATTTTTCGAAGTGTGACATCCTTTCCAATTCTCCCTATGATTAGTGTTACGTAGAGGATAGTTTCCTAGTTGTGCTTCCTCTTAACACAATAATCACCACCACCAGCAACAGTAGTTCCTATGACTGAGTGCTTCACTAGAGATCTTTAACAACCTGACAACCGTCATTCAAAACTCGACTACACCAGCGGGAATCGATCTTGCACACTTGGGACACCGTACCACTGCACATAGTTACATAACAAATAATCCACAACGTGTTTACCGTCACTCGAAATGTAATGAATCTAGCGCCGACGACAGGAACTATGCCCGTCGCACTCCTCTGGGGCAATGATCAATGACTGACAGATGAAATGAAATGATAGTGGAGAGTGTTGCTGGAATGAAAGATGACAGGGAAAACCGGAGTACCCGGAGAAACATCTCTCCCACCTCCGCTTTTTTCCAGCACAAATCTCACGTCTTGCATGACGTATTTACTGTAATAAGGTTCATTTTCATTTATTCAGGCATACCAAAATGAACACACCGGTGATGGACTGCATATCCACACGGGGCTGGGAAGCGTGACCTGTTTTAAGGAAAGTAATGAATTTATAAGGCACTTCCTTCTCTCTCCCTCTTAACCTCGGAAGGGAAGGGATGTCTTATCTCTTTAGAGTTTAATGTCGATTTTATTTTACCACCACCCGATATGTTACACACTCGATGTATCTACGTAATAGGTCATAATCCAAAACGGTATCCCTTTATTGCTTATTTATATTACAAATTAAATCAAATACATAACAGAACTGAAATGTCAAATAAATTTGAATAAAAATCAGTGCAGTTTTATATCAAGTTTAGCTGGATGCCATACAAAATCTCGATAAATTTCTGTGTGCCCATAGATTGCTATATCTACGAACAGGAATTACGTCTTGGCCTTTCTCGGTATTTCTCATGCCTTTCATAACGTTCTTCACGCACATATTTAGAACGGCCTCACTGCCCGAGAAGTATCATCTAAGCTTTTAAAAAATCCTGTTCTTTATCTACTTAAGGAAACAATGTACTGGTGGAAATCGGCAATCTTTGCACCGATGTGGAATTCCCCAGTTTGGATGAATGAAAATCTCGCCATTAACTTTCTTAATGGCGAGATCTGAGATCCAAATTTTGCTAACTCTGTGACGATACTGAACCTGTCTGCCTCATGAAATTCGCTGATGAGAAAACTATAACTTCTAGTACATCATATCAGGAGCTCAGGTAACTGCCATAACAAAAAATCAGTTGTCACCGATTGGTCGCGGAGTAAGCCTCAGAAAGAGTTCAGTCATTGGGGGGTAATAAAAATGTCAAACTGACACGGTTACGACACACATTAGTATTATTTTATTTATTTATTTATTTATTTATTTATTTATTTATTTATTTATTTATTTATTTATTTATTTATACTCTCAACAGAGCTTAAGGTCCAATTACAGGAGGCGTATGTCGCATTGTATTAAATTATTGCAGATTTAACAAAAGGATAAACAAAAAATTACATACTATAGTACAAACAAAAATGGAAAGAAATTTCAGAAAATTTTTGACGTAAATACACTAGACTATAGAAACACACATTGATGTTTCACATGCTTTAATGGAACATACTGTACTTAAGGTACACTATAGCTGAGATACAAAATAAGTACTGTACTATACATATTCACACATGCAGACACGATTTCACTTCACAAAATACCTTGTAATCAGAGGTGAAACTTTATTAAAATTTCAGAATGGTAGATCTTTAAACCTTGATATACGTAGATAATTCAGAGTTGAAAGATAAACTATTGTTGAATTTACTGATGATGATGATGCTTGTTGTTTAAAGGGACCTAACGTCGAAGGTCATCAGCCCCTATTGTTGATTTTTGCAAGTTCATTTAAGTCAGACACATTCATACTAATAGTGAATTTTTATAATATACTGTTTTTGATGTGGTCTCCGTGGCTCAGGCGGTAGCGCATTGGCCTCTCACCACTGGATACTGCGGCTCAAATCACGGTCACTCCATGTGAGATTTGTGCTGGACAAAGAGGAGGCAAGACAGGTTTTTCTCCGGGTACTCAGGTTTTCCTTGTCATCTTTCATTCCAGCAACACTGTCCATTAACATTTCATTTCATCTGTCAGTAATTTATCATTGCCCTATAGGAGTGAGACAAGCTTCGGCAGACGGCACATTTTCTATACTCTCCGCTAGATGGGGACTTCCTTCACTCCATCCCTTAGCCGGTCGAATGACTGGAAACAGACTGTGGATTTTCATTTTCACTGTTTTCGATATTTTGCAAACTAATAAATCTCGATTTCCTAAGTTTCTAGCTCTGTAATCAAAATTAATCTGCTGCAAGAAGCCACTGTTCCACTACCGGTTTTATACAAAGACTCCTGCTGTTAGGTTCCGCGCCTCGCTGCCAACCTAACGTAGTTGAATTCATCCCGTAGTTATCTATATGAGCTATATGCTTTAAGTCCTGATATATTATTTTCTTTATAATGTAAGCACGTCGGACTTGTAATACGGAAGCATATTCCAACTTGCTACGGACCAAGATTGTGATGGCCTTAAGGCGCGTAAACTCTTTAGGTGTCCCACTAACAAATCCCAGAGATTTAAATGCCAAATTGACGTAGACATTGATGAGCTGCTTAAACACATGTTATATGTTAAAATAACTCCTTGGTATTCGATAGACATAACTGGTTTTAAGTTTGTTCCATTAATTGTGTAGGTCTGTGTATAATCGGATGTAAATTTTGTTGACAAAAATGTAAGGTAAGAACGTTAGTAAAATGTCCTGTTTGTTTGCGTCTTAAATAGGTCACAATGGTTTGAAGCTAAAACAGGAGTATATTTGGGTGACCACAAGAGTAGTATAATTGGATGGTTCTGCCGCCGCCTCCACCTCCGGGCTCCCAAGGGCCCACTCCTCCTCCCCCTACCGCGGGAAATTTGAATTTGTAAACAAAGCCACGTCCTTTCTGACAGCTGTCATCGACAACAACGCATCGCTAACCTCAGTACTACCATCTGGACGGGCCTAAACCTTAGTGGTACCAACTTAACCTAACTAGCGCGAGATTTGAATCGGCAAACAAATCCACGTGCTTTTTGACAGCCACGTGCTTTTTGACAGACAAAAACATATTGCAAACCTCAGTACTACCATCTTGACGGGCCTATTAGCCCTTTAGCCCTTTTGCCTATTAGCCCTTTAGCCAATTAGCCCTACAAGGAATGTTCGGTAAGGAGGAGGAAGAGTCCTTTCATCCTTTTTGCCCTTCTGATAAGACGTAACCCCTGGGTTCCATACCCTATCACGATTTTTTTTTCGGCTCAGCATTTTGCATAGTAGCCCTCGCCTGCACAAGCTACATGCTTCTAACTCATGTCAACAGATTGAAACAATATGTTTCCGAACCGATATTTCATGTTACATATTTATGTAATAACTTGTTCAACAGCTAGGGACTTAAATGTAAGCAGAGTATTTCTTATAGCACTAGCGTTCTGTTTAATTTTACTTCCCGCATAAGCTACATGCTTGTAACCCATGCCAACAGATTGACTGATATTTCATGTTACATGTTTATGCGATAACTTGTTCGACTGATTTTCACACAAGACGAATGATGGAAGGTAAATCATTTGAAGTTGTACTTTTGCTATATCGTTTACCGAGCGAGTTAGCTGGGCAGTATGTGTACAGTGTGTTTTTGATTTTTACACTAGGCAAATCATTGAAGTTGTAGTATTGCAATATCGTTTACTGAGCGAGTTATCTACGCGATATGTGCACAGTGTGTTTCCATAGTTTTTGATTTTACACTAAGCAAATCATTAAAATTGTACTTTTGCTCTGAACACACCAAACAATGTTCTGATCATATGTTGAAGTTAACGACATCGAGTACAGTGTTCGATTCTAGTTTTGTTATGTTTCATTCTGATCTTCTTGGAACAAGGGTACCCCCTAACATGTTCTAAACACATGTTGTATTGAGTACAGTGTTCGATTCTAGTCTTGATCACTTATTTTGTGTTCTGAACACATCAATCAATGTTCTGATCACATGTTGAAGTTAACGACATCCAGTACAGTGTTCGATTCTAGTTTTGTTATGTTTCATTCTGATCTTCGTAGAACAAGGGTACCCCCTAACATGTTCTAAACACATGCTGTATTGAGTACAGTGTTCGATTCTAGTCTTGATCACTTATTTTGTGTTCTGAACACATCAATCAATGTTCTGATCACATGTTGTATGGAGTACAGTGTTCGATTCTAGTCTTGATCACTTATTTTGTGTTCTGAACACATCAATCAATGTTCTGATCACATGTTGAAGTTAACAACATCGATTACAGTGTTCGATTCTAGTCTTGTTATGTTTCAATCTGTTCTTCTTAGAACAAGGGTATCCCCTGACATGTTCTAAACACATGATGTATTGAGTACAGTGTTCGATTCTAGTCTTGATCACTTATTTTGTGTTCTGAACACGTCAATCAATGTTCTGATCACATGTTGTATCGAGTACAGCGTTTGATTCTACTCTTCTTATGTTTCGCAAGTCTAAACATACACAATAATGTTATCCCTGCACACGCTTGCCTTCGCGATGCAGGTTTAAACTTGTTCGATATAAAGCTATGCCTTGACGTAAGAGGCGGAGGAGGAGGAGGAGGAGGTAGAGAAGGAGGAGAATGATATGGCCTTAACAGCCTATGTATAGTCGCCATTGTTTAAAAATGACAGCTGTCAAAAGAATTTTTCAAATTATCCGCCACCACATTTCAGCTAAAGAGGGCAGCAGGGTGCTCTGTTGATTAAGCACATATAATTTCAAATTGCCCTCCACCACATGCATAACAGCAGCCGTTAACCTGCGCAGTAGCCTCTAAGCTAGCTTTCTTCATAAGAGTAGCCGCCATCTTGTGCGAGCACCCCTAGGCTGTCTCATAAGGAGCTATGTATAGTCACCATTTTGTGTCCGCCATTTTGCGTAAACATCCCTAGGACGTCTCAAGCCATCTTGTGTCTCATAAGAGCAGCCACCATCTTGTAGAATTAGATAGCTGCCAATGCCAAAGGGTTTAAGTAGGAATCGAACCGTTGATCTCATCATTAGACTATGTTTTCTCGTTCCTGATACTGCGAACCTGGGTATTAGGCGGAAAAATTTTGTCCGTTTTGCTTTGTATGCACCGTTTTCGAGATATTTAACATTTTGCATTTAAGCCCCAAATTTTATGAATCAAGTCAGCACGGTACGTTAGCCTCTAAACTAGCTTTCTTCATAAGAGTGGCAGCCATCTTGGGCAAGAACCCTTAAAGCGTCTCATAAGGAGTCGTGTATAGCCGCCATCCTGTGTCCGCCATCTTGCGCAAGCATCCTTAGGGGGTCTCTAGCCATCTTGTGCAGGGACCCTTAAGCCGCCTCATAAGAGGAACCGCCATCTTGCGCAGGCATCCCTAGGGCGTCTCATAAGGAGCCTTGTATAACCGCCATATTGCCCAAGCATCCCAACGGCGTCTCATAAGAACCTATGTATAGCGGGAATCTTGCATAAGCACCTTTAAGGAGTCATGTATAGCCACCATCTTGTGCAATTAGCGTCGAGAGATGGCTGCTGTAGAATTTTTCTTTTTAAATTATCCGCCACCATATTTCAAAGGTATGTACCTAAAGAGTGTAGCACTGAGGTTTGTGATGTAAGATGGTGGATGACAGCTGAAAAAAAGCGCGCGCGTTTGTTTACTAAACAAGAGCACGTGGAATTTTTCTAATTGCCGCCACCACATTTCAAAGGTATCTAGCTAAATATGGTAGCACGGTGGTCTCTTGATTAAAGATGGCGGATGACAGCTAACAGAACTTTTCAAATTGCCCGCTACTACATGTCATAAAGAGGGCAGCACGGTGTTCTGTGGATTAAAGATTGCGGATAACAGCTGACGAAATTGCCCGCATGATAGCAGCACAGTGCTCTATTGATTAAAGATGGCGGATGACAGCTGTCAAAAAAGCACGTGGCTTTGTTTCCAAACAAGAGCACATAGAATTTTTCAAATTGCCGCCACCACATTTCACGGGTATCTAGCTAAAGAGTGCAGCACTGAGGTTTGTGATTCAAGATGGCGGATGACAGCTGTCAGAAAAAAGCACGTGAGTTTGTTTCCAAACAAGAGCACGTGGAATTTGCCGCCACCACATAGAGGGCAGCACGGTGCTCTCTTGATTAAAGATGGCTGCTGTCACGTGGAATTGCCTGCCACCACAGGTATCTAGCTAAAGAGGGCAGCACGGTGCTCTCTGGATTAAAGATGGCTGCTGTCAAAAAGCATTTTTCAAATTATCCGTCTCCACATTTCAAAGGTAAGTAGCTAAAGAGGGCAGCACTGTGCTCTATGGAATAAAGATGGCGGATGACAGCTGTCAAAAAAGCACGTGAATTTGTTTACCGATTCAAATCTCGCGCTAGTGAGGTTAAGTTGGTAGCACTAAGCTTTAGGCCCGTTAAGATGGCAGCACTGCGGATGACAGGTGACGAATGTGCAGCTACTGCGATAAAGAGGGCAGCACGGTGCTCTGTGGTTTAAAGATGGCGGATGACAGCTGTCAAAAAAGCACGTGGATTTGTTTACCGATTCAAATCTCGCGCTAGTTAGGTTAAGTTGGTACCACTAAGGTTTAGGCCAGTCAAGATAGTAGTGATGAGGTTTGCGATGCGTTGTTGTCAATGACAGCTGTCAGAAAGCACGTGGCTTTGTTTACAAATTCAAATTTCCCGCGGGAGGAGCAGGCCCCTGGGAAGGCTCCCGGGAGGAGGAGGAGGCACGGGCCCCTGGGAAGGCCCCGCGGGAGGAGGAGGAGGATTGGGTCCCTGGGAGCCAGGAGGCGGAGGCGGCGGCAGAACCATCCAATTATACTACCCATAAGTAAAGCCACGACTATTTCGCTTCACTGGAACTAGCGTTTACCTGTTGACATCCAGGCCTGACACAAGGTAATTTGGAGTAAATAAGTCTGTGAACTCTTAATAACTTTGTCCAGTTACTTTTGTTTTAGCTTCAATCGATTATGATCTCCGGCGATTGGCGGGGATAAGCAAAATTGTCTATTTTGGGTAGGGAGTGGGGGTGGAGGGTTTCGCCATTCACACACACAGAACCGTTAACCACAGTACGCATGTTATCGATCCGATTACTGGTGCCTGACACCAACCAAGTGGTAGGTTACTGGTCAAGACTTAAACGCTATGCGAGGAGGATGGGAATGGCTCCCCCGTGGACATGGAGCAATTCGTGTGGCTTGGATTGCTCGTAAAATCTGCAAAAGAGGCCTTCGACAACTTAGTGATGCAGATTTCAGAGAGATGCCATAACACATGATTTTACATGCCTCATTACAATTAAATTATAATTATGGAAAATTCTTTATTGTGTCTACATAGTAATTAAGTCCTATTGTCTTGCATTTCATAATTTTGAGAATCGATTTACTAAAGCAAAGAACTTCATAAGAAATAAACACCGACCAAAGAACTGGAATAATATAGAGGGGATCTATGCCTGACATCAGCGCTCCTTGCAGAGTTAAGTCATGTTTTGCGTTATCAGAACAAAGTGAGTTGGCACCAGGATATGGATAATGTGGTGACTTAGAGATTCTGGATGGCGATTGAACATCGTCATTTTTAAGAAGTGAAAACTTAGATTCTCACTTTCGAGACTACCAGCCGTTTGCTCAACGTGCGGGTGCAGTTACCGGACGGAGTAAGGTGTTGCGTGTGTATGGTGAGTGATAATGTTCCCTTTTGCCGAGTAATGATAAGTGATGATTTCTTGGTACCGGTACCTGTTTAGCTTTTGCCCTTGTGAGTTCATTCTTGTTGCCATCAGTTGTTGGTGGTGTACGATTCATTGAACTTTTATTTGATATTCAGGTTCCTTCTTTTCTCCATAAATGTCCTGAACGCTTTGTGTCACACTCCCTGCGTCTTGGGCTTAGGTACTGGTTTGATGTAGGCCTATTTCAGTTAAACGTACACCATGCTTGGTAAGTGGAGTATTTTACTGTTCTTGGTGAAATATGTGAAGTGTTTATTGTCGACGTCAGTCGCATGAAAATTTAAAATTAGGCCACTCTCCATAATGGACAACTTGTGAGGTTACCTTACAGCGGTGAGCTTGCATTTGGGAGGTAGCGGGTTCTAATCCAACCGTCGGCGGGGATCGTTTTCCGTGGTTTCGCATTTTCATACCAGGCAAATACCAGGGCTGTGCCTTCCCATTCCAGCCCTCTCCCATCCTTCCGTAGCCGAAAACTTTCGATGAGTTAGTGCGACATTAAACAATCATGATGGCACTCATGGGAATGCAATACGTTTAAAATTATGTTCAGAATGCTATCCTAGGTCCCTTTAGTTTTAAGGATTTCCTTAATAAATACTCATTTATGTCCACGGCTTGTATTGTAATTTACACTTGGCCACAATAGCCAAGCGGGATAACGCTTTTGTTCGATTTCATGGCCTCTTCGTATTTCACTGTGTGACTATTCTCCTACAACCAGCTCACGACCGACTGCATCCCTCGTTGCGCTCCTTGTGAAGCCCAGCATTAAGCTGTTTCACCAAAATGCCACTGGAGCGCTGGCCTGACAGGACGCTGAATACCGCAAATTACTGCATTATAGTTTGTTTTGCTGTCGTAAATGTTGGCAATGTGTTTGTTGGCTTGATATTGAGAGCTGATAGCTGTGCGCTTGTCAGTTTACTTTTTATTGTGTAGTGTGATGATTTGATATTTTAATTGTGTTTACAAATCTTGGAATATGTGTTTTGTACTTCGAACAGAAATTTTCTGCAAACAAGAATAAATATCACGAGTGGCTCAAAGGGATTTCTCGCCGTAACTTCGTCCTAAACCAGGATTTTAATTTACGTGCTAACTCGTTTTCTCTCAATGCCGTAGTGATTTGCTTTTCTTTAACTGTGTTTGGAAATGTTCGAATATGTATTGCTCTGTGCCTTTTTGTACTTCGAACAGGAAAAAAAGAGCTAAGGGACACTATCATTTCACGAATTCTCTGTAGACCACGACAAAAATACGGAGTAGTTCAATGCAGTTACCGCATTCATCTTATATTTACCGGGCGAGTTGGCCGTGCGCGTAGAGGCGCGCGGCTGTGAGCTTGCATCCGGGAGATAGTAGGTTCGAATCCCACTATCGGCAGCCCTGAAGATGGTTTTCCGTGGTTTCCCATTTTCACACCAGGCAAATGCTGGGGCTGTACCTTAATTAAGGCCACGGCCGCTTCCTTCCAACTCCTAGACCTTTCCTACCCCATCGTCGCCATAAGACCTATTTGTGTCGGTGCGACGTAAAGCCCCTAGCCACTACATCTTATATTTCTGTTTCTATTTAGGGAACTTATCTTCTTTCTTTCTTTCTTTCTTTCTTTCTTTCTTTCTTTCTTTCTTTCTTTCCTAATCTGTTTACGCCTCCAGGGTTGGCTTTTCCCTCGGAATCAGCGAGGGAACCCACCCCTATCACCTCAAGGGCAGTATCCGGGAACGTGAGACATCGGGTCGGGGAATACTATCGGGAAGGAGGACCAGTACCTCGCCCAGGCCAGTACCTCAACTGCTATGTTGAACAGACGCCTTGTGTTGGGGATGGGAAGATAGGAAGGGATAGACAAGGAAGAGGGAAGGAAGCGGCCGTGGCCTTAAGTTAGGTACCATACCTGCATTTGCCTGGACGACAAGTGGGAAAGTATGGGAAACCACTTCGACGATGGCTGATGTGGCAATTGATCCCCTCTTCTACTCATTTGACCTCCCGAGGCTGAGTGGACCCCTTTCAGTCCTCGTACTACTTTTCAAATTTGGTGACAGAGCCGGAAATCGAACCCGGGCCTCTGTGGGTGGAAAATAATCACGCTAATCGGGCATTTATACCCCTCAATTTCCTTTAGGCGGACTCATATTTGCCACATGAGAGCAACATAACACATTACTCTTATGACAGTAAGGCCCACGTATGAAGTGTTATTGTGCAATGAACAGTTTACAATGTATTTACGCAAAATACTTTTCTCACTTAATTTTTATTTACTTTCTTTTGTTATTTGTTTTACGTCGCACCGACGCAGACAGGTCTTATGGCGACGGCGGGATAGAAAAGGGCTAGGAGTGGGAAGGAAGCGGCCGTCGCCTTAATTAAGGTACAGCGTGGTGTGAAAATGGGAGACCACGGAGCTGCCGACAATCGGGTTCGAACCTACTATCTCCCGGATGCGCGCTCACAGTTGCGCGCCCCTAACCGCACGGCCAAGTCTCCCGGTATGAATGAAATATAATTTGAAACTATATACATCGAAAACAATGTAAACATGTTTGAGTCGAAATATTTACGTTATTCAAACACCGAATACAAAAAAATAAAACTTTTCTTTTTTGTCGAGCCCCCTTCCTGAGACCGGCACTTGAAGGATTTTAAACCTCTAATTGAACAATGACTCTTAACCTCAAGTATAACATCAGAAGATAACAGTTATGCTATGTCTAAATTCTATAGACAATAAAAGTGATTACTATTATTCCTCACTGTTAAGGAACGTAAGTTGGACTACTCCACCTCCCCGCAGTTTCATTTCTTGAAATTATTTTGGCAAATACAAACTAAAGAAACCTTCAGGACTAACCATTTTAAGAGTATTAACCTATGTAACATGGTGGTGTTATGCAAGTATTTCTGCAGTACAGGTCTCCATGTATTTGATAACGTGAAGCCGTCTTCCCTGCTGATGTTATTTGGGCGCAGCTCTTTCTCTTACCAGTCGAGCATAGAAGTCTTCTACAGGCGCGATGACCTTCGCCTGGTCAAAGAGGATTTCATGGTCTGTACTATAGAAATGTTCTGCTATGGCATTCTCCGTGGAGGATGAAAGAGCGACATTCTTTACCGACCCGTACTGCACCACCATGGAAGAGCGGGACGCGCTCACGAAACCGTCGACAGAGGGCGGTGAATCACGATCTTTGAGTCCAATTAGTGAGGTAGGCCGTGGATAGTACGGTCATGACTTCCACGTTTCTTTGAATTTCTTTGCTCACTGTCGAAGCAGAACTTAACATGCCCTGATGAAGGCCAATGCAATTTGGCTGAAAACTCGGCTTCATTAAATAAACATAGTGGCTTTAATCCAGCAATTATTTTTTTACTTTAATACTGTACAATGAGGCACGAAAACCTACGTTCATTACTTAATCATCTAATGCCTGTTTAAATTGAAGTATGTTTGTAACTTCCTGTTGTTTTCTTAGCAGTTCGGCCTAAGTAAGTTAACATTGTCTTCTTTTATAACTGTCTGCTTTAAAGGCAGTCACTAAAATACGGTAATATCGACAGTATCCTTTAAAGTTTAAATGCTGTTTGTTAGTAAATGAAGTATTCCATTCGCAAAAAGAATTAAAATTATGTTAGTTTTTGACCATGCTCTGCCTTTCTTTGCACTGTTATCGCGTCCTTAGCATGACGCACCACGCTGCTGTTAGGCCTTATTATCTAGGAGGTGTTGTCCAGTCTTCACAACCATATTGCATGTGGCCATGGGAAGGACTAATGCCATGACCATTCTGACATTAGTATGCAAAAATACATCCCAGCACTTGAAGATCTTTGAATGCTGTTCTTCCAAGGGCAACGATGATGTGATTAACTGCCAACCCCACAGACCCGACTTGTATTCCCGGCTCTGCCACGAAATTTGGAAAATGGTACGAGGACTTGAACTGGATCAACTGAGTAGAGGGGATTCGATTCCCACCTCAGCCACGCTCGAAGTGGTATTCCGTGGTTTCCCACTTTATCCTCACGCAAATGCCGCGATAGTGCCTAACTTAAGACCGCGAACGTTTCCTTTCCTCTTCCTTGTCTGTCCCTTCCAATCTTCCCATCCCCCTTCCCCCAGACGGCCCCTGTTCAGCACAGCAGGTGAGGCTACCTGGGCGAGGTACTGGTCCTCCTGGTATGTTGTACCCCTAACCCAAAATCACACGTTCCAGGACACTGCCCTTGCGTTAAAGGTAAGATCCCTCACTGAGTATGAGGGAAAAAACGAACATTGGAAGTTAAATGGATTAAGAAAGAAAGGCAGAGTATGCAACGCCGTGGGCTCTTGGAAATGGCGGTGAGGGTTAGACATAACTTATTTCGTACAATACGATTATGTTTCTGAGATCATGCATTATCCTATTGAATTTCTGAACTACCTTCATCCTTCTGGCATGCCACCTGAGAAGTTAGACATAGTATTATTCTTTCGTCGCCATAAGACCTATTTGTGTCGGTGCGACGAAAAGCCACTAGATGAGAAAGGTATTCTTCTTCACAGTCTAAATACTGATGCTGGCGTGTACAACTGAATTGGAAGGAAGCGGTCGTGGCCTTAATTAAGGTACACCCCGGCATTTGCCTGGTGTGAAAATGGGAAACCACGGAAAACCATCTTCAGGGTTGCCGATAGTTGACACTAATGGAAATATTTGTTCTTTCTTCCGGGTCCATGTGCTCATCCGCAAGTGCGGTCGGATATCTCTATTTGGGATAATTATATACAAAGGAAATTTAATAACACCTGTTATGATTCTTTAAATTGACATGGTATGGAAATTGTAACATTTTTCGTAAGACAAATATGAACATCTTCATTACATTTTCCAGTTACACTGTAGATGCTAATTTGACTGTCGAACAGAGCATCGAACTGTAAATCTGGACTGAATCCACATTTTTCTTCTTCCCCCCACTGCATGTGGATTGAGCCTAGGTTTACGGTTGGGTGCTTTTCCTCATGTCGAGGGATGTACAGTAAGTTTTGTCGTATTGTGAACACAAAAAGAAGATGAATTATTGAGTCGCGGCTTAAGTCCCCATCCTGTCAGGGAATCGAACTCGGCACTTTCTGAGTCGAATGCTGGCTATTTATTGAACGAAGCAGCTCACCTGGTGGTCATAATCGTGAAGGTGACACGTATTATGGTTCGATACCGTGGTCGTCCGGTCCTAAGACCGTTGTGTTCATATCATGGGCTTACAAGGAAAAGACGTAAAGTCTAACATCTTGAAACTGAGATAAATAAAGTTAAAATTTGAATGATTGTGAAAAATCAGATTTTAAATTACAGTATAACACTTCTGCTTATTTCTATTTAATATAAGTATCAGGCTACATCTACATACGAGTATATAAAATAACATGTCTTGACTGACTGACTGACTGACTGACTGACTGACTGACTGACTGACTGACTGACTGACTGACTGACTGATTCATCATCGCCGAGCCTAAACTACTTCACATAAAGAAATGAAATTTTGGGAATACATTTATATTAGAGTGTATGTGCTCACTAAGGAAGGATTTCTCGATATTGTGTCGCTAAGGTGGTAATCAGGGGTTGAATAGTTTAAATGCGTATATCTATATCTCAGAAACTTAAAAGATTACAGACGTAAAAATTATTATTTGGAATCTCCTTTAAAATGGTATTTGGAATCTCCTGTAAAAGTGAAGAAACATAGATAATTTGTTTTCGCAAAATACACTTAAGATGTACTGAAAAAAGGGTCCATTTTAAAATGAGCATATCTACAGTCTATCTCGAAAACTTAGCATGTTACAGACGTGGAGAATGGTATTTTTAATCTCTCAAAAAGGGAAGAAACATTCAGTTTTGTTTTCGAAAAGAACACCTAAGGTGGGGGTGAAAAGTGTTGTAACCAAGGTTGAAGTTTACAAAACACAACTTTTATTGCTTCACTTTATGATATTTACACAAATAACTGAAATTTATTTTGAAGCAAAAAAGGAATATTGAATCTTGAGAAAAGTTTGTCTTTATACAATATGTACAGGTTTGCAGTCTTTATATACACTTCTATCTTGAAAAGATAGTCTTTGTGAATTGACACGTTGATAGTCGAGAACTATCTGGCACACTAACATAAATGTCTTTGAGAGTCCTTGTTGGTTGAAGTGCCTGAATTCCTAAAAAGCAAGTTCAATTGATTGAAGAAATTCCACCTAGCGAAACTAAGGGAGCTTGCGTAAATTAGGGAATGAAAATGGCTTGTAAAAGAATTACGGAACATAGGCAGCGGAAACAGGTAAGGGAGCGGTGACCAGAGGTGAAACCTCGTACTGTCAGAAATTCAGTCCACCTGGTCGAAGCACATTTTCAAGAGGAGTAGCCTCCGTGCTCGACGTAGGGTGTATTCTGGAGCTGGACACAGGGGCAAGTGGGCTAGTGAGCAGGCAGGGAGCTCCTATTTATAGTACACTCGATGGTCAGGCACGCGCACTGAGGGCTGCGCGTCGAAGCTAGCAGAATGATACACAGGCGCGCGTGCAGCTGGCTGGAGGAGCGAGAAAGGGAGCGCCGGACATACAACACCCTCCCCTCCTAAATACGCCGGTACGGCGTGAAACGGCGGCGGCGCTGGCGGCGACTGCGATGCTGGGGCTGAGCTGCTGATGTCTCTGTTGTATTGTCCGGAGCTGGAACTGGGCGGAGTGGCGCTGTCTCGTCCTGAAAGGAACCCATTGTTATTAAATGATCTAAAGCTCGTTCAGCAATAGATTTATCTGGTTTAGCAATAGCATCAATAGCAGGACAGGGGCGGTAGCGCAGACGTATCTGATCTTGATGGCGGCAGATACGTTTCTCCGTAGTCTGTATCTCGTATAGACGATGACCCAAAGATCTGCAGATGACTCCAGGTATCCAGAGTGGGTTGGATTTGAATGTCCTGGTGTAGACCTTGGCGTTGATGGAGAACTTCGTTGGTGAGGTCTTATGCTGGGTCGGAAGAGGCTGTAACAGAGAAAGTAAAGTTCTGTGAGGTCGTCCATGGAGCTTCTGTGCAGGAGTGATATTATCAGCGCCGGGTAGAGTTCTGTAGTTGTTTAAGAGTTGGAGCAAGGCTTGGTCTTTAGTTAAGCCTGAAGAGACAGCTTTCTTCATACTTCTTTTAAATGTTTGTACGAAGCGTTCAGCTTCACCATTAGATTGAGGGTGAAAAGGTGGTGCTAGGATATGACGAATGCCATTATGTGTACAAAAGTTCTGAAAAGCAGTAGCTGTAAATTGAGGTCCGTTGTCCGAAATGAGTACTTGCGGTAAACCTTCTGTAGTAAAGATTTTCTGGAGAGCACGAATGGTAGCTTCGGTTGTAGTAGTCGAATGCATATCCACGACATATGGAAAGTTTGACAGTGAATCGATGACTATTAACCACATGGAATTGAGGAAAGGACCTGCGAAATCGATGTGAACTCGTTCCCATGGAGTAGTAGCAGGAGGCCATGAAGCAAGATCAGAAGACGGGGCGTTCTGATTCGTTTGACATTGCTCACAATGACGTATTAGCTTTTCGATGGCGGCATCAATACCGGGCCAGTAGCAGTGTTGACGGGCGAGTTGCTTTGTTCTGGAGATACCCCAATGGCTTTGGTGTAATAATTCGAGAACTTGTTTCCGTAGGCTAAGTGGGATAACCACTCGGAAGATGGTGCCTGCTTCTAGTAATACAACTCCGGCACGAGTCATGAGACGATGCTGCATACGATGATAAGGTGCCATGTGGGCAGGAAGTGTGCTCTGAAGAGGCCAACCGTTGCGGATGTAAGTACGTACAGTAGCAAGTGCACTGTCCTTATCCGTAGCTTTAGCTATGCAGGTAGCATCAATAGGAAAACTGGATACAGTATCTTCAAGTTCTATGTCCAACTGAAGACATTCAGATTCTTGAGAATCGAAGGCAGTATCAGGACCAACGGGTAAGCGGGAGAGGGCATCAGCATTACAATGCTGGGATGTGGCTCGATATACAATCTGATAGGAATAATCAGAAAGGAACATGGACCATCTTTGAAGCTTTCTGAGGGAATTCTCTGGGATCTTATTACCAGGATGGAATAAGTGTACGAGAGGCTTATGATCGGTAATGATCAGGAAATGGTTGCCATAGAGATATTCATTGAAACGGCGAATACCAAAGATGATGGCTAAAGCTTCTTTCTCTATCTGTGAGTATCGACGTTGATGGTCATTAAGTGTTTTCGAAGCGAAGGCGATGGGGCGTTCTTGTCCATGACGATCCTTCTGGGAGAGAACGGCACCGACACCGTAGTCTGAAGCGTCAGTAGCTAGCGTGATGATCTTGTCGGGCTGAAAATGAGTGAGTTGTATAGCTTGAATTAAGGCGTTGTTGATTGTTTTCCATGCCTGTTGGCATTGCGGAGTCCACTGAAACTTAACACCTTTTTTACGTAGAGCGTTTAATGGAGCTGCCACTGTAGCGAAGCGTGGAATGAACTTATTATAATAGTTCGCTTTGCCTATGAAGGACTGAAGCTGCTTGAGGTTCTGAGGTGCTGGCATGTTTACTATCGCTGAGACATTCTGTGTACTAGGACGAATTCCATTCTTATCAAGTATATGTCCTAGGTAGTGAACTTGAGGCTGAAAGAAGGTACATTTAGCGAGATTCGCTCGTAGGCCATTGTCTTTCAATTTCTGGAGAAGGAGGCGTAGATTGGTTAGATGTTCCTGATGATCTTTTCCAGTAACAATAATATCATCCAGGTAGTTAGCACAACCGGGAATGGAGGCGGTGAGTTGAGCCAAATAGCGCTGAAAAATAGCCGCTGAGGATGAAACACCGAATGGGAGCCGCTGGAGCTGGAGCAGTCCGAGAGGAGTGTTGAGTGTGAGAAATTTCTTAGATTCTTCGTCTAAAAGTAGCTGGAGATATGCTTCTTTAAGATCAACTCGAGAGAAGAATTGTCCACCAGAGAGACGACGGAATAAGTCTTCTGGACGTGGAATAGGAAAGATATCTGTGTCGAGTTGTGCGTTGACTGTAGATCGAAAATCGCCACAAAGTCGAACATTACCATCAGGTTTCTTGATTACCACGAGTGGAGTAGCCCATTGACTAGAAGCAACTGGTACAACAATTCCAGTTTGTATCCATCTTTCTAATTCTTTCGTGACCTGGTCTTGAAGTGCTAGGGGTACTGGACGTTGCTTTGAGGAAGCGAGGCTTAGCGCCGGATTTCAGCTGTATGTGAGCTGTATAGTCTTTGGCTGTTCCGAGCTGAGAGTCGAAGACTTCAGGAAACTGCGCTAGGAGAGCGGTAACGTCAGAAGTAGGATGCAATGTAGATACGACGTTAATGTTGTCATGTATCTGGAAACAAAATAAGTTAAATAGATCCATGCCCATAATGTTTGATGCAGTGTAGTTGTTAACTACGAGAAGAGGAATGGCTTTCTGAAGTCCTTGATAACTAGCCTGAAGCTTGATTTGACCTTTGATGTCAATTTTCTTCTTGTTAAATGTCACGAGCTGGATGTCAGCTGGAGAGCATGAAGGTGAACCTAAGTCGTGGTAGGTAGTCAGGTTAATAATAGAGACAGGTGATCCAGTGTCTAATTGAAAATCGACAGAACGATCAGAGAATGAGAGAGGAATGATGATTTTGTGAGAATCTTTTGTGGGAAGAATAAGATTGATCTGATCAACTTCCATGTCTTGGCGGGGCTGTATATGCTTCCGGCGTGCTGCAGTAGTCTTAGCAGGGCGGAGCGAACTTTGACAGACAGTCTTAATGTGTCCAAGTTTATTACATCGTTCACAAGTAGCTTTGAAAAAACGACAGTCACGACGTTCATGATGCTTGAAACAACCTCGGCAGGAAGGCAGGAGTTTCGAGGTGCTTTTAGAATTGGGCTTCCGTGTAGCATTACGAGAGGGAACCTGGCGAGAATGCTTGGTGGAGAGCGCCTTATCCGTACGGTTCACTGTAGCAGAGGACTTGCGGGCCTGAGGCGAGACTTGTGCAACTTCGTGTGGAGAAGCTATGGCTGCGGCAGTCTGGGTAGTAAGCTCATAAACCGTAGCAATACGCAGGACGTCTTCTAAAGAAGGGTTACTCTGCTTGACAGCGTCAAAACGTATTTTGGCTTCAGGAGTATGTAAAATTATCATGTCCCGAATGAGAAAATCAGTGTAGGATGAACCACAACCGTCCTTGGAGCAGATGAACTGGCAGGGTTTAGCTAGACCACGCAATTCAGTTATCCATTCAGTATGTGTCTGATGGGGTTGCTTTCTGCTCTGAAAAAATTTATAGCGAGCAGCCACTATGTGAGGAGCTTTGGCATAGTGTTCCGTGAGACGGGCCAAGAGCTGCGTGAAGGGTACCTCAGATAAGTGTTCTTCCGGACTTAATTTATGTAGTAATTCACACGTAGCATTGCCAACCGAACTAAGAAATAGTGCGCGGCGGCGTTGATCATCCGTGACAGAATGGCAGATGAAATGCTGTTGTAAACGGGCTAAATAAACTGACCATTCTTCCTGAGCTGGATCAAAAGCAGAGAACGGTGGAATAGCTGATGGCTGTGTAGAGACAGAAATAGCTTGAATAGCCTGAATTAATGCTGCCTGTTGTTGCTGCATAAACTGTTGTTGTTGCTGCTGTAAGGCTTGGAAGAGCGTAGCTAGTTGTTCCGCAGTAGCCATTGCGAGATGCGTGCAAGAAAGAGTAAGGTAAGCAGTGTGTCAGAACTGGTTGGAGTGTCGTTGTTGTTTAGCACGTCGCCGTAGAGTTGACAACTGGGCCTGTTGAATGGTAGTGTCGTGTGTACCTCGTTGCTATAGAGTTGGCGATTGGGGCTGATGACGTGTAGTTTGTTGCTGTTTTACCTCGTTGCTATAGAGTTGGCAACTGGGGTCGAAGAATTGTAGGCTGTTGCTTTTTTACCTCGTCGCCATAGAGTTGTGTTGTAACCAAGGTTGAAGTTTACAAAACACAACTTTTATTGCTTCACTTTATGATATTTACACAAATAACTGAAATTTATTTTGAAGCAAAAAAGGAATATTGAATCTTGAGAAAAGTTTGTCTTTATACAATATGTACAGGTTTGCAGTCTTTATATACACTTCTATCTTGAAAAGATAGTCTTTGTGAATTGACACGTTGATAGTCGAGAACTATCTGGCACACTAACATAAATGTCTTTGAGAGTCCTTGTTGGTTGAAGTGCCTGAATTCCTAAAAAGCAAGTTCAATTGATTGAAGAAATTCCACCTAGCGAAACTAAGGGAGCTTGCGTAAATTAGGGAATGAAAATGGCTTGTAAAAGAATTACGGAACATAGGCAGCGGAAACAGGTAAGGGAGCGGTGACCAGAGGTGAAACCTCGTACTGCCAGAAATTCAGTCCACCTGGTCGAAGCACATTTTCAAGAGGAGTAGCCTCCGTGCTCGACGTAGGGTGTATTCTGGAGCTGGACACCGGGGCAAGTGGGCTAGTGAGCAGGCAGGGAGCTCCTATTTATAGTACACTCGATGGTCAGGCACGCGCACTGAGGGCTGCGCGTCGAAGCTAGCAGAATGATACACAGGCGCGCGTGCAGCTGGCTGGAGGAGCGAGAAAGGGAGCGCCGGACATACAACAAAAAGGGTGTGTTGAATTCTTTTTCTTACTAAAGAAGTTACAGAAGTGAAAATTGGTATTTGGAGTCTGCTTTAAAATTGAAGAAATACGTATTTTTTGTTTTCGAAAAATCTACTTAATGTGGTGAAAGAATTGAAGAAAAAGTCGAATTATTATCAAGAGGATACTTATATCTCAAAAACAAAAGATGTTCCAGAGTGAAAATTGGTATTTGTAATCTCTTTTGAAAATAAAGAAACATGATATTTTTCGACTTGCGAGAAGACTGTTTCTCACATGTACAGCTCTATATCGTGTGGTCATCTTAGCCGCAAAAGGCAATACCACAAACGTGGATTACAAACAGTTTCTTGGGTAAATGAAACTCAATTTTTCCATGAGTTTTTATACTTTAGGGATTTTCAGATAATGTCTTTGCACAGTACCGAGGAACGATTACGTTTAACAAACTACGAAATCCACGCGAGTGAAGCCGCTGGTAACAGTGACATCGTAATATAATTGCAACTTTTATCACGCTTCTTAATCCTTATAGAGCCTAACTGAAGACAGTGATGTCTTTTAACCATTTTTTACAACTAATATTTAAAGTTTGTTATCTTATGTTTGTACTATCTGAAAAATTATTTCAATTGTATTTATTTGTTGTGCAAGAGGGATATGAGTGACCACGGGCGTTCTTGAATATGAGTTTAGTAATATGACTAACTCCCTGTCACCGTAAGTACAAATGGTGAAGTGAGTCCTCAATAATGTTTGAGGCGCAACCCGAGGCTTAACGTGTGGTTCCGTATCAACAGTGGCAACGTTTTCCTTCATTTTAACTGTCATCTTCAGAATCACCACTTGCACTATCCTCTGCAGCAGGTTCTGGCACTTTATCAGCTGCCATGCAGCGTATCAGGAATGACACCTGTACGACAAGCTTTGTTTTGCTAATAGGAAATGGATGTCTACTTGATTTTTGGCAATTCTTTTGGGCACGAGTGTGCTCTTCCCTTTACAAGAACACTGATTGAACGATATTGATCAAAGCGCGCGTACTTGTACTCCGGAATCCATTAATACTCCTTCATATACGTACTTCAAATATATCACTTTCACCCAGAGGACAACATGACCATGTCATCATTGAACCTATTCTTCAACAACTGTTTTGTCATTTGTGGAAGGTGCAACAAATCAGAATATTTGCCAGTGCATATCACTGTGCACTGAGTTCCAACAACGTGTGTTCCATCACATGAAGGATGTAAGCTGCAATGCTTTGGTTCCAGTTCTGACACATGCAGGTGTCTCGAAACAAGTAACGTGTTCTGCGAGAGAAGCCAGATAAACAAATTCCAAATTCTGAACTCCCATGGTTGCTATTAATTTCGTTCAACCCAAAGCAATTTGGTCCAGCATATTCGTACACACTCAAACTGTATACACGTATTTTTCCTGATGTACGATAGTTGACTCACATCAGAAGAAGGAATCTGCAAAACGGACTGTAAATCAAATGTTGCGAAATAAAACCAGAAAACCATGTCATATATTCACAATATGTTAAAGAGAATTCAAGTAACTGCCATGTGGATAACACATATTTGACACTACATCATTCATTCTGTCTGTATAGAATATACTTGAAAATCAATATTAAAGTGCACAGGCAAATGGTACTGATGAATAATGCTTTTCTTGCAGACAGAATTTTGTGTATAATAGACCTAAATATTTCTGAAAGATTCATTGCTAGTGAAGAACTGCAAAAGATAGAAGTTAGTTCGTTTCTCCTGCATGCAGAGAATAATTCGTTGGACTTCATGACATTAATAGACAATTTTTCTCATTTTTAGACTTAATACCTTTTCCTTGTAAGCCTCAGAGATAGAGTGAGGACATATGACGCAGCAAGATCGATAGACCAATCAATCAATCAATCAATCAATCAATCAATCAATCAATCAATCAATCAATCAATCAATCAATCAATCAATCAATCAATCAATCAATCAATCAATCAATCAATCAATCAATCAATCAATCAATCAATCAATCAATCAATCAATCAATCAATCAATCAATCAATCAATCAATCAATCAATCAATCAATCAATCAATCAATCAATCAATCAATCAATCAATCAATTCAACGAAATGGACTGGGTTAATAATGCACTTCCCACTGCAGATCAGTGAAATTTAACATAGAGGTTGCGAAGAGATTTGCAATAACTGTGGCAAATTGCGTGAACATCTAAAGCTGGTTTTTGGAAAAAATCTCTTTTAAATCATTTCAAGTTTGAATAGTTTTTCTCTCCGTAAAGCGATGTCACCAACACTTGGGTCACGACGCTCATGACGTGGAACTTACCTTACCGAACTCTGTGAGTCCTCCGTGTTCCGGAAACTTGCTGCTGTGCTCCACTGAGGACGAATCCGCCCTGCAAGAGAAAAGCATTCTTTACGACTTCCGTTGCTATAAGCACTGGCGTACTAGAGTTGTGTGGTGGAGGACCTACCAGGGGGTGTTGCAGGTGTGAGTGAGTGTCATGTAGCGCACCCCCAGGTCGTACAGGATACGTAACACCGCCAGCGAGTTCCCGATACTGTGTCCACCCTCCACGCCGATAAGCGAGGCGATGCGGTTCTTGCTGTGCGCTTCCATGATTTCTGAAAGCAAACACAGACACAATGTTCATGTCAGAGTACAATGTTTGAAATACACGGAAATAACAAAGAAAATATTTTTCCCTTTGCGAAAATCAAATAATCATTAACATATGTCTCGGTCATGGGCACCCATGAAGTGCTGCTAATTTGAGATGGTAACCAGCCACAAAACACAGGCTGCGTGGTCCGTCACGCATTTGTCGCGTCACGTTACACAAATCAGACAAGACTCGATCAGACCTGCCCGTCGCCTGAAATACTGGTAAGTCGATATAATCGAGCATAGGGTCGACTGCCTGCATCGCTTAGTGCTTTCGGAAGTCAATCAGGACCGAACTCTTGCTATGTGGGGGGTTCATGTGCCTTAAAGGTCTTTCTGTAGAGCAGTGGTAAGAGAGTCTGCTTCCTGGTTTTAGGATGTCGGGTTCAAAGACGGCCGATGTAATCCGAATTTTGAAGTGCGGAAGAAAGTCCATTCGACACTCCACGCGCAAAGATGTCAGCAGGTAAAAGATCTGTCGTCACACGTTTAGTGCTTACCTTCAAAATTAATTGAAATTCAGCCACAGATTAGACAACAGAGATCCGACTTAGTAAAACTGAACGTCAACAAGCATCCTAAATAACAAAACATTAAATTCATGAACGATTATTATTATTATTATTATTATTATTATTATTATTATTATTATTATTATTATTATTATTATTATTATTATTATTACTATAAAACGGGAATACATTGCAAAATGTAATGTTGTACACGGTATTGTGTAAATTTCCCTCCCTGTGGTATAAACAAAATTTCAGATTATTTTATTACGTCCGCCTCTCTGGTGTAGTGGTTAGTGTGATTAGGTGTCACACCCGAAGGCCCGGGTTGGATTCCGGCTCAGCCACAAAATTTGAAAAGTGGTACAAGGACTGGAAATGGGTCTACTCATTCACTCGAGGTCAAGTGAGTAGAAGTGGGGTGGGTGGTTTATATTCTTTCCCACCTCAGCCACCTCGAAGAGTATTTCCGTGATTTCCCACTTCTCCTGAGGCAAATGCCGGGATAGTACATAACTTAAGCCCACAGCAGCTTCTTCCCTTCTTCCTTGTCTATCCCTTCCAAACCCCCACAAGGCTCCTGTTCAGTATAGTAGGTGAGGCCGCCTGGCTGGTGTACTGGTCCTCATCCCACTTGTATCCCTTAACCCAAAGTCTCATGCTCCAGTAGAGGTGCGATCACTCACGGAGTCCGGGGGCAAAACTAACCCCGGAAGTTAAATGAATAATGAAATTAAATTACTTTGTGTTGTCATCAGTCCATAGACTAGTTTGATGCAGCTCTCCATGCTAAACTATCCTGCGTTAACCTTTTCATTTAATAACTACTTCATCCTACATCTGCTCTAATTTGCTTGTCATATTCGTACCTTGGTCCACCCCTACGGTTCTTACCTACTACACTTCCCTCAAAAACCACTGTTAAAGTCCCGGGTGTCTTAAGATGTGTCCTATCATTTTATCTGTTCCTTTCATAAAATTTAGCCCAATCGATCTCCTCTGACCAGTTTAATTCAGTATCCCTTCATTCCTGATTCTATCTGCCCATCCCACCTTCAGCATTCTTCTGTAATACTACATTTCAAAAGCTTATATTATCTATTCTTTCTGAGCTGGTTATCGCCCATATTTCATTTCCATATTCAAGTCTTCTAAAACACCTTTCTAATTCCCACATCAATGTTCGAGTTGCAGGAATTTATTTTCTTAAGAAAAGCCTTCCTTGCTTGTGCTAGCCTGCATTTTATGTCCTCCTTTCTTCTTTCATCGTTAGTTATGTCACTGTCCAAGTAACAATACTCCTCTACTTCCGTTAAGACTTCATTTCCTAATCTAATATTTCCTGCGACATCTGACTCTGTTATACCGCACTCCATTGCTTTTGTTTTCGACATTTTTTTCATCTTGTACTCCTCACCCAAAACTCTGTTCAGACCATTCAGAAATTTCTCCAGATCTTCTGCAGTCTCAGATAAAATAACAATATCATTGGCAAATCTTGGGGTTTTGATTTCCTCTCTTTGGACATTGACTGCCTTTCCAAATCCCTCTTTGATTTTCTTTATCACATGCTCTATGTAAACATTAAAAAGGAGAGGGGACAAACAGCATCCTTACCTCACTCCTGTCTGGATTAGTGTCTCTTTTATCAAAGCCCCCGATTCTTATCACTGCAGACTAATTTTTGTACAGATTGTAGATAATTCTCCTTTCTCGGTGTCAGATACAGATCGCCTGGCCCAATCAACATTATCGAAAGCCTTTTCTAGATCTACGAACACCTTGTACGTGCGCTTGTCTTTCTTAATTCGATACTCTAAGATCAGTAACGTCAGGATTGCTTCATATGTTCCCAGAAAGCCAAACTGATCTTCTGCCAACTCAGTTTCAACTTGTCTTTCCATTCTTCTGTAAATAATACATGTTAAACTTTTGCAGGCATGAGATACTAAACTAAGGGTGCGATCGTTTTCACACTTGCCAGCACCGGCATCATACATCGTACACACTAGACGGAATAACGTCGCCATGTATTAAATTATTGAACTGTATAATTAATTGATAATATGTATATATTTAATCACAAGTAGGTAATTTTTAAATTATTATGTATATATAGGGTTTTAATAATCCATTTCACATCATCATTTCATTTCTTTGTATCGCGGCTATAACGTATTCTGAACGAACAACTTATTGTGTAAAGTATTTAAACATATTTCATATTAATAGCTTGCAGTAAATTTTCCAATAGCCGTAGTGAGGTGACCGGGGTCAGCAGGCTAATTTCAGCCCATTACCACGAAATGTACGTCATCAAGCTTAGGAGAGACCGTACCCCTTACGTACTGTGATGAGACAGTTGAAACCATTTTAACGCTTACTTTTCGAAGTTCGCGACCTGACGCTTCGTTTCCGCGGGAAAGTTCAGTCTATGTGAATGGACGTAATGAAGCAACGTGATGGATTCATAGCAATGAACAGGAGAAGGGATGGTACATTAAATCTTACTGGACCATGCGATATGGTTGATGGAGGGAGACTTTGGAACCTGTATACTCTTAGACACTCGAACTTGGAAGGATACTCAGACTCAGACACTCTTACTTGGAAGGACACTCTTACGACGATTCTACGTCTGCACATCGGAGAAGATCTTAACTTAGTTCACTTCCCATCTGGGTAGTATGCTACTCAAAAGTTACTCTCATTGGGGCCAGTTATCTAAATGACGAGAGGTAAAGTCAACGGGAGACCGGTTTTGACTAGTATAGGACAAGAGAGATTTTGTTATGAATTTAGTTACGCTACAATTCGGTAATACGGAGGAATACAAGTGTATTCTCTCCATCAACGTAACCCATGGTGGTTTTGCTATTAAAATTAGGACTCATTACGACTTTATGTAAGGAGAACAGTAGGAAGTGTTAAAGGCAGGAAAAGTCGCAGTACAGCTAGTGTACTATGCACAAAGCAGAAGTAGGACTGGAATCCACAACACGAGGTGACGCCGCCTGTACGAGAGATCCATCAATCAACAGCTGATACACACATCGTATCCAGATAAGTGCCTACAAATGGTGAGCTAATGGCATAAATGACTGCAAGTCTTGATTTTCTTAGAGTTTATTTCATTCAATTTTTCTTTTGATTCCGTAAGTTCAGATTTCGTTAATACGCCGTTACGTCACGTTTTTCACCTTAATAAATAGCTGTTTTAATTTGTATTTTCTGAAATTATCATTAATGATCCTTAACTTCCAAGTTACTGTACTTAATGGATAGTGTTCAGTCACCTCACCCCTGGGAGTTTTTTAAAGTCTCATTACATGTTATTATTATTATTATTATTATTATTATTATTAATTATCAACTATCGTTTTCAAGTCATAAGCTTGAAGGCCGGCGCCCATAGAATATTGTTTATGGAGAAACAATGAGATATCATTTATTCATATTAATATTAAGGTGACCTGCCACGTCATAATTTTGTCACACATCTGTGGGCAGAGTGGGTACGTCACATTCTGGCTTGTCTTAAGGCAGTCAGTAATTCTGAGGGTATGCCAATTCCCGGTGCCTTGTTCCTACTTGGGTCTCTCAAAGCTCTGTCAAATTCTGACCTCAAATTTGGGTCTCCCATGTCATCAGCACGAACAGGTGTTCTTTTTCCAGAACCCTATCATCTATTTCTGTACCTTGATATAACTATTGGATATGTTCCTGACATCTTTTGCCTTATCTTCTTTCCCTAGAAGTGGTTTTCCGTCTGAGCTTTTAATATTCATACACCTAGTTTTCCTTTGTCCAAAAGTTTCCTTGATTTTCATGTATCCAGCACTTGCCTTTCCTAGGACCATACAACCTTCAACTTCCTTGTACTTCTCTTTCAGCCATCCTTCGTTAGCTGTCCTGTACTTTCTATCTTCTTAATTCTTTATTCGGATGTGTTCATTTCTGCTCTCCTCATTTGTTATTCTTGTACTCTCTTGGATCATAAATCACGCGAAGAAGCTCGTGAGTTATCCATTGATTCCCAGTTGATCTTTCTTTTCTTCCTAACTTTTCTTAAGCAGCGTTACTGATCTCATTCTCACGACTGTCCATTTTTTCCTCTACTGCGTTTCCTTCAGCCTTTTCATTTAGTTCCTGTGTTAAATATTCCTTGAAACAATCCCTCAAAGTCTCTTCTTTCAACTTGTCTAGAACTTCAACTTCAGATGGCATTTCATGACCAACAGGTTGTGGTCAGAGTCCATGTCCGCTCCTGGGGATAGTCTTGCAATCCAAAACCTGGTTTCTAAATCACTGACTAATCATAATGAAGTCTATTTGATACTTTGCTGTGTCTCCAGGTCTCGTCCATCTATACATCCGTCATTTGTGGTGTTTGAACCAAATATTAGCCAGGACTAATGTTCGGTGTAGAATCCAATCAGCCTGCTTCCTCTTTCATTCCTTTATCCCACTCAGAACTCTCCTACTGTATTACCCTCTTTTCCTTGGCCTACCACTGCATTCCGGTCACTCACCATAATTATATTCTCTTCACTTTTTACATATTGTATTAAAGCTTCGATCTTTGCATATATTCCTTCGATTTCCACGTCATCAGCTGAACTAGTAGGCAACAATATTCCTTTCACTATGCTGGCCGTAGTAGCTCACCCGTTGCCCTCTTTTCTTATTCGTTATTAAACCAACTCTTGAATTTGCCATGTTTGATTTTGTGTTGACAATTCTGTAGTAACCCGACCAAATATCTTGTTCTTCCTGCCAACCTACTTCACTTATACCAACTACATCTAATTTTAGTCTATCCATCTCCCTTTTCATATTATCTAACGTACCACAACGATTCAAAGTTCTAACACTTCTCGCTGCGATCCGATATATTCCTGATGATTACCCCCTCTCCTATAGTCCCCACCCGGAGATCGGAATTCGGGACCATTTTACCTCCGGAATATTTTACCCAGAAGGAAGCCATCATCAGTTCATCATTCATCCAGAGAGCTACATGTCCTCGGGAGTTGGTTACGACTGTAGTTTCCCGTTGCATTCAGCCGTGTAGCAGTATCAACACAGCTAAGCCATGTTGAGTATTATTACAAGGCCAGATGAATCATCTTGACTGCCACCCTTGCAGTTTCAGAAAGGCTGCTACTCCCCTTTCGATGAACCATTCGTTAGCCTTGTCTCTCGACAGACACCTACGGCTCGGCTATCTGCTTCAATGGGACACGCAAGCCTCCCCACCGCGGCAAGATCACATGGTTCACAGGGGAGATGAAATAATTAAATAATAATGTGGAAGGCTTACGCACACAGAAACACTCATAAACATTATATTTGTGCACTCAAGTTGTTAGGTTGTAATATTAGATGGTGCTAGCACATACAAAGTAACCTGCCTACACCGTTCCACATAATTGGCATTTCAAAACCCTCTTTAGTTCCAAAGTGAAGTAAATCTAAGAACCCACGACTATGTTTTTGGTATTCTTTGCACTATGTTACCAAGCCAAGCAGATTTTGTTGGAAGTGATGTAACTGCATACAAAAGTAAACTCTCTATTTTATTTATCCATTTATTAAGAAATCGCGTTTCCCGAAAATTGTATTTCTTATAGATGCGTCGCTTTGGAAACAAGTCCTTGAAATATGGTCGAGGAAATGCGCACAAAGGTCACTCGTATTGAAATATACGGATATTGTTTTAAATTTTGTTTTACTTCGCACCGACACAGATAGGTCTTACGGCGACGATCGGATAGGAAAAGGCTAGGAATTGGAGGAAAGCGGCCGTGGCCTAAGGTAAAGCCCTATCATTTGCCTGGGGTTAAAATGGGAAACCACGGAAAACAATTTTAAGTTTTGCCAAGAGTGGGGTTCGAACCCGCGATCTCTCGAATGGAAGCTCACATCCGCGCGCCGCTAATCGCACGGCCAACTTGCTCGGTTGTACATAATTTCCTCTCCTTCTCTACTTAAGAAAGAGATCCCTTCCACCCTGCCATCAACGAACAAGAAGCGTTGCTCTAGGAAACGAAAATAAACTATATTTTAACACATAGACGCCGAGACATTCAGAAGAAAAAACTGATCCATCGAGTTATATGAAACCGAAGAAGATGAGTGGTACATCGGTGGATTACATATTTAATGCGCGTGGGAATATTAGGAGACGTTAGAAGAGCTATAGAGAGAATCGAGTCTTAAAACGCGTTATTTCCTTTAACTCCCTTCATTTGCCTGCTTCGTCCGCGTTTTAACGCCTCATTCTTGCATATCATGATGATTGCAGCCTGAATATCCACTCAAGTATCCATAAACATGCACCAAACCCATTGAACTGTTTATAACTTGTTAAAATTAAAGTACACCTTAACTGAGCAACAAATTACACTGAGGCTACGTTGTTTGCGTCGCATAGCTGTCAGCTGGCATTTATGAGTTAGTGGGTTCGAACCTCACACTCGGCAGATGTGAAGATAGCATCCCGTAGTTTCCTATGTTTACATCAAGCATGTTCTGGGGCTGTATCTTAATTATTCGTCCCTTTCCTATCCCATCGTCTCCTAAGACCTATCCGTGTCGGTGTGACGTAAGGGATATTACAAAAGTAAGAAACAAAAAAACATTTTATACTAAACGATTTGACTTTCCAAGAAATAAGCAAGCACAATCTTCTCACGAGCAGTGGTTCGCTGGCCACTACACCATTTCTTACGTCCAAGTCTTTTTTATGACTTGTAGTGTGAAGGTACAGAGGGATGGACACTTAGTTTAGCGATCAGAAGGTTTAGAAATGTGGGCCTATAGTCAAATGCTTTATATCTCAAGGATGGAAAGGATTACTAAAACTGAAGTGTTGAAACGTATGACTACACGGACAGAAATTCCTCTAATAAACAAGAAATAGAAGATTTCTATGGACGTTTCTTCTGCAAGGAGAAATAATTTATGGCACACGCAAACTATACAGAGGAATGATGTCTGGTTTGCGTAACGTGCGAGATTGGTACCAACAAGACACACACACTCTCTATTTCATGAGGCAAACGACAAATCTATAATCGTCAGCATGATCTCCAACCTTCTTTAAACAGAGGAGGCATCAGAAGACGAACAAGAAGATGAGTAATTGTTCACAACATGAAGCACTCACTGCTTTTTGATATTCATGTGGAATAATTGTAGTACATAGTCCGCAATGTTTAAACTGTCTGCCACAGTGTTCTATGAGTAAACAATGTAGTTTTGATGAATAGCAACAAAGAAAGCAATACTGAAACTGGACAGTCAAAATACCTACAATGGACATATATATTTTATTATGTAGAATATGGAAGTGTTCCAGGCACGCAAAATGATAACTGCACACCTCAAATTCGTCTCGATCGATAACATGTTGAGTATCGGAATACCAATTCCCGGACGCGTAGCTTACAAGGTGGCCGAATGATAATAGTTATTTCAATTTTTGTCCAGTGACGTTTGTAACGGAAACCAGTTGCTATAGACTTGTATGGAGTACAAAGTTGCGCACGATGCCTTTTCTCATAAACACATCATTCAAACTTAACCTTCTAGCAAGAGAAAAGTATCAAGATTCTTTAGGAAAATGAGCTAATCCCAAAATTTCGATATGATTGAAAGTATTCATTGTGAATATTTTCAGTTTTAAGCAAGAGCACATAAAAGTAGGCTATTTCGAAACTAAAATTTGTATCAAAATGTCGCCTCGCTGTCTAAAAGTCGTTGTCAGAAGTTCACGAATTAAATAGAGTTCACTAGTGCCCGACTACTCCTCAGCCAATACTAACTACCTGCGTGCCTTGTGGTTTAAATAATTACTTATATTGAATTTCAGAGGCATTGTACTGTCACACATGAATCCTGGCACATCTCGTGTTTCTCTCTCACACATTCTTGCTACGTCTATCACGAATTCGAAATATTTAAAGCTTGCTACTCCATTCGAAATTTCCTTCAGGTGTCCTTTCCTTCCTTTGTTCAGTGGTTACAATTACTTCTGTCGTCTTTGTGTTCAGAGTTTCTTGTCATTGGACATTCTCATCTTGTATCGCCGGTACAAATAACAACTATGCCTATCAATATTCATGCCACGTGCCTCAATTCCAATCCCTAGAGTAGTATAAATTTAATTGCAAAATTTTATGTTTCTCCAAGTGGAGTGTACGCTTGATACATATCATCGACTACTTTCATTCTTTTTGCCCGACACACATCGTTTCCTCGAAATAACTTGCAATTCTATAATTTGTCCGTCTTACATCTATTTTACACGGTTTCTTTTCTTGCAATTATCTGACAATAAAGACAACCCACAGGTCCTTCTCCCTCCAGAGATTCTTATGACAGTGTTACAGATCGCTGAATACAATATATACATATATTCCTAACACTGAGGATTAGCACTAGTGTGTCAACATTCGGATTCCAATGTCACTGGTTCAAGCCCGAGGGCTCCTTGACTTGAAACAGTGAATTGCCAACCACGGGTCCCTTAGCTGAGTGCTTGTTACGCTGTGGGAGGGGGCGGTAAAATAACACCCACGGTATCCCCTCCTGTCTAAGAGACGACTAAAAAGGTCCCATGGGCCATTAACTTGCGAGCGTGGCTTGGCGACTACGGAGCTCCTAGGTGAGTCCTCACATTGCTTCCACTTACTAGAACCAGGCTTCTCACTTTCATCTATCCTATCCAACCTCTCTGGGTCAATTATTGTTTTCCCACCCCGACGCTATTAGGTTCGAAGAGCTAGGGAGTCATTCATTTACCGCTCAAGTGTGGCCTGTATCCAGCTTCCGTGAGATAGTGGGTTCGAACCCCACTGTGGGCAGCTCTGAAGAAGGTTTCCGGAGTTTTCGCATTTTCACAGCAGGCTGTACCTTAATTAAGGCCACGGCTGCTTCCTTCCCACGCCTAGGCCTTTTCTATCCCATCGTCTCTATAAGACCTCCCTGGTCGGTATGACGTAAAGCAAGTTAAAGAAAAGTCTTTCATTTTTACGCCCTTCGTGGCCCTTATCATTCTTTGGCCGATAAATTCATTTTTCGAAGTGTCGTATCCTTTCCTTTTTTTCCTGTCGTTATTGTTAATAGAGGACGGTTGCCTAGATGTACTTCCCGTTAAAACAATAATCACCACCTCCATCACTGAGTCCTGCCGTTACTTCCACTTACTTGTAGCAGGCTCCTCAGTTTAATCCATCCTATCCGACCTCCCTTGGTCAACTCTTGTTCTTTCTTCACTTCGACGGTATTGGGTGTGGATTCCTAGGGAGTCTCAATTTCACGGCCATCGTAGCTCTTCGCTTCCTTTCCTCGATATCCTCCTTTTTTGAAGTATTCAACCCATTCCACTTTTACCTTCTCTTTAGTGTTAATAGAGTATGGTTGCCGAGTTTTATTTCTTCTGATAACAATAATCACCACCATTCACTGGTTCAAAGCTCGATTTTTGAAGCGCGGAAGAATGTTCGCCACTGCATGTCGTACGATGTCCTTTACGCAACAAAATTTACTACACTACAGTCATTTATCACCCAATAAAATTAGTTTTTCTGTCAACGGATAGCGTAAAACGGAATGTGGAAATCGACACGTGGTCAGCCTAAAACCCATGCGATTACATTATTTACCTTGGGGAGAATAATTATGTTGCTAATTAGATTTGCTTTGAGTTGAACTTATTCATAAAGCTCGTGGAGTTTCCGAAACGAATGGCCCTTGCTGTTCTCCTCTGCCATTCCCGTGATCGTCCCACTCATTTACCGCGCACAGCGAGTGTGTTCCTTTTCTCACAATGTATCTTAGCGTGCGTATCGTCATGGGAGAAATAAAATCACCTGCTGTGAAAGAGGAGCTACAGCTTAAAATATTCATAGAAACTGACTTAATTTTATACTATGAAGAAGAGAATTTAAAATATTTTACCGGGTTTTTAATATACTAGCAATAAATTACGCTGCTAGCATCAGTCAAAAGAATATATTGGAACGGCAAATGCTCAAGTGGTCTACGTTTTCGTAATTCAAAGACATAAGGTTCCCCTTTCGAGCTATATCCACCCCATTCTGATTTTAAAGTGGTTATCGTATTGATTTCAATAGAGGCCGTTACCGACTTAAGGAATATCATAAAAAAATATGCGGTACACTTTATCTCTATACTTCTGGATGGGGAATTTAATTCTTTTAAAGGCCTCAACTCGATGTTTAACGGTGTTTCCATTTTTCGGAAAGTTTTTCCAAGAAATCCGCCGCTTCAAATCATTATTTGAATCCACCTAACAATTGCCTTTGAATGACATAGATATTGTAAAAGTCGACCCGTTTGAACTATAGAAATAAGCAATAATGTACGAAACTTTATTCCCCTTTGTACCGACACTGTGGAGGTGAAGGGGTCCTTGCACATTTTGAGAAGTCCTTCAAACAAATACCAACTACTTTTACGCTGTCTGTAGACGCCGAGGAGCGAGACGTTCATTTACTTGCCGGTAAAACTACCAACAGGGGGCACCCTCAAATACCACCGCACCGAGCCAGGATCGAAGCTGCCGAATTGGGGTCAGACCCCTGAACCTTTCAGCCCGGCAACCTTTCACAATAGTAGACTACAAAAATCACGCTCTGTAACTTTATTTATTTATGGCATATCAGTGGCAAAGTAAAGAAACGGGGGCCTTCTTACACATAATCGCGTACATTGCAACATAATAAAGAAGTAGTATAATTGGATGGTTCTGCGGCCACCTCCACCTCGGGCTCCCAGAGGCCACCTCCACCTCCACCTCAGCCAGAGGCCTCCCAGTGGCCACCTCCACCTCCACCTCAACCAGAGGCCTCCCAGATGCCTCCTCCACCTCCACCTCAGCCAGAGGCCTCCCAGAGGTCTCCTCCACCTCCGCGGGAAATTTGAATTTGTAAACAAAGCCACGTGCTTTTTGACAGCTGTCATCGACAACAACGCATCGCTAACCTCAGTACTGCCATCTTGACGGGCCTAAACCTCAGTAGTGCCAACTTAACCTAACTAGCGCGAGATAAACAAAGCCACGTGCTTTTTGACAGCCACGTGCTTTCTTGACAGCTGTCATCCGCCATCTTTAAACTACAGAGCACCGTGCTGCCCTCTTTCGTCACCTGTCATCGGCAGTGCTGCCATCTTGACGGGCCTAAACCTTAGTGCTACCAACTTAACCTCACTAGCTCGAGATAAACAAATCCACGTGCTTTTTGACAGCTACGTGCTTTTTTGATAGCTGTCATCCGCCATCTTTAATCTATAGAGTACAGTGCTGCCCTCTTTAGCTACTTACCTTTGAAATGTGGTGGCGGATAATTTGAAAAATGCTTTTCGACAAGCAGCCATCTTTAATCCAGAGAGAACAGTGCTGCCCTCTATGTGGTGGCGGCAAATTGAAAAATTCCACATGCTCTTGTTTGAAAACAAACTCACGTGCTTTTTTGACAGCTGTCATCTGCCATCTTTAACCTATAGAGCACAGTGCTGCCCTCTATGTGGTGGTGGTAAATTCCACGTGCTCTTGTTTGGAAACAAAGCCACGTGCAGCTGTCATCCGCCATCTTTAATCAACAGAGCACTGTGCTACTATCATGCGGGCAATTTCATCACCTGTCATCCGCCATCTTTAATCCACAGAACACCGTGCTGCCCTCTTTATGGCTACTACCTTAAGCACGTAATAGCGGACAATTTGAAAAGTTCTGTTAGCTATCATCCGCCATCTTTAATCAAGAGAGCACCGTGCTGCCAACTTTAGCTAGATACCTTTGAAATGTGGTGGCGGCAAATTGAAAAATTCCACGTGCTCTTGTTTGGAAACAAACTCACGTGCTTTTTCGACAGCTACCATCCGCCATCTTTAATCAACAGAGCATAGTGCTGCCCTCTTTAGTTTGAAATGTGATGGCGGCAAATTCCACGTGCTCTTGTTTGGTAAACATAGCCATGTGCTTTTTTGACAGCTGTCATCCGCCATCTTTAATACAGAGAGCACCGTGCTGCCCTCTTTATCGTAGTAGATGTAAATTCGTCACCTGTCATCCGCGGTGCTGCCATCTTTAGCTAGATACCTTTGAAAAGTGGTGGCGGATAATTTAAAAAGAAAAATTCTACAGCAGCCCTCTCTCGACGCTAATTGCATAAGATGGTGGCTATACATGACTCCTTAAGGGTGCTTACGCAAGATGGCTGCTATACACAGGTTCTTATGAGACGCCCTTGGGATGCTTGCGCAAGATGACAGTTATACATGCTCCTTATGAGATACCCTAGGGATGCTTGCGCAAGATAGCGGCTGATCTTATGGGACGGCTTAAGGGTCCTTGGACAAGATGGCTTGAGACGCCCTAAGGATGCTTGCGCAAGATGGCGGACACAAGATGGCAGCTATACATAACTCCTTATGAGACGCTTTAAGGGTGCTTGCGCAAGATAGTTGCTACTCTTAGCTTAGAGGCTAACGTGTCATGCTAGTTCGATTCATTAAATTTAGGGCTTAAATGCAAAATGTTAAATATATCGAAAACGGTGCACCGTAGAGCAAAACGGACAAAATTTTTCTGCCTAATACCCAGGTTCGCAGTATGAGGAACAAGAAAATAATAGTCTAATGATGGGATCAACGGTTCGGTTCCTACTTAGGCCCTTTGGCATTTGCTCTGTTTTAGCTTGAATTGAAGCGAGTCTTCGTAACATGATCAGGTCTAGCTATGGTAGAGAGTATAACGTACCGTGCAGGTTCGATTCATTAAATTTGGAGGCTTAAATGCAAAATGTTAAATATCTCGAAAACGATGCATCGTAGAGCAAAACGGACAAAATTTTTCCGCCTAATACGTAGGTTCGTAGTATCAGGAACAAGAAAAAACATAGTCTAATGATGAGATCAACGGTTCGATTCCTACTTAAGCCCTTTGGCATTCGCAGCTATCTATTTCTACAAGATGGTGGCTGCTCTTATGAGAAACAAGATGCCTTGAGACGTCCTAGGGATGCTTACGCAAGATGGCAGACACAAAATGGTGACTATACATAGCTCCTTATGAGACGGCCTAGGGGTGCTCGCACAAGATGGCGGCTACTCTTATGAAGAAAGCTAGCTTAGAGGCTACTGCGCAAGATAACAGCTGCTGTTATGCATGTGGTGGAGGGCAATTTGAAATTCTATGTGCTTAATCAACAGAGCACCCTGCTGCCCTCTTTAGCTGAAATGTGGTGGTGGGTAATTTGAAAAATTATTTTGACAGCTATCATCTTTAAAAACAATGGCGACTATACATAGGCTGTTAAGGTCTTATCATTCTCCTCCTCCTCCTCCTCCTCCTCCTCCTCCCCCTCCTCCTTCTCTACCTCCTCCTCCGCCTCTTATGTCAAGGCATAGCTTTATATCGAACAAGTTTAAACCTGCATCGCGAAGGCAAGCGTGTGCAGCGATAACATTATTGTGCATGTTTAGACTTTCGAAACATAAGAAGAGTAGAATCAAACGCTGTACTCGATACGACATGTGATCAGAACATTGATTGATGCGTTCAGAAAAACAAAATAAGTGATCAAGACTAGAATCGAACAATGTACTCAATACATCATGTGTTTAGAATATGTCAGGGGATACGCTTGTTCTAACAAGATCAGATTGAAACATAACAAGACTAGAATAGAACACTGTAATCGATGTTGTTAACTTCAACATGTGATCAGAACATTGATTGATGTGTTCAGAACACAAAATAAGTGATCATGACTAGAATCGAACACTGTACTCGATACAACATGTGATCAGAACATTGATCGATGTGTTCAGAACACGAAATAAGTGATCAAGACTAGAATCGAACACTGTACTCAATACAACATGTGTTTAGAACATGTTAGGGGGTACCCTTGTTCTAAGAAGATCAGAATGAAACATAACAAGACTAGAATCGAACACTGTAATCGATGTTGTTAACCTCAATATATGATCAGAACATTGTTTGATGTATTCAGAGCAAAAGTACAATTTTGATGATTTGCTTAGTGTAAAATCAAAAACTATGGAAACACACTGTGCACATATCGCGTAGCTAACTCGCTCAGTAAGCAATATTGCAAAACTACAACTTCAATGATTTGCATAGTGTAAAAATCAAAAACACACTGTACCCATACTGCGCAGCTAACTCGCTCGGTAAACGATATAGCCAAAGTATAACTTCAAATTATTTACCTTCCATCATTCGTCTTGTGTGTAAAAATCAGTCGAACAAGTTATCGCATAAACATGGCTGAAAAAAAATCGTGATAGGGTATGGAACCCAGGGGTTACATCTTATCAGAAGGGCAAAAAGGATGAAAGGACTCTTCCTCCTCCTTACCGCACATTCCTTGAAGGGCTAATTGGCTGAAGGGCTAATGGGCAAAAGGGCTAAAGGGCTAATGGGCTAAAGGGCTAATGGGCTAAAGGGCTAAAGGAGCAACAACCTCGTCGATCGCTATCAGCAAGAACGCTTGTACTTTGTTAAGTGTAGAAAATTAATCTTTATTTGTAAATGGTTTCATGTTCAGAACAAGGAATGGAAAATCCCCGAGGTGCGATGAGTTACGTTTTTCGAATTAGTGTTTGGAACACTGAACTTTTCAAGATGATAGCAGAGAGTTTAGCAATGTTCTGTTGTTGGATTTTAAATTCCGCGCTACAACATGCATAAGGTGGTAGCCTTGAGGTTTACCGCCGTAAAGATGGCAAGAGTGAGGTTAACAATGTTCTGTTGTTGGATTTTAAATTCCGCGCTACAACATGCATAAGGTGGCAGCCTTGAGGTTTACCGCCGTAAAGATGGCAAGAGTGAGGTTAACAATGTTCTGCTGTTGGATTTTAAATTCCGCGCTATAACATGCATAAGGTGGCAGCCTTGAGGTTTACCGCCGTAAAGATGGCAGCAGTGAGGTTAGCGACGCTCTATTGTCCTTCAAAGTGAGGTTAGGGTTCGTCAAGAAGACAGCTGTCAAAAAAGCACGTGGCTATGTTTACCAAACAAGAACACGTGGTCGTGACGTCACGGTCACGTAATCAATCCTTAGCTCGACGTCGTTAAGAGCAGTATTAGGGTTAGCTATGCTTAAAGGTCTTGGGAACAGAGCAGCAGTATGAATTGCTATGTTTCAAAGCGTGTACACATGACCTATCGATTTTACATGCATCGACCATCGAACTAAACTTCATCCGCTAGATCGTGCTGCTATCTTAGCATAACCTATACCCATAAAATTAAAGTACAATGAATAGCCATGTTTCAAAGCGTGTACACATCACCTATCGATTTTGCACACATCGACTCTTGTACTAAACTTCTTCCGCTAGATTGTGCTGCTATCTTAGCATAACCTATACGCGTGACCTTAAGGTACAAAGAATAGCCATGTTTCAAAGCGTGTACACATTACCTATCGACTTTGCATGCAACAAATATCGTACTAAACTTCTTCCGCTAGGTTGTGCTGCTATCTTAGCATAACTTATACACATGAACTTAAAGTACAAAGAATAGCCATGTTTCAAAGCGGGTACACATTACTTATTGATTTTGCATGCATCAAATATCGTACTAAATTTCTTCCGCTAGATTGTGCTGCTATCTTAGCATAACCTATACCCATGAACTTAAAGTACAATGAATAGTCATGTTTCAAAGCGTGTACACATCAACTATCGAATTTGCATGTATCGACTCTCGTACTAAACTTCTGCAGGTAGATTGTGCTGCTATCTCAGCATAACTAAGACGCATGAACTTAAAGAACAAAGAAGAGCTATGTCTCAAAACGTGTACACATTACCTATCGATTTTGCAAGCATCGACTCTCGTACTAAACTTCTTCCGCTAGATTGTGCTGCTATCTTAGCGTAACCTATACGCATGACCTTAAGGTACAAAGAATAGCCATGTTTCAAAGCGTGTACACATTACCTATCGACTTTGCATGCAACAAATATCGTACTAAACTTCTTCCGCTAGGTTGTGCTGCTATCTTAGCATAACTTATACACATGAACTTAAAGTACGAAGAATAGCCATGTTTCAAAGCGTGTACACATTACTTATTGATTTTGCATTCATCGAATCTCGTACTAAATTTCTTCCGCTAGATTGTGCTGCTATCTTAGCATAACCTATACCCATGAACTTAAAGTACAATGAATAGTCATGTTTTAAAGCGTGTACGCATCAACTATCGATTTTGCATGTATCGACTCTCGTGCAAAACTTCTTTAGGTAGATTGTGCTGCTATCTTAGCATAACTAAGACGCGTGAACTTAAAGTACAAAGAATAGCCTTGTTTCAAAGCGTGTACACATTACCTAATGATTTTGCAAGCATCGACTCTCGTACTAAACTTCTTCCACTAGATTGTGCTAAAATCGTGTAAGTGTGCTGCTATCTTAGCATAACCTATCGATTTTACATGCATCGACTATCGCAAGCATAACTAAGACGCATGAACTTAAAGTACAAAGAATAGCCTTGTTTCAAAGCGTGTACAGATCACCCTGAACTTCTTCCGCCAGATTGTGCTGCTATCTTAGCATAACCTATACGTATGACTTTAAGGTACAAAGAATAGCCATGTTTCAAAGCGTGTACACATTACCTATCGACTTTGCATGTATCGACTCCCGTACAAAACTTCTTCCGCTAGATTGTGCTGTTATCTTAGCATAACTCATACACATGAACTTAAAGTACAAAGAATAGCCTTGTTTCAAAGCGTTTACACATTACCTAATGATTTTGCACGAAACGACTATCATACTAAACTTTTTCCACTAGATTGTGCTAAAATCATGTAAGTGTGCTGCTATCTTAGCATAACCTATCGATTTTACATGCATCGACTATCGTACTAGACTTCTTCCGCTAGAGCATGTAGCAATCGCTTTTGTGTATCCCAAACCCCTGTGCACGAACTTAAAGCATAAAGATGAGCTATGTTCTAAAGCGTGTACACATCACCTATCGATAATGTATGTATCGAATATCGTACTAAACTTCTCCTGCTAGAGCGTACGAGTATCGCTTGTGCGTGCACGAACTTAAAGCATAAAGAATAGCAATGTATAAAAATCTTGTAAACAAAGCAGCAGCATTACGTATAGTCAAGATTAAATGCGTGCACACATCATGTATCCATGATGCACACAGTACTAAACTTATTCCATTAGAATGTACAAAGTTCGCATGTGTTTGTACTGCTATCTTAGCATAGCCTATGTGCATGAACATAAAGCATAAAGAATAGTTATGTGTAAAAAATCTTGTGAACATAGCAGAGTGTTAACTACGTAGGTGTAGACATTGAACTTTACATGCTGAGGCAACATACTACGTGACCGTGACGTCACGACCACGTGCTCTTGTTTGGTAAACATAGCCACGTGCTTTTTTGACAGCTGTCTTCTTGACGAACCCTAACCTCACTTTGAAGGACAATAGAGCGTCGCTAACCTCACTGCTGCCATCTTTACGGCGGTAAACCTCAAGGCTGCCACCTTATGCATGTTATAGCGCGGAATTTAAAATCCAACAGCAGAACATTGTTAACCTCACTCTTGCCATCTTTACGGCGGTAAACCTCAAGGCTGCCACTTTATGCATGTTGTAGCGCGGAATTTAAAATCCAACAACAGAACATTGTTAACCTCACTCTTGCCATCTTTACGGCGGTAAACCTCAAGGCTACCACCTTATGCATGTTGTAGCGCGGAATTTAAAATCCAACAACAGAACATTGCTAAACTCTCTGCTATCATCTTGAAAAGTTCAGTGTTCCAAACACTAGTTCGAAAAACGTAACTCATCGCACCTCGGGGATTTTCCATTCCTTGTTCTGAACATGAAACCATTTACAAATAAAGATTAATTTTCTACACTTAACAAAGTACAAGCGTTCTTGCTGATAGCGATCGACGAGGTTGTTGCTCCTTTAGCCCTTTAGCCCATTAGCCCTTTAGCCCATTAGCCCTTTAGCCCTTTAGCCCATTAGCCCTTCAGCCAATTAGCCCTTCAAGGAATGTGCGGTAAGGAGGAGGAAGAGTCCTTTCATCCTTTTTGCCCTTCTGATAAGATTTAACCCCTGGGTTCCATACCCTATCACGATTTTTTTTCAGCCATGTTTATGCGATAACTTGTTCGACTGATTTTTACACACAAGACGAATGATGGAAGGTAAATAATTTGAAGTTATACTTTGGCTATATCGTTTACCGAGCGAGTTAGCTGCGCAGTATGGGTACAGTGTGTTTTTGATTTTTACACTATGCAAATCATTGAAGTTGTAGTTTTGCAATATTGCTTACTGAGCGAGTTAGCTACGCGATATGTGCACAGTGTGTTTCCATAGTTTTTGATTTTACACTAAGCAAATCATCAAAATTGTACTTTTGCTCTGAACACATCAAATAATGTTCTGATCATATGTTGAGGTTAACATCATCGATTACAGTGTTCGATTCTAGTCTTGTTATGTTTCATTCTGATCTTCTTAGAACAAGGATACCCCCTAACATGTTCTAAACACATGTTGTATTGAGTACAGTGTTCGATTCTAGTCTTGATCACTTATTTCGTGTTCTGAACACATCGATCAATGTTCTGATCACATGTTGTATCGAGTACAGTGTTCGATTCTAGTCATGATCACTTATTTTGTGTTCTGAACACATCAATCAATGTTCTGATCACATGTTGAAGTTAACAACATCGATTACAGTGTTCTATTCTAGTCTTGTTATGTTTCAATCTGATCTTCTTAGAACAAGCGTATCCCCTGACATATTCTAAACACATGATGTATTGAGTACATTGGTCGATTCTAGTCTTGATCACTTATTTTGTTTTTCTGAACGCATCAATCAATGTTCTGATCACATGTCGTAGCGAGTACAGCGTTTGATTCTACTCTTCTTATGTTTCGAAAGTCTAAACATGCACAATAATGTTATCGCTGCACACGCTTGCCTTCGCGATGCAGGTTTAAACTTGTTCGATATAAAGCTATGCCTTGACATAAGAAGCGGAGGAGGAGGTAGAGAAGGAGGAGGGGGAGGAGGAGGAGGAGGAGGAGGAGGAGGAGGAGGAGGAGGAGGAGAATGATAAGACCTTAACAGCCTATGTATAGTCGCCATTGTTTTTAAAGATGATAGCTGTCAAAATAATTTTTCTAATTATCCACCACCACATTTCAGCTAAAGAGGGCAGCAGGGTGCTCTGTTGATTAAGCACATAGAATTTCAAATTGCCCTCCACCACATGCATAACAGCAGCTGTTATCTTGCGCAGTAGCCTCTAAGCTAGCTTTCTTCATAAGAGTAGCCGCCATCTTGTGCGAGCACCCCTAGGCCGTCTCATAAGGAGCTATGTATAGTCACCATTTTGTGTCTGCCATCTTGCGTAAGCATCCCTAGGACGTCTCAAGGCATCTTGTTTCTCATAAGAGCAGCCACCATCTTGTAGAAATAGATAGCTGCGAATGCCAAAGGGCTTAAGTAGGAATCGAACCGTTGATCTCATCATTAGACTATGTTTTTTCTTGTTCCTGATACTACGAACCTACGTATTAGGCGGAAAAATTTTGTCCGTTTTGCTCTACGATGCATCGTTTTCGAGATATTTAACATTTTGCATTTAAGCCTCCAAATTTAATGAATCGAACCTGCACGGTACGTTATACTCTCTACCATAGCTAGACCTGATCATGTTACGAAGACTCGCTTCAATACAAGCTAAAACAGAGCAAATGCCAAAGGGCCTAAGTAAGAACCGAACCGTTGATCCCATCATTAGACTATGATTTTCTTGTTCCTCATACTGCGAACCTAGGTATTAGGCAGAAAAATTTTGTCCGTTTTGCTCTACGGTGCACCGTTTTCGATATATTTAACATTTTGCATTTAAGCCCTAAATTTAATGAATCGAACTAGCATGACACCTTGGCCTCTAAGCTAAGAGTAGCAACTATCTTGCGCAAGCACCCTTAAAGCGTCTCAGAAGGAGTTATGTATAGTTGCCATCTTGTGTCCGCCATCTTGCGCAAGCATCCTTAGGGCGTCTCAAGCCATCTTGTCCAAGGACCCTTAAGCCGTCCCATAAGATCAGCCGCTATCTTGCGCAAGCATCCCTAGGGTATCTCATAAGGAGCATGTATAACTGTCATCTTGCGCAAGCATCCCAAGGGCGTCTCATAAGAACCTGTGTATAGCAGCCATCTTGCGTAAGCACCCTTAAGGAGTCATGTATAGCCACCATCTTATGCAATTAGCGTCGAGAGAGGGCTGCTGTAGAATTTTTCTTTTTAAATTATCCGCCACCACTTTTCAAAGGTATCTAGCTAAAGATGGCAGCACCGCGGATGACAGGTGACGAATTTACATCTACTACGATAAAGAGGGCAGCACGGTGCTCTCTGTATTAAAGATGGCGGATGACAGCTGTCAAAAAAGCACATGGCTATGTTTACCAAACAAGAGCACGTGGAATTTGCCGCCATCACATTTCAAACTAAAGAGGGCAGCACTATGCTCTGTTGATTAAAGATGGCGGATGGTAGCTGTCGAAAAAGCACGTGAGTTTGTTTCCAAACAAGAGCACGTGGAATTTTTCAATTTGCCGCCACCACATTTCAAAGGTATCTAGCTAAAGATGGCAGCACGGTGCTCTCTTGATTAAAGATGGCGGATGATAGCTAACAGAACTTTTCAAATTGTCCGCTATTACGTGCTTAAGGTAGTAGCCATAAAGAGGGCAGCACGGTGTTCTGTGGATTAAAGATGGCGGATGACAGGTGATGAAATTGCCCGCATGATAGTAGCACAGTGCTCTGTTGATTAAAGATGGCGGATGACAGCTGCACGTGGCTTTGTTTCCAAACAAGAGCACGTGGAATTTACCACCACCACATAGAGGGCAGCACTGTGCTCTATAGATTAAAGATGGCAGATGACAGCTGTCAAAAAAGCACGTGAGTTTGTTTTCAAACAAGAGCATGTGGAATTTTTCAATTTGCCGCCACCACATAGAGGGCAGCATTGTTCTCTCTGGATTAAAGATGGCTGCTTGTCGAAAAGCATTTTTCAAATTATCCGCCACCACATTTCAAAGGTAAGTAGCTAAAGAGGGCAGCACTGTACTCTATAGATTAAAGATGGCGGATGACAGCTATCAAAAAAGCACGTAGCTGTCAAAAAGCACGTGGATTTGTTTATCTCGAGCTAGTGAGGTTAAGTTGGTAGCACTAAGGTTTAGGCCCGTCAAGATGGCAGCACTGCCGATGACAGGTGACGAAAGAGGGCAGCACGGTGCTCTGTAGTTTAAAGATGGCGGATGACAGCTGTCAAGAATGCACGTGGCTCTCAAAAAGCACGTGGCTTTGTTTACCTCGCGCTAGTTAGGTTAAGTTGGCACTACTGAGGTTTAGGCCCGTCAAGATGGCAGTACTGAGGTTAGCGATGCGTTGTTGTCGATGACAGCTGTCAAAAAGCACGTGGCTTTGTTTACAAATTCAAATATCCCGCGGGAGGTGGAGGAGACCTCTGGGAGGCCTCTGGCTGAGGTGGAGGTGGAGGAGGCATCTGGGAGGCCTCTGGCTGAGGTGGAGGTGGAGGTGGCCACTGGGAGGCCTCTGGCTGAGGTGGAGGTGGAGGTGGCCTCTGGGAGCCCGAGGTGGAGGTGGCCGCAGAACCATCCAATTATACTACTTAAAGATATATTCACATTCAGTGATATAACTAAACAAGATAGTTCGAGAAGTATGTAATAAGTAAAACTAGCAATGCGCATCAAACAAAGATAATTATGAAGCATAATTAAAATTTAATGAGGAACAATACATGTTAACGAGAAGAATAAGGTGCTATATGGCAAGTATAGCAGTGTACATAATAAAACAAATTAAGTTGTAAACACTGCCGTTGCTTAAATTCTATGCCCAAGAAACAAAAACTAAATATTGTACACATAAACGCCATTACATGAAAATAATAATAATAAATAGAAGATATATTTAAGTTTATATGTGCAATTATTGAACCAACAGGGTTAAATCAGCAAGCCAACAAGGAAAGAATTTATAAACTTCAAAGAGCATACAAAATTACTTACTACATGAAGAAAGGCAAAATCAGGACATTATAACACAGTAGTTAAAACAGAAGCAATTTATGCATCTGAAACTATTATAATTGGTGACAAATCTTGAATAAAGTTGACCGAAAAACAAGAAAGAAACTTCCTCAGAATAATGTTAGGGCGAAAATGGAATTTGGATGAAAAAGGAATCACATGTTACAGCAAAAATCACAGATACAATCAGCAAACGGCGATTACAATTTTATGCTCTCTTGCGTACAATGGATAAAAATAACAGGCTCACAAAACATTGAAACGTAGCCTTATCAATGAAAAATCAAAATAAATCAGTGAAGACCTAAGTGAAACTGGCTTTAATGAAGATGCCATTTACGATAGAATAAAATTCACGATCTTAATTCACAAACACACATTTTCGGTAAAGCCCGACTAAATACGGGATGGACTGAAGAACATGAAAAGGAACACAGTCACAGGATGAAGGGGTATTGAGAAGAGAAGAAAAAACCAAAAGTGCTAATAATTTCAAACGTGCTCCTTAGTTGTGCATAACGAATACCACATCAGGAGCGTCCGGCTTTCGTTGGCGACTTCGCTTCAGTATTGCAAAGTCCAGATTAACCTCTTGGAAAGAATCACCAGCCAAACGGGACTGCTGATCTTGGCAGAAAAATCCAAATTCATAACGAACATCGAAGATGAGCCCAAATTTCTGGAAACAGAGGTAGGACGGATAGAAGGGATCAAGAAGTTCAAGACCATACAGGGGAATAGACTATAAAAGCTGCAGTGGAAGAATGGATGATAAAAATCGAGAGAGCTTGACAAGAAAGGAACCATCTATATAAATAAAATTGTTTCTGTTTGTCTGTTTGTCTGTCTGTTTGTCTGTTCCACCATCACGTCGAAACGGCTGGATAGATCTCAACCAAACTTCATATTTAGAGTATACTGACCCCGGGGAAGGTTTCGATATGCATATCATTTTAAAATCTTTGAAAAGACGGGGGTTTTATAGGAAAAACGGTTTTCCTCCATTTTCTCTTATACTATTATAGGCAAAATATCGAATTTGTCGTATAAGGACGAGACAAAGCTCAATTTAATCCTCTTGACGCAAAGAACAAAACTCGGTAAGCCCTACGGGCCCGAAAACCATGTTTTAAGGCCCTAAAACCAACCGTTACGGAGATATTGGCACCACACTACCCCTGCTCTAGGAATCGGATAAAGAAATGAACTGCCGTAACCATGGCAACGTCAGCTCCAGGATTCTAGAGCAGTGAGATTATGCATGTACGTTTGGGCATAGCTGTCAACCAAAATAGGTACAAATAAGACTTAATATCTGGGAAAAAAATATACTGTTGTGTAAGGCACTCGTAGGACTCCTTTGGGCGGGGATGGAAAGGGGGTGAAGAACGAGTGTAAAAATCTATATAAATAAAATTGTTTCTGTTTGTCTGTCTGTTTGTCTGTTCCACCATCACGTCGAAACGGCTGGATGGATCTCAACCAAACTTCATATTTAGGGTATACTCATCCCGGAGAAGGTTTTGATATGCATATCATTTTAAAATCCTTGAATAGACAGGGGGTTTATAGGAAAACCAGAATGGTTTTTCCACCATCACGTCGAAACGGCTGGATAGATCTCAACCAAACTTCATATTTAGAGGATACTCATCGCGGGGAAGTTTTCCATATGCATATCATTTTAAAATATTTGAATATATGGGGGGTTTATAGGAAAATCAGAATGGTTTTTCCACCATCACGTCGAAACGGCTGGATGGATCTCAACCAAACATTGTATTTAGAGTATACTAATCCCGGGGAAGGTTTAGATATGCATATCATTTTAAAATACTTGAATAGACGGGGGGTTTATAGGAAAACCAGAGTGGTTTTCCCACCATCACGTCGAAACGGCTGGATAGATCTCAGCCAAACTTCATATTTAGAGTATAATCATCCCAGGAAAGGTTCCGATATGCATATAATTTTAAAATCTTTGAATAGACGGGGTGTTTATAGGAAAACCACAGTGGTTTTCCTCTATTTTCTCTTATACTATTGATTTTCTGTAAACTTCGTTTACCGTACGTGAAACGTCTTTTCATTATAAACAACTTTCGTTATGTTCATAATTTACCTTACTCTTCACATGACGGAGAAATTTACAATTTTCTGCTGGTATCATGCTCTGCATTTAGTGACCGACAGACCGAGAACGAACCTACAGGTTACCATGGCAACGTCTCTGACTGCATGCCAGTAGGGAAGTAACGTATTGCCATTTTCCTCATCATGCTTTTAAATTCGTGGTTGTTCCTTGCGTAGATGGCAAGAGAGGCATCAATCGGCTCATCTGCGGGATATTGGCGGAATATCGTTGGAGGTTATAACCGCCCTCGAATAGATTAAGTAATAACACCATTAGTCATCTTCATATTTGTTTACCTAAGAATCACTGAACCTAAATTTCTCCTCTGTTAGCGCTTTATTATATCCATAACTCACGGCATTTATTTATTTGTCGTTATCCGGCTGTCCTCAGTTATAATCCATTTTCTATTAGTTTCAACATTCTTAACTGTATTATTTTCTTCCTTAATTACGCCGTATGTACGTGAATGCTAGAAACTACTGGATGCATTTCCACCAAGATTCGTATTTAGAATACACCTGTCCTTGATAGGTTTCAGGGCAAATATTGTTTCTAAATCCCTGAACTAACTGGGGGTTTATACGAAACCGAAACAGTGATTTTGCACTTCCAAAAAATATACACAACAAAAGTTTATGGAAGTCTACCTACCTTGGTAGAAATTAATGTCTAAACCTTTTTTTCTCATGTGCATCATTTCGATACGAGGATCAATAAGGGAGATATCATTAAAGGACCGTTTTTCTGTACAAGTCCCATCGGACTTAACTCACGAGCGGGTGCGTGTAAAGCGTATTCCTTACAACTTGAAAACTACTGAAGACATTCGAAACAAAATTTATATTTAGCATCCACCTGTCCAAAGGTAGGTTTTAAACGTAAATAACATTTCATGTTCCGGAATGGACTGGCGGTTTATAAGGAACCGAAATGGTGATTTTACTCTTCCACAATATATACAGAACAAGACCAACCTGACTGGAAATCGACCAAACCTGATGGAATTCCACCTCTAAACCTTTTTTTTCATGTGCATTTTTTCGTCAGGAGGATTAATAAGGGAGATATCATGAATGGTCACTTTTGCAGGTTAAGTCCAGCGGACATAGCCCAAAAGGTGTTTTACATGGAGCAGATTCCTTATCTATATAAATCAAATCGTAACGACTGTGTACCTCTACACTGACTATTTTGGCGAAATTTTCGTACAGCTTTCCGTTTAAGGGGTAATAATAACAATCTCCATAATTTTTGATTTCCTGAAAGTCCTAATTTTTACCCGCCTCGCCCAAAATCCACATTGTGGCATAATCTGCCAGAAGAATAAGAAGATAATTGAAATTTGACAAAATTATACGTTTTAGCCTGTAACGAATGAAAAATCCTATATCATTAAATTTTTCATTTTTTATCCCCGAAGAATATCGAAATATGCAGGCAATTTTAATGATGGTGCAGACCTTCGGAAATTCCTATCACGTAACGGATTGCACAATCTCCGTTCAATTTGGAATGATCTACAACCTTGGTCTTATGACTTTATGCCGTATCTGTATCCCTTTTACGTTTGATTTTTCTCTATTAATCGATGTTAAGTCAATTTGGAATTTTCACATGCATTATTCATACTTTCAATTACTTATATGAAATACAGAATCATCAAACTCTTCACGAAAATTGGCCCACTCAGTAGCCATATGTGAGCCAAATGCTACGTATGTAGCTGTCACATTATTATCCGAAAAGTAATGTAATGTGAGATGATCTTACAAAACCTTTACCCTGTTCCACGTTTCTAAATCTGACCCAAGAATAGATGACATATCATTGGACCAGCCATTTAGGCCACTAAATCCGGCGTGTCTTATGGTATAATCCTTTGTCGATATGACGTACGTTTAGTAGCAGTTAATCTGTAAATGAAGGTCTTCAATATTGTAAACACGCATATACTTTCGTATGTCGATCTATATATATTCACTGATGTCGATTTAGCGATCGAGAAAGGGTCGGTCTGCTATTGTAATCAGTACTCCCCACACCGACTTTGACTGGCAGTAGGAAAGGGTTCCTTCTCCAACTCCTGTGTAACTGTCATTAGTAAGGAAGGCCTACAATTGTAATGAATAGTTCCCTTCTCGATTTGACTTGCAGAAGGTAAGTGAGCATGCAGTTTTGTTTAAAACTCCCCTACCCGATTGGGTTTGGCAGTAGGCAAGGGTGCCCGCCATTATAAAGAAATGTACTCATCTAAAATGTGACTGGCATTAGGCATAGTGGCCTGCTATTTTGATGGAAACTCACCAATTTGGTGTGACTGGCAGTACGCTGGCTGGCAGTAGGAAAAGGGGCCTGTCATTATAATGATAACTGCACAACTCAATTTCGAGTGATAGTAGGGTAATTGCCTGCCATTATAATAAAAACTGTAATCTGTCTGGAGGTAGGAAAGGGGGGCTGCCATTTTAACGAAAACTCCCCAAATCGATTCTGTCCGCATAGTAGGCAATGGGGCCTGCAATTATAATGTAAACTTCCCAACCTGATTGTGAATGCCAGTACGCAAGTGAGCCTGCCGTTATATCACAAATCCGTAACAAACACTTTACATTGGAAACGTACGGGGACCTCCCCATGCTCTTTCTCGGATAACGCTAAGAGACATGCAATTTTAAAACTATCTTATTTACTGCATGTACACTATTTACTTCGATATTCGAATACAATGTAGAATACCGTAGCGAAGCACGGGTACATTCGCTAGTCAACAATAAGAAGTGCTTATCCCGGAATAAAACATTACAATGCCGTGGTCAAAACAGAATGCCTGTATGCCAGTGAACGGCTCTCCATGAACTACAAGCTGGAGAAGAAATATTATGGGAGGCGTTCAAACTGAAAGCAGATGGAAACTTCAGAACAACAAAGTAGTTTTCCAGAAGGTGGAAAGAATGTCCAAGGCCATGAAGAAAATGAGCGTGGCGTTTCTCGGACATCTGTACAGAATGAACTCATTTGATTACTTCTGGAGAAAAAACGAAGAAGGATGTAGAAAAGTTAAATATCTCGCAGGTCTGACTGTTAGAAAGGAACACATTTAAGAACCCAGTGAAAAGTTTGGAAGGAGTTCAAGGTGCAGGAAGAACTAAGAAGACCGGAAGAGCCTGGACAGATGAAGAATGGAAGGAAGCCAGCGAACACAGGAAGGAGACAGAGAAAAATCCGCACGAAGAGAAAGAAATGAAGCGGTAGCGAGATCCTAATTGGTGCATTCGCTTGTAAAATAAAGTAATACCTATAGCAATGCACAGCATATTTTAATCGTAACAACACAAAATTACAACCTACCACACATCTCCATTCACACGAAACAGTCAGCGATATTCAAAGAAACTCTCTGCAAGCAGTCTTCAATTTCGTGTACGTCTCACAGTTCCCGACATCAGCTGGAAATGACCCAATAACAACGAAGAATATATTGTACTTACAAGAGCGGTTAACAGGAATAGCGAGGGAAGAGCCAGACCTAGTATTATGATTATAGAATGAGTACAGGAAATGAAATTTTGATAAAATATATAGTAGGAGATTTCCATCCACAGTTCGGTAACCTGATGACAGTGTATCAAACTTCCGCCAGCTTTCGGGTTTCAGCCAGGAAAGAGAGGAGTTACCTCAGCATCGTAACTCAAATTAAAACAGAACCAAAGACGCGTTGCAGTTCCAGAGGTTTGTTTACTAGTTGCGTCAGCGAGGACCATGTCGCAGTACTCAACTATCGGTAGTGTTAGAATCTCAATATCATCACGTCTTGCGCCAAAATGACAGTAGTATAATAAGCGGATTCGGCCGCCTCCTCCTCCTCCCGCCGCCTCCTCCGCCTCCTCCTCCTCCTCCTCCTCCGCCGCCGCCGCCCGCGGGAAATTTGAATTTTGGCGAGAAATTTGAATTTTGGCGGGAGATTTGAATTTGTAAACAAAGCCACGTGCTTTTTGACAGCTATCATCGACAACAACGCATCGCTAACCTCACTGCTGCCATCTTGACGGGCCTAAACCTCACTAGTACCAACTTAACCTAACTAGCGTGAGGTAAACAAAGCCACGTGTTTTTTTGACAGCCACGTGCTTTTTGACAGACAACAACGCATCGCTAACCTCAGTACTGCCATCTTGACGGGCCTAAACCTCAGTAGTGCCAACTTAACCTCACTAGCGCGAAGTAAACAAAGCCACGTGCTTTTTGACAGCCACGTGCTTTTTGACAGATTTGTAAACAAAGCCACGTGCTTTTTGACAGACAACAACGCATCGCAAACCTCAGTACTGCCATCTTGACAGGCCTAAACCTTAGTGGTACCAACTTAACCTAACTAGCATGAGGTAAACAAAGCCACGTGCTTTTTGACAGCCACGTGCTTTTTGACAGACAACAACGCATCGCTAACCTCAGTACTGCCATCTTGACGGGCCTAAACCTTAGTAGTACCAACTTAACCTAACTAGCATGAGGTAAACAAAGCCACGTGTTTTTTGACAGCCACGTGCTTTTTTGACAGCTGTCATCCGCCATCTTTAATCCAGAGAGCACCGTGCTGCCCTCTTTAGATGTAAATTCGTCACCTGTCACCCGCAGTGCTGCCATCTCGGCGGGCCTAAACCTTAGTGCTACCAACTTAACCTCACTAGCGTGAGATAAACAAAGCCACGTGCAGCTGTCATCCGCCATCTTTAATCTATAGAGCACAGTGCTGCCCTCTTTAGCTACTTACCTTTGAAATGTGGTGGCGGATAATTTGAAAAATGCTTTTTGACAGCAGCCATCTTTGAGCACGGTGCTGCCCTCTTTAGCTACTTACCTTTGAAATGTGGTGGCAGGCAATTCCACATTACAGCAGCCATCTTTGAGCACCGTGCTGCCCTCTATGTGGTGGCGGCAAATTCCACGTGCTCTTGTTTGGAAACAAACTCACGTGCTTTTTCGACAGCTGTCATCTGCATTCTTTAATCAACAGAGCACAGTGCTGCACTCTTTAGCTAGATACCTTTGAAATGTGGTGGCGGCAATTTGAAAAATTCTATGTGCTCTTGTTGGGAAACAAAGCTACGTGCTTTTTTGACAGCTGTCATCCGCCATCTTTGAGCACTATGCTGCGGGCAATTTCGTCAGCTGTCATCCGCCATCTTTAATCCAGAGAGAACAGTGCTGCACTCTATGTGGTGGCGGCAAATTCCACGTGCTTTACAAACCAATGTGCTTTTCTGACAGCTGTCATCCACCATCTTTAATCCAGAGAGAACAGTGCTGCACTCTATGTGGTGGCGGCAAATTCCACGTGCTTTACAAACCCATGTGCTTTTCTGACAGCTGTCATCCGCCATCTTTAATCCAGAGAGAACAGTGCTGCACTCTATGTGGTGGCGGCAAATTCCACGTGCTTTACAAACCTATGCGCTTTTCTGTCATCCACCATCTTTAATCCAGAGAGAACAGTGCTGCACTCTATGTGGTGGTAGCAAATTCTACGTGCTCTTGTTTGGAAACAAATTCTACGCGCTCTTCAGCTGTCATCCGCCATCTTTAATCAAGAGAGCACCGTGCTGCCCTCTTTGTGGTGGCGGATAATTTGAAAAAATTCAGCAGCCATCTTTAATCCAGAGAGAACAGTGCTGCCCTCTTTAGCTACTTACCTTTGAGGCGGTTAATTTGAAAAATTCTTTTCGACAAGCAGCCATCTTTAATCTAGAGAGAACAGTGCTGCCCTCTTTAGCTAGTTACCTTTGAGGCGGTTAATTTGAAAAATTCAGCTGCCATCTTTAATCCAGAGAGAACAGTGCTGCCCTCTTTAGCTACTTACCTTTGAGGCGGTTAATTTGAAAAATTCTAGCTGCCATCTTTAATGAAAAGAGCATCGTGGTGCTATCTTGCGGGTAATATTTTACATCACAGCTGTCATCCACCATCTTGCATTGCTAACCTTAGTGCTGCCCTCTTTAGCTACTTACCTTTGACAAGCTGTCACCCGCCATCTTGCATCGCAAACCTCAGTGCTGCACTCTATGTGGTGGCGGATAATTTGAAAAAATCTTTTTGACAAGCAGCCATCTTTAATCCAGAGAGAACAGTGCTGCCATCTTTAGCTACTGCCATCTTACATCGCTTACCTCGCTGCTGGTGGCGGCTAATTCGAACAAGTTTAATCACGCATCGGGAAAGCTAGAGTAAGCACGTGCTGTTGTGATGACGTCATTGTGCATGTTTAGACATGTCCGTTTTCTTAAGAGTAAGTCGGTGTAAAGGAATGTGGTAGCGGTAAATTCGAACAAGTTTAAACATGCATCGGGAAAGATAGAGTAAGCACGTGCTGTTGTGATGACGTCATTGTGCATGTTTAGACCTGATCGTTTTTCTTAAGAGTAAGTCGGTGTAAAGCACTGCAATAAGTACAACATTTTTTGAATGCGATCAAATATTTATTTACAAATGTACTACAACAGTGTTCGTTTTTGCTGCTGACAATGTTGGTGTGCTTCTTAACAACGTATGCTTCTGAAATGTCTTCTGCAACATTCAAATTAAACAGAACATTTAGAAATATATTATACTAAGTATGTTATGCTTTACAGAGAAGATCATGTACTTCTTACCTTGCTGTTATTCCTTTTCGGAATCATCATCATGAGGTACTAGAGAAAGTTCATTCATACACTGTGTACAGTGTTCAATCCTCGGATTTGGTCCATCCCAATCATCATCGCCAATTTCTCCTCGATGCTTGTAATGTCGTTCACAAGTTCTGCATAAAGCTACTTCGATTGACATCTTACTGTGTAGAGGAAGGATGTCCCAAAACTTATGTACGTAAAAGGCAGCGTACGTATATAAAAATCCTGGTGGTAAGTATTGAATAAGATGTTTCGGCATCGACGATCTATGTTTATAGAACATCTTAATAGCCTCACTCACTCGTGAAACATAAATAAGATGTTGCGTATGAGCATGCAAACAGCATGCACATTTACAGTTTTGTTCCATAGCGTACGATGTCGAAGCACACACTAATGAAAATGATAAAGATCTATTCTTATTTATAGTCTCGTAACAATATTCGTTAGCGGATGGTAAGTAACATCACTCATATGAATAATAAGACAATAGGCTGCTGTGTTAGCAGGAATGTTTTCAGATGTTTCAAATTCTAAACGAATATCAACTGGAGATTCTTTTATAGATTCTTCATGATAAGAGCAGTCTATAACTAAAATCGGTGCTTTATTTTTAAATTCTTGAGGTGTAAATAGCGGACGATCTTCTTTCTGATAATACGATGATTGAAATTTACAAAACATGTCATAGAGCATCCCAAACTTATTTGTCTCAAAGTTAATGTCGATGTTTTCGTAGGGATACGTAATTCCGTTGAGATATAGTCTAACGTGTCTTAATTTACAGTGATCAAACAGTGAGCTATCTTTTTCGTGATTGAATTTACGATTAGATTCAAATCCAAAAATAATGTACAAGGGCTTCTCAGTAAAACGTGATGCTTTAACAGCCCAGCTATGCTTGTTTGTAGGTGGTAACACAGGATATTCATGCAGCTCCCAACTTCTAAAACGTATAGGTAATGGTGTATCATTTTCTACAATCTTGAGCAATCGAAGTTTTTCACGATCAGATAAGGTTACATGTGGGATCCGCCACAGTATACGATGCAGTGTTATTTTCGATTCTACAGGTGTTTCTACTGCTTTAAGAGAATTGTAATCACTTCGATCACGGATTAGAATAAGCTCTTGTTTTGCGTTGATTATAATACGTGTAAAGTCTTCTGCGAATCCAAAAATATGTTTCAGTGATAACATACCCGTAAAAGTTCCATCCTCATTAATCATCCAGTTGTTAGTAGCTTTTGGACACCATCCAGCCATCCGCAAAAGATTACTTTCTTCATCACAGAAAGAAGGGTAGAGTTTCATTGCACTTGTAATACCAACATTCTTCGTTCGATCTATTTCAACATTATTTACTTCATATCGCGCTTCAGAAAAGAGAAAAGCTAGAGCATGGTTGATTAGTTGTGAAGTGCTTAGTCCACTTCCATCAGACTTTTCTTTTTTATTTTTTTTGCTAGGGGCTTTACGTCGCACCGACACAGATAGGTCTTATGGCGACGATGGGATAGGAAAGGCCTAGGAGTTGGAAGGAAGCGGCCGTGGCCTTAATTAAGGTACAGCCCCAGCATTTGCCTGGTGTGAAAATGGGAAACCACGGAAAACCATCTTCAGGGCTGCCGATAGTGGGATTCGAACCTACTATCTCCCGGATGCAAGCTCACAGCCGCGCGCCTCTACACGCACAGCCAACTCGCCCGGTCAGACTTTTCTAATCGTCCTTCAATATAGAGGTAGCTTTCGTGTGGTAAGGTGTAAACATCTTGTTGATTAATAATAAAATGAATTTCATCATTGTTATTTAATCCAAAGGTAAAAGGTTGATAGGAATGAAGCTCACTTCGTACTACACCTTCACGACTTTCTACTATATTCGTAATGTCTAGCATTTCTTCCATTCTGTTGTAGTAGTGTATATCCTAAATCTTGGAGTATCTGCTTATGGGTATCTGTTAACTCGATGAGTCTCTGCACACATGTAGTATGTCTTCGGAATGCACACCGTGTTTTATAGATGGTTTTCATACTGGTTTAAGATGTAGTTTGTAAGCTACGTACGCGTGCTGATCTAAATGAATAAGCTGATTATGTTTATTTACAAGTCTAAGAGTAATGTTGCTAATGTGTTTTACAGACACAGGATGATAAAAAACTACTGCTGGTTTCTCACAAATAGTATATCCACGTTCCTCTGTAACAATAAAGTCGTGCAGGACGTGCGAAGGTTGTAGATTACTATTCAAGTCTGTAATAATATTACAAGTAATGTTCACATTATAATCATCGAAGAGTTTTATAGGTTAATCAGACTCGTAACGTACGTTCGGTAGGAGCTCCCTCGATGAAAATCCAAGCAGTGGTCCAATCGAATCAGGTTGTGATTTGAAGTCAATCTTAAATGATGATTCAATAACACATTTATGTGTAATGTTGCTTATAGTGATAGAGAACTTGTAATTATGATTACTAAAACTATCTTCCCCAAACTGATCAATTAACGTACTTTCAATAGTCATGAATATCGTCTACTGTATAACTACCTGAAGGTAGTGTTAGCACATACTCATCGTAATAGAACTTGTTTACACCATCACGCACATTATAGATTTTATTGTAGCTTTCAAACGATACTAGTCAAAGACTATGCGGCTGATAACCAAGTTCGATTGGTGGATTAAAATAGACGGTTGTTTCAGGTCCTTCTCCACGTACAGCAAACGTTCTTTCACTGTTCGTCATCACGTAGACACTAATGCACTTTCTCTACTGTCTGGGTTTGATATAAGAACATAAGATATAATCGTCCGCACACGCGTGTATTAAAGTTTTGCACACGGTTTTTATTGTAAACAATGTCTGCACTGCTTCCGAAATAACGTATGAGCTCAAAAGGAGGAGGTAAGTCTCCATAGCTATCAAAATACCATACTTTAGATTTACGTTTTACATAAGCAACGTAATGAGTTCCAGGTCCACGACTGTCTAAGTTAATTACGGCATTTTCACGTTCACGCGGGCGCGCTGGTAGTTGATCGCGCATATACACTCCTCGAAAATAATGAATTCCTAGTTGTTTAGCAAACGTAAAAACTTCATCATGCGTTAGAGCTCGATATGGCAGTGCATTCAGTAGAAGTTTTTTGGAGAAATGTAGATACCAAGCCCTTTCTTGTATGGCGCTAGCTTCATGTTCACACCTTTGCCTCGTAACGCAATTGCCTCCATCGTCTTGTTATGACGTTCACTCTCTTTCAACTGTTGTTTCGCTTCTTCTACAGCTTTGACAGTTCTCGCTACAGCACTAGCACCACCTAGCAATGACCCTAAAGCTGCTAAGCCAGCAAACAGCGCAGGAAGAAATCCTCCTCGTTTTGGTACAGGAATAATTCGTGCACGTTTACTAAATATTGCTCTGCACTTTGGAGAAATTCTCGCTCTTGCTGCGCGTAACGCCTTAGTAATAGCTACACGAGGATTGTATTCCCCTCAAATAGCTTTTTGCGCAGCCTTTATAACATCTTTCCATCCAACAGTTTTTACTTTCTTCTTCTTCTTCTTCATGTCGTTTTGATATCGTTGTTTCACCATGCTGGACATGACTTTACTAGTCAAGAGCAAATCATAAACTAACCGTTGCCTCTTGTTTCGTTTAATATATATATTACTATTACGTACTTTATGATTCAGTTATCATGAAGATTATAAAGCAGCAAGACACGCTACCTGTTACCGACATTGTACCACATCTCTTACCTAGTTCTAGTACAACTACAAGAAAACGTCATGGAACGTTGTTTCCTTTTACTGTTCGATGTATTATATCAGGTCCGTCGGGATGCGGTAAAACAAATGTTTCACTCACACTTATTACTTCTGTAAATGGTGTACGCTTCGAGAATATTTACGTTTCCGCAAAGTCACTCTATCAGCCGCTATATACTATTCTACAAACTGTAATGCACGATCTAGTTAAAGATGGAATAAGATATTTTAAATTTAATTCACATGAGCAAGTACCATCACCAGACGATGTGCTTCTTAATTCTCTTATGATCTTTGATGATGTCGCAACAGAAGAGCAAAACGTTTTTCGTGCATTCTTTAGTATGGGTCGGCATAAATATGTTGATTGCATCTATTTGTGCCAAACCTATTCTCGTGTGCCTAAGCAGTTGATACGCGACAACGCAAATGTTATTGTGCTTTTTCGGCAAGATGAGCGCAACATGCGACATGTGTATAACGATCATGTTAACACTGATATGACATTCGATGACTTTAAACGTATGTGTGCTAAATGTTGGTCATTACACCGTTACAGCTTTTTAGTTATTGATAAAGAAAGTGATGTACAGCATGGACGATATCGCATGGGTTTCGATCATTTTATATGCATTAACACAGAATAACAGTAACTACTTGATTAAAAACCATCATCATGTTAACATCTAGCAAGGAGATCACAAAACATATCATCCAAGCTCGAAACAATATTCGACGGAAATTTAAGGAGCTTAAACGTATTCAAGCAGACACGGATTTATTTTTAAAAACACAACTAAGTACACCACTCAAAGAAATTTTTAATTCTACTTCATTACCGCAGTCTACTTCAAGTTTTGCTTTTTTGCAAACATCATATCATAAACAGAAGCATGAAGAAGAAAAGCATGAAGAAGATACGGAAGAGAAGAAGCAAAATGTAGATCAAGAAGAGGAAGATAATGAAGAAGAAGAAGAACTTAATGATACATCACCATCTAAGCGTGTTGAGTTTTTAACTACAGATGTTATTGCTGAAACACCTACTACATCGACGCAAAATCTACCATCTTTGTCTGAGGTTATGATTACACCAGAGTATCGCAATCAGTTTAGAACTTTTATTCACGATACCTATGGATCTCTCTTTGCACCTTATATAGAAAAACTTTTTACAGGACAAACTGACACTACCTACGGTATTCGCTACGAAGATGACTGTTTCCGGATAGGAAATTCAAATGTTAAGATTAATAACAACAAACTCATTGTAAAAGGTGTTACCTATAACCCTACGAAAGGACTCTTAGAACTTCTTTTCTCACGAATACCTGACAAGGATATAATTTTACAAGATGATCTTAAAAAATATAAAGCAATACCTTTGCTACTGATGCAACACGACGTAATTACAAGAGAACAGAAGCTGTAAATGCGAATAAGAGTTACAAGTATCGTGAGTTTATTTCTAAGCTGTTTCCAACTGCACGTAGTCTAGATGTTATCTACAAGCCTTTGTTGCCGTATGTGGATGTAAGATACTGGAATGACCCAAACTTACTCGTTGAACGATTACAACTTTTAAGAGCATCGCAAGAGGCTGGTCACACTGGTCACGGATCAGAAATTCTAGAAATAGAAAGAGAACTACGTTATGCCGGTATTATTTTGTAATGGCTCGTCAAGAGAAGATCTCGCCTGTAAAGGTAAACATCGCACATGAGTTACATAAACCAGCACGTCGCACCTACTGTCGCAGACGCGTTATTACACGAGGAAAAGATGATCTCTGGCAAGCAGACTTAGTAGAAATGATTCCATATGCTTCTAGTAATAAGGGGTATAAGTATCTACTTACTGTTATCGATGTGTACTCGAAGTTTGCTTTTGCACAACCCGTGCGTTCTAAAACAGCAGCTCAAGTTAAAGAAGCATTTAAACATATTGTTGGAGAATCGAAACGCTGCCCAAGGCTTCTTCAAACTGATCAAGGTAAAGAGTTTTACAACAAGGATTTTTCTTCTTACCTCAAGTTACTTGGCATTCAACACTACTCTACGTTCAGCAATCTCAAGGCAAGTGTTGTAGAACGCTTTAATCGTACACTCAAAACAATGATGTGGCGAGAATTTACAGCGCAAGGTTCATATCGTTGGATTGATCTGCTACCTAGACTTTTATCTACCTACAACGATACACCTCATCGCACTATCGGAACAAAGCCACGTCTTGTTACAAAGAATACACCTCGTCTAGATGCTATTCATCTTGTAATTAAAACATCTGATCCACGTCGCCATCGCTTTAAAGAAGGTGATTTTGTTCGTATTAGCAAACACAAGTCTATCTTTGCAAAAGGATACACACCTAACTGGAGCACTGAAATTTTTCAAATCAGAAGTGTTAAGCTTACTAATCCAGTTACGTATTTACTTCGCGATCTCAGAGGACAGCCTATTGAAGGAGTATTCTACATCGAAGAACTGCAGACAACAAAATTCCTGATCACTATTTAGTTGAACGTGTTATTCGACGTCGTGGCAATAAACTGTATGTTAAATGGCTTGGTTTTAATAACAGCTTTAATTCATGGATTAATAAAGAGGATGTACTTTAAATCTTATGTGTGTTTTCTTTTAATCCTCTACGTTTCCTTTCTTCTAAGTCACTAGGACATGCTGTAGGATTAAACAACACCTGTAATATATTTTGACAATTCATATTTATTTTGGAATATATATATATATATACATTTTTATCCTTTGTTTATTTTGCGGTCTTTGTCACTCAGTTTTCGTTTTATTACACCAACAACGACAAGTGCTGCTATATTCTTCTGAGCAGCTAAAGCACTGGGTAATAACACACACACACACACAGCATAACTGTACGAAGCAGATTTTAACAGCTACACGACATACTCTATGCAGGCAGCATGTAACTACGTGTCAGGCGAACGTGTTCTAGGGCCGCAGGGGAGATGAAGCACGAAGAAAAGAAGATCAATCACTCTATTGATGAGTCCACGCCCAACATGCTTCCTCATCTTTCTCCCAGCACGTTTCTTCACCTTTTCCTTGTTTACTCTCTCCACAGCCATGATAAGTGTTTATAAGCGAAGACAACTCGTTAGTTTTAGGTCCGTGATACAGTTTAATTAGTTGACATGTACGGCACTATCTCACAGAAGGTCGTCTACCTAAACTCACGTGTTCATGATGTAAACTACACGTTTGAAGCTCTGACAAAACAGGATCTTGAGTCCACTCACGAGGCACCTTATCCCAAATCTTCTTTACAGCATTCGCAGCTACATTAACCAAAAATGCCTTTGGTAATGCATTTAACTCTTCTTCAGTAAAAGTGTTTAGTTTCTTTTTGCATGCATAAAACTTTACGATCGCCTTTTCAACTGCGTTACACTTAGTATCTGTTAGAAATGACATGATGTCTTTACTCTACAAATGTTTCTTTTACACTAAGGTTATTTAGACACTGCAGTTTACAGATGTTGTTCACTTCCCGACATGCACTGCGACACAACCAATCAAAGAGCATGCATACATGTTGTAGAGACTGTTTACTTGTTTCTCTGCTATGCTCTTTCGGAAGAGTTTTAAATGATGGGCACCCTAATTCATGCATGTCGATAATTTCACATGATGATGGTAGAAAATCACGCAACCATTCTTTCTTTTCACAACCCTTTAAAAGAACAAGATCTGCTCTTGACAAATGTGCATTCATCCTTAAAGGGAGAAAACGATAAGGTATTCCTTTTTCTTCCCACTTCAAAACTAAATTGTTTTCAATCCACTGAGTATGCTTTTTATCTTCATCTGTTTGCAAACAGTAAGGGAACGGTGGACTAAATACTAAACTAACAAGTTTTGGAGCCCACAACACACTGCAATCTAACACAGCCACCCCTTTAAACACAAATTTGTTTCCGTTTACTTTAAAGCCTTGCACATCAATTATTAATGTTTTCGTCATGTTTGCACTCCACACTACATCACTGTTTCTCGAAGACTAAAGCTTTTAGTCAACGAACGGGTTTAAACATGCACAATGACGTCATCACTGCAGCACGTGCTTACTCTAGCTTTCCCGATGCGTGATTAAACTTGTTCGAATTTACCGCCACCACATTTCAACTAAACAGTGCAGCATCGAGGTAAGCGATGTAAGATGGCGGTAGCTAAAGATGGCAGCACTGTTCTCTCTGGATTAAAGATGGCTGCTTGTCATAAAGATTTTTTCAAATTATCCGCCACCACAATTCAACTAAAGAGTGCAGCACTGAGGTTTGCGATGCAAGATGGCGGGTGACAGCTTGTCAAAGGTAAGTAGCTAAAGAGGGCAGCACTAAGGTTAGCAATGCAAGATGGTGGATGACAGCTGTGATGTAAAATATTACCCGCAAGATAGCACCACGATGCTCTTTTCATTAAAGATGGCAGCTAGAATTTTTCAAATTAACCGCCTCAAAGGTAAGTAGCTAAAGAGGGCAGCACTGTTCTCTCTGGATTAAAGATGGCAGCTAAATTTTTCAAATTAACCGCCTCAAAGGTAACTAGCTAAAGAGGGCAGCACTGTTCTCTCTAGATTAAAGATGGCTGCTTGTCGAAAAGAATTTTTCAAATTAACCGCCTCAAAGGTAAGTAGCTAAAGAGGGCAGCACTGTTCTCTCTGGATTAAAGATGGCTGCTGAATTTTTTCAAATTATCCGCCACCACAAAGAGGGCAGCACGGTGCTCTCTTGATTAAAGATGGCGGATGACAGCTGAAGAGCGCGTAGAATTTGTTTCCAAACAAGAGCACGTAGAATTTGCTACCACCACATAGAGTGCAGCACTGTTCTCTCTGGATTAAAGATGGTGGATGACAGAAAAGCGCATAGGTTTGTAAAGCACGTGGAATTTGCCGCCACCACTTAGAGTGCAGCACTGTTCTCTCTGGATTAAAGATGGCGGATGACAGCTGTCAGAAAAGCACATGGGTTTGTAAAGCACGTGGAATTTGCCGCCACCACATAGAGTGCAGCACTGTTCTCTCTGGATTAAAGATGGTGGATGACAGCTGTCAGAAAAGCACATTGGTTTGTAAAGCACGTGGAATTTGCCGCCACCACATAGAGTGCAGCACTGTTCTCTCTGGATTAAAGATGGCGGATGACAGCTGACGAAATTGCCCGCAGCATAGTGCTCAAAGATGGCGGATGACAGCTGTCAAAAAAGCACGTAGCTTTGTTTCCCAACAAGAGCACATAGAATTTTTCAAATTGCCGCCACCACATTTCAAAGGTATCTAGCTAAAGAGTGCAGCACTGTGCTCTGTTGATTAAAGATGGCAGATGACAGCTGTCGAAAAAAGCACGTGAGTTTGTTTCCAAACAAGAGCACGTGGAATTTGCCGCCACCACATAGAGGGCAGCACGGTGCTCAAAGATGGCTGCTGTCATGTGGAATTGCCTGCCACCACATTTCAAAGGTAGGTAGCTAAAGAGGGCAGCACCGTGCTCAAATATGGCTGCTGTCAAAAAGCATTTTTCAAATTATCCGCCACCACATTTCAAAGGTAAGTAGCTAAAGAGGGCAGCACTGTGCTCTATAGATTAAAGATGGCGGATGACAGCTGCACGTGGCTTTGTTTATCTCACGCTAGTGAGGTTAAGTTGGTAGCACTAAGGTTTAGGCCCGCCGAGATGGCAGCACTGCGGGTGACAGGTGACGAATTTACATCTAAAGAGGGCAGCACGGTGCTCTCTGGATTAAAGATGGCGGATGACAGCTGTCAAAAAAGCACGTGGCTGTCAAAAAACACGTGGCTTTGTTTACCTCATGCTAGTTAGGTTAAGTTGGTACTACTAAGGTTTAGGCCCGTCAAGATGGCAGTACTGAGGTTAGCGATGCGTTGTTGTCTGTCAAAAAGCACGTGGCTGTCAAAAAACACGTGGCTGTCAAAAAGCACGTGGCTTTGTTTACCTCATGCTAGTTAGGTTAAGTTGGTACCACTAAGGTTTAGGCCTGTCAAGATGGCAGTACTGAGGTTTGCGATGCGTTGTTGTCTGTCAAAAAGCACGTGGCTTTGTTTACAAATCTGTCAAAAAGCACGTGGCTGTCAAAAAGCACGTGGCTTTGTTTACCTCGCGCTAGTGAGGTTATGTTGGCACTACTGAGGTTTAGGCCCGTCAAGATGGCAGTACTGAGGTTAGCGATGCGTTGTTGTCTGTCAAAAAGCACGTGGCTGTCAAAAAACACGTGGCTTTGTTTACCTCACGCTGGTTAGGTTAAGTTGGTACTAGTGAGGTTTAGGCCCGTCAAGATGGCAGCAGTGAGGTTAGCGATGCGTTGTTGTCGATGACAGCTGTCAAAAAGCACGTGGCTTTGTTTACAAATTCAAATCTCCCGCCAAAATTCAAATTTCCCGCCAAAATTCAAATTTCCCGCGGGCGGCGGCGGAGGAGGAGGCGGAGGAGGCGGCGGGAGGAGGAGGAGGCGGCCGAACCCGCTTATTATACTACTAATGTCCTTACGCGGTTTGATGTGTGTATCGTCCCGTAAGCCTACATCTTTTTGAAAGTGCTACTTACATAGTCTATGAAACCAGTCAGGAGTTTCAGTAAGTCATACCAAGGTTCCCCACTATTTTACTATTTTTTGTGATATACTTTGTCGTAATGGTAAACCGTGCACTGGGAAGCACTTAAAATAAAATAAAATAAAATTAAAATGTTTTGGCGGGTTTGTTCCTGTAGAAAATGTGTGTTTTCGAATATCACTGTAGGAAGATTTAGTAAAGTAATTCATCCATCCTCAGAACAAGGAGGAATTGATGTATAAAAATTTATATTATAAAATGCCTGTGGTCATTCAACATATTTGATGTCGATGAAACGGCAAACAAGGAAAGATAATTATGAAAAACAATTCCATTCGTGAATGAATTGATACACCTCAAAATATTATATAGACTATCCTTTGCGGGCTAACGACATATGCCTTTAGTATCAAGTAACAAAAATAAGGAACAATATTTTCATCATATAATTTTTCTTTGTTTAACGTTTTCATGTAGACCAAAGGTATTAGAAATCGCTAGAAGCCCTAATTTGTTTACAGGAAGAACACCATTTTGGATAGTTCGACAAATAAATTGTTTTCCCATTTTTTCTGAAAGGCATTTTGTCAGGAACGATTCTACCTCTTCTGAGAGCGAGGCTACTCCTCGTAAGAGCGAAGTGACTCACTTAGGAGTTCGGTTGGCTACCATGGAACATTGATTCTACACCTTCATACCTCGACAAATGGCGAAGTTAGGACTTTCGGCCATCTCTTACACTTAACCACATTCTTGAATACAGGTTGGATTAAATAAATAAGGTGATAATTAGGACTGTGATAAAGGTAGTTGAGAAGTTCTAACATTCAGTCTGCAGTGAAAATCAGGAACTACTAAACACAAGCAGATTAATAAACGTAATAATGGTGGCGCCAATAAAACAAGTAACATAGAACAGCCACCATTTGAAGCAGACTGATGGTATTCGTGACTTATGACTTGTGCTAAGCTCCACGCTTATTTTACTATAAGACCTCTCTTGGTTATGCATTATCCTCTTCCCAACCTAGTTGTAATAGTTTTTGTATGACTATGCGGACTTTACTGCCCATCTTAGAAAAGTTCAGGTCTTCCCTTCGCTCTCCCCTGATTACAGTTGTGATCAATCATAATCACTACCCATGGGGGTTAAACATAGTCCAACATGAAATTGACTTATTCACTGCTAAACTCGCACTCCAGCTGTCAGAGCAACCTTTTCTCCCTTTTTACGGCTGAAGGAAATCTTCTCCAAAACTACTGAAGTGTGCAAGGAACAGAAAATCAGGTCCCTCCTATTAAGGGACGCTAAGAACTCGTATGAAGGATAATGGAGCAATCTTTCAGCAGCCAATTCTGGTTTGAAACTTGGTGGGACATGCGGGTGGATTGGTTCTATCTTCTGTTGGACTCCCTAAATTAGAGGAGTCGATACAAAACAAAAAAAAGGAACATCACCTCGATAGACCATATTTTGCAGTACAACAAGTCAAGATTTGTGTTAAGTTTTGAAGGTGCAGCTTGACAGTCATCAACAGGTATAACACTTCACCTGCCACTGTGGCGAAGGATGATTCAAGTAACACTTTGGAGGAAAGATGTAAGCGGCTTGGTGACAAACTGCACTAATATCTCTAATAAAGTCCAGTCAGCAGTTGTTCCTGCGATATAGTATCGTGAAGAAGAAGCTGCAGGTTACCAAACCACAAGGGAGATTGGAGTCGCTAAGTGTAGTGGGAGAGTCGATTTCAACGTTATGGTGATATTCAGGAACGCCTCCGGTTATAACTTCAGTGACAAGATAAGGTACCATATGGAATTTTTCTAATGCCGGGTGTTTGAAGTTGAACATACCGTAATGTCACTACCACAAACAGATCTTCTCTTTAGTGAATCATCATGGCCACCACACGAACGACACTCTGCATTTAGGACGAAGCTCTGAACATGAAGTACACCATACATTTCACATGGAACGGGAAGTGAGACGAGTTGTAAGCAGGAGAGCTGCATCTCACGAGCAATTGCATATAATTAATACATTTTGTGATTAATGAACCGCTATGAACTTGTGTATCTGGTTAACAATTGGAGCTCGCTCCCCTTTAAATATTGATTTCGTCAGGCGAGGAAGCAGGGTTTGTTGAGGTGAACAATTTAATTCCCGTTTCATAGCAGCCTACTTAGGATTTGTAGCTGGTCACGGCTAGAGTACGCCAGCTATGTGGAGCACGTCACACCGACACAGATAGGTTTCGTGGCGACGATAGAATAGTGAAGGGCCAGGAGTGGGAAGGAATCGTCTAAAGTAGAGCCCCAGCATTTTCGTGGTGTGAAAATGGGATACCATGGAAATCCAGAACAACTTAAAGCCGTGCAGAAGCTCAGTACAAGAGTCTCGGCTTCTTGATCCAAGATATGAAACACGCACACGTCAACTCATTTTTGGAGGACGTAAAGAATTCCACCTTTGTATGACGTCATCTGCAGGGTGTCTCATATAAACTCCGACCGAATCCACGGTGCGGCAGCTGCAGCCTGCACGTGTTCCACCTGGCAAGCATCAGTCGCCAGTCCGAATCTCAGCTGTTCATGATGACACAGTTAATATTGCAACAGCGTATTTTCGTATGTAAAAAGTGCTGGTTTCATCTTAATGGTCGTGTGAACAGTCATAACTCGCGCTATTGTTGCTCAGAAAATCCTAATGGTGTTTATGGAGTCCCTCATTACGATAGGAAGATTGGTGTTTGGTGTGCTGTTAGTGCAAGACGAATAATTGGGCCTATTCGTTCGAGACGACAGTAAAAGCAGAGAGGTTCCCAAATGACATTTTGACACGCTTTTAAGCTGACATAACTTCTTAAGACACATCAGTATTTCTCCCAATACAGTTCTAGTTTCACCTATTCAGGTAGAATAAATTGGAACGTCATAATTGACACCCAGACAGCCAAAATGTCATCAAGTTATTGTTGTTGTTGTTGTTTCGTGTAAGCCGACTAATGACCACGATATTCAACTATTACGTTTGGGGCGGGTTTTGGTGTTTGCCCAGTAATTGCGCATCCTTTGAATGTGTTGTTCTTTCCTCTCCTCTTGCTGTCTGGTGAAAATTCGGTCCGCTCCTCTGAGGGGTGTGACAGTGCATTGTGAGGGCCACTGTTCCCTCTTCGTTCAAGAAAATACTTTCCTCTCCTTCGTCCAGAGGGTACCTGCCTTCCTTCATGGTGGTTCATCCTGGAACCTCTTTTGTTTAAGCATCCTCTTGAAAGATGTCCGGTCTGTTCCTCGCAGTTTGCTTACTTCCGCCTTGGTCTTCCTCTTTTGCCAGTAAACGAAATGCTGGTTGCTCAATCCGGCGTCCCGTTCCTGGCCAAGTCCATGAATTTTTCACAATATTTCGTTCGCCTTTTGTATTCATTTCCTTCCTTTACTGGTCCTAACATCTTCCACACAATGTTTCCATCCTGATTTCGAGCTTGTCTGTGAGTCCCTTCATGTTGAATATTAAACATTCTGAAGCATATGAGACTTCAAGGCGGATAACTGTGGTAGTGCTTCATTTTAGTGTTTCGGGAGAGTCCCTTTTTATTGTAGGTGTTCTCGGTCAGTTGGCATGCCACTTCTAGCTTATTAACTTGAGTTAATAATGCTACAGAAAGAATTCTTTTCTTTTTTTTTTTTTTTTTTTTTTTTTTTGCTATTTGCTTTATGTCGCACCAACACAGATATGTTTTACAGCGGCGATGGGATAGGAAAGGCCTAGGAATTGGAAGGAAGCGACCGTGGCCTTAATTAAGGTACAGCCGCGGCATTTGCCTGGTGTGAAAATGGGAAACCACGGAAGACCATCTTTAGGGCTGCCGACAGTGGGACTCGAACCCACTATCTCCCGATTACTGGATACTGGTCGAACTTAAGCGACTGCAGCTACCGAGCTCGGTACTGAAAAAAAAACTGTATCGAACAAATCGTCACACATTATTATCTAGCTTTTCTTGGATTCCTCCGGTCTTCTGTTACATTAGGTGGGATTACTATCGAAGCTGAGTGAAACATTATTGATCTCCTGAATGTCTGCTCTATGGATCATCCAAATCGCTATTCAGTACTTCCCTTCTATCTATTTTCTACAGCACATTGTAGATGTTCTTATTAAGATTTAGCCAGTAAGTGGGTCATACAGCAGGTCCTAGTGATTCCACCACACTATCATCTCTCTTATTTCCTTTGTCAGGAAAGTGCTTGTGGCCATTTTAACTCATATTCTTCTAGATGTTCTGAATGTTCTGGATTTCAACGTTATGCATTCTACAGAATTGGTTTGGTAGATCTTGTTCTTTAATGATATACTTTCGTTGCTTAATTGTTGCTGCAACTTGGTCTTATATAGTCCGTCTGTATCACCGAAATACTACTACCCCTTGCAAGTATGCCTACTTACAGATGCGTCAAAGTCAATATCGGGATGGTTCAAAATGGGGTTTGCTTTACCATCATTGCTCTTTTTGTGCTGTCATCGATCTTGCTGTCTGGCGAAAATTCAGTCCGCTCGTCTGAGGGGTGTGACAATGCACAGTGCATTGTGAAGGCCACTGTTCCCACTTCCTTCAAGAAAACACTTCGCTAGTGCAGTGATTTGCCTATGGTATAGGTAGGCAATGCCAGTCACCCTTCTTCCACTTTTCCGTCTAGGTAGATGCAATAGATGCAATTTTTCTTTCATCTTTGGATGATGGGTCCGCTGTCTTGTAGCAAGAATTGCGTGTTCAGGATTGTCTTGTTGCTACGAACACAGACAGACTCGAGATCTTCTTTACACTTTCTGTGTTTTGTGTCCTATATTTGAATCGTTTGTTTCGGAAACGACACTTCTCCAACGTAACAAATTGTTCAGAAAACAGGAAAAACTGTCTGCAGTGTGTAATGTCGTTTCTATCTTTCCGATATTTATTATGCTCGTTCTACTGTTGAAATGACTACGACAGATAGGTTATTTGCATGAATTAGTCCAATACGTTTCTTTACAAAATTTGTTGAAAATGGTGGAGACGTGCTGTTTCTGCAACAAACACCATTAATGAGAATATAAGGAAGTGTAACATTGATTTTAACGTCATTTCAATTTCAAAAGGAACTTTATTTGTACTGAGGAAATACAGTGTTTAAACGCATTATTATAGTTATCTGTAAGACTTACTTATTTGCACATATTATGATTAGACCACATTGTATAGAAAAATAAACACAAGAGTACTCCTTTTATGTCCATTTCCAAAGTTCAAAAAATATATAAAACAAAACAACACAATATAATAAAAGTAACATGTAAGACTCTTATCTTTGACAATGCTTCTCACTTCTGCTGCTCTCATGTTGTCCATGCACACAGTTCATTACAAAACTCATGGTGCTCTTCTGGTATGTGTGTTGTTGGAGTCATCAGTCCATAGACTGGTTTGATGCAGCCCTCCATGCCACCCTATCCTGTGCTAACCTTTTCATTTCTACGTAACTATTGCATCCTACATCTGCTCTAATCTGTTTGTCATATTCATACCTTGGTCTACCCCTACCGTTCTTGCCACCTACACTTCCTTCAAAAACCAACTGAACAAGTCCTCGGTGTCTTAAGATGTGTCCTATCATTCTATCTCTTCTTCTCGTCAAATTTAGCCAAATCGATCTCCTCTCACCAATTCGATTCAATATCTCATCATTCGTGATTCGATCCTATCCATCTCACCTTCAGCATTCTTCTGTAACACCACATTTCAAAAGCTTCTATTCTCTTTCTTTCTGAGCTAGTTATTGTCCATGTTTCACTTCCATACAATGCCACGCTCCACACAAAAGTCTTCAAAAACATCTTTCTAATTCCGATATCAATGTTTGAAGTGAGCAAATTTCTTTTCTTAAGAAAGCTCTTCCTTGCTTGTGCTAGTCTGCATTTTATGTCCTCCTTACTTCTTATTTCTTATTTATGTCTGCTAATTTCTTTTCATTTAATGGAGCCCTGCCTTGTGGATAAGCAAGTCTAGTTGGTAACACAGGGAGACTGGTTGTAAAAATAAGCAACTTGGAAGTATGAACGTAGAGTCCATCAATACAGTATTTTCCTAAGACATGATTTTCTTCATCCTGAAACTCCATAAATTGATTGATATGAAACGCTACTTTCGCATATCTTTTCACTCCTCTTCCTAGCGACTCAAGTAAAAGAACTGACTTCTTGAAGAACGTCTGTAGTTTGCACCATTTTAACAGTGAATCTGTTATTATTATTTGACAAAATTATCGATTCAACATACTCTCTGAGGGAATACATTCTATATATTCTGCGAATCTTCCTTTTCAGCACACCGAAGTTGCGATCGCAAGGCATGAAAGAATGACCTCGAATCGGAAATAGTGTTTTTTTTTGTTTAAATTGTCCACTAATAACAAGTGTTTGGAGAAATCTAACAACTCAGAGACGATGTGCAGGTACTTTGTCGACTTTGGTAGCTCACTGTTAATATAATCTAAGAGAAAGGAACAGACTTCATCTGGACCATTCTTACCTTGTCCCTCATGGTATATATACAATTTCACTGTATTACCTTTCAAGTTATTGATATGGAAAACATTAACAGTGAGCTGTCTAAGGTAGAAAGCTTCCTGTACAGGTATTTGCATATTGCAGTAACTTCGTCATCTTGTTTGCAAAGACTCGCCAGTGACTCAGTTTTTCGAGTAAATGCCTTAGCTTTTCTCTGCTGCAGCTACACGTTTGGCGACAGTTCTTCGCATTTACAACACGTGTCAATTTGTGGTCTTCCAAATGCCAGATTTAAAGATATTGCTGTACAGCGAATATGAAACTTGTTTATCAGGATATTTCTCCATGTAGCAGGCGCATTATTTTCAGATTAAGTTTCTCACTCAAATATTCAATTTCTCTAGCGGAGTAATGCGGTGTTTTGGTAGGAAGTGTGGGTGTGCGATCTTCAATCAATTTACGTATTTCCCCTGATGTTGCATTTGCAGAAGTACTTTTACCTCGTAAATCCTTTGGTGACCTATCAGAGAGCAACAGAGATGATAAACGACGAAAGCTAGCTTTTGTCACTACATGCATACTTTGGAATGCTTTGGCACATACTTCCTGTCTTCCAGAACTAGATGTTACATATTATTTGAAATTACTTGCTCGTGACTTAGTACATGCATCTCCTGTAGGATGTCTTCTTTTAACTTGAACTCTTTCTATCAATGCTTGTAAATGTCCGTCTTGTTCATTTTTAGTTTCCTTGTCATAGAACTTCACAAGTATTTCATCCCGATCCCCCTCCGTTACTTTTTCAAAACATCCCCGTTTACACCCAAAACAATTTGAGCTTATTTTAAATAACAGTAGTATAATATTTATCTGTTACTGTATGCCATATTCTTAAACAGAATGTAAACATATTTTAAAGTTCTCATCCATTAACATGCCTTTACAATAGTATCAAATCTAAGAACAGAAAAACTGGCATCACACAATAATAAATCAACATACACACTTGCAATCATTTGCAATTTTCTTCTTCTCAACAACCTTTCCAAGCATAGTTTGTATATTCTGCAGCCTTTACTCTTGCGCGTTTCACTTCCTCTCGTTTGTATTCAACATTTTTCACACCTCTTTTCCTCTTTTTCACTTCGGACACAACAGTTTCTTCCTCACTACTAGACATGATGAACGGAAATGGAACAGGACGTTAACATTTGGAGAGAAATTGGGAAAGCATTTTCAGCGGCTCATATGGAAAGCAAACACAACTACTTCGTCAAGCGGGCTGGTTTGAAGCCAAAACAACACCTCTCCAGGATAGGTGTTCTTTCTTCACAAAAAGCAAATTTTCATTCGAGACTGACGGGCAGAGATATAATGGTAGAAGGTTTTTTTCTCCACAAAATGGTAGCCCTTCGTGCATTAATCATGGCAGTATTAATAATTAATATAGTGTCAAAACGTGGGGAAGTGCTGTTTCTGCAACAAGAGATTCATTTTTAGCATTCTGCTTTTCTCCATGGCTTTAAATTTTCCAGTTGTTCTGGTAGTGGACGTCGAAAACTCCTCTCAGCTGTGCTGTGTATTGCCATACAAATTCAGGTCATCCATGTCCAGTGGGTATATTATTGAGCACTTAGTTTTCTCTCGTTCAGTATTGCAGAGAGGAAGACCCACATGACACTCAGCGCCTCCTCTGATGAACATGTTTCTAGCATCATTACTCTTTCTTTGACGGATTACTATCAGATTTTACAGCCATTTTGGAACGATGCTATCCAGCACACCACAAGTGCTAGGTCTGTTTTATAGATACATAGCACTTCCCTAAACACCCCGTGGGGAACATTGTAAAATGGCTTCTGGTAATCGCTGCACGCGGTATTCTTCATCACCTTTAACTATTTTGTGACAATCCATCAATTACGAGCTGCTCCTTCCATCCGTCAGTGTTCTTGTGACTCGGCGAGATTGTTATTTTGATCCAGCTGTTTGTACGAGAAGTCGTGCTTTTTGTTGGACACGGATGAGTTCCAGCTGTTGACTTTCCCACAGCTTCTTGTATATCGCAGCATCACTGCCATTTCAGGCAGCTGACTGACACTCTCCTTTTCTGCTTGAACCTATTCAGCTCCTAGCATCGTGATGTTGATAGATGGACAGTTTATATCTTCCGGTGTTTGCGACAGACGTTTCAAGGCCTAAATGCAACTACTTTTGGACTGCCTGAATCTCCACAGATGTAAGGTGGCTATTGAGTAATGATGTTCATCATCATGAATGGTCTGCACGCACATGGCAGTTAATTCTACGAATTTCTCTTTTAGGAGGGGATGTAGCTGTTTGCTTTGTGGTACCTTCTTCAGTCTCCCACTCTATTTAACTGTACGTAGATACGATAGAGATATTATTATTAATATTATTATTACCATTATTACTAATATTATTATTATTATTGTTATTGTTCTTCTTTTTTTAGACGTTTACACATTTTTGAAGCCTTCTTCGCAGCCCGGTATCGTTGCATTCCCTCCCTGCCAGCCTATCTCCTTTCTGCTGTTCTTCTTCACTAAATCCCTTGAAGTTACTGATCTGGTGTCGGTACTTCGTTCAGTCTTCACGATTTAGTCCAATTTGCTTCAGATCGTTCCTGGCCTTCCGGAACCATTTATTACATGTGCTGGGTCTGCTATTGAGTATATAAAACTTCTCTTCCATTCTAAACAAGTGCCCATAGAACTGCTTCTTGATGGATTCATCTCGTCCTCGCAATCTGTGTTGTCCATCCATGTCTTTGGGCCCATTATCTTTCGAAGGATCTCCCTCTCAAACTTCTCAGCTTCTCTCAGACCAGGTTTTCCAGTAACTCGGGTTTAATCAACGTGTTGTAATGTCTGACATTCCTTGTAAGGGTCGTGTGTTCTGTGAAACGCTGCGGCAGCTTCTCTTTCGTTAGATCCCATCTGCACACTCTGTCCGAGATATTTGAAGCTGGTAACTCATCCGACATCACCATACCTTGTCTTTACTTGTTGGGGAGCTGTGGGCATGTTAGTAAAGTACTTTGTTTTTCAAAGGAGATCCTGAGTCCAGCGTTTTCAGCTTGTTGTTTCAAAACACGTATCTGTTCTACAGCTGTGTCTATGCTTCTGGAAAGTATCGCTAAGCCATCGTCAAAAGCTAGATAGTGATCTCGAGACAATTTTTTGAACATTCAATGTATACTGTTGATTAAGTAAACCTTTCTTGTTAAGCTTTTTTCTCTTTCGGATAACCTTCTCCGACACGCAATTAAACGGAATCGGTGACAGTGCATCGACCTGCGTTACTCCTGTTTTTATTTCAAACTCCTTGAAAAATTCACTCATGAATTTTACTTTAGAGTGGGCCAGAATTGGAGTATGCTTGATAATTTCTGTCGTTTTAACATCCACACAAGATGCGCCGGGCGACTGAATCGCACGCGTTCTGGAAATCTACAAAGACGACTACCAGATCATTCGAGGTGTAATTTTCCATTAGTCTCTTCAAACTCCGTATCTGCTCAATGCATGATCTTCCTTTTCTGAAACCACCTTGGTATTCACCAAGTTGGTAATCTATTTGCTCCACTAGTCCGGCTCCATGGCTAAATGGTTAGCATGCTGTCCTTTGGTCCAGGGGTTCCCGGGTTTGATTTAAAATTCCTTGGATGGGAGTGACAGGATTTCAATTTTTTAAATATGCTATTCATTCAACAAAAGTAATATATATAATTCAGCCAATTTGCTGCTTGATTTTGCAGAGTGCTGTAGTGTTGTGTAACTTTCCCTGTTCACTGAAAATAGTATTTAACAATTATCAGGTGTCCGATGTCTGAGGGAGTTTCATCACGAGTGAGCACTAAGAACAGGATGCCTTCAAATAAGTATCCTAACTGATGTTATTCCCGATAATTATCACTGGATTTTGGTGACTTTGTCATATAATTTGAACTCAAGCAACCAGAAGGTGCAACTCCGTATTATATTAGCAATGTAACAATATACTTTGTACAGTGAAACAACTCTTTATTGCAGTGCAGTGAACGTGAGCTTATTTGCTACAACGTGAAGACGTGGATTTGCGCCCTGATCCTTTCATTATTTTCTGTCTCCAATTCAAATTCGGGTATCGCGTCAGTGATCGAGAGGGGGAGCTTTGCCCAAGTTTCACGGCCTGTGAACGTCACGGGACGTGAGCACCTCTGGTATAACGTTCTTGGACGTATCATTAATAATTATTTTAACAGGAATTTTGCACCAGATTTGCACTAAAAATCAGCATGAAAAAACTTATTTAATGGCATGAGACTTTTTTGTGTGTGTGTTGTGATCTCGTAGTTGAGAGTCCCGTGGCAACACTAGGCTACTCTACTCATCTGTGTCAGAGGCTTGCGTAAATACGCAACAGCACCAGCACGACGTACACTATCCGGGGAAAATTCGATCTGTCGATGACGAAACAAGTCCACCATGTCAGAGGAGAAAAACCCCCTGGGTAGCGCTGTAACATCTGGAAACCAGTTGGACATGGGCATCTCTACCCAATCAGCGCAGCAGAGAATTAACGGGTGCGTATTCTCGCCTCATGACCTGTTAGAATCCCAGTTCGTCTGTAGATTTCTATCGACGACATATCAAAATGTTAGAACGTTTCCACCTGCAATGTGTCAAATCAATCCTGTGCATGAAGTGGGACGATTACTTCAGAAATACTGATGATGTTGGAAGGGAAAAGTTATCAGGTATTGAGACACTGCTTGATCAAAACCAATTACGCTGGACGAGACTGGATGCAATACCACCAGCTACCTAAAAATATCGTGTATGGGGAATTATAGGACGGGATAAGAAAGGTTGGAGGTCACCGTCCCTTGAAAACAGAAACAGGGTCTAGCAATCATGTTTAAGTTCATATACACGTTATTGTGTATCGGACGCTTTGAATAATATTTAAAATACATGCTGTAAAATACATGCTATTTCTATTTAGAAATAGTAGTTGCCCTGTTCGATACGGCCTTGAGCACACACGTTACATTACATTACATTACATTACATTGGTTTGATGTATGAGAATTATTTATACGCCCTGTCTTTTCATAACAGTGCCTGTATCGTTAGATTTCATTAACGATTCCCGATATCCTGGCAATAAATCCTGTCGGTATAATTTCCAATTCGTGCGCTTTCTTTTCCAATTTCCCCAAGCGTACGTGTATAATACGATATCTGCGTAATAACTTCCCTGAACTGCTTCTCACATGTGCGATGCAATCGGTCATTGGAGATAATAGACGTCCATTGCATCCTCAGTGATAGTAAGCCGCTATAATCAGACTCAGACGTCTGTTTGTAATGCTGATTAGTCAGGTGACCTCACCGGCTATAATTGCGCTCCGTTGTAGATAGCGATATCCACGCAGTGATTTACCAGACTGTAGCGCGGGCAAGAATTACACCTGCTCTGAGAGCGGAATGGTACACATTCTACCGCAGTTTGTGTGAACTCGGGAGAATCAAAATGTGATTAACATGAGACACATTCAAGGCAAGTAACGACACTGGGTGCTCTTATATGAGGAAAACATCGATCTCTTCCTTTGCCAGCTTAAATTCCTGCATACTTTATGAATCCAAACATATACACGTTATTGTTTATCGGACGCTTTGAATAATATTTAAAATACATGCTATAAATCTGAGATATATGGAGCCCTTTTGGGGTTCCTGTATATGAAGTAAAATTGTAACTTTAAACATGTATATTTACATTCACTAAAATTGTAAGATGAATAGCAGATTTTGTCAGGCGGTGTTTTCCGGATTTTTTTCTATCAAAACAAAAATTTCGAATTCGAACTTTTGTGAAAGATGATGGTCGTATTGGCTTGCGAATACGCCCCATAATTGCATCTCCTTACTCACAACGTTCTAATCGAAATTAACTTAAAATCGGAATTAAACATTTTTTTCATGATTACATTTTATTTTTGGATGGAGAAGCGATTAATTTTTGGATGTTAGAGATGGGAAAATAGGATATTTGATTAGGATATTTACTTTATTGATAATTTGTGTCTGGCACCCACTTTGTGAAGCAATCAGTATTAAATAAAATATATTACTGTATAATTATTGCATGAAAAGTTGTGTTTCCTTTTTATAAAGATTTTCATTGAGGGCGGTGATACAGTAAAGTTTCTAAATCGCCATAGGTGCCTCATGATGTGCACTGAATGTCATCAGTGGTATATTAGCTATGGTCAGCAGATTTCACAGTGTAAAGCATTCATGAGTGACGCGAATCTGCTAATCAAATGCTTTCATAGGGGCACATAAAGTACCGCTGAGAATTTTCATCAGTGAGAGAATACCTATAAATGATTTTATTGGTCTAGGTACTCTCAAGATGGTTGTTCTAAGTCAACTAATCTGTTGCAATCATAGTGTAACCGTCCGAAGACTTGTATTGAAAAGTTGAAGAGTTCGCTGAACAGAAACTAGAAGCATAAAGAGGAATATGAAGGGGGAAAAGGTAAGAAGCTGCGACTTACGCTGCTGGGAAGTTCTGAAGTTATAGTATAATATGTCTTAACAGCACACATATCTTTAGAAGATGATTCCTGTAACTATACTTTCTGAAGTTTGGTTTTAGTACCAAAAACTTGAAAACTATCAAATCCAGTGACCTAATATATTTTTATATTCCATATGCGTAAATTCTTTGTTCTTTCTGTCGTGACATAGGAACATCATTTTACGATTTGCTTTAAGTGACAGTGACACAGATAGGTTTAAGGTGACGATGTCATAGGAACGGGCTAGGAGTGAGAAGGAAGCGGCCGTAGCCTTAATTAAAGTATAGCCCATCATTTTCCTGGTGTAAATATGGGAAACCACGGAACACCATCTTCAGGGTTGCCCACAGTGGGGTTCTAACCCACTATTTCTCGAATGAAAGCTCATAGCTGAGTGATCATAACCGCACGGCTAACTCTCTCGGATACGTAGGAACATATCTCGTCAGCCATGATGTAGCCTCATGGTTTCAAAATGATGCAATTGTTTTAAATAAGCGTATCTATGATTTGCATTCTCTCTGCCTCGGTTATTATGACATTCTACGTGTACTGCTGTATTGTCTCTCAAATTAGGACAGCGTAAGACATTACAGTAAACAATGCTTTTTTATTTAAAATTCCTACGTATTCCTATATTAACTTATACGTTATACAGTAGATAGTGGAAATGCACCAATAATCATTTCCAAAAGTCAATAGCAAGGAAAAATGATTGATTTACATGCACTTTAATTAGTCAGCGTAACGTTTCCCCAGGCTCGCAAGGAACGTATTGTGGCCACTCAGAACAAAAACTTCATTTTGTATGTTTTAATATTATCGCCCATCGTTCAACATATGAGAAAAGAAGTAAATCATTCTGCCCCATACGATCAAACCTTATTTCTACCGCTATTTCATTCCTGACAACAATGCCCTAGTCCACCATATTCACTAAATATCAGTCTCGACGAAACCACACTGAAATCTTACCGTGATATTGTCATAAAGTCTGCGCACCACTTGGTTTCGATACCGCGATGTCTCAATGCTTATTTTCCTCGCTGGTATTAGTGTTAAAAGGGATTCACAGTAATAATGAGAATGCAGTCATAATTTGGACTTGCATTTATTGACTTGAACACTCAGCTGTACTCAATATGGAAAGTGAAGACAACTGCTCGTATTTCGCGTTGTATGAGAGGACGTTTGCGGTGGTAACGAAGTAATGTGCATTGTGTGGTTTGCTGATGTTCTGTCAAAATCACAGACGTCACTGATCACTTCTTGGAGTGTTCCGTTTGCAGATAATCGTAGCGCCAATAGAATGTGAATTCTAGACAATATCCGATGGTTTCTACCAGTAGAAAACTACAACTGTTCATATATTGTACATAAAATATAATTCTATGTTTCTTTCTTTTATGGAGATCTCTTCCTAAACATTGTTTAGTTCTTCAAACGGATGCCTCTTCCCTTCTACTGTATAACTAGCCTGATCAGGTGTCCTCTTTTCGGGAGTATAGTCGCTCTTTCGTGTGTCCGTTCTTCCGAAATGTGTGAGCACTGTGGGGCACCTAAATGTGGATTGTAAACTTCTAACGTCCCGCGTCTTCACAACGCGGTACAAGAGTGAGACCTGTTCCGTGCATTCGCCGCTAGTCTATACGAACGCTGCCAACTAACTATATTTTTGGTCATAAGGACTCAGTATTTTCCGAAACTCGGGTTGGCGTTACTGCAGCGGACATGTAACGTGGCGTGACTGCGATGCGGGTATACAAGTACGGGCATGTAGGCAAACGGATTAGTGTGGCAGCTGTGCCGTGCCGAGGTGAATGCCTTAAATGCGGCCACGAAGTTATTACCAAATGCGTCCAATCAGGGCCAACGTACTGTTAATCTGTTCTTGGCTACTGAAGGACATCCATCGGAGAATGAAGACTGTACAGTATATGGCGCAGCTTGTCTGTGGAAAGCACTGCTGTGGAATGGTGCACAAAGTTCGACACAAGACGCCGGTCGATCTGGGAGGCCAGACTCAAACAAGCGGGCATATCACGCCTTCGGTCCTTCAAAAAGGCCTTGTAGTGTCGGGCGAGGATGTGCAGCAGGACACGGGGATCATCAGCCTGGTGTGGCGCTGGGACTCACGGCGATTTTGCCTGATTGGCATCTCGATTCAGGACTGTACGACCGTCGAACGGAAACTGTTTGATCGCCCCTCATATTTGTTTTATTTCCGACTTCCCTTTATCAGTCTGGTCAGTCAGCTAGCACGGCCTGCCCTTTACATGTGATCTGTAATCACCAAGAGTATTAAAATTGAAAAAGAATGAACAATGTCTGAAGGATGCAGGATTTTCTACTGTGACCTTCAGGAAAAAGTTCATCTATCTAAAAGACAAATTCTGACATTGATGTCTCGTCTGGAACAGGGTCGCAGGCGGTGTTCCTAGCAATCACAAAACATTTAACATCTGCACGTCATAAGTACGCTGAAGTAGGGTTAAGTTCGTTGAAAACGATGACTCAGTTCTTTCAGAATACTGCACCAACATCCAGGGATCTTCAGATCCCTGCAAACGAAGGAGTGTGCTCCTTTCATGCAATAAAATAATAGTGTCCCTGGAAATGACTGCTCCTCAAAACTAATTCAAGCGTGCATTGAATCAATCTGTCCATGTACAAGTACAAATTATGAGGCCATTTTTACAGAGGTGTTTGCAGTTTTTTCTATGCCGGAAGTAAAGCAGCAAGTAGGGCAGGTGCGAACAGGTGTTCCAAATAATGGACACATGAACTTATTTTCTATTGTTGTTTGTTATCGACCGTACAGTGGTGTGGAAATAAACATGTTGGATCTGCACTCTCAGACAAAGGAATACTTAAGGGAAATGCCGATTGATAACGATCTAACAACTAAGGTTATTGCTTTCGCTGGTGATACACAAACAGCAAATTTAGTGAAGTTGAAAGAAAAGGACAAAACAACACATTCAAAAAATTGAACGAATTTTTGGAGAGGGAATTGCTAACCATGGAATGTGGTGCATATAATTTTAAAAATCCAATGCAGTCAGCTAGTGACTGCTTGGCCAATGATTGGGAGTCAATGATAGTGAAGTCGTTCTTGCATATACTACATGCAGTGAAGGAGAAAGAACTCAAAGAATCATGTACAGATAAACAAATACCAGCGCAGTTTAAGACACAGAAACTTCTATGTACTGTATATCAAGGCCTAAAATCATACTTTATCGGTCAAAAATGTGCTCTTCTTTACTGTGAACTGTTCTAATGTGGCTACTCTTCACTTATACACAAGCTTGCAGATTTCATAATGTTGCACTGGAAGTGGAGGGTGACAAAATATCTGAAGTTGTGTTGAAGGATACAACGACTAACTTGAGAAGAAATCTCCTTCAAAGAAAGCCACATCAGTTTATTGCTATGAAACTGGGAGTGCTATTAACTTTTCTGGACAGAGAAAACTTATTTAGACAACGAATTGTGGAGGAAACTACTTACCATTCGTTGAAAACTATGTTGAATATTTAGATTTGTGGTTTAAACAGTTTGAAGACTTCGGGATTTTCCAGTCTCATGAAGCATCTTACTACCTGGTTGGAGAGAGAGTTGAATTCATAGCCAGGCAAGTGTTCTGCGATATGGATAATGATACTGAATTATGCGATGAATTTTCATGCTTATCGAGGTATGTAACGCAAGAAAAATAAATCTGTCAAAACATTTGTACAGTTCTATCCTGTAGATAGAAATAGTTGTTCACCTTAAAATATGTAATGTCAGGGATCTTCGTCTTTCATCGGCACTGAGCACATCCCTTCCTTACCAAGTACTAATTCATCTGGAGAAACGCCGTTCTTCCAAGTAAATATAATATGGAAATTTGAAAAATATAATTTAAAAATAGAAATTGTTTATGATGGCAAAGCGTAATTCCAGCAAACTTGTAATCAGTTCTTGAAAATTTAGAAGTGCCCCCCCCCCCTACAATTTATTATTAACATTGTCTGAAATGCATAATGCCATATAATATAAGTTTGTTAAAAGTCTGAATAAACACATTACATTAGTAATTCTATTTCATTTCTTGTTCCGAATAATACTTCAAGCACATGCGTAAGTGTCCTCGTTTGGCCTAAATTAAGCAGGTCAGCCTGTATATTACTATCTCTTTATTGTGTTCAAATAGATTAAGATACTAACCGATAAGCTCCATTTTGATTACAAAGTCACTCCCTCACGAGCGTCACTGAAAGTTGAGCTTAGCCGAACTTTACACGGGTAAATTACAAAGTTTACCGCCATATTATCTTTCCCGAGAGCAGTGCACTGACGCATAAAGAACTTTGTGGGCAATGTCACAAACGCTTTTCAAGTGGTGAAGCTGTTGGGAACATGCACCTCTGATACTTACCGCTAGCGGAGGTGGCGAACTGCAGCTGGTCCCAGTACTTATCGATAAGTCTCTTGATAAGATCGATCTGTTCTAACGTCAGCTGGACCGCGTTCAGGTGCTGAGACTCGCACGGAACGTAGGCCACCCAGAACTGTGGAGCAGAGAGATTAATAAAGCGCTAGTTTAATAAAGCCTTAATGGAGCATATATTTCCATACCGATACCAATATTTTAGAAAACCTTGAGACATCTGGCTAAAACATCTCTTTAATAGACAGATCACTTCCGTTCTATTGAAGAAAAAATATTGAAGAAAAAACCACTGACACGGTCTTGCAAAGTGATGGAGCATTTTGTTTTATAGCCAGCTGTCCGAAAGCAAGTGAGGTTGCAAATTTAACCGTCTGTAGATATCGTAAATAGTCACCAGATCATAAATTTTCTGTGTAATCCGGAACACAAGGAAATGACTTTTCATTTTGAATTAATCAAACAGTTCTCATGAAACAATCATGCGTAGAATACGGTATTTCTATAGCAATGTGTTTGTAATTTGTCACTGTCTGACTTTACTCACACGTCATTGGAGGAGCTATCAACTGCCAAGCTCGGACGTTATTATTTGAATATTGCATAATACTAACAGACAATTACTATGTGCCCTAGCAGTGTTTTATATGCAAATATAGATGAATGAAACATGTAATACACAAAGAGACATTTTTCTCATCCTTAAGCTACACTTCAGAATGGTTTATGGTAACTATGACCAAGACAGAGTGCACGCATGCACTGTACGGCTGTTGATAAATGTCCCCGTAAGTCACTTTTGACCAAGTACTGTGCCCTCGGTATGTTGCCATGTGCCTTGAGAGGTGACTAAATGGGGCACCCGGGAACAGAGTCTGGCATTACTTCCATCTGACCTCCTTTCGAACCCTCGAGAGCCTATATACTTACACAGTAACATTTTGAAGACTGCTGTCAACACTCTTGTTTAAGACAGGAAAATACACACCGACACATCACGCCGCACTATATTTTTCAGTCATGTTGATGACAGTTAACCAAAGAATGATCACTGTGGTGGAGGCTGATACTCTGCACTACGCTGGGTGCATCGTCCAGTCATTGCATAACATTACTGCTTTTACGTCCCACTAACAACTTCTAAGGTTTTCAGAGACGTGCCAGGAAATCTACCGACACGAAGCTGACATTTTTGAGCACCTTCAAATACCACTCGACTGAGCCGAGATCGAATCTGCCAAGTTGGGGTCAGACGGCCATGGCTGTGCCGTCTGAGACACTCAGCTCGGCGAAATGAACGAAGAACTGTCAATGAGTACTATAGTGATGATAATGTAAATGACGAGGAACATATTGACCATTTACATCTGAAGAGAGTACTTCACGAGATAGCTGTGATAATATTTCTTCACGCTGGAGCAGTAATTGAAGGTAAAATGGTCACAAGTGATCTTTAATCCCCCAACACCCCCTAAGTCTCGATGTCCTTCCTCTAGAACGGCTACCCGTAATGTAATTGTGGCACTTCCAGGAGCAAAGAAGGGAAACAAAATACATAAAAATAAGATTGAGATATGGGAGATTGTGCCCGATGCCTACCAAGACCAGATTTTCCAATACGCCTAGACTGCCGTCTGGGATAGGACGCACGAAACTTACGGAAAACAAAAGACAAATTAACACGGAAGAGAGCAATTGACTATGAAACCCGGGTGGAAGAACGGACGAAACATTAGAACGCAGATTTCAACGTGGTAATTTCCAAAATCTGCATAATAATAATAATAATAATAATAATAATAATAATAATAATAATAATAATAATAATAATAATAATTTGCTAATGATCACAATTTGTCACCAAACGACTAATGTTACGTCACTTCCGGCACAGATTTTGTCGCGTTACACTAATTTTTGTATGACCCCCAGCTGTAACACATATTCACACTAGAGAATTTAAATGAAATTGACTACAAATGAGACATCTTATAGTTTCTGAACAGTGAATTCGCAGTGCGCGGTCCGATATTTCTTACATTTGTTTACTTTGGTGACAATGCCGTCGGCTCTCGGTATATCCTGCCCTACATCTCTGAATGTCCTATACGTTGGTTTAGTCTTTCGGGTCTTTAAGTATATTAAGTCATGAGCTGAAATTCCTTGTCTCTCCGTGTTGTAGTACTTAGTCCGTATTCTTTATAATCATTAAGTCGGCTATCCTGTGTGAAATGAGGTGTGCTGTGTAGGGAAAGTCTGCAGAATAATAATATCACATGCCGTAAGCTACCGACATTCTGTATTGTTGTTTATAACGTCTGTGTTAAAGTCACCCGTGACAACATGTTCATATTGCGGAAGTACCCGTAATAATACGTTCTCTACGTCCTCCAAATGCTCAATCCCAGGTGGCTATTAACCACGCCAAGGCACATTTCTGATGGGTTACGGTTATTCGGGTCGTCTACTGTATTCGCTAAGTGTACATGCAATTATCGTAGGTTTTAAATTGATTTTAACTATCGCTGCTCCTCCCTCTTAATCTGCTCTGTCATTCCGGAGTAAGAAAGTAGCCAGGTATGTTGAAAGTATGTGAAGGGATCACATCATGAATCCAGGTTTCAGTAAGAAGGCAAACATCAAATACACCTGGGACAAAACGTAGAACTTCGGGTGGAGGTGACTGGTTTAACGTTTCTGTAAAGTGCTAAACCCATCATCCTATGTTAGAAATAACTTACGGCCTTTGTGTCTTATTGGGCTGTCAATGAGCTGCCACTGGTGTTTGAGCCATTACGACGCGCAGCAACGCACCAAGAAACTTAAATGTATTAGGTATATAATTGCATTTTCATGGTAATTTGCTGAAATAAAATTTTATTCCAGGCAACCGAGTTTTTCAGGTATTTATGGCCGATTTTGTCCTTGTGATATATCACACATTACGCTAATACTGTTCAGTAATGTGATTGGTCGCAATACGAGCGAGCAGGATTGCAGTAGGTTGTGCAACTCGTCACCTTTCTGTATATCTTTGGTAATTTCTCCCATACTGACAGTTGAACGCATTTCAACAGACGCTGTTCTAGAGCAACAGTCTGCGGAAATGTGCTCTTTACCACGGATCTAACATATACCAGTTGTGAACTAACTATGAAACTGATGTGCCGCATCTGTCGTTCATTCACTAGATATCCAAGTAAAGGTACTTCAGTCACACCGAAAACGCATTTACTTAAGTTAATGTTGATGTTCTGCTCACTGAGGCGTCGAAAGAAGAAACGAAGATATTTCTTGTGTTCTTGTTCATCCTCTGATGCCACCAAAATGTCATCGTTTTAACAGAAAGCGAAATTGAAATCCCTTGTTACTCAATTCATGAATCGGTGAATTGTCTGGGCTGCATTGCGAAGCACAAGTAGAAGCCGTAAAAGCTCAAATAACCCAAATGGCGTGATGACGGCTGTTTTGGGGACGTCGTTTGCATGCATTGGAATTTGGTTATATGCTCACTCGATCTATTGTGGAGAACATTTTCTTTCCTTCAAGTTGAGCTTTTTGGATTCCACTTAGAAGTTGAGGTCCCATGGTTATAATCCGGATATCGATAGTATGCTAAAATCCGCTTGCTTTCTTTCTTTCCTTTCATTAGTAGGATTCTGCTGTTATCTGATCGAGTTTCGTGATTTCACTGCTACAGTACGTTCGAGGACCTATTCTCCCCTCAGGTATCACCTTCAGAGGGAACGAGCCTGTCAATATAATAAATTCTCAGTGTAGAAGCAGACGACCGCTAATAATTATAATAATAATAGTAACGTAAGATGGGGAAACTTTGAATGTTCAGGGGTTACTTCTCATCAAAAGTAAAAATAGATTTACCGACATTAGCTGCATGGAAGGCTAACTTAAGTTAAGCTTGTATGGAAGGGGGAGGGGTGCTAGGTAGTATTTTTAATATTTGGAAGATGAATGGCGACTAGTATTCCGCGGTAGAATAACACTCACGGTATCCCCAGCCTGTTTTGGGGGATGGTACTACCACTTCTACGTAATACCGACTTTTAAATCATTTTGTTGAAAGAAAAAACACCTGACTACATTAGATTTTTCCCTTACCCAGACAGCTATGGGAGGAGGGGGGTGTGCAACCTCCCCTTGCCTAGCTGTGCTCGGAGCTGGTTACAGCGACGCATCAAGCTGGTCGTGAGTTAAATAGCCTAGGTTTGCATAGTTCAGAAAATGGAACTTCAAAGCATGCCTGGAGCATTTTTCGTAGATATTCCTGCCATATGGTCATTCTGCTTTCATGTGTTCTTTACTGTGACCATAACCTAATCAGTAGTCGGAAAAATCCATCAAGGTGACAAGGATGTTATCGGAGCAACAGATCCCCAAGGAGATTGAGTAAACGGGAAAACTTTCGAATTGCTGAACTTGAAAGGCAATTGTAAAATGGAAGCCAGTTAGTGCAAATTCGCACACTGTATTTGCTCTCGTAAATTGTATTTTGTTGATTAGATTGTTGTAAGATTTGGATTATAATGAAATTGCACTGTTTAATCCCATTAAAATTATCCTTTTTGTTAAATTTGTTAATTCTAATGGAAAACCTTGTTATTATCCATAGTAATATCGCTTCATTCCTTTCCACATTGTTAATATAGAAATACGGAAATATAATCAATGACGCTAACGGACCAGTTCATATGGGTTACTTAGCATCAGTATTGAGGTCACAATAAAACTTATCACACTACCTTTGAAGATTTTTATGTATTTACCCGCATTGTAACGTAGGGTATACCCATTTTACAGCAATAATAATAATAATAATAATAATAATAATAATAATAATAATAATAATAATAATAATAATAATAATAATAATAATAATAATAATAATAATAATAATAATAGAATGTCGGACTGAAATGCCCGGCTGAGTATTTCAGACGGTACAACGCTGGCTGAAGTTGATCGGTTGGATCTGACTTAGTCTATTGGTATTTGAAGGTTGCCTCGGGTCGGTAGAATTTCTCGCACGTAAAAGGGCTCCTGTGAGACAAAATTTTGTCAGTTCGGCGTCTACAAAATCCCTGAGATCATTAATGAGACGCAAAACCAAGAATATTGCTATTACTACAACTACTACTAACAGTAACGTTTGATTTCGGCTACCGCCTTTCAGCCATTGCGAAGATTAGAGAATGAGCCACCAATGAACTTCAAGGTGCGAAAAATTGTGAGACAGAATGAAACAATGCCGTTCTAGAAACGAGTACATCAGAGGGGATCATTTTGCTTCTACGTCCTTTGATTTTCAACGTTATTTCTAACTCAAAAATAGTTTTCAGTTATTTACCTTCAGTCTCTTGGCTAGAAGGTGATATACGAAGAGGTTCTACCGGCCAGTAGCCTGAACGAAGCGTAACGGATAACGTGGAAACTTGTAACGAATGGATCGCAGTGCCCCGGGTCGTCCAACGCAATCTTCGTCTTACGGGGTTATTTGAGCATTAATACGGCAATAACCCGACTCGCCCGGACCATTGGTCAAGATTACCAGCTTCTGCCCACTGGTTATTAATTTCCCAGTCTCATATGTTCCAGAGTGAATTACGGGGATTTTTAACACCTGTGTCATCGTGGAAATGATCTCCTGTTAAATGAACATCGTGTTCAAGAGTAAAGATCTCAATAAATTTGCCGAATTGTAGCTATGTATAAAGGAACGCATAAAATAAAAATAAATAAGAATTAACGAAATTCTAGGCAGCCTTGAAACTTCAAGTTGCTGCTGTGGAACCTGACACTCCCAGAAAAAGGAACTTCCCGAAACTCCTGAAGGGTATTGGGGACTGAGACTCAGAAGCTAAACAGTAAGCGTAAGCAATTTTTCACGGAATAGCAAACTTCTGCTCCAAACAGACGTCGTATACTTTCCGAAAGCATAAACATTTACTTAAAAAACAAATTAATTTTCACATCAAATCCCGAGAAAGTGAAGAGGGTAATTTTCGTATAAGAGGCAAGGATTCGTAATTCGTCAATAGAGGCAGCTCCACTGAAAAAATCTAATTCGTTGTCAGAAGGCGTAGATCCCCGTTACAGATGCGTAACCTTATTCAGGTTCGTTAGATCATCAGTGATACATCCGGTGCGTACGTTGTGCATTTCCTGTCAGTTTTCCATGAGTGAGGAATGTCCCCAAGAGTTTGGCCTCTATTATATTGGGAATTCTATATTATTTATAAAATTAGTCCCAACGAGCTGATGCCTCATATACATGAACTGTATTTGGTAAGCGTCTACAATTTATATAATACATATACATTGGCTGCAATAAGTTAGCCATATCAAAATGATCTTTAATATAACAATTATAATATTTTCTTTACGATACAATAATACAAACTCTTCTTACAAAATTAGTCTACTCACTTAGGTACTGATTCCATAGCACTTTCTTTAATTTAGTTTCGAAAGCTGACAGATTGGAAATTGATTTTAAATCTCTAGGAAGATGATTGAATTGCTGAGAACTTAAAACTGCAGTTTCCAGTCTCCAGAGATATCGTCAACAAGTGCGGGCCTAATTTTTCTAGTTCTGCTTATAAAAAACGAACAAAAGAAGAAAGACTTTGGTATACACCCAAGGTAGGCTTCGAGGCAAGAAAAATTCTACCCTCTTTTCGGTGAACTTTGTGCAGAGGACAGTAGCTTTTAAAATTACTTTCTTAAGTCAAAATCGTTTTTGTTCTTGTTTGTTGAGTTTTTAAGCTATATCTAGAGGACATAACAGGTGTTGATACAAGAATGAAGAAAAGTTTTACACCACAGGAGAAACTGGTACTCACATCAACATAATTAAAACCAGGAACCTATTGTGAGAACAGCACGAGTGAAATGATTGTGGAATAAGCGGCTATGGAGGGGAGAATGGGTCAAAACCAGGTGTCGCTACCAGTGTCGTTAGTACGTTAGCCTACATTTAAAGCGTTGTCCAGCGTATGTCCCGAGCGGTTGCCGCACTCATCCACCAGCCGTACACCAGTTCTTGGTGGCGCCACGACTGTCCCTAATATAACCAACACCCACGTCACTGTCCTAGTATAATAGGGGCCTTAATTTTACGCCCTGCATGATCCTACAACGTGTTAGGAAACTAAATTATTAATAAAAATTAGTGTATTCTGTATCGTATTATCTTTGCCACTGTAAAGACATGAAAGTTTCTTCATAATATTTCTGTAAAATGTGGACTGTCGACGAAATATGCTATATACCTGCATTTATACACTACCGCTCATTAATTTGAATACACCCAATAATTGACATCTCGTTCTCTGTAGATAAGGTCTAATAGCGTGGGTATGGTTGAGAACGCAAAGGAATAGTGCATCAGGTGTACACATGTTGTTGCGGTCATCGAGATACAATAGTATCCAACAAACAATATTGTGTACATAAACGTTATGTACGTATCGGATATGTTTGTTTACCTATTTGCCGACGGATGCCGCATTTGGTGCACCTGTGTTGATCCCTGTAGTGAACGGCAAGCATTGCTACGGTACATAACATGTGGTTCCTGCATGTCAGTTCCTTCGTGACAGTTGAAGTGTGCATATCGCTAGTATGGCTCCACGAGTGGAGATATCCATAGAAAAATGTGCTACAATTGTAGCAGGTGTCACAGCAAGAAAACCCTTCTAACACACATAAATAAACCGAAGAGACTTGAATGGCCTAGAAAACATCGTAATTGGACATCGGAAGAGTGGACGAAGGTGTTATTCACCGATCAATCGAAGTTCGAGATTTTTGGAACCAGACGGAGAATATTTGTTCGCCGAATTGTAGGGGAATGGGTAGTCCAGCAGTGCGTTCTACCTACAGTTAAACACGGTGGAGGTTCTGTAATTGTTTTGGGGAAGTTTTGCCGGAGGTGTTGGCGACATTGTGAAAATTGAAGGATGTATGGATCAGAAGCAGTACCACCGCATACTTCAGTATCATGCAGTACAAAGTGCATTGCGCTTACTAGGGAAAGGGTTCACCTTACAACAGGATAATGACCCATAACATCGGTCGGCATACTGTACGAACTACACTGCATCGAAGGAAAACCAGAAAGTACTGAAAGATATGGTAATGCCGTCCCAAAGCCCGGATTGTAATCCCATTGAAATGGTCTGGGATGAAGTGGACAGACGTATCAGGGAAGCTAATATATCTAGCAAGGAACATCTCTGGAATATTGTTAAGGATGTGTGCAATCATATAGATTCACGATACCTACAAAATCTCATTGGCCGCATGCCTCGAGTTTGGGAGGCAGTCATTAGAGCCAAAGGAGGAGACTTTGATGAAAGTAAAATATAATGATTGTGATTGTATTATATATGTGTAAGTTAATATAATTACCTTTTGTGAGAAATAACGTTTGATTTGAGTTGTAAATCTGAAATACCAGGGTGTATTGAAATTAATGAGCGGTAGTGTATATTTCACAGCTTGAAATACATAGCCAGCATAAAACTGTAACCAGGGATTTATTACGCTTTGGTTCAATGTGTTATTTGCTACGGATTATTGGCATTGGATTATTGGGCGCAGAAACTTAATAGATATATTTTTTTAAATCCTTATACGCCCTTTTTTTTTGCTAGTTGCTTTACGTCGCACCGACACAGATAGGTCTTATGGCGACGATGGGACAGGGAAGGGCTAGGAATGGGAAGGAAGCGGCCGTGGCCTTAATTAAGGTACAGTCCCAGCATTTGCCTGGTGTGAAAATGGGAAACCACGGAAACTTATAGGCCCTACTCTACTATGGATAATGTACCACAGAGGAAGACTATGTCCAAGCGCTTATTAGAATATACAACGAAGCAAATATATCTTCTTCTATCTTCTTCTATATAAATAAAATCGTAACGACCGTGTGTCTGTACATTGATTATTTTGGCGAAATTTCCGTACAGTTATCCGTTTCAGGTGTAATAATGACCATCTGCATAATTTTTAGCTTTGGTGTCTGTTTGTCTGTTTGTTTGTCTGTTTGTCTGTCCTTCTATAACTTGAAAACTACTGGATATATTTCCACCAAACTTCATATTCAGAATCCATCTGTCCTTGGGTAGGTTTTGGCGCAAATATCGTTTCTAAATCCCTGAACTGAGTGGGGATTTTTACGAAACCGAAACCGTGATTTTGCACTCCCTCAAAGTACACACAACCGAACTTAATGGAAATCTACCTGCCTTAATGAAAATTAATTTCTAAACCTTTTTCTCATGTGCATCATTTCGATAACAGGATTTAATAAGGGAGATATCATTAACGGGCCGTTTTTCGGTACAAATCCCAGCGGACTTAACGCAAGAGCGGGTGCGTGTAAAGCGTACTTGTTACAACTTGAAAACTACTGAAGATATTTGAACCAAACTTTATATATAGCATCCATCTGTCCAAGGGTAGGTTTCCTTGGTGTCTGTTAGTTTGTTATTTTTTGTTTGTTTGTTTGTTTGTTTGTTTGTCTTTCTATAACTTGCAAACTACTGGATATATTTCCACCAAACTTCATATTTAGAATCCACCTGTCCATGGGCAGGTTCTAGGGCAAATATTGTTTCTAAATCTCTGAACAAATTGGGGGTTTATACGAAACCGAAACCGTGATTTTGCACTCCCTCAAAGTATACACAACCAAACTTAATGGAAATCTACCTGCCTTAACGGAAATTAATTTCTAAACCTTTTTTCTCATGTGCATCATTTCGATACCAGGATTAATAACGGAGATATCATTAACGGACGGTTTTTCGGTACAAGTCCCACTGGACTTAACGCAAGAGCGGGTGCGCATAAAGCGTATTTCTTACAACTTGAAAACTACTGAGATATTTGAACTAAACTTTATATTTAGCATCCACCCCTCCAAGGGTAGGTTTTAAGGTTTATACCATTTAAAATTTCCGGAATGGACTGGGGTTTTATAGGGGACCGAAATGGTGATTTTTACTCTCCCACACTGTTTCAGTGCCCCCTCAGCTGTCTGCCGCCGTACTGTAACATCTGGTGAGGGACACAAGAGAGAAGAAAGGGCACACTTCGCTCTAGTTATGCCTCCTTGTGAACGGCAAAGGCTGAAGTGCGGTGACCCTACCGCCAGCTCATGTAGAGACTGTCCAGATACTTCAAATCTGAAGCGACCATCACCACGACTAACCCTCTCATAGTAGCGGGAGAGGTGTATCTCAGAGTACTCGGGGGGTCCGGGCGACCTTCACCTGGGTATGATTAAGCGGCGGCAGGTCATGCCGTCAAATCTATCAACATGTATTTAACATTCTACAACAACAAGGACACTCTAAAGCTGCAGTTAATCAAGTTTCTACCTATCAACTTCAAAAACAAAAAAAACTTAGAATTTTTTTCTCTTCAACTGAAAATGTTTTTTTTTTTTTAAATTCTTTTGTGTCACCCCAAGGATGGACATTTGGGGGGAGGAGGTCTGTACCGGGAAGTACACCACAACGCCACGCATTCAAAACTAACGCCTAAATGAACTCCTCTATTGGTAAAACAGTGAAACTGAAACACCCCAACTTGGAACATTAATCAGAAGATGTCACTACTAAAATATTGAGTAATTTTGTTATTGTGAAGTTTCCTAAACTGACTGAATTTCTCCTTGTTTTGTTTGCTCTACATCAAGAAGTTTGGACATATTTCTACAGATGACACCACAAAAAATGTATGATCATGCCCTCTGGTGCAAAGTGAAAGAACTTATAATTTAAAGAAGTTTTGTATTTCTAGGTTTTTGTAACTGATTGATGTTCATTTATTTTTGGGTTGGCAATATTTCCCTTTTTTTCCGCCAGTTTTGAATCTAGCCAATCCCTAATTTCTGTATTTAATTTTCAACTTCTCACAGGTTTCTTGTTCGATTCTAAGTGTAACTTTTGAATTTATCCAACAAAATTGAGAGGGTGTGGCTAGTTTAATCTTGAATGATCTCGAACCTTCCCTGAGGGTTTATAAACTGCGGATTTTCAGATTTCTTGGCCAATTGATCAACGTCTATCTTAGTGTGTGTACTAAGCAGCAGGCAGGTGGCCTCTTTCGTCGGCAGCTAGAACATCTTCAAGGTAATGACTACATAACTTTATTCTTTCTTGCTACCTCCACAGTTTAACCCGAGGGAAAGGTCCGACTCTTTAGTTATGTAATAAGCTTTTCTAAAATGTAACTTTCTTCCGGCTAATGTAAAACCTTCATAAAATCTTTAACTGTAAATCGGGGATAGAGAGTGAATTACCCTCTCGAGCTCCCCTTCATATTGGTTTGAGGTGACTTCGTTTTGTAACGGTTTTCTGCCTGTTACGTGTTAAAGCAATTTCTATACGAGTCACCTCAGTAGTTTGGGAATAGCCCCTGTTTCATCGGCCTAGAGCCCGTTAGATTTTTTGGGGGTGTTCATATCTAGGAGTGCAAGTATACGCCTCCGTTCATTTTGTGTTCGGGACATTAATTTAACCTGTTATTCTTATTCCACGAAGGCCCAGTAGGTTGTGTATTTAATACCCCTGTAAAAATAAGTTCCATTTGTAAATGGTGGTTTGAGAGACCCGAGATTGATGTAATGTTGCCTTGAGTAGTCAGTATGAAAAACTGAGAGCCTGTTAGCTCTTTTTGAAGTTTTGTAATAGTAAAGAGTGACTCTGGGAGGCTAGATATTTGTATTTTGGGGAGCAAGTGCTCGGGAATCAGGGGATTTCTGCCCTTGAAAAATTAGTGCTCTTTTGTAAATTTGAGCTAGGAGCTCAGGAAATGTAAAGCGAGGGGCTTGAAGCCCAGGATCTGTTAAGACCACTTATCTTGTCTTTTCGTAGACTTGTTTTAAGATTATCGCTGTACCTGATGTTTCATTGTTATGAAAAATTGTTAAGTTTGAAGTTATGAAAATATAACCTTCAGTTTAAGTTTTAAATTAATTTTGATATTGTAGTTAGACCCATTCAAGCCCGCACCTTCTTTCATCATCTCTGCGTTCCACAGATATCCCTGAACATATATAACAAACAGACTCCTGTAAACAACGCAATGCGTGAATATCTCCCTATATACCACATTTAAATAAATGGAAGACTGTTAAACAGAGGAAGCTTATATTTGCCAAAATAATAAATGTATTGGTTTTCGGAAATGTAAAGGTGCCAAAATTTCGTCCAGCAGGAGTTGTTTTACTTGCCAGTAAATCTACCGACACGAGCCTGGCGTATTTGAGCACTTCCAAATACACCGGACTGAGCTAGAATCATATTTTATAGAAACGAATATATCTAGTCACTTTATTTTTCTAAGATATCACTTCGAAATACAAGAAGAAATTCATTCCGATTTGCTGTCCGACTGGACATGGAATGCTTTATAATTATGCCAACTTTGCAATTGTGTTGAATAAATACAATGTTATTATTATTATTATTATTATTATTATTATTATTATTATTATTATTATTATTATTATTATTATTATTATTATTATTATTATACACTTTGCTTTACCACGCACCGACACAGATAGGTCTTATGGCAACGATGGGATAGGAATAGCCTAATAGTGAGAAGGAAGCGGCCGTGGCCTTAATTAAGGAACAGCCTCAGCATTTACCTGGTGTGAAAATGGGAAACCACGGAAAACTATCTTCAGGGCTGGCAACAGTGGGGTTCGAACCCACTATCTCCCGGATGCAAGCTCACAGCTGTGCGGCCCTAACCGGACGGCCAACTCGCAAGCTGTTATTTTATGTAGTAGTATCGCTTCCACGTTTCTTTCAAAAGCGTACTGTTATGTAAAGGGCTTTCAAGGCGTCAGTTTCCCAAGAATACACATTTTCGAGTTCTTGATAAAACCACACCTCAGCAGTTGTCACTAACGGGGAAGAGCTCAGATGTTAGTGATAAAATTCGGAAGTTGGTTTACGGGAAGCAAAAAGTGTCTACTTTTAGTCGAGCCTATCCTAGGTAAGTTTAGTTATCGGTACCGTAAATTTCCTCTGTTCGATCTCGAAGATGATCCATCATTAGCGAAACCTAATACTGCAACAGTTTACGATTATGAACACTTTTGAAGATCTGAAAGATCTACCTAGTTGAGACAAATATGATACAGTCAAGCGAGTGCACAGAGAGGGAGAAACACGTCTAATAAAGGCCAATCCGCTTTACAACTAAATGCTCGCAACAGAGTTTCTACGGCGCTACACATAAAATATTTTGTCGCTCGTTGTGTGAAACGATTCATCATTTTATAAGCAGGTCTGATTGTAGATACTTCTCTAGGGCAGGCAGGTTGCACGGTACAGGTCGAGTAGCTGCGAACATGTATTCTGGAGATAGTTAACGGCTTCATTGAATATTTCCCATATTCCTTTTCCATTTTGTACGTCAGGAATTTTTGTCTGTATTTTTTCCTAAGCGGTGTACTTTTTCATCGTGTAATCTCTTCTCCATCCTTTTATTTTTTTACGTTTAAAGTTTTCGCCGAAGTAAAGAAATTCGTGTGGCTATTTGTAGCCGATTGCAGCCCGTGTAAAGCAGACCCTCCGATGAGGTTGGGAGGCATTATGCCATATATAGGTAACTGCGTGTTATTGTGGTGGAGGATAGTGTTATGTGTGCTGTTTCAGTTGCAGGGATGTTGGAGACAGCACAAACACCAAGTCCCACAGCCACTGGAATTAACCAATGAAGTTTAAAATACCCGACCCGGCCGGGAATGGAAACCGGGTCCCCTGAACCGAAGGCCATTACGCTGACAATTCAGCCAACGAGTCGGACTTTCGTCGAAGTAAGAATGGGAAAGTAAATAGCCGTGGACTTCATTCAGGAACATCCCAAACATTTGCCTGGTATGAAAGAGTTGACGCACTCTCAGTGTCGTTCGAATCCTCAATGTTGCGAATTCAAGCTAACCCCCACTTGACCTGAACCCCGCGACCACCTCGCTCGGTCTTTCTACCTCGTCAGGGTCAGGTCGCTAACTCTCCTCTCGGAGCGTGGTCGAACAGTAACGTTGTTCTGGTCAAAGTCGACCGCCTGTAATTATACCGGCAGATTCTCAACACTTTTACTGCTCACTCCAAGTTCCAGGTGCCTCCTCTCCGGCCCGGACACCTACTATAGTAATTTAGGGATATCTCGTCACGCTAAGCAAAAACCTGTAATTTTGATAATGCTTTATTTGCAAAATAGTTCAATTTTTACCTGGTGAATTTGTAGACAGTTAGTGTATGTTTTCTATTATTTATGGCCAAAAATAAAACTTCATATCATTGTAAATTAGAAAATAAATAAACGATGCAAAAATGTCCACTTCTCCCGCACTTAGGGAGAACCTGACACTAGGTAGGACCTCGGAAGAGTTACACAGCTATTGTACACAGTGGGCACATATAAACTGTTCGTCGTTTCCATTTTCTACATACATCTCGTGGAACCATTTCCTGCATTTCCCACTACACTGGACCCATGCCTCATTTCGGTTGTCGTCATAGAAATAGCCATCACATACTGCGCAGTAATTCTCAGAGCAATTAAGACTGCTTGAGGAACTAGCTTCCCCACTACCAACACGCCGAGTTCTCGTTGTTTTGTTTAGATTTGAGGGATTCTGTTCATTTCCGCGTTTCCTCTTCCTTAACTTTTGTCGGTAATCCTGAGAAGTCACCATGGCGGATTCTTGCACTCTTCTTCCTCTTCCTTTTCCAGATAGGAGTCTTAATATCGGAACAGGAGATAACTCCTGGACTGAGCAACTCGGAGGTGTAAATGCAGGTGAGGCTTCATGTTCCTGTGATAATGTAGGACTACTGGCCTTAGTTTCGACAGCAATATCTTCTCCAACATGTACGTGATTTGAACCATTTTCGTCTTGCACAAGGTCGTATTCAAAAATGTCTTCTTGGAGGATATCGGGATTGTACGGATAAATGACAGTGTCGAGATCTCCCACGCTTGTCATGTCGACATCTCCCCGAGTTACATTGGCAGGCAAGAGGTGGCAGCCCTTACCACGCTGAATGATTGGCGATTTGGAAATGACATGGCCGCTTCTCCAAAACGTGCTTTGTGCGCCTAACCTCAAACATTGCCTTAAAAATATCGCATATCTACGTATTTCGTTCTACAACCTACTCATTATCTTATAGTACGTTACTTTTACATCATATATCACTTACATACTCACCTTCAACTATTCAGATGTCTTGTATTTATAGTGATAATCGTCTGCTACCAGGATCACCATGAGCACAACACCCTACGGCTCCAATACATGTAGTTACTAGTTCGACCTGTAGAGTACTGTGGCTACCAGGGGCGCTAAGCTTAAAAGTGTCGAGTTCTCCCTCATGTCGGGATCTCCCTAAGTTACCTTATCTCCTGTGTCCGAGGGGCTCTGAAGTCGGGAGTGCCCCTAGCTGAGTCTCGTATTACTTCTCGTGGCCTCCTCTTACGAGCTCCATGGCGTTAGGTTTGCGATGGACTGATGCTCACACTCTGTTGTACGTTAAAAGGGGTTAGCATACAGTCGGGTGAAAGAAATATCAAATCTCAACCTTGTAGGGATGACAGAAGAGACCACACAACCGTAAATCGGAGATTGGTAATCAGGTACTTGTTTGAGAATGAAGCGGCCTGCTCGTTTTCCCAACTTCACCCTCCTTGAAGAGAATGGTGTGTGACACTCCAAGAGTTCCGTGCTGCTGCTTACTCCCTGATGGTGTACGACAGGTAGACTGCAAGAGAAGGCGCCACATTTCAACAGTTTTTGAAACGAATTACAATTAAATTTCCAGAACCTTAGTTTCAGGTTTCTGTCATCCCTAAAAGGGAACAGTTTGGCTTAGATCAGACCGACTGCAACGAACCTTGTTAGAATGATGAGTTGAGAAATCCCAACTGTCTATGCAACCCTTTTGAAGTGCTTCCCACTCATATAATGCCATTCACAGCGTGCAAGTTGGATTAGAGACAATAAACCTCGGGACATTAAAGGGAAAAATGGCATTTTATGCGAACCTGTTCAATGTCAACAAGAACCTAATTCGTTTCGCTATGCAAGTAAAACTTGCGTGAGTATGTGAGTATCCAAATGAAAACAAACATACTTGGAAGAAATCAAACCCGTAATAATAATAATAATAATAATAATAATAATAATAATAATAATAATAATAATAATAATAATAATAATAATAATAATAATAATAATAATAATAATAATAATAATAATATAATAATTGAGCTGAGAGCTCAGAAATTAATCTTGGGGCTCGAAGCCCAAATCTTGTAACGAACTATAATTTGTTAATTTGTTGATCTGCTACTTGGTACCTGTTATACTCTGTTATTTGTTAATTTTGAAAAGAAAATATAACCTTTGTTAAAGTTTGTCAAATATTGTGCCCGTTGAAACTCCACTTGTTACGGAGATATCCGTGGTAGTTAGAGGTGAAAGAAGGTGCGGGCTGGAATAGGTCTCAACTACAAAATTAAAGTTAATTTAAAACTTTAACAAAGGTTATATTTTCTTTTCAAAATCAACAAATAACAGAGTATAACAGGTACCAAGTAGCAGATCAACAAATTAACAAATTACAGTTCTTTACGAGATTTGGGCTTCGAGCCCCAAGTTTAATTTCTGAGCTCTCAGCTCACAACCACAATTGCCAAAGGGCAGAAAACCCCTAAATACAAGGAGCACTTGCTCCCAGCTATTAACCTCAAGCCTCTCTAAGGCACCTTTACCACAACACCATAAAGAGCTGACCCGCTCTCGATCTTTGAAGCCTATCAAGGCAATAACAGACTCTTATCCAAACTGCCATCAAGGCATACAAAGAAACAGGGGTATTTAATACCCAACCTACAGGGCCTTCGCATTAAGAAAACAAAACATCAGGTTAAGTTGCTGGCCCAAAGAACAGAAGGGATTGGAGGCGTGAACTTGCACTCCTAAATACACTTTTAAAACCTAAGTGGCTCTAGGCCGAAACACAGGGGCTAATCCCAAGCTAAGGAGGTGACCCTTATGAGAAAACTTTAATATTTTAAGGAAGAGAAGAAACGGTTATGGAAACGTAGTCACCTCAATTTCAAAATGAAGGGGAGTTCGAGAGGGTAAAGCACTCTCTATCCCCGCTTTACAGTAAAAGAAATTTATAGATTTTACATAGACAGAAAAGAATTTACATTTTAAAAAGGTAGGTTACATACTAAAGGTTTCGAACCCTCCCCGAGAGTTAAACTGCTGAGCTAGCAAGAAATGAAGATGTTAAAAGGCCATTACCTTGTAGAAGAACTGCTGCTTGAAGAAGGAGGCGCTTCCCGCCTCCTGCTACATATCCACATACACTAAGTTAGATGTTACTGAAGTGGCACCGAGACAAGAAAATCAGCAGTTTTTATACCCTCGTGGAAAATTCGAGACCTTTCAGGAATGAGTAGACACACCCTTTCGCTTTTATTGGATAGCTTAGAGCAACATATCTATGTCGAAGAAGACATACATGATTGGTTGGAAATAAATTAAAGAAATTTGGGATTGGCTAAATTCAAAACAGGCGGATAGAAAGGATTAATGTTGCCAACCCAAAGATAACAGAACAAAATATAGTAGAAACAAAACTTATGAATACTAAATTTCTCCAAGAAGGTTCATTCCTTCGCACCAGAGTGCGTAATCATAGTTTTTAGTAGAGACATCTGGTAGAGAACGTCCACACTTCTTGATCAAATACAAACAAAAACACATCAAAATTCACACAGACCTATCTTCGGAGAAACTGTTGAGTTAATACAGTTTGTTAAAGTTCAGGCTTTCTCCTATAGAGGAGTTTCAACGGGCGCAATATCTGAACTAGTGGCGTGGAGGTGTACCGCCCGGTACAATAATAATAATAATAATAATAATAATAATAATAATAATAATAATAATAATAATAATAGTCACGGGGCTACCGTGGACCAGCAGAGGTCAAAGAAGGTGCCGGGGTGAATGGGTCTAACTACTCTGTCAAGAAAGAATTTAAACTGAAATGGAAGGTTATATTTTCAAAAAACAACAAGTTAACAAAATTCTCACTTAGTGAGATAACAATGATATATCAGGTACCATCACAAAGTTTAGACAAAGCAAGAAACCAAAACTTTAGTTACTGTTTAGTAACCAGGGCTTCCACCCACTCGCTTTACATTCCCTGAGCTCTCAGCTCAACTTTACAAAAGATTACAATTTTACACAAGGGCAGAAATCCCCTAATACATGGAGCGCTGGCCCCCAACTCACAATATCAAGCTTTCAAAAGGCATTCAGTAATCTTACTTTGAAAAGAGCTAACAGGCTCTCAGTTTTCAACCCAATTCAAGGCAACACCGAAAATATCTCACACCTTTTTGGCCTTCCATGGCCCAGCTTACAAACTGAAACAGGGGTATCTCGTACCCAACCTATAGAGCACTCGTGTAAAAGAAATAACAGTTAAATAAATGGCCCAAGCACAAATTGAAAGGAGGCGAATCCTTTCACTCCTAGATGAGAATTCTAAAACCTAAAGGGCACTAGGCCGATGAAACAGGGACTATTCCCAAACTATGGAGGTGACTCGTATAAGAAAGAAATTTAAGACATTACGGAAAGGCAGAAAACCAGTTACAAAACGTAGTCTCCTCAAACCAAAATGAAGGGGAGCTCGAGAGGGTGCATCACTCTCTATCCCCGATTAGCAGTTAAAGATTTTATGAAGTTTTTACATAAGCCGGCAGAAAATTACATTTGTAGAAAAGTAGGTTACATGGTTAAGGTTTCGGACCTTTCCCTCAGGTTAAACTGCGGAGCTAGCAAGAAATAAAGATGTTAACTGGCCATTACCTTGCTGAAGAACTGCTGCCTGATGGACACACACACTTAGATGACGATCAAATGGCCAAGAGACGTGAAAATCCGCAGTTTATAAACCCCTGGGGGAAAGTTCGAGACCATTCATGAATAATCAAGTCAAGGTGGATATAAAAGTTACACACAAAATGGAGGAAGAAGCCTGTGATAGGCTGAAAATTAATTACAGAAATTCGTGATTGGCTAATTTCAAAACTGGCTGAAAGAAATATCAATATTGCCAACCCAAAAATGAATGAATATAATTCAGAAAAAAAATAACTTATGAATACAAAACTTCTTCAAAACATTTCTTTCACTTCACACCAGGGTGCATGATTACAGATTTCTAGACGTGACATCTATGAGAGTGTGTCCAAACTTCTTGATGAATGGAAAACAAAAACAAGCAGAAATTCACACAGTTCACAATGACAAAATTACGCCAAATTTTAGTGGTGCCATTTTCAGAGAAAATGTATAAGTTGGTCCAGTTTCAAGTTCACTGTTTCTCCTATAGAGGAGTTCTCTAAGGCGAAAGATTTAAATGGGCGTCGTAGAGGTGTACCTCCCAGTACAATAATAATAATAATAATAATAATAATAATAATAATAATAATAATAATAATAATAATAATATAATAATAATAATAATAATAAAAATTCATTCATGTCGTATAGGCCAACCTTCGACCTGGCTACTTCTGACTTTGATCTCTGCCTAGTCCTTCCGCATGCGTTCTCGGTGTCGTTCTTCCCTCTCCTCTGCCCATGTCTTTCCCGTTTTTAATTTTGTCCTATCTCAGAAACCCTGCAACGCGTGAAGTGTCTTCTTAAGTGGGACATGCTCCTGGATGTCATTATGTTAGATTTCCACTCCTTCTAGGTATCTGTCCACCACAATGAACCAAACCTCTTTGGTTTTCTTCTGCTGATACGAGGTAATGATGAGGTTAGTCAGTCTTGTTAGGTGAATTCCTGCCACATGCCCGTAAATGATAATTCTTTTCCGGACGGTATCGGTAATCTTCTCTACGTGGGTGTATTGTTTGTCGTTATGACGTATTCTCCCCTTTGTCTTTGATGGAACCTAAGATCTTTCTCAAAAATCTTCGTTTCTAAATCAGATAATTTTGTTCATTGCAAGATATTCAATAATAATAATAATAATAATAATAATAATAATAATAATAATAATAATAATAATAATAATAATAATAATAATAATAATAATAATAATAATAATAATAATAATAATAATAATAATAATAATTATAATAATAATAATAATAATAATAATAAAGTCCCTTTTTAGAAAGTAAAGGAGAACGGCTATGAACATTTTAAAGGAGGTCAATGAAAGTAGGGTCATATTTGGGCATTTTGATAGGCTTATCGTAATTAATATCTAAATAAAGGTCAGATGTGACAATGCTGACAACTTGACGTCCTTGTGAAACCACAAATTATTCACAGGTTGTGTGACACGCATTAAATGAATTATTACAGAGTACAATAATTCCATGAATGAAGATTAAGCAGTTGTCTACAGTTTTCATTCCTTATAACTTTTCAAAGTGATACATACTGAATAAGAGTCGCCCAGATCACTTCTGTATTTGTAGGTTTGCTGAACGTGCAGAAACTAGAGGAACGTATGAGTGACATTTCTGTGTAAATATAGTCGCCTTCTCGGTTCACACAGTCGACTTCATAAGCGAGCAACGTCCTGGTTGGTGTCAACGGTATCTCACACTCGCTATTGCGGTCTTTCTTTCTTTCTTTCTTTCTTTCTTTCTTTCTTTCTTTCTTTCTCTTGACATGAATATGTCTTATGGGTGAGTGTCATCCGAAAATTTGTGTAACATAACCCGACAAAATGTGTGACGGAAGTAACACATTAGTCGTTACCGTAGGCCTTGGTTACCAAAGATGCTGCGGCTTTGGATTTGTATAAATAGACCGTTGCCTACGCTATAATACAAGGCCTGGAAATAGAGCCCGTAAAACGCTATCGAAGTGGTTACACTGAAGTTCAATGCCGAGCCGCTAGAATCGCTTTCTTGCCCCCTGTCTACCAGATACGCGCCTTCAAACGTGTTTATTCTGAGTTGGTTGTGAATGTATTATGTATTCGTCTGATGTAAAGCATTCGCAGTTCCAATCATGGTTTATTCAAGAGAAATTAAAGGTAGTGCTAAAATACCACCCCTAAGCATGAGTGCAGAATTCAATACAGCTGTACTCATGTATAAAATAAAACATAAATTTATACAACACAACACTTCATATACTCTGAATTCTGACAACCATCCATATAGTACTAGGCATGCAAAAGACTTTGCCTTATACAATGTTTGCTCTTATAAATATGGTATAAACAGCTTGAAGTTCTCTGCGATCCAGTTATTTAATAACATCCCTGTGGAGATAAAAAACAGCACCAACTTTCGCAAAATTCAAACAAAGAGTCAAGCATTATTTTTGGGAAAGGTACAGTGCTGTTTAAATCAAAATATCAGTTGTCATTTAAGGCATTCTCCCAAACAATCTTACAAACTGTCCGGAACTATTCTTGTACCTCTACAACTTTTATGTTATGTAAATGTAAATACTCTGTAATCTGTTCTTGTACCTCTGCAACTCTGTGTTATGTATATATACTGTAAATACCCTGTAATCAATTCCTGTACGTCTGCAACTTTTGTGTAATGTAATTGTAAATAATCTGAAATCTATTCTTGTACTTCAGCAACTCTTATGTAAATGAAAATACTCCATAATCCGTTCTTGTACCTTTGCAACTTTCATGTTATGAAAATGTAAATACAGTCAGAAATAATTCTCTGTAATCCTCATATTGATGATGTACATATTTTATATATTGTATGTGTTTATATGTTCAACCATTTACTAATTATCTTATATACACAAACTATATTTTGATGTGTAAGTGCCCGCCAGTATGTAATGTCCTGTACAATTCCTATGTATGAGCCTGCAGGCTCGTTGGAATTAATTGAAATAAATGAATGAATGAATGAATGAATGAATGAAAGTTTCCAGTGAATGTTCAATGTTCGAAACATTATACAGAGCTGATCAAAGCAGGGCTCTGTTCCTAAGTTTTGATCCAAGTTACGTCATAAGAATCGGGCGATCCCAGATTTTGTCACTGGACTCTTTTGTAAACAATGCTACCGTGACCGGCGATCATTTGAGAGGCATCTTCAAACTCAGAAATCTTAAATTAGGGAACCAACCAGGAAAATAATTTGTCCAACAAATTTGGAGAAAATGAATGTAGCAAGAGCTAAAAATATTGGATTTTCCCCTGAAACAATCTCTGGTTTGAAAAGTATGGAGGTGGTTTGTCCCGAGAGTATTAAATACAGTTTAAAATAAACCATTTGTTTTATGGAGCATTTTATGAAATTGTTTGATGCGCATGACATCTGCAACACCTCACATGGGACATATTCCAGGAATGAGAACAAACGAGCTTCTTTTAACCGGGCGAGTTGGTCGTACGGTTAGGGGCGCGCGGCTGTGAGCTTGCATCCAGGAGATAGTGGGTTCGAATCACACTGTCGGCAGCCCTGAAGATGGTTTTCCGTGGTTTCCCATTTTGACACCAGGCAAATGCTTTGTCTGTACCTTAATTACGGCCACGGCTGCTTCCTTCCAATTCCTAGGCCTTTCCTATCCCATCGTCGCCATAATACTTGTGTCGGTGCGACGTAAAGCCACTAGCAAGAAAAGAAGCGTCTTTTAGTACTGAAGATGAACACCTCAGCTGGTTATTTAATGATTTTCTGTCATATAACTTATTAAGAAAATTCAAATGCATTCAGAGAAAGTAAAATAGATTCATGAGGGAAATGTATCAGGTATAGATCTTGACTACCCAGTCCACTTGCGGCCTGCGTAAAATACCTCATTTGCATTAAACATTGACGAGGAACCTAACAAGAGATGACATCGAGCTCTTCTTCAGCTACCTAAGACGCCAAGCGGAATACAATGACATTATGGTTCGTGTGGCAAAATAACAAACAGACTGTAAAGGTTGTTTAGAACATCTCCAGCTACTCAAAGTCCAACATTGTGTCTTATTCGTATTCATGATCGAGGAGCCCTCACATACCGAAAATCGTCTGTGGCACTTCTGCAGTGAACGACGGAATATGTCACCTCCGCTACGCAGTACTTGCCCCGAAGAGAGTTACTAAAAGATGTACGTTTTTTTTTTCGAAAGACATGTTCAACAGTGAAATTAAGTGTGGAAAGTGTAAAGACGACAAACCACCTCTTTTTCTACTACGAACATTTCTGAGACCTCTATTAGACAACATTGCTTCGAGCCACTCAAGTAGAAGAGAGACAGTTTTGAAACTTGATAAGAAGCCCTTCAAAAGGAATGTTTTGAAACTTCAGTGACATATCCAAGCCAATGCAGCACCGTTCTATAAATAAAGTACTGTCAGTACTCGCAAAAACATTCAGTTCTTTTTATTTAGGATATAATTTACTTATTGACATATACGGCCATGCGAATACAAGGGGGCAAGAACGCGATCCTAGCGGCTGAATGGTGAACCAGGATGCTACCCGTTTCCACGAGTGCATTTCAAGGCCTTGTATTATAGCGTAGGCAACGAAATAGACTGTGTTGAAGTAGAAAGTGTACCGTCAGTGACGTCATGTTAGTCGTTACCGTAGGCCTTGGTTTCATTTGTTTATTTATTTATTTTATTTATTGAAAGATATATTCGTTTCTTGTCGCTAGGATGGCCACTGTGCATGATGTGTTTTCCACGACCTTACTCGTCCACGATGCGATTCGTAACATGCCCTGAACACCGTATCGCCTGATACACACTCATCTATATTCTATATTATTAATATAAAAAGAGGTAAAGTTTGTTTGTATATAATGGCTTATCTCAGGAACTACTGGACCGATTCTAAAAATTATTTTACTAATGTGAATATATTATGTTATCCCTAAGGGACATGGGCTCTATTTTATTCTCAAACAATTCGAGGGGCACGGGGAAAGATATAAAAATAATAGGCTAATATAGGCGAAATATCGAATTTGTCGTACAAGAACGATATAAAGCTCCGGGTCCGAAAACCAACCGTTATGGAGATATTGGCACCACACCACCCCTGCTCTAGGAATCGGATAAAGAAATGAACTGCCGTAACCATGGCAACGTCAGCTCCAGGATTCTACAGCAACGAGATTATCTACAACTAGCTGTTACTAACGGCTTTGCTCACGAGGATTTGGTAAGTTGATAAAAATAAATTGTTCCTCGGGACTGTATTAAGACAATATCTGAAATTGCCCAAAGTATAAAAACCCACCAAAAATTGCATTTCATTTAACCGAGAACCTTTTTGTAAACCACGTTTGTGGCATTGCCTTTTGGTAGTACGGTAGTAAGACAACCAGGCTACTGGCAGAGCTAAATCTGGAACATGCGACATGGAACTCTACATGTGAGAAACAGTCCTCTTCTAAGTCGAAAAACTGGGTTTCTTTATTTCTAAACGAGATTCCAAATACCGATTTTCACGTCTGTAACATCTTAGTTTTTGAGATATAAACACCCTAATAAAGATAATTCAACTCCTTTTTCACTTATTTTCAATCTGCAGCTTAAGTTGATTTTCCGAAAACAAAATGTCCGTGTTTCATTGTTTTTAAAGGGGATTCACGTCTGTAACTGTTAAGTTATGAGATATACTAATTTTAAAAACTGCCCTACTCTTTGGCTGAATGGACAGCGTCGAGGCCTTCGCTTCACAGGGTTCCGAGTTCGATTCCGGGCTGGATCGGGGATTTTAATCACGTATGATTAATTCACCTGGCTCGGGGACATGTGGTTTGTGCTTGTCCCAACACTCTCCTCTTCATATTCACTGAACACACCACATTATCAACCACTAGAGGAACACGCAATAGTAATTACATCCCTACACACGGGGCTGGCGTCAGGAAGGGCATCAGCCGTAAAATAAGGTCAAATCCACATGTGCGACACAGTTCGCACCCTCAACCGCACAGGTGTGGGAAAAGCGGTAAAAGAAGAAAATAACCATTTTAAAAATTCCCCCGTTTTTTTTATTATTTCACCCCGTTCATTTATTTTCCAAAAAAATGTGTTAATTCATTTTTAAAAGAGATTCCAAGTACCAGTTTTAACGTCTATAACATGTTCATTTTCTGAGATATGTGTATCCTCACATAAAGAATTCAACTCTTTCCTCACCTATTTTCACCTCCACCCCCTAACCCCCTCACCGCTTTAGTGGATTTTGTGAACACAAAAATTTGCGTGCTTTAATTTTTAAAGGAGATTCCAAACATCAGACTTCAAGTCGGTAACACGTTAGGTTTCTGTGATATGTTGTAGATAATCTCGCTGCTATAAAAATACTGGAGCTGTCGTTGCCATGGTTACGGCAGTTCATTTCTTGGTCCGATTCCTAGCCAATATCTCCATAACGGTTGGTTTTAGGGCCTTTAAACATAATTTCGGGCACGTAGGGCATGTTCTTTGCGTCAAGGGGCTTAAAATGAGCTTTGCCTCGTCTTTGTACGACAAATTCGATATTTCGCCTATATTAGACTATTATCTCACGCGTCGCCCCCCCCCCCCCGAATTGTTTTGAAATGAAAATACATCCCATGTTACTCACTGGCAAATTAGCTTTCTATAGGTGAAGTAATTTTAAAACTCGATTCAGTAGTTTTTGAGTCTATCCGTTACAAACAAATATACAAATGTTTCCTCTTTATAATATTAAAGTACCGAGCTCCATAGCTTCAGTCGCTTAAGTGCGGCCAGTACCCAGTATTCGAGAGATAGTGGCTTCGAACCCCACTGTCGGCAGCCCTGAAGATGGTTTTCCGCGGTTTCCCATTTTTACACCCGGCAAATGCTGAAGCTGTATCTTACTTAAGGCTCCTTCCCAGTCCTAGCCCTTTCCTGTCCCATCGTCGCCATAAGACCTATCTGTGTCGGTGCGACGTAAAGCCAACAGAAATAAAAGTATATTATTATAGACTTATCACAAAAACCTCACATGTTACAGACATGATCTCCTTTAAAATAAAAGAACACACATTTTTGTTTTCAGAAAATCCACTTAAGGTGCGAGGGGTGAGGGTGGGGGGTGAAAATAACTGACGAAGGAGTTGAATTCGTTATATCAGGATACATACATCTCAGAAACTGAAGATATTACAGACGTTAAAACTGGTAGCCTCTACTTGGAGTCTGTTTTAAAAATAAATGAACACACTTTCTAAGGGGGTTAAAAGATTACAAAAAGCTGGTGAATTTTTAAAATTAGTATTTTCTTCTTCTTTTACCGGTTTTCCCCGCACCTGTGGGGTCGCGGGTGCGAACTGTGTTACACATGTGGATTTAACGCTGTTTTAGGGCTGGATGCCCTTCCTGATGCCAACCCTTGTGTAGGGAAGTAAACACTACTGCGTATTCCTGTTGTGGTTAGTAATGTGGTGTGCTCAGTGAATATGAAGAGGACAAATACAAACAACTTGTCCTCGGGCCAGAAGAATTAATCACACGCGATTAAAATTCCCGACCCAGCGCGGAATCGAAACCGGAACCCTATGAACCGATGGCCCTAACGCTGAACACTCAGCCAAGGAGTGGGGCAGTTTTTAAAATGAGTACATCTATAGTATCTCTCATAAACTTAACATGTTACAGGCGTGAAATTTGGTTTTTGGAAATCCTTTTAGAAATAAAGAAATCCTTTTTTTTTTTTTCGACTTAAAAAGGACTGTTTCTCATGTTTCTCACATGTAGAGTTCCAGGTCGCATGTTCCAGATTTAGCTTTGCCCGTAGCCTGATCAACTTAGCCCCAAAAGGCAATGCCACAAATGTGATTTACAAAAAGGTTCTGGCGTAAATGAAATAATTTTTCAGTGAGTATTTATACATGAGGGATTTTCAGATAATGTCTTAGTGCAGTACCGAGGAACATTTAGTTCTTATTAAATCCTCGCGAGCGGAGCCGTGGGTAACAGCTAGCGGCTCCACCAACACCATCTGCCATCACAACCTGAATAACCTACGCAGGGCAATTGTGGACGAATTCATGGCAAAGTCGTGCCTAGTTACTTTGCTCCTATACGTTCAAAAATCACACAGGCATTTCCAGACGACACTAGATCTCTTCTTTACATACGGACGTATACGAAAAACGACTTTCGTACGTAAATCTCAGTTTCATTTGGGCAACACTTATATTTTGACAAAATGTCTTCATTTAGCCACCGGGAGGTTTCAGTTTGGGAATGTAACTCCTCCAGTAACCAATGACTAACAGCTACACCTCCAATCAATGTATGTATTGCGCATCACTCCCAAACCTGAAAGCCATATTTGGTACGTTTATCAGTATTTGAAAGGTTCCATTTCACTATAAAGAAATTATTTTTAGAAATGGTCAAGGAATTTTCTAGGAACAAACGTGGAGGAAGAAAGATAAGGAAACTCCATACCTGGTTATGAGCACAAAGTAGCTTTTAATTTACTTAGTTCTTTCAGGATGAAAGTACTTGCAGTGTGAGTTCGCAGGCGAATTGAACGGTTTTTATTTCTAAAGTTGGTGCAGAAACAAAGCTATACTTTAACATTGATGCTTTCACAGATCGGACTTGTAAACATGATATAGGGTTTTGGGTTTATGCCATATAAAGAAAACAAGGTGAAATTATTGACTGTTCACGAGTAAGACAGGGTTTGAATTTAAGAATGATTTACCGTTGGTCATAGTAAGCGGTACGTTCATTCGTCACCAGATGGCTCTCTGTATACTATATTCCTATTTACACCGCATGTGGGTGGCGAAGTAACAAAAATGACACCATTTGAATCAGGGACAAATGTGGTAGAATAAAGTGCAAGAAAGACCCCAAGATAGAAGAATAGAACAGAGCTGAAGAATGAAAGAAAGTGTGTAGAAAAACGGAAGATAATGGGTGTGAGTCAATCTGAGAGTGGGGATGGGGTGGTGGCCATAACCGCTCTTCACACGTTATGAAAGTATGATACTCAACACATAGCCTGGAATGAACCATCGGCTGATGAGGAAAGTACGAATTTGGAAAGCAGCCAAATGAAAGAAGCGCGTATGGTATATCCCCAGCAGTACCAGAGAAGTACCTACGTAAATCCTTAAGGGCTAAGCTCTCCTTAGATCGCCCTGTTTTCAGAGCGACTCTCGGTACTTTTCAGCTGCAGGTAACAGATGGTAGGAGATGAATGATGATGATGAAATGAAAGGGAACTATGAAAGAACTCGGTGGACAGACCTGTGCGTATCATTGCTTCATGTGAGACGAATGGAAGAAGGTAAATTTTAGAGGAGAATAATGGACGTGAATACACAGTAGTTTCGAAACGGTGCTTGAGGTGGTCAGCTTCATAAGAACATGATTGAAAGTGACTGACATCGGTACGAAATGTCGGGTGTTGCGACCTGTAGCTCTCGTGTCAGTTGTCTCTAAAACAGCATTTGTGTGCAAGTGCGATAAAAATATGGCGGCATATCCATAATACGGTAAATAGCTCCAATAGAACGCTTCAAACAGAAAGTAAGGCGTCTCCCTTGTACAGGACATCTAGTGTGCCAGTGGCGAACTGGTCAAACTCAAACTTTACTTGCGGCTGCGACCCCCAAACAGGGCGTTTGAAAATAGGAGAGAGGCACCAGAATGGAGCAATACGCTTAGTTCAATTGAAATGAAGGTTTGATAATTTGAACTTCTCACAACACTGTTTTACAATTGCATAAAAGAGTGATATTTGGATTTCAAATTTTAAAAAATTAAAAATAGTCTAATCAGATCAAATAAAAACTTAAAAAGAGGAAATAGCATTAAAGAATGAATTAGTTCTGACTTGGGTCTATAAGGGGGTATAAAATCAATACATTTTTGAAGGAGCTATGCGATATTTTCTAGTAACTTTTCTTCACATTATTTCTAAAATGTTCTCGCGGGCCGCCATTTGGAAACCACTGAGCTAGCCTGTTGTCTCCAAGAAATTGAGACGAAATATCAGACTGGACCAGGAAAAGCCTAGACCTTAGCCAAGTTGAAATTATATGGAAAGATTAAAGCTGAGTGGAGTAAGAGGAAGTACAACTGCCCAACACTCATCAGAAGGGGAATGGAATAGGCCTGACACTTCAAAGAATGAACATAACGGCAAAAGGAAGGAAAAGGTGTTGCAGGTCGTGAATCTGTAGGCCTCGCAGGATCCGCAAGGAACAGCAGTTGACCAAGGAAAGTCAGATAGTAAAGAGGAGCCTGACACAGCCTCAGCTAGGGGAACTGTGGTAGCCAAACATCGCTCCTAAGTTGAAAGTCCTTCGTCCCCATGTACAACACACAGTCAATAGAAATGTTGATGTGCTATTCAAGCAATAAAAACGAGGCTAAGTTTTCTGGAGATGTAAGTAATGCCCCGAAGTGGGCAGCCCTTATGGCAATGTTCAGTAGCAGGAAGCAGACCTGGGCAGCTAACAGTTACACTGTGACTGACTGCAGTTAATTACGTGTAAAAATGTAGAATTGACAATACTTTGCCTTTTACGTGTAAAATAGGCTGTTAAAAGGTCAAATGTGGAGCTGTAGTGTTATATGAGGGACTCCTTCACCGACCACCCGCAGTGTATATTAGGGAATAAATATATACATAGAAATAAATAATGTTGGAAAAGTCTCTATATCTTTTAGTTGCCGCCATGCCTCAAGTCTAACTCCGCAGCAGTGATGCCACCTATCATCCATTACTTCTCGAATATCGAATCAATCAGCGGATTTATAACTATCAGTGAAATAAGTACCGTGATGGGGCACTCATTAACGCAGACGGAACTGTCAACGTCTGGCAACCGGACACTCTATAATAAATCACGATCCATATCGACTGGTATGTATCGCTTGTCGGTGTAATGAGTGACGGCGGATTTGTTCACATTAGAGTGGTTTCAAACACGCCCTGCCAGCAAATTATGTAAAATGTGCCGTTATAAGCACCGCGTGATGGAGCACTGCTATAATGTGCTGTGGAGCGAATAATCACAGATAGAGACTCGCTTCTAAAATACACCTTCCGCTCGCTTAAATTTAATAAACTACACATTTTTATAGCTCCACAGGTGAAATGTAGCATACATAAGATGGTCTGGTATAACAGCAGGCTTCTTCGCCTGAACCACCCACTACAAGACAAATAAATAAATTAATAAACCTTAAGTATTTTTTGTCTAACACACTTTCACTACCGTTCATAAAATAATGTTCGGAATAGCTTTATCAAATTTTCACTTTCATTCTTGTCAGCTGAATGGAGTACAATATAAACACTAACATCAGCTGATTGTTCTTTTGCTGAAGATTTTTGAAAAATATGTCAAGAACACATTTGAGAATTTCTAAGATACACCTATAGAATTTAATGTTGTCTTAATCCAGAATTTCTAAGACATTCCTACACAAGACATTGTAAGAGAAGTTAGCTCACAAACTTATTTTTGTCAACAATGTCCCAGACGAATTGTTAAAATTAGTTACCTATACCTCAGTACGAATGAAGGAGTGCTGGTCTGCGCAATTTCCCAAAATCTTTGCTGAAGGAATACTGCGATTTTGGGGCATGTTCAGAGGATGCCACTGGCATGGATACCTTTAGAGCGAACGGCCAACTTTCGGGAGATAGTGGGTTCGAAACCCCACTGTGAAGAGGGTTTTCCCATTATTACACCAGACAAATGCTGGGGATATACTAGGCGCGCTTCCTTCTCATTCATCCCATAATCTCCGTAAGTCCTATCTGTGTCGGTGCGACGGAAAGCAAATTGCTGTGAAACTTGGAAGATGTCAAAGAAGTTAGTTCACAAACTGAACGTCTTTCTGTCAACAGTGCCTTGGAGGAATTGTAAAAATTAGTTACCGATACCACAGTACGAATGGAAAAGTGTTGCAAAGAATATTGTTCTGCGTAGCTTCACGAAATCGTTGGTGAAAAAAGGTTGTGATCTTGGGGCGCGTTCAGCAGATGGATCCCAAAAGCTGCACTGACATGGATACCTTCAGACGGACGCAGAGGAAGAGGAAGGACGCACAACACCCGTCGTCGAATATTTGCAAACAATCCTGCATTGGATGAGGCAGCAAACCTGACGGGAGACATCATTCACTTGAGGAATCTGGTTGCCCGATATGCGACTTTGTATTGAGTGATCAGATATGCTGCACTAAAACACGAGCGGTGTTTTCACTATGGGCGAGCTCCCAACACCAAATGACTTGTTTCCTAACCACGTCATTTGTTTCGTATGTACGCGGATCCCTGCTAGGTGACGTACACGTGTCCGATGTCTCAGTGGTGTGCCATCAGTGGACCAAGATTTTTTTGAATACGGTTGATTCTGTTACTTATGTGAATAACATATTAACTCCAATTTTCACAAAAATAACCCCAGGGAGCGTGAATTTGCATTTTACAACCAGACTCTGCCACTGATCACACTGCGAGAAATTCCATGAGATAAATTCAGTAAGAGTTTTCCACTAAATACAGTTATTAGTAGGAATGTGTGGCACACTCGGTCCCCGGATTTATCCAGCTACCATTATTATGCCATTTACAAGACGAACCCGCTCAGCATAGAAGAACTGAAACATATTGTTCGTCTGCAAACCGCCGGGATTCTTAAACGTGAAATACAGAAATGCAGAGAATGAAGGCGGGCAACTTCTTCTTTCGTAATTTGTAAGTAAGGAAGTGTTATGTTGTATGGTTTACCTTCCCGCTACTGGCCTTGAGCCGCACCCCGTAAACAAGCGCGCCCTCGCCCATAACAAAAACATCGCGCACCGTAGTAAAAGCATATCTGATCATTCTGTATAACAACAACAAAGTCCAGTATGTCTACGTAAAGTTATTTTATTCGAGTTGCTTTTCTTCTATGTAGAATACTTCATCAAAAGCAACCCACGGAGAGCGTATCAACAGCAATACATAGCGTAAGCTGTATTCTGCCGTACTCACAGTTGTCATAAACAACCTTTGTGACTAATGCTGGGGATAAGTGAAAGTTCCATGTGAAGTGGAATATTATAAATGAATTATTTTATTGACATATCTTTGTCGTTGCATTCTCGTAAAAATATATTCTACCCATCATTTTTCATGAACACTGTTTAACGTTTTCTTTCAAGGGACATGACAATCACCTTATTTCATTATTCATGTCTACTAACCAGTTTATTTTATTTTGAATATGATCATCTTCTGAAATTATTACATCTTTATGATCTACAGACCAACTGCAAAAGAATAGGTTATAGTTTTGTGTTCATTAGTTCAACTGTATTGAAAAATTTCACGAGTTTTCTTGTAATGGTAACTGATAACGCACAGCTCATAGGGCAATAATGTCTTACCTGTCCACCAACCATTCCTCTTCTTAACCGAAGTAGATCAGTATGTGACCAGGGGCTCTTGGACCACGGAACAACTGAACGTAAGTCTGTGGCGAAGTTGAATTCTCTCAGCTGATTGTGCACGAACTTACGGATGTTCCATGGCAGGTCGTTGTGTCTGTAAAACAAAGAGAAGATGACGATAATGCGCTCATGTTTATAAAAAAAACAGAACACCTTGAAAGACTAAAGAGAGGAAGTTCTTATTCACAGGACATGTTCATTAGTACGTTCTGCAGAAACGCTTAGCACTTCAGTCACCTAGGTTCAGCGTGTGTCCCGTTGCCTAGTAGACACTGGGTGCGCCATGGGCACTGATAACTAGTTCCATGTGTGATGGCAACAACGCGTATTAGGCACGAATGGCGTCCTGGGGTACAGCCATACATGGTGCATTCACCTGGTTCCTCAGTTCATCTTTGATGGTTAGCAATGGGCCACAGCGCCGCACCCATCGTTGCACCATATCCCACATATCTTCTATCGGCGACAAGTCCGGTGATAGGACGGGCCAGGGCAACAGTCTGACATCCTGTGACAGCAAGAAGCCACGTGTTCGTTCAGCAACATGTGGTCGCGCATTGTCCCGTTGTATATGGCATCTGGGGTGTCGTGCAAAAAGGGTATGGCTACGGGTCGCAGGATGTCATTCACGAAGGTCAAACTACTCACAGTGCCCTAGACACGCACCAACTGTGATTTGGCGTTGTACCCAATAGCACTCCACACCACATGGCCTTGAGTTGGCGCTGTATGTGTTGTGCGAATGCAGCCAATGTGATGCGTCCCCAGTGTCAGCTGCGAATCAAAATGCGGCCATCATTGTCAAACAAACAGAACATGGATTCGTCTGAAAACACTATATCCTGCCATTTCTGTCCCCAGTGACGTCGTTCCATATACCATAGCAGTCTGACATGTACATGCACATTAGTGAAAGGTAGGCGGAGAAGTGGTCGACGCGCCGGTAACCCAGACCGTAATAAACGGCGACGGACTGTCACTCCTGGTTGTGTACGATGTGTTACACAGTTCTACTGTTGCTCCAGAGCCAAGGAGGACGCAGATCTGTCGTGCAATGCCATTCGGATGAGGTGTCCATCTTCTCGGGGGAGTGGTCAGGATGGCGCGACCAGAGCCATTTAATCATGTTCCGTGGTCTTCTGTGAACTATTCTGTACACACTTCGTCGCACACGAACAGCAATTTCCCGGATGGATGCGTCACATTCCCTCATGCCAAAAGCGCCCTCCTTCAAAATCACTCATTTGACGGTACAGTTCTCGCATACGTCTGCGAGGCATCCTGCACGTCTGCTCTAGTGACACTGATCCATTACCTTCGGTTTATAGCGACAACGAGAGCCGCAGGTACATTTTCCAGTCGGTGGTGGTGCGCCAAGATATCGATGTGGACATAGAACCCGAGGGCCGACGTAATTCAAATGCTAATGTTTTCTTCAGAACATACTAATGCACCTGTCCTGTGAATATGAACTTCCCATCTATAGTCTTGCAAGGGTTTCTGATTTTTATGTACATGAGGGTAGCTTAAGAGTCCAATAAATGTAAATAGTGTGTAAGGATAAACTAATGGAGAATTTTCACGTTGAGGTTGAGCTACGGACACCGTTCACAATCAGATGGATAGCAGCTTCGGAAGGTTCCCACCAGGAAAGTAGGACAAGGGGAGCTACAACTCTTAACATTAACAAGGGGAAAAAGTGCAGGTCCGAGACTTAGAAGAATAAAGGTGTAAGCAAAAGAGAGGGAAGGGCTAGAAACGGCGAGGAAATGAATGGACCTGTAGGCCTTGGAAAACTAATGCAAGCGGAGTAGGTAGAAAACCAGAGTTGGCATACGTTGCTGTGTCTAAACTCAACAAGAGCACCATGATTGCCAAACCAGGTATCGAAGTTGAGAGTCCCTGGTCGTGCGGCAGGTAGATGATTCTGCAGGTAAGGTATTCTATGTCCGCAACTGTAGGGAAACTCATCACGGGAAACATCACTTACTATTGACTTGTTTTGAGAAGTGTAATCTTTGGGAATTGGTTATAACGAAACAAACTCGTTGAACAGTTACCAAAAACCAGCACTGGTCGTGGATCGAGAACTGCTTGCAGCTGGCTGCTAAATCAAAGTACAGTACTCATAGCAACTGAAACGTATTTCAAAACAGCTCTAGCGTATCTTGGTGCAGGTCAGTGCCCTGACATTGCTCCTTTTCACTAGTTCTATTGGTTAGATAGCCCTCTTAGACGACGGCAGTTCTAAATCTTCAACGGGTCGATAGAGGGGCTGCGTGGCCGATGCGATAGGTTATTTTTCGTTCACAAGGGAGGGCGTGGATTCGATTCCCCATCAGGAAATTGAAACCTTCCAGGAACGAGGTTTCCAGCGGCACGTGCGCCTGAGAACCTATGGGCGAATGTGGCTGGACGTAGAGCTAACCACTGTATCACAAGGACCTCCATGCCATGTTCGTAACGTGCTGACAGATACCGCTCGGGGATCCACGGTCTTCCAGAGCTTTGGAAATAAGTGGATGGTAGTATTGCGGACTTGCTTTGCTTCAAATTCTATTATCATTAATCCTCACATTTTGACCAACCTGCTGGTGGGATCCAGGGTGGAGGCCTGTAACCTTCACATCTTCCTGCAAGGTATGAAGCCAACCCATCGTCCCTCGGCCGATTTACGTTTACAAACTGTTGTTTGCTACTGTTGATGCTTCTGCTCGAAGTACGCGCCCGTACCAGCGTAGACGGCTTTCTCTCTTCACTCAGGATCGCCTGTGAACTTTGTCACTAGATTATCTTTGTTTCCATGAAGGGAAGTCGTTCCCCACTACGCTTGATGACGGGAGACGGGAGACTCAGCACCACAATGGGTAACCCGCTGGACTACAGAACGGTACACTTTCATCTTGACCCTATTTGGAATCTTCCTGTCTTAGAGTATACCAATCACACACCGGCATTTAACACGTAGGGTGCCAGTATGCAAAGAGAGGTGCTATTCTCCGAGTGCGACAACAAGGGGAAAGTAAATGATCAGTATGTTTCCGTTGGGTTATCAACCACACGAATATGATTCAAGTTGGAATACACTTACCAGAAAATATATGTGTTCACCGATGATCCTCACGACATTGCTTCCTATCATTTTACTGAGGATCACTGGTGATCATCAGACACAAGAACCATAACTTTAACTTGCCCACCTCATGCTATCCTGTACTTATCTATTATTTAGTCATTAATGTTGTTTCACGACATGCTAGTTTCATGAATGTGAGGAGCCCCTGGCACCTAAGTGATATTCTTAGTAGGAACAACGGTAGTTCTCGTGGCATCAAGCAATGCTCAAGAGCTTAGAGATTTCAGCACAGAGAAAACTTATGTGTAATGCTACAATTTGCAATGAACGGAATTCTGTGTGAATTCTCATAACAATTAAGCGCCGACAATGTTACTGCTTTCAGTTGACTCAGTCATTCCAATTATTCATTAGAACCAGGCTCTGTACGAAGAAACTCGTGACACACGTTGTACAATATTATCCGGCAGGATTAATGGAGAAGACGACTTCATTCCTTGCATTCCTATGATGCTTGCTTTCAGTTTTAAACGGCTCGACATGACTGGCGTTCATAGTCATTGTAATTGTGGTTAAAGCAGAGCTATAGTTTATCGAGATATAGCTGTTACTTGACGTGTGACGTCACGTTGAAAGGAAATAGCAATCGTATTGGCTCAGACGACTTCATGTTGCCGATTACATTTTTGATTACAGCTCGTGGTGTGGTTCATGTGTGTGTTCTTTGCCGCCTCAGCTTTCATGTGATCGACACAGCCGTGCAAAGTGGCTCAGTCAGCTTCGACCCTGTCTCACTCCGGTGCCCAAATATATCAGCCTCGTGTCGATAGATTTACTGGCACGTAAAAGAACTCCTCCGGGACTAAATTACTGCACCTAGGCGTCTCTGTAAACCGTAAAAGTAGTTAGTGGGACATAAAAACAATATTATTATTATTATTATTATTATTATTATTATTATTATTATTATTATTATTATTATTATTATTAGTATTATTATTATTATTTGTGATTGACGCTTGGGTTTCATTTTGATAAAATATATTGTTACCCCTTGGTTTACAATCTATTTAAACTCCTTCGTAATAGTGGAGTGTACAGTATTTATATATTTTTTAAACATTTTAGTGAGATTATTCAGCAACTTTAGGCTACTTAAATTATGATGTAATAATACGTTTTATTGAGGAAGTTCAGTACTGGTTCCTCTTTGTGTACGTTTGCACAGTGGGTGTTATTCGCGTGAGCTTGGGCATGAGTTTGACGACAGGCCTCGCACTCCGCCTGTTTCTGATGCTCCTGCTGCGAAGAAGGGAGGAGGGTTGGCCGTTCTGGCCAGACACAAGAACTTGTGATTGGTCTGCATGAGTAATTTGAGCGTGAGAAAAGCTAATGTTTGAACCACTTTTGCTGGTTAAAAAGGTGTTAAGAGCAAACATGTGCCGCGGTAAATATTATTAGGATTACTGTCATAATTATTTGCAAGAGGATATATGATAAGGAGGAACAGTTTGGACCTGGACCTTAATTGAAAACGCGAGGGTAGACGCCAAAAAGGTAAAAAATGAAAGAGTATGCCAAAGAATAATTTCAGCAGGATGGAAAGAGGCATCATATTCATGATTATTATTAATGTAATAATTTAATTCATTATTGCTATTAGTCATTATGTAATTATTCTTGTCACAATTGGTTGCTGTGTAAACTGGAATTCTTTAATTGCTTGTTATTACTGTCAATATTATTAGAGTAGGTTAAATTTAAGCTTATTTGTGTTTTTTATTTAATTGATACGCAAAGAACTGCTTAGTGACATGTAATGCGTGTGTGCAGCTGTAAGTTGTGATCATAGCATTTTGTATACCAGTACAATTTGGTTCAGTGAAGGATAACCTCGCTGTTCTTGGCATAGCGCGGAGCACAGAGGTGCGGGCATGAATGAAGGTCAAAGTTCAATTTAAAACTTTAAAATTTGAAAAGTGTATTTCTTTCCTTTTTTCTCTGAATTGACATAGGTGAACAACATTACTGGACAGTTAGCTCATGTAAAAATATGATTACTTGAGGTACACAGTTACCACACTAAAGATGGCGTCTTTGCTCCACACTATGAGCACCAAAGCACACATTAGGATAAATACAAACAGTTTTCACTGTCTTACTCGCTCGAACGTCTAAGGTACATTTAAATAAGAATTTAAATAAGACTAGTTAACTTTAACAGAGGCAATGAGTGCCCATTCTATATCGCGTTAGTAGAAAAGAAAAAGTTAGAGTTATTGGCCTAAATCAAAATGTTAGGAGGCGAACACCTGCAGTTTTTGAAATTATAAAATTCATAAAACCCTATGTGGTCCTATGGCTCGAAGTTACAGAGGCTAAGCCTATACTACAGAGATGACTAGAGGGAGACAAATGTTTAGATTACAAAAGGAAGAGATAAGTTCATTTACGGAGTCATGGATACCCCAATACAAGTTGAGTGCTCACAGCGTACGTTAGACGAAGGTCTTTAGACTTGATTGAACATTTACATTACGAAATAAATGTTGAAACCTTCCCCTCAAGCTAGCTTTCAGACTATTACATCATTAAAAGATATCTGACATTGCTTTCAGCTAGTGGACCTCCTCTAAGAACACACTCTAAACCTGTTCACTGGAGCGTTCGAAAAGACAACATGGCCCACAAGGTCCCAGCTTTTATAGCGAAGAGGAAAGTTCCAGATTCTCTGGGCCGAAGCCCTGTACACACCCACAAATTCTATACGTTGATTAAATAAATGTACAAAGTTCCTGATTGGTCGAAACGAACAAGAAGAAGAAGGAAAGGATACCAGTGCTAGTAACCTAAGAACACAAAAAAAGAATTTAGAACATTTCTGTTCTAAAACCTCGAAATTAGAAATGTCTTTGAAAAATAATTCTTCATCTTCCCACCAGAGGGCGAACACAAGTACTGACATCTGACGAGAAACGTTCAAACTTCTTCCAAAACACAGTTGGAAGTACACGATATAGATGGTCTAGTAAAAGGCGCTTATTTTAAATGCACAGAGCGGGTGTACCTCGTGTACGTACGCCAACTTACAGAAGAAGATATTATAAATAATAAGGAAATAAACCTGATACTTGGTTTTTCATACCAGAAAGAAGACATCAGATGAAGAGCAGCAATAATTGAAGGATGAGGGCCAGAGAGAGCCAGGGAACGAGAGGCGACCCGCACGTCCTCGTACGTGTACCAGAACCTGAGTCGTTCACAAAAATGCATATGTTAAATGATTCTCCCGTCAAAGTCGAATAATGGAGAATGATCTTTCTTCTACTACGTGATGTTTGTGTCACCATCTATAGGAGGTCTGTGCAATGTTTTTTAACTAATTTATTGACAATGTCACACAACTATTTCAAAACAAGCAAACACTGCGTACATTTATACTTAACAAGTTAAAAAAACTTTGTATTGATTTGTTTTTTGAAACAAACATATTAGAAAAAATGTAGGATAAGTCGCAAACATAACGTTGATATGTTTGCATCTAAACAAATTGAAATTTAACACAGGAGAAGATCAAGTTGTTCACACAAGAAGAATAAAAAAACCACTTTTTCTTTTGCACAATAGTTGCAAACGTAATTATTCCTATAATTCACTATCCAAATCCTTTAACAGTACACAGTGATTCTAATACAAAACACTCTGCATTTAACATAAAATTGACAGATGTTACACAAGGGACATGACAGGAAGGCACTCAGAATTAAAAAAGATGTGTTCCAAAAGCTTCTTGAAGACACTACTGTCTGACCATTTTCCAGCGTTCTTTCCTGAGATGATCCAGAAATCCAGGTAAAGTCAGACTTGTATGCCGAGAGTACGCCTTGATATTGTAGTGAATGGCTCCGGCTGTTATCCATATGCAAGCGTTTCCACTCTTGTTCTGTGTGTGATTTAACTCCAGATTCAGGATCTCCCTCACTCTGTCACTGGTTGTTGTTGTCCCTGATATCCTGTAGATAGCGTTTAGTGTCCATCTCCAAACTAGTGCCGCATTGCAGCATGTGGTAACTCGATGCACGAGACTGTCCGTCTGATGACATACCAGGCATTTGTCATCAGATACTTGTCCATGCCGTTTCAATTTCTCACCCGTCGGGATGATTTCATTTGTGTATATGTAGAGCGATACCCTCCATTATAACGGGATCCATTTGTTCCAAATATTTTTCCAGATCTGCTTCCAGTCACGATCTGGGTATTTCTGTTGTACTAGTGGAATACATTTATATTGCTTCAATCTGAAGTTGTATATATTCTTAGATTTATCCAACTTTCCAACTGTAATTTCTGTTTCTGGAAGTTGTTGTAGAATGGAGAGAGCGTTCCGGACGCAGCTTCTAAATGGATCTTTTTGTTTCAGGTTTGTTGTTACACACAATTTTGCACTGCACTATGAAATACATCTCCTTTTGAGTACAACGCTTTAATGCTATGTGACAGAAAGAGTGCTGTGCATTTCTTTTCGACTGCAATTAGGCGCAAGCCACCATCCTGTTCAGTAAGATGAAGTTGATCTCTTCTTATTCTGTATCTGTATCCTTTCCATAGATAAAATGCAATTGTCATTTCAACACGTTGGCAAATGACATGTGAGGCTGGAAGAATTTGGGCAAGGTACCAGAACTTCGACAGCGCAAATATATTTATATCCCAAACTTTTTGGAAAATCTTGAGTCGCCTTGAAAGTTCCTCCTTTAGCTGAAACCGTAGGGTGTTTAGAGCAGAAGTCCAATTAGTCTCTATCGTCTCTGAAATATCGTGACTGAAGGTAATGCCCAGTATCTTGCAGTGGTTAACAACTGGAATTCGGGAGTTGGCAAATATTTGACGATTGTCATTTGAACCTAATAGCAATAATGAGGATTTGCTACAATTCACTTGTGCCCCAGACACCTTACAGAAGGCCTCAAGAGTCTCTTGTGCATGATTACCATCTTCGTCACTGGTCAACAGTAGGGTAATGTCATTGGCGTATGCGCGTACTGTGAAGCATTTGCTGTTAATAGTTGGTTCGGTTAAAGAATGTTTCAAACTTTGAATCAGGGGTTCGATTGCTAAAACAAAAAGTGCCATTGATAATGAGAATCCTTGTCTAATTGATTTGTTTATCGACAATTTTGCTGGGAAAAATCCATTAATCATAACTCGTGAGGATGCCTTGTTGTATATGCGCTGTATTGTTCCTATGATACTGTTTGGAAATCGAAACTTTTTAAAACTTTCCAAAGATAAGAGTGTGCTATCCTATCGAATGCTTTGCTGAGGTCAATGCTAGCCAGAGCTCCTGAAGCATTGCCACACACTGAATGATATATGACGACATCACGAATTGTCAGTAGATTATGTAATACGTTTTCCATGTATACTGCAAACCTGTCCGTTAATAGTTAATGAAGGGAGGATAGTTCTGATACCGTTCGCTAAAATCTTGGCCAGTAGTTCATAGTCGGTATTTAATATTGTAATAGGTCTATAGTCACTGATATACGTGCAATTGGAGAATTTGGGAATTAGGATGGTAATTCCCTCTGCAAATGTATCACTTATCGTGTGACTGAAGGCATAATTAATAACTTGTGTCAGGTCTTTACCGATAATGTTCCAAAATGTCTTATACCTTTCATACGGGATCCCATCATAGCTTGGAGTCTTATTTGGTGCAGTATGGTCTAACGCGTGCATCACTTATTCTTCGGGAATATTATTAGTAAGATGTGCGATATCATCTCCTTCTAGATGACTCTGGAGATGATGAAGGTGTCTGTGAATATCGAGCTATGAGATGCTGTCTTCTGCAAACATTTCACCGAAATATCTCTCACTTTCTGCAAGGGGCTGTTCCTTTGTAGTGAACCTTGACCCTTTACCATTATCCCATCGATTAATAAATTTCTTATTGGCTGATCGTCTAATCTTGGCAATGTGGTAGAGAGAGATTTTCTCTCTTTCTATGAGGGAAGTGCCTTTCATATGCGGATGTAGTTGTTCTAGGCAGCTTTTCTTAATACCTAAAATTATTCTCTTAATATAATTTAATGCAGAAGAGACATATTGACCTTGCTGTTCCTTGTGATGCAGATATAATTCAATTTTCCTACTTGTATCGTGGTTGTGCTCATACGTTAGAGATCTAATGGCAGGTTTAAGTTTATATGTCCATTAGTCCATCACGCTACTGTAGCGATTTGCATTGGTGATAACACTCCGTGAAACGTTGGACATTCTCAGTATTATTGAAAACCGACCTATTAATCTTCCATATTCCTTTCCCCATGATGCATCTGTCACTCCTTGTTGTCTTCATCATAACTCTAACGCTGTAGGCGACTGGAATCACCTTACAGCTATCGAGGAGCTGTACTTGTGTCGTACACCCTATCTATCCTAGATTTCAACTCTCCACGGCAGGTGCGCCGTGTAGCTGCTGCCACACATCCTTGAGCTGCACAGACTGTATTAGTGTCTGAAGGCCTGGAAATAAGTGGGTGAAGAGAGCAGTTGAAATTACCTACTGGAATTATTGGATCAGGTGTCACCAAATGAGGCACTATTCCTGTTTGTACTGTGGCCCGGATCTTGTGTTATTATAGGTGGCCGACAGAAACTTTCCGGTAGGGTCCGTGATGACATCAGGGAATTGAATTCATTTCCTGAATACTATTGCAGTTCCTCGGAAGGTATCACCTACGTTCGTGATATAGTTACATAAGAAATGGAAGTTTCTCTCATTAACTTCCTGGAGGAATAAGATATCAATATCACATTCCTTCACGAACCGACTGAGCAGCGCCTGACTTGTAACAATCCTTGCTCCATTAATATTGAAATACAGAACCAGAACAATATGATCAAGGACAATAGTTTTACAGATTACGAACTAAAGTACAACTTTCGAGCCTTGTTAGAAGATAGATTCAAGAGATCTATTCCTTTTACAATTATGTCCCTGCGAATATTCAAAACAGCCAACTCATTGAGTCGACATCCAGTTGTTCCACCATTTATTTATTTATTTATAGAAAACAGTACATCATAACTGACTAAGGACGGGCAGCCAGGTCAGAGAGAATGAAACATTTCTGGGAACAAAAGAAGAAATATCAACCAAATTCGTAACCAATATTCATAAGACTTGACTGTATATAGATTGATTTCAGTGCTCCAATGTGGGCGTAAAATTTTTTTAAAAAAAAATTACATAAATTATAGTGCGATTGCCTTTCCAACTCAAGCACGGTTTCCGAAGATCGAGTCCTACATCTTTAAACGATTGTTCTTATTGATACACAGAGCGAAACTCAACGAAACGGGGAACTACAGAAGTCTAAATTGAAACGTGATTATTTGATTCTGAGGAATGAATACTACATCATCCGCGGAATGACCAGTCATGATAATATCGTCACTAACATTCGGCATCTCTTTCTTGACGGAGATTCGTGTTCCGTTGCTAAGGGATGGAGGGTTCACATTCATGAGAACGGTAATCGGTGCCACAATCTTCAGTCCAAGTTCTTCAGAAGCTCAGTCGTGTAGTTGACAGTACATGTCGTGTCGATAGACTTGTACATTTGCAGATCACCGAGTAATTCTCCCAAAAGTTGCTTGTGATGACGTTCACAGCAAGACTCGCTCTTTGATAAGGCCCTGCGTAATGAAATGAATATCGTGTAAATATTGAGCTTTATCCATAAAATAAATAATTTAAACGATAAATAACTTACTTAATGAAGCCATGTAACAATCGCCTAAGAATACGCCTCTGTTAACAATTTCAATTCGCCCCTTGCCAGAGCATCTCTTCGTGTCGGGGACTTAAAATGGCTCCTTGACTCGTATTACCTACCTTATGTACGATTCCTAACGGCAGTGAATCCATGCATTTAATTCTGGTGAATGCGCGATGGTTGTTATTATTATCATTTTTATTGACTATACAAATAAAATTGTAAGGACCATGTGTCTGTACAATGACTATTTTGGCGAAATTTTCATTCAGTTATACTTTTCACGTGTAATAATGACGATGTGCATAATTTTTAGCTTTGGTGTCGGTTGGTCTGTTTGTTTGTCTGAGTTCCTATAACTTGAAAACTACTGGATACATTTTCTATCAGAAAGCCTCCGTGGCTCAGACGGCAGCTCATCGGTCTCACGCCAGTGGATACCGTAGTTCAAATCCCTGTCAATCCATGTGAGATTTGTGCTGGACAAAGCGGAGGCGGGACAGGCTTTTATCCTGGTACTCCGGTTTTCCCTGTCATCTTTCATTCCAGCAACACTCTCCATTCTCGTGTCATAGCATCCATAAATCACTTTGGGAGTGGCGATCCCATCGTACTAATAGCCTATATCTACTTCATTCATTCCATCCCTGACCCGGTCAATGACTGGAAAACAGGTTGTAGGTTTTCATTTCATATTTCTACCAAACTTCACATTTAGAATCGACCTGTCCTTGGATAGGTTTAGGGTCAATACTGTTTTCAAATATCTGAACTGACTGGGGTTTATACGAAACCGAAACCGTGATTATGCACTCCCACAAAATATACACAACCAAACTTAATGGAAATCAATTTCTAAACCTTTTTCTCATGTGCATCATTTCGATACGAGGATTAATAAGGGAGATATCATTAACGGACCGTTTTCAGTCTAAACTTCGAGCGGATTTTTTAAGCTTTTTTGTTGACTAGCAAATGTATCCGTGCTTCGCTAAGATATTCTACATTCTATACGCATATCGATGTAAATTACTGTACATGCATTGAATAAGAATCCTTTTAAATTGCATGGCTCTTAGCGTTATCCGAGAAACAGCATGAGCAGGTCCCCATACTTTCGTTCTATTGTAAAGTGTGAATTGCGAAGTTGTGATGATAACGACAGGCTCACTTGCCTACTGTCATTCAAATAGAGTTGGGAACTTTATATTATAATGGCAGGCCCCATTGCCTACTGCGCGGTCACAATCGATTTGGGGACTTTTCGTTAAAATGGCAGGCCCCCTTTCCTACTTCCGGACAGATAACAGTTGAGGAGCTTTCATTATAATGACAGGCAACTTTCCTACTACCGGTCAAAATTGAGTTGAGCTGTTATCAAAATGAAGGCCACTTTTCCTACCGCCAAACAGCTTACTGCCAGTCACATCGTGTTGGTGTGTTAGCATTAAAATAGTAGGTCACTATTCCTAATTCCAGTCACATTCTAGATGAGTACATTTGTTTATAAAGGCAGGCACACAATCGGATAGGGGAGTTTTGAACCAAATTGCATGCTCTCTTGCCTCCTGCAGGTCAAATTAAGAAGGAAATTATTTATTAAAATGATACGTCTTCCTTGCTAACGCCAGTTACACAGGATTAGAGAAGGGCCCGATTCCTACTACCACTCAAAGTTGATGTGGGGAGTACTCATTACCATAGCAGACACACTCTTTCTCGACCGCTGTAAATCGACGTCAATGAATATATACGTAGATCGACATACAAATGTATATTCTGCTAAACGGTACGTCATATCGACAAACGAATTGTACCATAAGACGCCGTATTTACCGGTCTAAATGGCTGGTCCTATGATATTTTCTTGTATCACATCTATGCATGAGTCAGACTTAGAAGCGTTGAATAGGGTAAAATTTCGGTAAGATTGTCTCAGTGCATTGCATTTCGAATGTTGCATTTGGAGCTATTTTCTTTACATATTCTAACTGGAAGCAGTGCATTTCCAGGCCGAGATTTCACTTGTATTTTCAATATCTAAGCCTCTATTGACTAACTAGTGACAATTTGCTTTCCAAATGTGCGTGTGGTATATCGGCAACTCTGCGACTCTTATACACACTTGTGCTTAATCAGTGCTTCACTATTTATGTTTTTGCATACTTTGAGACTGTTTCATTATACTATACAGTGACTTACGCCAGTATGACAACGTTAATTTGTGCCTATTCGGGTGATAATTGAAGAGGTGGCAACTTTCATATTACATTTAGACTTTTGCTTAGAAGACTTCATGCTGGTATACTCCAATCTGGTAACTGTGTACATCTTTTTCTTATTCTCGTTGTTCAACATTTCTCTTTATACCGTATTCATCCCTTTCTTGTCCATCCCTTTCCTCTCCTGGCCTATTCTCTTATTTGCTTTCATTCTCTTGGTTATTTTATTCTTGGTGTAACAAATTTGTATTACATGTGGTTGGGAAAATTCCGTATTTGTACAGACTTCTATTCATGTAACATTGTAAGAGCTTGATTTAATTCTTCTAATATATTTATTTCCAAATTTTATCTTGGTTTCTCATCTGTTTTCACCCATCATGTCCCTTATTTCTCCTGCCATTTTCTTTTAATTTTGTTTGATTATTATCTAGCATAGTTTCCACTGCGCCATCTGTGGTTATTCTGGAATGCTTATTGGAGAACTTTTTTTTCCACGGCCTCCATTCTCAATTTGGCGTTTTACTCGCTGCGTAGTACTCGGTGTCACCGATACTTTGGATTCCCTCGGCAGTATTATTATAAATATATATGTGCAAGTACCCCTTCAGAAAGGGGTTACACATGGTAGCAGAGTACAAAGTCGCAGTTTACTACCACTCTAAATCTTCACCCTGTCACTGCCTTAGTTCTTCTAGTTCTTTTTTCTGAGGTTTAGTGTTTCTCCTCGCTAGACTTTGCCTTTCTTTTTGTCATCTCTTTCAACATGGCTTATTTTTCTGATAATTTTTCTCCTTATACTTCGGACACTTCTGATATTTCGTTTGATCCCCATTTCAATTGTTCTGATCCAAATCCTTTTACTAATGTGTCTTATAATCCTTTTCTTACTTGTAATTCTGTACTTCCGCGTCTAGTACTCTTACTACTACTGTTTCTTCTAGTTTATCCTCTGAACCTTTACCAACCCTGCCTCAACCTAACACTCCTCTCTATCCTGATCTTTCTCTTTTTACTGCTGAATCCAAACTTCCACTTAATCAAGCACCTCCGCCTTCTCCCAATAAAACTCAATCAGCACAGCATTACTCTCCCGATTTGCGAACTCCACCGCCATCCCCTTCTCAGCAATATTTTTATGAATCTCCATATCATCACATCCCTTCTTCACATCAACCATTTAATTTCCATATTTTGACTAAATGTCTTGACCAGGTACCCCTCATTCAGTCTACTGATCCTGATACTTTGACACAATGGCTTTTTTTAGTTCGCAAATTTCTACAGACTGACTTGGCTCCATTTTCCCAATTGCTTTCGTTGCTTTACCCCAAAACCTCTGGTCATCTTAGTAATTTTTGGCTTCAGTATATGAAGTCTTCTCATGATTGGGCTCATTTTCGCTCGGTTTTACACACTTATTTTCTGCCTTATGAAATTCGACAACAGCTGATTAACAAATATATCAGACGTCATCAACGTCCAGATGAATCCGCTTATGATTACCTTGACTCCATTATCGTCTATTCTGATGTGTTAGCTATTGCTCAACATCCCCAGGAAATTATTTCTCTTATTCGATTTTATGCCTCTCCAGCTTTCCGTCAAATCATCAATCCCTTTACGCCACCCACTACTATTCCTCAGCTTTACCACATTGCTCAACTAGATATTTTAAATACCCGTAGTAATTTTTCTTATTATTCTTCTACCCCACCTCCCCAGTTTAACACTTTAACAACTCGCATGCTTTCTACCACTCGTCCACCTTCTCAGAGTGATATCTCTCGTCTTCGCTGTTATCGGTGTCAGGCTATGGGGCACTTAGCACGAAATTGTACCTATTCTACCTTGGGAACTTCAATTCCCGTCGTCAGTAGGCAGCTCACGACCTCTTGGGCAAAATCTGCCTTATGTTTCCTCAACTTTCTCGCCTGCTACTAAATCACAGTCGTATACTCTTGTACAGTTACATAACACTCCCTCCTTAGCTTTATTAGATTCAGGTTCTGCAATTTCTCTAATCAGTTTCTCCTTTTTTCAGCAACTTTTACAAACGCATCCGCATCTTCAATTGCGCCCTTCTACCCTCAGATGTCTTTCCATATCTCAGCACACTCTTGAAATCATGGGTCAACTAAAACTTAATGTTAAAATTTCCCAATTTTCTTGGCCGTTTGAATTTCAAGTGGTTAATAATTGCTCACTTCCTGTTATTCTGGGGTATGATTTTTTTGCTCATACTGGCCTTATTTATAATACTGCTATGGCCTCTATCTCCTTTTTTTCAATCCGCGCGTTCAAATTCCTTTGGTAGACCCCATCGATTTCCCTATGAACCACGTATTCAGTCATCAGCATATTTATGCCACTGCTCCCCAACTAGATGCAATTGAGGCCTTGAAATCTGAATTTGCCGATGTTATCACAGATACTTTAGGCTCTGTTGTTAATTATCAGGCTCACATTGATTTACTTGACGAAACACCTGTTCATTCGCCTCCTTACCATCTTAGCCCTCCTCGGATGGCCAAAATGGATGACATTATTGACAAAATGCTTCTGGATGGTACCATTGTCCCATCTTCTTCCAATTACGCATCTCCGGCATTTCTTGTCAACAAGCCTGATGGTTCTTCGCGCCTGGTAGTTGATTACCGTAAATTAAACTCCAAAATACTCTATGATTCTTACCCCATTCCTAAAATGCAAAATGCCTTTCACTTTTTTCTAAAGCTAAATATTTTTCTCTCTTGGATCTTAATTCTGCTTACTACCAAATCCCCTTGGACTCTCGTAGTAGCAGGCTTACGGCATTTATCACCCCAAATGGCCTTTTTCAGTTTACAAAAGTTCCTTTTGGATTAAACTTGCGCTCGCAAATTATGCAGAGATTAACTGATTCTCTATTTTCAGATTTTAAGTATAAATTTCTCTATCCTTATATCGACGATCTTTTAATATTTAGCCCAGATTTTGAGTCCCACATGTCTCATCTACACCAAGTTCTTTCCAGATTACGTTCAATTGGTCTCACAGTTAACCCCTCTAAAATTTCCCTATCTCAAACTTCTATAAAATTCTTAGGTCACATTCTGTCATCTCAGGGGGAAGCTGTCGATCCCGAACGTACTTCTGCTATCTCTAATATTCCACCTCCCAAAAATCTCAAACAAACACGCACCTTTTCAGGCACGGTTTCTTTCTACCACCGGTTCATTCCTAACTTTTCTCACATTGCTGAGCCTCTCAATTATCTGAAACGTAAAAACGTTCCTTTCATTTGGACTCAATCTCAACAGGACGCCTTTCTTCAGCTTAAGTCTCTTTTGATGCATGCTCCCATTCTTCAATTTCCTGATTTCTCCCCACCTTTTGAAATACATACTGATGCTTCCAATCTTGCTGTTGCTGGTGTTCTAACTCAGGTTGTTAATGATGTTCTTCTACCTATCGCCTATTTCAGTCGACTTCTTTCTCCTACTGAGAGGAAATATTCTATCTTTGAGCGTGAAGCCCTGGCTTTATTACATTCCATTGAACACTTTGCTGAATATTTGGAGCATAAAGAATTCCTTGTCAAGACAGATAATCAGGCTCTTTCATGGTTGTTACATAACGCACCTAAGAGTGGTAGAACTGGCCGAAGGCTCATGCGATTGTCCAGATTCAAGTTTTGCCTTAAGTTTATTTCTGGCACTGAGAATTCTCTAGCTGACGCTCTTAGTCGCTTATTTGACACTTCCACTCCTCAGTCAAGTACTACTGACGATTTACCCCCGGATGTCTCTATGATGCCTTCGTCTTCCTCCATTAATGCGGTTTTTTCGTTAACAGACTTTCCTCTTTCATTTCAATCCTGTCAGTCGCATCAGCTCACCGATCAGTTTTGCATCCAACTCAAACAATCCATCTCTGGTCCCTCTTATCAGGGTCCCTTTACTATTTTTAAAGATCTCTTGGTTTGCAAACCCACTAAGAAAGCTTCTCCTAAAGTGGTGCTTCCACAGGCTCTTCAACCCATGATCTTGCAATATTATCATTCCTCCCCTGTGGGCGGGCATCTAGGCATCACTAAAACGTACAACCGTATAGCCTCTCTTTTCTTTTGGCCTCAAATGCGCAAATCTATTCGCAATTTTGTTCAAACTTGTGAATTGTGTCAAAAATCTAAACCTTTAAACATAAAGTCTGCTGGTCTTCATTCTGCCCTTCCACCCACTCATCCTGCCCAAACCTTTCTCATTGATCTAGTTGGACCCATAGTTCGTTCTTCTCGTGGCAACTTGTATATTTTTACCTTGTTGGATGCCTTCTCAAAATTTCTAGTCCTTCGACCCTTACGGAAAATTTCTACTCAGATCATCATTAATTTACTCACTGAACAAACCTTTCCTATTACCGGTTTGCTGGCTAATATTGTTTCTGATAATGCTTCTATTTTTACTTCAAGTGTTTTTTTTAATATGTGCTTTCAACTGGGTATCAAACGTATCTTGACTTCTCCCTACCACGCTCAGTCCAACACCGTGGAAAGGTATCACCGTAATCTCAAAGTTGCTTTATCTATATTTCATAGTTCTTTCCAGAAAGACTGGGATTCTCATCTTTCTTCTTTGGCGTTAGCCTTTAATTCCAGTATCAATAGTTCTACTGCTCAAACTCCGGCTAAGCTCTTTCTTGGTCGTGATCTTCAAACTCCTCTTTCCCTAACCTGGGATCTGCACAACATCCTTGAATCTTCTGATCAGCCATCCTCTTCATCACTCTGGAAAGACGCCTTTGATCAATTGCTAAAAGCTCAACAGGTCCACAAAAAAGCTTATAATGCTCGTCATAAGCCATCCACTTTTAAAATTGGTGATTTAGTCCTCGTTGCTAATCATCCACACAGCTCGGCCATTAATGCCACTTCTGCCAAACTTGCTCCTCGATGGCTTGGACCATACCGTATTTTGTCTTTCCCTACTCCTGGCACTGTATATTTGCAATCTACTACTGATTTGTTTGACACTAAAAAACTTCATCTGAATCAGCTCAAGCGATTTCATCCTTAAAAACTTTCTTTTTTCCTTTGCCCTGTGTTTTCCTTTTCTGGTTATTACCTCCTCTTCTTTCTGATTTTTTTCCTCTCTATTCTCCATCTGGTCTGGAAATGTCTATTGCTCCCAGTATTATTTACTTTCTTGTTCTTTTCTTTTTCTTTGTTGTTTGTCTACCTCACCCCCCCTTTTTTCTCTCCCTTTATGGAATTTCTTTTTCTTTTCTCCCTCCACACAGGTTTCTCCAGTCTCCCTCCCAGCCCAATTGGCACAGGTTGTAATGGGAGTGTACATACAACTTCCCAACCATTTTCTTTTTCTCTTTTGTAATTGTTCTTAATTTTTATTGTCGTTTGTGATATTTGTATTTATATTTCTATGTTAATTTATAACTACCCTTCTCTCCTTACCCTTTACCTTTGCTAACGCGTTAGCCCTTTTCTTGTTTCCTTTCCTCCTCTACCTTTTTGTATTTTCTATTTCTCTATTTAGGCATGTTTATTGTGCTTGGACATTTTTCTGCCGCCTCTTGTTTTGTTTTGCAGTATTTTTGCTCTTTGATATACCGTTGCGGCTGCTATCGACCCCCGCTCCAGCTCATGGAAGGGCCCTCCATTGCTGTTCCTGGGGCCGCCTCGCCGTCGCCACTCAACTGTATCTTCCGTTTCTCGTCTTCCACCAGCAGTCTTCCTTTAACTCGAACTGCTTCAACAACAACAACGACAACTACAACAACAAAAAATCCTTTGGATTTTTTTCTTGAGCCCGGCGGATAATGTAACGGACTCTTCACTTCACCGGCAACTACTGTTATGAACCTCGCCATGCACATAACCCTTTTCTACTATTAATATGGACTTACCCTCATCATGATATACACCGCATTTTCTCTTCAACTGGAACTTACATTCTTATGTGAATTTGCACACATCATACCTTGCACGAACTCTGCTCTATTCACCTTTACGATCTACGATAAACTAACTTCCTTTTCGCCGCATGACGTCATGAGACATCGCCCGCTTTGTCACGCATGCTCCACTAACCTCTGGAATCTTCCAGACATATTTCTCATTATTCCACACTATAAATACCCGGCCTTCCTCTGAATGTGTTGAGATGGACTTTGGCCTGTGTGGAGGGAGGAACCTTTAACGTCATCTCCGTCCTTAGCGACATGTGCCCTGGACTCTCCATTTTCGGGCAGAACTACTTGGTTCAAGATGAGGTATGACAAACTGATAATGTCCTTATTGTAAATGCTTCTATGTTGCATTTGGAGCTATTTTCTTTACATATTCTAACTGGAAGCAGTGCATTTCCAGGCCGAGATTTCACTTGTATATTCAATATCTAAGCCTCTATTGACTAACTAGTGACAATTTGCTTTCCAAATGTGCGTGTGGTATATCGGCAACTCTGCGACTCCTATACACACTTGTGCTTAATCAGTGCTTCACCATTTATGTTTTTGCATACTTTGAGACTGTTTCATTATACTATACAGTGACTTACGCCAGTATGACAACGTTAATTTGTGCCTATTCGGGTGATAATTGAAGAGATGGCAACTTTCATATTACATTTAGACTTTTGCTTAGAAGACTTCATGCTGGTATACTCCAATCTGGTAACTGTGTACATCTTTTTCTTATTCTCGTTGTTCAACATTTCTCTTTATACCGTATTCATCCCTTTCTTGTCCATCCCTTTCCTCTCCTGGCCTATTCTCTTATTTGCTTTCATTCTCTTGGTTATTTTATTCTTGGTGTAACAAATTTGTATTACATGTGGTTGGGAAAATTCCGTATTTGTACCGACTTCTATTCATCTAATATTGTAAGAGCTTGATTTAATTCTTCTAATATATCTATTTCCAAATTTTATCTTGGTTTCTCATGTGTTTTCACCCGTCATGTCCCTTATTTCGCCTGCCATTTTCTTTCCATTTTGCAAGGCCTGACAGGGTAAGAGGCTTACTCGGACGACAAGCATACGACATGGCCGCTCCATTATTTACGAAAATGGAAAGGTGAAGATTCATCACAAGGAAGCGAATTGCTACCAGAAAGTGTGAACTGTATATTTTGAACGAGGTACCTCGTAATACGACAAAATTTCTAGGAAGTGTGGAAACAAAGTTCCCAGAGCCTACGGGCATATTTGTCGTCAAGTTGGCGAGAAGAACATTGTCAAATACCCACTTCACTTTTGGCCAATGACAAAATTCTTGAGCAGCCACAGATGCACCAGCACGTCCCAGTAAAACTTGAAATCCGGTTATCTTAAGTTAATAATAATAAGTAAAATATTCAAACCACCGAATTTCAAATGGGGGAATTTTTAGATATCATCCCCATGTTAATTGATTATAAGTTTCATGAATTAAGGTACCAGTTTACAGGAATTGACCGCAGCTGGATTTCTGTTGGTCAGAAAAGTCCTGCGCTAACAGAGACGTCGATCAGCGGGGAGGACAGAAATCCATTAAAGTCTTTTTAAGCTACGATCGAATTTGGATGAGATTACGACGCGAGAGTGCTTATTAGCAGACTGTTCAGTGGTATAATATTAAACATCCAAGTCGATTTCCAAGTACCGATGTATGGAAACCAGGAATGACCTCTGATGGACCGAACGGGAAGGCCCACCATCTATAAAGAACATTGACTTGAACGAAACAGCATCTACTATGTGACAATCAGACGGCCAGATAACAGCTGAACAGAGCTGCGAGTGCGTACAGACTATTCCGCGCAGAAATTAAGCGAGTTATTGTGAACCCAAAGACGGACAATTATATTCGTGATAATTATTAATATCAATTTATCTTTAAGATGAATCTTTTGTCATATAGGTGTCAGTGAAATAATATCAATTATCGGCAAGTGCCGGTAGCATTTTTAGAAGGCATTGTGCAATTTCTAACTTTAATGTGAGACGGTAGAAGTCATCATGTGAAAAAACCCGAGTGAGCGCTGCGAACACTGGACCTTCTAGATAACATTTCAGGAGTGCCGTATTTGACATTGGCCGATCGCGCCGGGTCGCATGAGACGGTAATTCGTTGTGAGTATCAAGGTTCCTTGGTTTGGTCAGAGGCGAAGAAGTAATAGTGGAAGTTTTACCTGGTCTTAGGCACCTTGAATCAAAATGTTGCGTAATTTCTTGCAAAAATTAATTAAGATGTGCGTTATGGGTAAGCGCCCAGGTGTAATTGAAACCCATTCCTTGACGACCAGCAGGATGACCGAGTAGACGAATGTGGGCCATCCGGCCTCTCGTTCGTCAAACACAGGAATTCTACCCAGTGATAAGTAACAAAATTTGATTCATTTTGTGGGAATGTTATCGCGATAAGATGGGGAAATTAATAAATATTAATCATGATTACTTAACGTAATGCATGGACCGCTTCACGTATCCATGGTTTATTTAAGAAAAGACGGACGGACAAAATTTAGATTAATGTAAATATGGGTCCTGTTAATTGATTATTACTTGCTTGTTGTACACAACGTAAATATGGGTTGTATCATTTAATTAATGCTTGCTCGTTGTACGTACAATTGACTTGAGTGTTCAGTTTTTTTATGCTGACCCTGTTTAATTTGCATGAATTTCTCGATCACCTTGGTGACTGTTGTACTGTAAAATTAAGAATTAGGCATATTGTTACGAGAAATCCAGAGACATGAACGTGCCAGTGTATCTTACGTATGGAAGGTCATGTGAAATAATAATAATAAGACCTAAATGACCAGATTATGCCGGCTCACCTTTCTTGGATTAAATTATCGGGATTAAATACGATATCAAAATGAGAATGGTGTTAAATTTTAGTGGATAAATTAACAAGATGATTATGAGTCACTAATAAAATACTAATTTCTGATTGGGTCCCAAATAATGTTAATTTAAATTTGAATTAATTAATGAATTAAGCAGCAAAGGTTTGAATTCATTGTTAAAAATCGTGGTACTAATAAATGCTAAATAGTGGTATACATTATATGATCTTCGATAGTGGTTTGGGACCACATAAAGATTGCAAATCCAGGTGTGTTAAAAGTTGATGAAGCATTAGGAATAAACGCCCCGACGTTAATTCGTGGAGTATGACCTCTGTCAAATAATCAAGTGTAAAAGAGGGAAGTGAGATGTTACAGCCAGCTAATGAATAAATGGATCGTACTATGTCATAAATGATCAGTTGCAAACTCTGTGAATGATAAATGTGCAATATAACCCCTGAGGTCTGGGGATAGAAATATGTCCATATCAGGGGCAGTAACGAGGAAGCTACGATGAGATACCCAGAGAGTTATTACTGTCCAGGTACTGGAAATGTTATCATCAACCCGTGCGGCGAAGGCAGAGTAAGACTGAGTTGCGGAGAGTCCGGATTCGCAACCCCTTGAAATGCGTACGAGTAACATATAGCTGCATGTTAAGTTGTTACGATCCCAGACATCATACAGGTTGATGTCCGCACGAATAAACGTATGTCCGAATGGTAAATCATGATAGATGAAACGAAAGTACCTGAGACCCATATTATGAATAATAATAATAATAATAATAATAATAATAATAATAATAATAATAATAATAATAATAATAATAATAATAATAATAATAATAATAATAATAATAATAATAATAATAATAATAATAATAATAAATAGTGTAGACCCGTAACATCGCCCGAATTAAGTGATGGTAAACATAACTAAATCTTTAACAGCGGTAACAATAATAAAAATGTTATTGTTTGAATGATCGTAATAAATTATAATACTCATGATATTAATAATAATAATAATAATAATAATAATAATAATAATAATAATAAGAGAGGTAGTCGCCGTGAGACGGTTGGTTCCTGACCCACAACGTGTGTTCCACTTGGGAGCTTACGTGCATGAAGGTGCGACTGGGACCGCGGGCGGCTAATGTCATAATTATGTGACCTTCCGATACTTGTATTGCCGTCTTGACAGTTGCAAATATTAAGTTACGCTATAATTTGACAAGCTATTCATGGCACGCTCGTGAATCTGAACGTGTAGGCTAGGGTCCAACCGTCTAATTTAGTTCCCGTTTTAGATAGGATAACATTTCCAAGATAGGTATCCGGATTATCTGAAATGTAAATACCCGGAGGTGACTCATCAAGTGGAACGTGGAGACGATGGTAATTTAAGCTTACCCTCGTACCTACGTCTCCTAAAAGAGTTTTTCAGTGGTGCATATCCACTCATACGGCTATTGGCTCGATCCCCATGGATCAGCCGTTTGACCTCAGATAATGTGGTGAGGTGGAACAAAACCTTGCAATTCTTTTCAGGCGAAGGAATCCTTGGAAACAACTTGGCGAACGAAATGGAATTCGATGGGGAGCTATCGATATTAATGGGGCTTATGGAAGAAAGAAGGTAGAACTGGCTGACTCAGCAAAGAGGATGCATCTGGATGTGCTAGGAGTAAGTGATATTCGCGTAAGGGGAGATAATGAGGAAGAGATAGGAGATTATAAAGTGTACTTGACGGGTGTTAGAAAGGGAAGGGCAGAGTCTGGGGTAGGGCTCTTTATCAGGAATACCATTGCACGCAACATAGTTTCTGTCAGGCACGTAAATGAGCGAATGATGTGGGTAGATTTGTCAGTGGGAGGAATTAGGACAAGAATTGTGTCCGTGTATTCACCATGTGAGAGTGCAGATGAGGAAGAAGTTGGCAAGTTTTATGAAGCATTGAGTGACATCGTGGTCAGGGTCAACAGCAAGGATAGAATAGTGCTAATGGGAGATTTCAATGCGAGAGTTGGAAATAGAACTGAAGGATACGAAAGGGTGATTGGTAAATGTGGGGAAGATATGGAAGCTAATGGGAATGGGAAGCGTTTGCTGGACTTCTGTGCTTGTATGGGTTTAGCTGTTACGAATACATTCCTCAACCATAAGGCCATTCACCGCTGCACATGCGAGGCTAGGGGAACCAGATCCATAATAGACTATATCTTAACAGACTTTGAATTCAGGAAATCTGTTAGGAATGTACGAGTTTTTCGCGGATATTTCGATGATAAACACCACTATCTGATCTGTAGTGAACTAAGTATCTCTAGACCTAGGGTAGAGAAAGTGAAATCTGTCTGCAAACGAATAAGGGTAGAAAATCTCCAGGACGAGGAAATTAGACAGAAGTACATGGATATGATTAGTGAGAAGTTTCGAACAGTAGAGAGTAAGCAGGTTCAGGATATAGAAAGTGAATGGGTGGCATACAGGGATGCTGTAGTAGAAACAGCAAGAGAATGTCTAGGAACAACTGTGTGTAAAGATGGGAAAAGGCGAGCATCTTAGTGGAATGATGAAGTGAGAGCAGCCTGTAAACGTAAAAAGAAGGCTTATCAGAAATGGCTCCAAACAAGGGCCGAAGCAGACAGGGATTTGTACGTAGATGAAAGAAACAGAGCGAAACAAATAGTAGTTGAATCCAAAAAGAAGTCATGGGAAGAGTTTGGTAATAACCTGGAGAGGCTAGGTCAAGCGGCAGGGAAACCTTTCTGGACAGCAATAAAGAATCTTAGGAAGGGAGGGAAAAAGGAAATGAACAGTGTTTTGAGTAATTCCGGTGAACTCATAATAGATCCCAGGGAATCACTACAGAGGTGGAGGGAATATTTTGAACATCTTCTCAATGTAAAAGGAAATCATCATGGTGGTGTTGCAAACAGGCAAGCTCATGGGGAGGAGGAAAATGATGTTGGTGAAATTATGCTTGAGGAAGTGGAAAGGATAGTAAATAAACTCCATTGTCATAAGGCAGCAGGAATAGATGAAATTAGACCTGAAATGGTAAAGTATAGTGGGAAGGCAGGGATGAAATGGCTTCAAAGAGTAGTAAAATTAGCGTGGAGTGTTGGTAAAGTACCTTCAGATTGGACAAAAGCAGTAATTGCACCTATCCATAAGCAAGTGAACAGGAAGGATTGCAACAACTATCGAGGTATCTCATTCATTAGTATACCAGGCAAAGTATTCACTGGCATCTTGGAAGGGAGGGTGCGATCAGTCGTTGAGAGGAAGTTGGATGAAAACCAGTGTGGTTTCAGACCACAGAGAGGCTGTCAGGATCAGATTTTCAGTATGCACCAGGTAATTGAAAAATGCTACGAGAGGAATAGGCAGTTGTGTTTATGTTTCGTAGATCTAGAGAAAGCATATGACAGGGTACCGAGGGAAAAGATGTTCGCCATACTGGGGAACTATGGATTTAAAGGTAGAGGTAAAGGTAAAGGTAAAGGCATTTCTGTTGACAATTGGGCTTCAGTGAGAATTGATGGTAGAATGAGTTCTTGGTTCAGGGTACTTACGGGAGTTAGACAAGGCTGTAATCTTTCACCTTTGCTGTTCGTAGTTTACATGGATCATCTGCTGAAAGGTATAAAATGGCAGGGAGGGATTCAGTTAGGTGGAAATGTAGTAAGCAGTTTGGCCTATGCTAACGACTTGGTCTTAATGGCAGACTGTGCCGAAAACCTGCAATCAAATATCTTGGAACTTGAAAATAGGTGCAATGAGTATGGTATGAAAATTAGCCTCTCGAAGACTAAATTGATGTCAGCAGGTAAGAAATTCAAAAGAATTGAATGTCAGATTGGTGATACAAAGCTAGAACAGGTCGATAATTTCAATTATTTAGGTTGTGTGTTCTGCCAGGATGGTAATATAACTTAGTAAGTGAGATTGAATCAAGGTGTAGTAAAGCTAATGCAGTGAGCTCTCAGTTGCGATCAGCAGTATTCTGTAAGAAGGAAGTCAGCTCCCAGACGAAACTATCTTCACATCGGTCTGTTTTCAGACCAACTTTGCTTTACGGGAGTGAAAGCTAGAAATAACAGACATGAAAGTAGCAAGAATGATTGCTGGTACAAACAGGTGGGAACAATGGCAGGAGGGTACTCGGAATGAGGAGGTAAAGGCTAATTTAGGAATGAACTCGATGAATGAAGCTGTGCGCATAAACCGGCTTCAGTGGTGGGGTCATGTGAGGCGAATGGAGGAGGATAGGTTACCTAGGAGAATAATGGACTCTGTTATGGAGGGTAAGAGAAGTAGAGGTAGACCAAGACGACGATGGTTAGACTCGGTTTCTAACGATTTAAAGAAAAGAGTTATAGAACTAAATGAGGCCACAACACTAGTTGCAAATCGAGGATTGTGGCGACGTTAGGAAATTCTCAGAGGCTTGCAGACTGAACGCTGAAAGGCATAACAGTCTATAATGATAATGTATGTATGTATGTATGTATGTATGTATGTATGTATGTATGTATGTATGTATGTATGTATGTATGTATGTATGTATTTCTTTAAAAACCGATCACCCCTGTGATTAATGCTAGCCTCGGACTGAGGAAAAGAACTGGTAGGCAATCAGCTTGCTTTGGCGATTGATTGATTGATTGATTGATTGATTGATTGATTGATTGATTGATTGATTGATTGATTGATTGATTGATTGATTGATTGATTGATTGATTGATTGATTGATTGATTGATTGATTGATTGATTGATTGATTGATTGATTGATTGATTGATTGATTGATTGATTGATTGATTGATTGATTGATTGATTGATTGATTGATTGATTGATTGATTGATTGATTGATTGATTGATTGATTGATTGATTGATTGATTGATTGATTGATTGATTGATTGATTGATTGATTGATTGATTGATTGATTGATTGATTGATTGATTGATTGATTGATTGATTGATTGATTGATTGATTGATTGATTGATTGATTGATTGATTGATTGATTGATTGATTGATTGATTGATTGATTGATTGATTGATTGATTGATTGATTGATTGATTGATTGATTGATTGATTGATTGATTGATTGATTGATTGATTGATTGATTGATTGATTGATTGATTGATTGATTGATTGATTGATTGATTGATTGATTGATTGATTGATTGATTGATTGATTGATTGATTGATTGATTGATTGATTGATTGATTGATTGATTGATTGATTGATTGATTGATTGATTGATTGATTGATTGATTGATTGATTGATTGATTGATTGATTGATTGATTGATTGATTGATTGATTGATTGATTGATTGATTGATTGATTGATTGATTGATTGATTGATTGATTGATTGATTGATTGATTGATTGATTGATTGATTGATTGATTGATTGATTGATTGATTGATTGATTGATTGATTGATTGATTGATTGATTGATTGATTGATTGATTGATTGATTGATTGATTGATTGATTGATTGATTGATTGATTGATTGATTGATTGATTGATTGATTGATTGATTGATTGATTGATTGATTGATTGATTGATTGATTGATTGATTGATTGATTGATTGATTGATTGATTGATTGATTGATTGATTGATTGATTGATTGATTGATTGATTGATTGATTGATTGATTGATTGATTGATTGATTGATTGATTGATTGATTGATTGATTGATTGATTGATTGATTGATTGATTGATTGATTGATTGATTGATTGATTGATTGATTGATTGATTGATTGATTGATTGATTGATTGATTGATTGATTGATTGATTGATTGATTGATTGATTGATTGATTGATTGATTGATTGATTGATTGATTGATTGATTGATTGATTGATTGATTGATTGATTGATTGATTGATTGATTGATTGATTGATTGATTGATTGATTGATTGATTGATTGATTGATTGATTGATTGATTGATTGATTGATTGATTGATTGATTGATTGATTGATTGATTGATTGATTGATTGATTGATTGATTGATTGATTGATTGATTGATTGATTGATTGATTGATTGATTGATTGATTGATTGATTGATTGATTGATTGATTGATTGATTGATTGATTGATTGATTGTTCGCATGAGGAACGTTGTTTAATCCACCCGGTCGCCAGCGGCACGATTTTGTCTCGGTTGCATCCGGTAAGTAATCGTTGGGACAAAACTATTTTTCTGGTTAGTAAAATGTTGTGATGAGCCCGATCCAGTAAAATGGAAAATAGACGGTCACTTACCACTAGCACTGTAAAGTAGAGTTCATTTTGCTTACTTACTTACTCAATGGCTCTACAGTCCTTTAAGGATCTTGGCCTCCTTGACCACAGCTTTCCAGTCGTCTCGGTCTTCAGCAAGCCTACGCCACCTCCTGACTTCAACACTCCTCAGATCAGTCTCCACATCCTCCAGCCATCTCATCCGGGGCCGACCTCTTCTTCTCCTGCCCCCAGGGTGTCCTGTCAGTACTTTCCTTGGAAGTCTTCCCTCCTCCATCCGCTGTACATGCCCCAACCATCCAATTCTTTTCATTTTGATTGATGTCACCAAGTCCGGCTCCTTATACAATAATCTCATTTCTTCATTTGTTCTTATTCTCCATTGTTCTTATTCTCCATAAATCTCCCTACTTCACCGATCCAAATATTTTCGTCAGTGCTTTCCTTTCCCACACATTTAATCTCCTTTCTGTGGCTTCAGTCAATACCCATGCCTCACTCCCATACATAAGCAGTGGTTTAATTATTGTTTTATAGAGAGTCAGTTTTAATTTCCTACTCAAGTTTTTACTTCTCAAAAGGGGTTACAGTGCCCTGTAGGATCTGCTGGCAACCTTAATTCGATTTACAATATCTGTCTCAACTTTATTTTCTGATGTTATTACTGAGCCAAGATATGTGAAGCTATCTACTGCTTCAAAGGTGTAACCATCCACTTGGAGTTTTTCAGTGTTCCTTCCACTTCTCTCCGTTACCATATATTTAGATTTAGCCTCACTTATCTCCAAGCCCAAGGACCCAGCCGCATCTTTCAGCTCCTTCAAGGCAGTTGTAAGTGCCTCGTTACTTCTAGCAGATATCACCACATCATCTGCATAAGCCAAAATTTGGATCAGTCTATTGTAAATATTACCACCCGGATTAGGAGTTACTGTTCTTACAGCTTTCTCCAACACTAAATTAAATAACATTGGTGATAAGGGGTCTCCCTGCCTTAGGCCTTCTTCGGTTCTGAAAGATCTTGACAGACTTCCCTGCACTTTTACCTGACTTCTGCTGTTCTCCAGGGTCATCTTAGTCAATTTTATTAACTTCTGTTGGAATTTAAACTCCTTCATTGTTTCCCACAATGTCGATCTCTTACCTTTGTCATAGGCTTGTTTAAAATCTATAAAAGGATGTCCTAGCGAACGTTGTATTCATATGTCTTTTCCAGAGTAATTCTCATGGTGAAAATATGGTCCATCGTCGATCTTCCAGGTCTAAAACCAGCTTGGTACTCCCCTTTCTTTTCTTGTTCCTTATCAATGTCTTTGCTATTCTCCGCTTCTCTTAAAAAACTGCCATATTATTTCGAGTGGGTCTCTGTAGAATTCTTTGTCGGGCAAGATTTCTCTCTTCCAGAACCTTACCCACTTGTTCGTCATACCATTTATTTCTACTTTGTTTCCTTCTCTCTCCAAGTACTTCCTGCGCTGTTGTATTTATTGCTAGCTTGGTTTCCTCCCACATTGTGTTGATGTCCAAATCTCCGTTTCTGCCCATCTTTCTTTGCAGCCGGTCTCTATACTGTTCTTCCTTCTTCTCATCCCTTAACAGTTCTACATTATAGATCTTGCTCTGCTCAGCTATGTCCCTGGGTTTAATTGCCAGTCTTTCTCGGAACTTGATCCTCACCAGTATCGCGTACTTTCAAGGAGGTATAGCACGATAGTATTTGCACGACCCAGGGCAGTAAGAACAGGGAAATTCCCAATAGAAGGTCGTAGCAACGCGTGGAAGATTACTAGGGCCCACCGAGGTCAGGTGGATAAAGAAAAAAATAAATTACCAGAAAATAAAATAAATTACTACTGACTAAAATAAAAACAACGATTTTTAATTGGAAAAGAAATGTTTAAAATCTTTCATTAAGAAAATTCTTTTGAAAAAATTAAAGATAAAATGTGGCGATATCTCGTTTTTTTTAAAAGGTAAAAAGTAAAGGAAACCCTTAAACAGACCTTGGGATCCCAGAACTACAGCTAGTAAATTACAGTAAATTAATGCAGCAAAAGGTAAAACTTGACTGCAGCACGAGAGGAGAAAACGGTTCCTTATGAAACAATCACTGGTTATAGAAGAGTAAACTCCAAGCAATATCTCCTCAGAATAAGTTCCATCAAGGGCAAACAGAGAAATTGAATTAATTCAATGAATTAAGAATTAGCAAGAACGAAACCTGAAAGGAAATAAACATTATACTCTTAACACGGATCCCGCGGTTGACTCAGCAGTCTACACGATCATCCAAATCAATCAACATCATATCCTTGACAACACCAAATAATAATCACGACAGACAACGAGAGTCAGCTGTTAGCTCGTAACAGAGAGCTCCCATCACAGTTATGTTTACAAGTGCCGTCATAGAAACCGGGTCACATGACCCCAGGCAAATGGCTGCCCATCAACAACCAAGGAAGTCAAATGAACCGTTTTCTTCTCACTAACTAACCTTTTTCCAGAATGAACTGATAACATACACCAAAATCGAAAACAATAAGAATTAACCCACCCATAATATAATGCTTGAAAAATACTATTTAGATGCCACAGTCAATGAGAAACATCAGTTTTTAGCAGTTACATCTCATTTGAATTTTAAGATGAAAAGTACAACATAACTCGTTTTGAATTGATTATTAGGCGTAAACATAGCCAACATTTTACATTAAAGAAAACCCCAAATAACTTAAATCATATCGTTAATATGAGTGATAATTAGTAATATCATGTCGAAACATATTCAAATGTAAATGCATTGATAATAGAAAGATCATGCACAAAATGATTTTGAATGTTGCTGCATCAAAGGTTCAATACAGTTCCACGGTCAGTTAGCATGCATTCTTCCCGTTTAATCCGGTTCCCAGATCAAAATTTAGGGTTAAGAGTACTCACAGACTCGCCGAAAATATTATAAGTTAATTAAAGGAAACCCAGACATTTTGGGTCTCGTCGGTTGGCGAGGGATTTATCCACTGTCGAACACCATGACTCCAGCTTCTTCTTTACTAGTTTTCAATTTCCTTTTTCACCAGCAGCGATGAGATCGAATACTTTTTAGTCAACAACCTTCAACAAGGACTACAATAATCAAAACAAAGACCGGTCGGTGTACATAGATATCCACGGAGGTCGTAGATCACGAGAACAAGTTGAGTACGGAGAATGCCGCTAGATGGCAGACCGATGCAGATAGCGGGTCTCACACCAGGATACGGCTCCCGTGAATCACGCAGATCCCAAGAGATTGCGGGCACATGCAAAATCTAAGGTGATGTTCCATTACAATCAACGGGGCATGACGTTGTTGGAAAGTTGTTTTTGATAGATGAGTCAATTCCCAGGTACTCAGATAACTTTAAACTCTTCAAATACCGTCAGACCAGTATGTGATCTGATTCACTGTCTGCACCACGCATGCTTCTCACATCCATTATATTGGAGGCATGTCGCGCATCTATCAGCACATGGTCTATCTGGTTCTTTGTCAGACCAGCCGGTGATATGTCTATTTATGTGTCTTCTTATGGGGGAAACATGTGCTCTTAATCACCAGCTCCTTGATAAAGGCAAAGTCAATCAAGTTCCACCCGTTTTCATTGGATTCTTGGTGTTTACTGTGACATCCTGCCACTGGGTGGTTTTCTTTCTCTTTGCCTACTTTGGCATTATAATCCCCTAGGACAACTTTAACATCATACTTGGGCAACTTGTCATATACTTGCTCCATTTTTCCATAGAACTGTTCTTTCCCTTCCTCTTCGGCATCCTCTGTTGGGGCATGAACACTAATTAGTGATATGTTGGCAAATCTCCCTCTCAGTCTTAACAGGCATAGTCTGGGGCTTATTGCTTCATATTCAAACACATTATGACTGACCGATTTCTTGACCACAAACCGTGTTCCTATTTTATTTTCTTCCTCCCCACTATTGAACAAAATATAGTGCTGTAGATCTGTCACCTCGATTGTCTTCCATCTTATCTCCTGTAATGTTGCTACTAGAATCTGATATTTAAGTATACTAATTCCTCCTCCAATTTTCTACTAGCCTCAGACTGAAAGATACTTCTCACATTCCATGTTCCAATATATCCGTATCGTTGCCATCTAGCGCGCTTTAGTCGTCGTAAATTTGGGACCGTCTGGTTATCTTGATTTGCTTTCTGAACAATATGTAGTTTTGTGGTAGTGGATTTGTTAGCCCCACGTACCAACCCCACAACCTGGAGGACCAGGGTATCACTCTTAGTCTGGATCACCACCTTAGACCTGTCCGGCTTGAGTGGGCCTACCAGGATCATATGCTCCCGCCGGCATAGCTCTAAGGATCATTTGACCACGCAAGCCTCCAAAACACGCGACAAAATGTATTTTGCCTTCGTCAAGGTGGTGATACCATCGGGAGGGTAGAGTTCATTAGTGGTTCATAATCTCCCCGCACATTTTCCTTACAAGTCATCTCCGTTTCTTGTGGATCGCTGACTTGATTTGCTTACGTGGAACAGGAGCGTTTCAGATCTTCTCTGTAAAACACTCAAGCATCCAAGGCAGCTTCAGTCGATGAGTTAGAAAAGGCGATTGTAATCCCAGGGTTTCGCGAGAAGGAGATCAAGCCGAAAATTCTAAACATCAGGTGAGTATTTTGTGCTCATTTTCTCATTTATAACGTTTTTAATCTCCTCTTCCAACAGTTCGACATAAGCCCTACAGCCCACACTCCACAGCAGTCGACACTTGAACGCCAACTGTTCTCTGTTAGTAGAGCTCCTAAATAATTTGCCTCTGGACTTTGGTCGAGAACATTCTCTCTCCTCATTTCTCAATTAAATCTTGGCCTCAACTACGTTTTACTCCAACGGCGGTTATTGGTGCCCCCTTATTAATGCAGATGTCTTCTGAAGCATGTGTGTCTGCCCCTAATAGACAGTAAATAGCCGATCCGGGGTCTCTGAGTTCAAGTTGGTGTGTTCAATTCCGGCTCAAATACACTAGCTTCTTGTCAAAAAATTTATAGTCAAGTAAAAGAACTCCTGCAGGACAAAATTCTGGCACTTCGATGTCTCGCATAACCATATAATAGTCAGTTGGAAGTAAAATTATTATTATTATTATTATTAATAATAATAATTTCTTCTTCTTATTATTATTATTATTATACGTACATCATCACTGTAGACCGTTAACCTTTCAGCGTTCACAATTAAATTGAAATAACAAATAACGTAGTTCAACCTATTCAATACAAGTAAATAAAAAATGTGGTGTTATATTCCTATTTAATCATAAGTGGGAGCGGTACTGGTTTCGATCCCAATCTGGGTCATCATCAGCAGAAAAAAAATGCAAACAACAATGCATAGGTAAATAAGAAGTGGGTCTTAACAAAAAACAGTTGAAGAAGCAATATAAGATAATGGGGATAGGCACTGCGCGATTTTAAATCTTGAAATCTAGGAGAAGTAGCGATCTTCTGAATAGTAGCACAATACGGTCTCAAAATGTTTACCAGAAGCGGAGAACAGTTAAGTGAGCCAGCCTGCATACACTATCAGGCGCGAAGTCATAATACAATTTAGTAAATATGAAGTCCCAGAATTGTCGAAGACGAGTCGCTTGATTGAAGCAAATTGCTAGCTCCTGAAGATCAGCGCAACATATTCAATGTCCGAAACTGTGCTTTCAAATGCCGTCGGAACTCGGTGAATAGCTTAGTGATCCAGTCTGTAATTGCTTCGGTTGCGAAAATGTATATATATATATATATATATATAATATAATTTAATATAATAGAAGTATGTAACTAGGATCTTGTACATTCTTTAGAACAGTTGACGTAAAAACAATTGTGAAGACAAAACTGGTAAAAAGCGCAATACCGGAAACAAATATAAAACGTGTATGCACAGCGCGCTACTTCTTGAAGATAAGAATTCAGGTCGTAATTGAGTCCAAGGCAGCGCAAGGCATGAGTTTAAATTTGAATGTAAAGACCCAAAATGCAGGTGGCACTATAGTATACTAGTATACAGTTCAATTTGGAAAGTAGGTTTTTTCCGAGAGGAGAGGTGAAAAGAAAAGATAGGATAAGTTAATAAAGGAACAGGACTAGTAGATTAGAGAAGATTAAAAGGATTGGAAGTTAAAAGACGATGGGAAAGGACAAGATAGGAAAACAAGGAGGGATAGTTTAGGGTGGGTTGGGAGGGTGGGTTATTGGAGGTAGAAAACGTGGGTAGGAACTGTGTAAGGCTTGGAAAATTGAATTCAGGTTTAGAAATTTAGAATTTTTGAGAAGAAGAATTAGGAAGTCAAACAGGATATTGGGTTTTTCAGAAATGTCGTTTAAATTGAATTTAGGGTTGAAGCATTGGTCAAGGTGAATAAAACAATTTTCAGTAGTGTTTAGAAGGGGGCCTTTGTTAATGATTTTTTTATGTCTTTTTCAATATTGGTGAAATTATGCTTGGAGTCTTGTTTGTGTTGTCCTAAAACAGAGAATCTGTTGTATTTAATGGCGTTGATATGTTCGGAGTATCTGATTTTGAAGTTACGGCCAGTTTGTCTGATGTACGAGGAGCTGCAATTGTTACATTTGAATCTGTATACTCCAGATTTAGAAAAAACATTAGATTTATTTATTGATTTGGAATTGTGTAATATATCAAGATTTCTGTTATTGGTTCTAAAAGAAATCTTCATGTTGTGTTTTTAAGAATATTAGTTATTTTATAAGCATCTTGAGTGAAAGTAAAAGTGGAAAATGCAGTGGGTTTGGCTTTGTCTTTTGATAACGTAGTTTCAGGACGGTGTTTGAATTTGATGATGATACGGTTTATGAAAGAGTTGTTAAAGCCATTGAATTTAGCGATAGTACGGATGGTGTTCAATTCATTATTTAAATATTTTTAGACAGCGGGGTGTTGAAGGCACGAAAAATAAGGATGTTATGAGTAGCACGTTTATGTGCTTGCGGGTGTGAAGAATCTTGACGTATTGTGGTTGCTGTTTGGGTTGGCTTTCTGAAAATTTTGTGACTTAAAGAAGAAGGATGTCTAGTTATAGTTAAGTCTAGATAATTTAGAGTTTTGTTGTCTTCTGATTCAAGGGTGAATTTAATGTTAGAGTCAATGTTGTTAGGAAGAAGAAGTGTAGAGGCTACATTGGTTGATTCCTCATTTAAGATTACTAATGTGTCATCAACATATCTGGCCCAAAAGAGGATAATAGAGAAATTATTATTTTTAATTTTTGTGTTTTCTAAGAAATCGAGGTATATTTCACCTAGAATGCCTGAAGCTGGTGAGCCCATACCTAAACCATCTTATTAGTAAATGGTGTTATCAAAGCTGAAATAATTATTGTTGAGAACCGATTTGGAGATTGACATGAAGTCTTCAATTTCAAGTTTATTCAGATTACCGAATTTGTTTAAGTTGTTGTTTATTATGGGGAATAATTTTGAAATTGGAATACTAGGATACATGTTTACGATGTCAAAAGAATGGAGAAGAAATTTTTTTGGATGGTAAAGTTCTTTAATTTGTCGATTAATTCAGAAGTGTTTTTGATGAATTTGTTGGATAAAAATCGATAAATTTTTATTTAAAATGTTTGGATGAATTTAGAAGTATTATATAAGGGACTGGGTATGTCATTGATTATTAGGCGGATGGGAATGTTAGTTTCATGAATTTTTGGAAGTGCTTTGGCAGTGGGTAGGCGTGATAGTGTATGCAGTCTGGCTCACTGAGACAGTGCCGAACTTTGCGTGTGTTGTGCTACTGTTCAGAAGATTGCGCCTTAAGTGACTGACCTTCTACTTCTTCTAGATTTCACGATTTAAAATCGCGCAGTGCCTATCCCCATTATCGTATATTGCTTCTTCAACTGTTTTTGTTAAGACTCATTCTTTAATTTCTTATTTACCTATGCATGTTTTTCGCATTTTATTCAGCTGATGATGACCCAGATTGGGATCGAAGCCGGGACCGCTCCCGCTTATAATTAAATAGGAATGTAACACCACATGTCTTATTTACTTGTACTGAATAGGTTGAACTACGTTATTTGTTATTTCAATTTAATTGTGATACAGTTCAATACAGAACGTCATGAAAATGTTTATCTTTTAGCGTTCAGTCTGCAAGCCTCTGTGAATTTACAAAACGTCGCCACAATCCTCTATTTGCAACTAGTGCTGTGGCCTCGGTGAGTTCTATGCCTCTTATCTTTAAATCGTTAGAAACTGAGTCTAACCACTGTCGTCTTGGTCTCCCTCTACTTATCTTACCCTCCATAACAGTCCATTATTCTCCTAGGCAACCTATCCTCCTACCACCGAAGCCGGTTTATGCGAACAGCTTCATCCATCGAGTTCACTCCTAACTTAGCCTTCATCTAACAATACCAATACCAATTTAGCAGCTCTACTAACAGAGAAAACAGCCACTGGGTGAGTGTGTCTTCAAAGACGGCTTAGTTGGCGTTCAAGTATCGAATGCTGTGGAGTTTGGGCTGCAGGGGTTATGTCACTCTCTTCGAAGAGGAGATTATCTTTATCTCCTCATTCAGAATACAACCCTGCCATTGTGGTTCAGACGGTTGAGGCGCTTGCCTTCTGACCCCAACTTGGCAGGTTCGATCCTGGCTCAGTCCGGTGGTATTTGAAGGTGCTCAAATACGTCAGCCTCGTGTCGGTAGATTTACTGGCACGTAAAAGAACTCCTGCGGGACTAAATTCCGGCGCCTCGGCGTCTCCGAAAACCGTAAAATTCGTTAGTGAGACGTAAAGCAAATAACATTATTATTATTATTATTATTATTATTATTATTATTATTATTATTATTATTATTATTATGTCCCCATCTGTTTGTACCAGCAATAATTCTCGCTACTTTCATGCCTGTTACTTCTATCTTATGAATAAGATATATCCTGAGTCCACCCAGCATTCCAGCTCCCGTAATGCGAAGTTGTTCTGAAAACTGACCGATGTAAAGATGACTTCCTTCTTACAGAATACTCTTGATCGCCACTGCGAGGTCACTGCATTAGCTTTACTGTACCTTGATTCAGTCTCACTTCCTATATTGCCATCCTGCGAGAAGACACATCTGAAATACTTGAAGTAATATATCTGTTCCAGCCTTGTACCACCAATCTGATAATCAATTCTGTTGAATTCCTTACCTACTGACATCAAGTTAGCCTTCCAAAGCCTAATTTTCATACCACACTCATTGCACCTACTTACAAGTTCCAAGATATTAGACTGCAGGCTTTCGGCACAAGCTGCCATTAAGACCAAGTCATCAACATAGGCCATAATACTTACTACATTTTCACCTAACTGAATCCCTCCCTGCCATTTTATACCTTTTCAGCAGATGATCCATGTAAACTACGAACAGCAAAGGTGAAAGGTTACAGCCTTATTTAACCCCTGTAAGTACCCTGAACCAAGAACTCATTCTACCATCAACTCTCATTGCAGCCTAATTGGCAACATAAACGCCTTTGATTGTTTTTAACAATCTACCCTTAATTCCATATACCCCAGTATGGCGAACATCTTTTCCCTCACAACCATGTCGAATGCTTTCTCTAGATCTACGAAACATAAACGCAACTGTCTATTCCTCTCGTAACATTTTCCAGTTACCTCGCGCATACTGAAAATCTGATCCTGACAGACTCTCTGTGGTCTGAAACCACACTGGTTTTCATCCAACTTCCTCTCAACGACTGATCGCACCCAGTGCCATTGAAGATGCCATTGAATACTTTGCCTGGTATACTAATCAATGAGATGCCTCGATCGTTGCAATCCTTCCTGTTCCCTTGCTTATAGATAGGTGCAAATACTGCTTTTGTCCAATCTGAAGACACCTTACCAACACTCCATGCAATCTTACTACTCTATGAAGCCGTTTCGTCCCCACTATACTTCACCATTTCAGGTCTAATTTCATCTAATCCTGCTGCTTTATGAAAATGAAGTTTATTTACCACCCTTTCCACTCCCTCAAGCGTAATTTCACCAACATCATTTTCCTCCTCCCCATGAGCTCCGTTGTTCGCGGCACCACGATGAAGATTTCCTTTTACGTTGAGAAGATTTTCAAAATATTCCCTCCACCTGTCCAGTGATTCCCTGGGATCTATTATGACTTCACCTGCATTATCCAAAACACTGTTCATTTAATTTTTCCCTATCTTCCTAAGATTCTGTATTATTGTCCAGAAAGGTTTCCTTGCTGCTTGACCTAGCCTTTCCAGGTTATTACCAAAATCTTCCCACGACTTGTTTCTGGATTCAACAACTATTTGTTTCGCTCTGTTACTTTCATCTATGTATAAATCCCTGTCTGCCTCGGTCCTTGTTTGGAGTCATTACTGATAAGCCTACGTTTTAAGATTACAAGCTGCTCTCACTTCATCATTCCACCAAGACGTTCGCTTTTCCCCATCTTTACAGATAGTCGTTCTTAGCCTTTTCCTTGATTTTTCTATTACAACATGTTTGTATGCCAACCATTCTCTTTCTATAACCTGATTAATATTATTATTATTGTTGTTATTAAAACTGAGGGAATACAACAAAACCTTGTCGGACTTCATGTGTTATTTGAACTTATCTGGAAACTCTGCCAATCGACTTGGCGGCTTTCTGGTTCCAGTATAGGATGGTTATGGTGAGGATGTTTTCCTTGTACAGACATATTTTCGTCAAGAGTTTTCAAAGGCTTTCCCGCATGAGAACTTTATCAATAAATTTTTCATGGTCTATAAAATATGTGTCCACCTTATTAATCCAAAATATTACACCAGGAAAGTAAATTAATTAAATGAAGTGTTTGCTATCCTATAGAACAACCTACAGACCCCAATTAAGGACGGATATTCCCTTTACAAATGTACAAGTTTAGCAATTTAAGTAGGAAGTCGTGTTAGGCATAGAAAAGAGAGTGGTAGAGTGTTACAGCCGATGGCTCTATTCAGGTCGCGTAATCGATTTATCCAATAATGCGGGTCGTGGGGTATAGAGACGGCGGCTATCAACAACACTCTTCATCGCGTGTGAAAGAAGAAGCTAACCTAACTGAACTTCCCGAATAAATTGTATTAGCCGACACTTTACAACTCACAACACAGCTTTTAAATCGGACACAACAAGCTGTCCGAGTAAGAGAAGAAAGTCTGAGGCACGCGGGGAAACGTAAGCCGTAGCAGGCCATTTTATCCGCCTTACTAAGCTGTATGTCGAAAAGTACTATTACCATTACAAATTCACTTTCTGCTTCATAATTACTTGTGATTGTCAGTTGGAAAACACTCTTCTTTCTTCGTTATGCCCGTTTACAGAGATGATGGTTTAACTTCCTTCTTCTTCTTCTCCCAAAATCTCTTCATGAACTCGCTACGCTGTTTCTTGTGTTCTTCCGTCCATTGTTTTGTGGTTATTTAGCCTTTTCCGTGAACGTGTGCTTTGCAGCCAGAGTTCCAAAAGCCTTGCGATTCCTGATGGTATCTTTTGTGATGTTGATTTCTTTTCATTCCTGCTTTACTTCCTCTAAGCAGCTGATTTGACCTTTTTTGAATTAATTATACCAAGCAGGTTTTTTGCATATCTAGTGACATGCATTCTACGGATATGGCCATAGAATTTCAACCGTCTCGTGCGTACGGTATCGGTGAACTTGTGGATTGCCTTGTACAAATCTGTATTTCTTTCTTTTGATCCGTATAAAATTTATATGAACGGCACCATATATTTTCTTAAGAATTTTTCGTTCTTGTTTATTATTATTATGATTATGATTATGATTATTATTATTATTATTATTATTATTATTATTATTATTATTATTATTATTATTATTATTTTGAGTTCGTTGCGGAGCACGGTGCATTTGTTTTAGGTGTTTTTTTATTGTTTCCGACCTGTGGTAGGTTTGGAGGCAGCTACGTTCAGTTATTCTCTTGCGGAAGTAATCCTTTATTTCCTCGCTGAAGTAAACCTTAAGTTCCTCTGATCATCTTGTTGTGGTTAGCTTCTGTGAGGGATGTTAGGAAGGGTCTGGCTTCGATAGTTAAATGGTTGTTTCTCCTGTTACTGTAGTTATTGCGTCTCAATTAATATTAAGTTCTGCGAGATCCTTGTTCATCTGGTTGATCCAGAGGGACGAAATGTTGGCTAGTTTGAAAGACAGCCGTCTTCTTCAGAAGTTTTCCTGGTGTTGGTTTGGTTTGTACCATCGCCTTCAGTCTGGTAGGATGCTTGGTTCCTTGTTCTTGGGGAGCTCTAGTGGCGTCTTCTTGCTTAGAGACAGGACTGTGCTGCGTGGAGAACCGACAACGTTCTTAGTTCTGAGTGGTACAACTTTCTGCGGGCCTTGCCTAATTTAGTTCCCATCTGTTCGAGAGCTAGCATTTAACCGAAAGCTTCTGAAATGCACTCTCCAAGGCACATGACAGTTTTGGATCTCTTGATATCCTTGATATTATTTTTGGGTCCTTGGCTGAATGGCTTTCGGCTCACAGGGTCCCGGGCTCGATTTCCGGTGCTGTCAGGAATTTCTCTGCCTGGGTTAGTCGGTGTTTGTTTTCATCATAATGCACATATATTCATTTACGAAGAACTGGTCAGCAGGAGGCATACAAGTGTCAGCCTGAGCTACGTGATCTCATTCGTTGCGTCAAAAATTGTGATCCTTGGAAGGAACTAGGCTGGTGACATTATTTTCTACTAAATAAGAATGATCTGGCCGGGATGGCACTAGCCTTGAGTCCAGAAGTTGACGGGTTCGATCCCACCTCATTCCTGTGGAGCTCAAATGCGTGAGTCTCGCGTCGGTACATTTATCGTGTGGAAGAACCGTATATTGGACAAGAAGACGCATACATGAATTCTGGCCATTAAATCATTAACCATGAATGCATTCATCATACATTATGTCTGTTGTAAGTTCAGGATAACATTGTTCAGACCAGTGACACGAATGTTGTCCTACACTAAATAACAATCGCATGCCGATTCATAAGCTTACAAGGATGAAAATTATTGAACTGTACAAATACTACTTTACTTCCACATATATACAGTGTATTTCAGCAGCCCCTTGCAAATATTGTTTGCTGCAGCCCAACTAACGTGCACATGATCATAGGGGTGCTATTCCCCTGCAGGCGTACTGTATGGCACTAATATTCAGTGAGCACATTTTTCACACCATTCTGAACCCTAGAGAAATGTTATATCATCCGTTCGCAAAACATGACGCCTTGTAATCATGTAGCAACGTCCTTTTAGCATGTAGCTATGTTAATGTGTCGTGCCTCGTGATCGGGGATAACGAAGACGGGAATCAATGCATAAAACTAGGTAGCAGTGCTGTAATTAATGGATGGCGTACGTACTCTTCTCTACCAGCGTGGTTCCAGCAGGGTAGCGTAGTGGATGTGGTTAAGCGACAGTGCGATTTGAAGATAGTTTTCCGTGGATTCCGATTTTCACACCGGGAAAATGCTACGGCTGCACCTTAATTAAGGCCACGGCCGCTTACTTCCCATTCCTAGGCTTTTTCTATCCCATCGTCCCCATAAAACTCATCTGTGTCGACGCGACGTAAAGCAAATAGAAAAAAATATTTCTATAGAACTGTGAGTACATTTTTGGAGTTCTCTATATGTCGGCAGAACGGCACTTGTTTAATCTTTGGATTGAGAATTCGATCGGGAATTACCTGCTGTGTGTGTGCAAATGCTGAGCTTCATGTTGAGAGTTGTAACAATGTCCAGGACGAAGAAATTTTCGCTTAAATCTACAGTAAGTTTACAAGTGATCAGTACGCGTCCAAAATGTGTGTAGTGATTGTAATGGAACTGTTATTCACACAACCAATAATAAGTGGCAAAAGCGAATGTGAAAAACTAACCAAGAAGTCTAACTATGTGGACAGAACTGGTGTCCAGAGTGCTAAAAATGTGTCAAAATGAATGTTAAAGTAAGGGGGAAATACTATTACAGATACGAAAGGCGATCGTAATTATGGGGCAGGATTGTTTTTCTTCTGAAAGCAGTGGGATATTTTCATGTTTATAACTTGAAAAATTAAAGGCACCATATTCTTTTTAAAATTTTTATATACGTTTCTCAGAGCATGAAACTTTTTTCACGCACGAGTAACGAAAGCAGTGAAAAACTAGGTCAATTTGTAGTGTAGAAGTGGATATACTCGTGTACTTAACATTGAAAATATTTTCTTCTTTATGTGGAAATTACATCTCCTAGTTATTCATTTTATTTCTGAATGACTTTCCGTGTAAACATACAAAATCTGCGTGATATTTTGCAACATGTGATACTCTATATTAATTACATTTTGGAGATATTCTAGTGAGTATTTTGACTGTAAGGTGTAGCTTTCGGCATTCCATTAAGAGATATATTCGTTAACTACAAGGACCCCATAAAGTAAAATTCAAGTATATTTATTTGATATGAGAAACTCCTGGGCTATCTTCGTCTGATGCAAGGTAATGAGAGATGGTTGTTATCGAGCTTGCAAGTCTCCAGTAGCAGTATCAGCTGTTCGGCGGAACAAGCGATTGTTTCAATGATCCCCCAGGGTAGGATACTAGCGAGCGTAAACAGATTAGTGAAGCTATTATCAGATTTCAATGAGCCATCGGCAGTTGAGTTAGACGTAATCAAATGGGACGAACGGCACTGCCTGCTTGTGTCGAGTCATCTGCGCACAACGCATGTTTATGATGAGTACTTGTTGAATACTGAGCAGCTCTTTTATGCCCTAGGCGTCGTTGAAGGAACGGAGAGTGAGGTAGTTCCCCGTTGCCTTCCTCGCCGAGCCGGAAGTTACTGTATTACATAGCAGTCTATCAAGCCCACAGGAATGTACGCAGCAATTGAGCCTATGAGCAACATTTTTACACCTTTCATAACAGGAGCAGGCTGCATACGGGATGTCATTGCACTTTCGTGTTGCCAAAGCCAAGGATGAGACTGGGATAGGTCAGTACAAGTATGCTCTGTCTCACCAGGAAAAGCAAACAACAATGTCAAACAACGTTGTTATTTAAAAGTAGTGAGGACTTAATGCAATAATAATACGAGGGTTGGGGCAAAAGTCATGGCAACTATTTTTTTTCTTCCAAGATATCAGTCCGCTTGGAAAATGAGACATATAGAGACGAAAGGACAAGGTGTTACCTAAATGTGTGGATAATGAATAGCACTGAAATATTGTAACACACTAATTTATTACGGTAGTATACAGGGCAATATGGCATTCCCGGTGCAAAAGAATGACAACACAGTACACATAAAGTTGACATGACAAACCTAGGCCTAAAGACAATCAAAGCAGTCCCCTGCTACTGACACCACACGCTGCCAACGATGTGGGAGGCGCTGAATACCATCTTCCTCAGCATTTGCCGCACTATGTGTGAATCGGGTCACCTGTTGGCACACAACATTAGCAGTGTCCTCTCGTGCTGCAAAGCCTACCACGTAGCGGTTCTTTAATATTGCGAATGAGAACAAAGTCACAGGGCGAAATGTCGCGAGAGTACGGTGGGTGCTCCAATTCTTCCCATCCCCAACGTCGCAGTAGCTGCCCAACACACTCTGCTTTATGTTGTTTTGCATTGTCGTGCAGAATTATTGCACTGTCCACAAGATACGGACGTTTCTCCCGAATGAACTCTCTATAGATCCCGAACGTTGCTCAACACTGGTTGACACACGTCCTGGCTGAAACTTTCCTACCCAGCGTGCTACTGTACGGTATGGTATGGCATTATTTCGAAGGGCTTCCACTAATTCACTGTGAAATTCCACCGCATTTCTCCCTTGGAGAACGGCTATTTCGATGTAAGCGCGCTGCTCAACACGGGTTACTTCCATCCCGCACGACACTCCCCAACTGACTGATTTCACAAGCCCTCGCTGCGCTACTAGCAGCTATCACAGAGCCATCTCTTGTTCTGGTCTTCCACACGACACATATACATTTGTGATCCGTTCACATATCTACAGGAAAACAATAGTTGCCATGACTTTTTCCCCAATCCTCCTCCTCCTAATATTAATAATAATAATAATAATAATAATAATAATAATAATAATAATAATAATAATTGTACCGGTTGGTACACCTATGCGCCGCACATTTGAATTTTCCGCCTTAAAGTACTCCTCTACAGCTGAAACTTTAAAACAAAATTAATTCAACCGTTTATCAGAAGATGTCACTGTGTTAATTTCGAATTGATTTTGTTTACTAATTATCGAGAGAAGTGTGCACATTCTCTCACAGATGTCTCTACCAAAAACTATGATCATGCACCCTGGTGCGAAGTGAAGGAACTTTTCTTGAAGATATTTTGTATTCATAAGTTTGTTCTTTACTAAATGTTGTTCTTTCATTTGTGGGTTGGCAATATTAATCTTTCTTTCCGCCAGTTTTGAAATTAGCCAATCGTAAATTTCTGTCATTAATTTTCAGTCAATGGCGTCTTTCTTCCCCAATGTTGATGTGTAACTGTAAGCTACCCAATAAACGACTGTGGGTGTGTCTTAATCATTCATGAAAGGTCTCGAATCTTCCCCGAGAGTATAAAAACTGCTGATTTTCCTGGCTCTCGCCTACTCGTACAACATCTAGTGTATGGAAGTATAGCAGGAGGCGGGAAGCCCCTCTTTCATCCGCCAGCAGCTCTTCTACAAGGTAATGGCCTTTTAACATCTTTATTTCTTGCTAGCTCAGCAGTTTAGCCCTCGGGGAAGGTCCGAAACCTTTTCAATGAGCCTACCTTTCTAAAAATGTAACTGAGTGCCGGCTTATGTAAAAGTTTCTTATTACTTTAACTGTAAATCGGGGATAAAGAGTCCTTTACCCTCTCGAGCTCCCCTTCATTTTGAGTTTAGGTGACTACGTTTTCACAACCGATTTTCTACTCTTAATGTATTAACATTTTCTTATACGAGTCACCTCCCTAGTTTAGGAATAGCCCCTGTGTCATCGGCCTAGTGCCCCTTAGGTTTTATTAGGTTTCCTGTAGGAGAGCAAGCAACGACTCCATTCATATTGGTATTTTGGGCCATTTAATTAACCTATTATTTTTCTTTTAAGGCCCTGTAGGTTGGGTACGAGATACCCCTGTTTAATTCTTGTAAGTTGCGCCTCGATGGCAAGTGATTGTAAAGCATTGTATTGCCTTTAATAGGCTTGAAAGATTGAGAGCGGTTCAGCTCTTTATGGTGTTTTGAAAGGTGCCTCTAGGAGGCTTGACTTACAAGGTGGGAGCAAGTGCTCCATGTAATGAGGGGTTTTCTGCCCTTTGGTAATTTGTGGTTGTGAACTGAGGGCTCAGGAGTTATAAACTTGGGGCTCGAAGCCCAGAATTTGTAAAGACCCCTTAACTTGTGCTTTCGTTAGTAAAGTTATAATTGTACCTTACTTTACATTGTTATTTCACCTAGTAAAAATTTGTTAAATCTTGTTGTCTATTGAAAGTATAAACTTTATTGAAATTTTAATTCATCTTTCGGCTTTGTACTTAGACCCATTCCAGGCCGCACCTTCTTTCACCTCTGCCTTCCACGGATAACCCCGTAACAATAATAATAATAATAATAAGAAGAAGAAGAAGAAGAAGAAGAAGAAGGAGAAGAAGAAGAAGAAGAACAAGACGAAGAAGAAAAATATTTGTTTGTCCACCCTTGTCCCGTTTCTCTACGGGGTCGGGTATGAGGTGAGATGAATCTATCGTGGTGGGTTTTTATGACAGGATGCCCTTCTTGATGTCAACTTCATCGTAGGAGTTAATGAGGGGAATTAATTGCCACGATATATGGTGAAGGGAGAGGTAGAAATCTGGTACCGGGACATAGCCTACTCCTGCCACCAAGAAGTCCATTCAAGGCTTAACATCTCCATCGGACGGAAGAATCACAATCAACGGTGTCATATGTTCTCACTCCATATGAGAGGTTTGGAATTTATTCCAGGCTTTTGGCACACAATCTAGTGATTAGAAATTGTATACCACCACCTGTCGGCTAACATCCTGATGGCGAAAATTTATCGATATTATTATGAGTTATTATTATTGTCCAGCTTCATGGCTAGATGGTTAGCGTGCTAACCTTAGGTTACAGAGGTCCCGGGTTCGATTCCCGGCAGGACCGGGAACTTTTAACCATCATTGGTTAATTTCGCTGGCTCGTGAGCTGGGTGTATGTGTCGTCTCCATCATTACGACGCGGAGGTCGCCTACGGGTGTCAGATTAAAAGACCTCCACCTGGCGAGCCGAGCATGCCCTCGGACACTTCCGACACTAAAAGCCATAGCCATTTCATTTTTATTATTATTATTATTATTATTATTATTATTAATATTAATCTGGCCACCGGGAGAGTTGGCCGTGTGGTTAGGGGCGAGCAGCTGTGAGCTTGCAACCAGTAGATAGTGGATTCGAGCCTCACTCTCAGCAGCCCTGAAGATGGTTTTCCGTAGTTTCCCATTTTCAGACCAGGCAAATGCTGGGGCTGTACCTTAACTAAGGCCAAGGCCGCTTCATTGCAACTCCTAGCCTTTTCCGATCCCATCGTCGCCATAAGACCTATCTCTGTCGGTGCGACGTAAAGCTACTAGCAAAACAAATGTTAATCTGGCCATGATCCCATCATTGGTGTGATGTGCGACCTCCAGAGAGGCCTGGTGCAGGTCTTTCCAGCTCACGTCCATTGACGACCTGCGTATGCGATAGGTAGAGAGAGGTGGCGACACAATAACACCCAGGGGTCCAGTCAAGGCTTAACTTTTCCCTCCGACGGACACCCTCACTCCATGTAAACATTGCAGGTAAGTTTGGAACTGAATTGAGAGTTGTGGCATGCACTATAGTGCACCATCTCTTCTGTCCTGTCAACATTCTCATATTCATTTTCCACCTATGAGATTCGAACTGGGAACCTCGGCAATAGACCATGAGAACTTTACGGGTTAACGATCATTTACTTGTTTATACACCGCGTACTACAGGATTTCTAATCCCAGTTACAGTGGCAATTGCTTACAAGTGTGTACTTTTCAATGTTTCGAATCAGTCTAATATCCTAATATGTAAACTATTCTAATATATTTACTATGGGAAAGAAAAAGTATTTCATACCTAATTTAATATTTACAAGAAAGGCTAAAATAAAATAAGGTAATTTTAACGTGCTCCCCTTTCTCTACAATTCTACCTCTTCAACTGGTCTACTGCTGCTTCTAACCTCTGCGTGCGTTCCGTGCGCTCGCTCAGCCGGCTCTGTGCATCACTACTGCTCTCCCTCCGGCCCCTCCCCTCTGCCCGCTGCTTGTGTCGTCACCATGCACTCTTGCTCCTTCTGGACTATTCTTTTGCGATATAAATAGGCCTGCTCTGGCCTCGATCAGCGATTCCGACTTTGTGCAACGAATTGTGTGGAGGGAGGACTCCTTTTATTCTCTGACCCGTATGCGATGCTTACTTCGTCTACTGCTCAAGATCCGAACTCAAGACCGCTGGCTGGGTGAGCGAGGTTTAATCTATTTCCGCTTTTTCACATGAAACTATTTTCCTTTTCCAATATGCCCTTCTGGCTGGAAATGCAACTTTATACTTGCTGTGGCTGCAAGACCAGCCTGTAGACTTTCGTGTTCTATTTCAAGATCATACTTGGACTTTCTAAATTTCATTCCCCAATTAGAACTGAAAGAAAGAAAAGTGAATGAGAAAGGATATAAATTTCTGTGAACAGACGAAAGAAAATGACTATTACTATCTGTGACCTTTTCGAAACTCTAATTTATGCCTAGTTTCGGCGTGAGCTCTCTACTTTAAAAAATTTAGTTGCAGGCTGTACGTTTCTTTTCCCTTTGCCAGCCCTTGGATACTATTTCCTCTTCCTGTAATCCGTTATTTTTCCTTGATCCTATTCTGTGGGTTTTTCGGATATTGTACAGTGGCCTGGGTATCTTTTAAAATTCCTTTTATAGCTTGTGTGGTAATATAAATCGGTAGGATACTTGTTGTTAAATAATAGTCAATCTTATGGTGTCTAATCCATTATTTTGTGTCAAACAACTAAATATTGATAATCCATTTGGTTTTCTGCATCAATTTATTGCCCTATTTTATGGTGATATTCATATTTCGATTGTTTACTGCTGAACATAGTCATTCATTTCAAATAATCATTCTACTTTGTTTCGTGTGACCATTTTTGTTGTCATTACAATACATGTCTATTATGACAATACGGTTGGTTCTGTTTCCCTGATTACCGTTTCGGCCTTTCCTATACTCCTCCCCAACTTGTACTTACCACGCACACCTTTGGAATGGTCTCAGCGAAAAGCTTTTTCGCGCACTCTGCTTATTTGCTTCCACTTTGTATTTGAAAAGTGAACTGTGGTAAATGCTGCGCACGCCTATTCTGGTCAAGGTCAGTAATCCTTTTCACTGTGTGCCGTACCTTGCTTCGCTTGCGTTGTTTACGGTACCACGCTGGTCAGCCCAGTGTCAATCTATACTACTTATTTTCTACACTACGTGCTGTATTTACGGTTGGTTGCAATGAATGTTCTACAATCTTAATTGCATTTTCGTGCGTCCATCATCAATCTATTTATGCACCATTGCCGTCCCACACATAATAATTCCATGTGCAACTTACGTCACATAATTTCATATCTAGACTATTATTTTCTTGTTTGTACCTTTAAAGGTAGTAAGGAATGGTAAAGATCCACTATATTAAAACAGGGAGGTAAAGAGACTAAGAAGGAGGTGCAGGTTGGAAAGAAATGGAAATGGCTGTGGAAGTAAGGAGAAATTGAAAGAACTAACTAGGAAATTGAATCTAGCAAAGAAGTCAGCTAAGGATAACATGATGGCAAGCATAATTGGTGGCCACACTAATTTTATTGAAGAGTATGTATAGGTAATTTAAGGTAGAAACAGGTTCCAAGAAGGACATTCCAGGAATAATTAATGAACAAGGGGAGTGTGTATGCGAGGATCTTCAAAAGGCAGAAGTATTCAGTCAGCAGTATGTAAAGATTGTTGGTTACAAGGATAATGTCCAGATAGAGGAGGTGACTAATACTAAAGAAGTATTAAAATTTACCTATGACAGCAATGACATTTACAGTAAGATACAAAAGTTGAAAACTAGAAAAGCAGCTGGAATTGATAAGGTTTCGGGGGATATACTAAAGACAATGGGTTGGGATATAGTAGCATATCTGAAGTACTTGTTTGATTTTTGTTTGCATGAAGGAACTTTACCAAATGAATGGAGAGTTGCTATAGTAGCCCCTGTATATAAAGGAAAGGGTGATAGGGATAAAGCTGAAAATTACAGGCCAGTCAGTTTGACATGCATTGTATGTAAGCTTTGGGAAAGCATTCTTTCTGATTATATAAGACATGTTTGCAAAATTAATAAATGGTTTGACAGAAGGCAGTTTGGGTTTAGGAAAGGTTATTCCACTGAAGCCCAACTTGTTGGATTCCAGCAAGATATAGCAGATATCCTGGATTCAGGAGGTCAATTGGAGTGTATTGCGATTGACTTATCTAAGGCATTTGATAGGGTAGATCATGGGAGACTACTGGCAAAACTGAGTGCAATTGGACTTGACAAAAGAGTGACTGAATGGTTGGCTCTGTTTCTAGAAAATAGAACTCAGAGAATTAGAGTAGGTGAAGCTTTATTTGTGCCTGTAAAAATTAAGAGGGGAATTCCTCAAGGCAGTATTATTGGACCTTTATGTTTTCTTATATATATATATCAATGATATGTGTAAAGAAGTGGAATCAGAGATAAGGCTTTTAGCAGATGATGTTATCCTGTACAGAGTAATAAATAAGTTACAAGATTGTGAGCAACTGCAAAATGACCTCGATAATGTTGTGAGATGGACAGCAGGCAATGGTATGTTGATAAACGGGGATAAAACTCAGGTTGTGAGTTTCACAAATAGAAAAAGTCCTCTCAGTTTTAATTACTGCGTTGATGGGGTGAAAGTTCCCTTTGGGGATCATTGTAAATACCTAGGTATAAATATAAGGAAAGATCTTCGTTGGGGTAATCACATAAATATGATTGTAAATAAAGGGTACAGAACTCTGCACATGGTTATGAGAGTATTTACGGGTTGTAGTAAGGATGTAAAGGAGAGAGCATATTTGTCTCTGGTGAAACCCCAACTAGAGTATGGTTCCAATGTATGGGACCCTTACCAGGATTACTTGATTCAGGAACTGGAAAAAATCCAAAGAAAAGCAGCTCGATTTGTTCTGGGCGATTTCCGACAAAAGAGTAGCGTTACAAAAATGTTGCAAAGTTTGGGCTGGGAAGACTTGAGAGAAAGGAGACGAGCTGTCAGTGGAGAGATGGCGTTGGAGGACATCAGTAGATGAATAACATAACTTTGAATGGTGTCTTTAAAAGTAAGAAAGATCACAATATGAAGATAAAGTTGGAATTCAAGAGGACAAATTGGGGCAAAAATTCGTTTATAGGAAGGGGAGTTAGGGATTGGAATAACTTACCAAGGGAGATGTTCAATAAATTTCCAATTTCTTTGCAATCATTTAAGAAAAGGCTAGGAAGGCAAGATATAGGGAATCTGCCACCTGGGCGACTGCCCTAAATGCAGATCAGTAGTGATTAATTGATTGATTGATTGATTGATTGATTGATTGATTGATTGATTGATTGATTGATTGATTGATTGATTGATTGATTGATTGATTGATTGATTGATTGATTGATTGATTGATTGATTGTTCCAACACTTAAAACTACATTTATGGGATAAGGCATAATATACAAGTTCAGAAATACATTTTGTTGTTCATATCAGCACTGAAATTTCTTTTCACGGTGATGGTGAATTGTTGGATAAACAGATCTAGAGGTAGACAAAAGTCTAAAGAATTATTTTTCAAAACTGCACTGCTGTAGATATCTATAGCCTGTAGAGTAGGGAATTTTTCTGAGCGGTTGTTCTAACTATTTTATTCTGAAAAATTGCATTTGTCCTCGCATTAAAACGGGGCATGTGAAAGCTCAAGAGGCATGGAAACCAAGCTAGATACAGTGAGTCAAAGTGAAACTCATACACCACTGTAACTAGCATGTGTTTATGAATAGAATGTGGACAATAATTTATGTTCGCATTTTGTGTGTGGCAAAATAAAGGCATGTCCTGAATTATTAAATCACCGCAGGCTAGTAGGCGTATCCCTTAACTTAGCAAGGTATAACAGGTTCTATGTCTATATGTTCCTTGGGCACTTCAAAATGAAACTCATACAGTCCTATGTGGGGAGATAAAAGGGCAGTATAAATGCTGTATGTTTGGGTTTCGACACCACATTCAGTTTGTTGTGGAAAATTGCAAAATACGGATAATCTCCGGTGCAATCATGGAGCGTCAAAGAGGACAATCTTCAAACAAAGAAAGAGAACTGATGATTTTTCACTATAAGGGAGGAAAAACACTTCGAGAAATTGGTGAACTTGTAATCAGGGGTGCACGTTATAAATTTCATATTAGAGCCCGTATTGTCAAAGTATCAACTTGTGAAAATTTAGATTTTATAATTCCACCTTTACAATACTGTAATTGTCTTTATTACAAAGACTACATTAAATTACACTCGTGAAACATGTTTCGTCCTTTTATAGGACATCTTCAGTCACAAATACAAATACATAACATTAAAAGTAAGGCGAGGACACATTAAAATAAGTAAATGCTAAGTCTTTGTACACTGTGACGCGGCGCGATAGCGTCTTGTCAGTCTTCAATGTTAAAATGGTGCGGTGTGAACATGATATGAAGCACGAAGTCCAATTAAAATCATATGTTAAAACTGTTGTTCAAAACAACGAATTGTCCATTATAAACCTCCGCAAGTGGCTATGCAGATAAAATTATGTGCATATTGTACATAAAACAGTGTTCTGGTGATGCCACATTGTAATAGATTTCTTGATTAGGAGGTGGAGTTATACTGATGCAAGTTGAACCTGATTGTGTGTTGACAATAGGGGCCTAAAAAGAAAAAGAAAATATGAATGAACTGAAGAATAAAATACTGTTAAATGTGAACTAAGTGCCCATCCCGTCACTCACCTCCTTGCCCGTCCTACATCGACCACTCCACCTCAAGTGCTAAAGCTAACTGAGTAACGTCCTCGAAGGTCGTTGATGACTGACTGTGCGGGAAGGTTGAGAGGAGTTTGACGTAAGGGGAGAGGCGTGAGGTGATGTATTAGCCACGCGCCTTTGTGAAAAGAATTTATTGATTAACTCCTCGAAAAGTATATTGATATCCTCCGATATCTCATTAAGATTATAAATCGGGTTGCATTTTTGATCAATATTTATAAAGATGTTTTCTAAAATATTCAATAGATTTCCTTTCTTACATAAATGGAGAATTTGAAGGTCTTGTTGTATGCCCGTGAATGTATGATTGGTATCGTCCATATGAGAACCGAATGCTGAGAATCTGCCGTTCTTTGACGCATTAACATGTTCATTATACCTTATGTTAAAATTGCGGCCTGTCTGTCCAATATAACTGGCGGGACACTGCTGGCACTTTAATTTGTAAACACCTGATTTCTGAAATTTGCTATTACCGTTATTGATAGTGTACTGATTGAAGAAAAGTTGAGTGTTGTTATTGGTTGTTTTAAAATAAACTTTCATATTAAGTTTCTTGAAAACATTCGTGATTTCGTATATTTTACTGTGGCTATAAGTAAAAAGGGCGTAACTGTCTTCTTTCTTTTTGGTATCCTTGGTTAATGTGGAAAATGATTTTTTCTAAATTTTGCTAATAATTTTATCTACAAATTGCCTGTTGAACCCGTTTCTTTTTGCTATAAAATAAATAGTATCCAATTCATTTTTACGATCTGCTTCTGACATGGGTATATTATAAGCTCTGTAAATCATGCTGTAAAAGGAGGCCGTCTTATGTGCTGCCGGGTGTACAGAATTTTGTTTAATTACGTTTAACGTTTGAGTAGGTTTCCTAAATATTTTAAACCTAAGTTTATTAGAGTCATTAATAATTGTAATGTCAAGAAAGTTTAATGCTTTATTATTTTCACTTTCGAAATAAAATTTAATCTGTGAATCCATATTGTTTAATTGTTCTAATACCTCCTGTCCATTAGTAATGCTATGGTCAATTATTGTAAACGTATCATCTACGTATCTCAACCAGGTTATTATTCCTTTAATATTGTTAATTTTGCTATTTTCAAGAAAATCCATATAAATTTCCGCCATAATTCCCGAAGCTGGGGCCCCCATAGGAAGACCTTCCTGTTTATATAGTTGGCCGTTGAAAGTAAAGTAATTATTACCGACGACGAACTCCAAACTGTTAATAAAATCGGCTATCTCTTGCCTACTCAAATTACTGTATTTAAGTAGGTTATTCTTTACAAGATTTATCGTTTTTGATACTGGAATATTCGAGAACATATTTTGACGTCGAATGAATACATCTTATGGTTCGATTTTATGTTTAAATCTTTAATAGATCGCAAAATTCTTTGGAATTCTTAATACACCTACTACCCTCAAATCTATAATTTTTTAAAATAAATTGTTTATAAATCTAGACGTCTTGTATATAGGGCTATTTCTGAAATTAATGATTGGTCTAATAGGTATATTCTCTTTATGCACCTTCGGTAGTGCCTTAGCCGTCGGGATACCCGGGTTCATATTAATAAGTTTTTGCGATTCCCTTTCATTAAGGATGAAAGAAGATAGTTTAAGAAGATTTTTTTAAGTTTCTCTGAATGATATTCGTCGGGTCTTTTTTTATAATTTTGAATGAATTCTCTGCGAAAAAGGTTTCGGTTTTCTGTATGTATGATTCTTTATTCATAATGACCGTCGCATTCCCTTTGTCCGCCTTAGTCACAATCAAACCGTTCTCCTTAATTTTCTGTTTCCATGCAGCTATTGTTTGGTTATGATGTGTAGAAAGTCTATCTTTGTTATTATTTATTAATTTAGAAAGTTTTTTCTTTTTATTAAATCTCGTCTCTGTTTGGTTCCCTATCGGTAACTTTTGTATTGCACTTCTCATCTTCCGCCGTGATCGTGATCGCGTCTTTAAGTTTAAACTGAACGGGCCAATTGAATTTGGGACCTTTCTCCATAACACTTATTTCGGACTTATCAAAACAAGTCTCTGAAAGATTAATAACCGGAAGCGACTTTCAACCTATTAGGTCGTGTTACGTACATTTAGTACGTGATGAAGAGATGTTAAGTACAGAACAAAAATGGCCAACCAGACACCAGTGGGATCCGAACCCACAACTTCCCGATTTCGCGTCGGTTGCTCTACCAATTGAGCTATGGTGGCCTAGGCCATCTTTGTTCTGTTGGAAAGGATCTAAGCTACAGGTCTGGTACTACTACCATCACACTGTAGAGTGCGTTCAAGTTGCCCGTTGAGGGCCAAGTAAATTAATATTAAATTTTCACGACCACATTGTAATCGAAAGCGACTTTCAACCTATTAGGTCGTGTTACGTACATTTAGTACGTGATGAAGAGATGTTAAGTACAGAACAAAAATGGCCAACCAGACACCAGTGGGATCCGAACCCACAACCTCCCGATTTCGCGTCGGTTGCTCTACCAATTGAGCTATGGTGGCCTAGGCCATCTTTGTTCTGTTGGAAAGGATCTAAGCTACAGGTCTGGTACTACTACCATCACACTGTAGAGTGCGTTCAAGTTGCCCGTTGAAGGCCAAGTCAATGAATATTAAATTTTCACGACCACATTGTAATCGAAAGCGACTTTCAACCTATTAGGTCGTGTTACGTACATTTAGTACGTGATGAAGAGATGTTAAGTACAGAACAAAAATGGCCAACCAGACACCAGTGGGATCCGAACCCACAACCTCCCGATTGGTGGTGAAAATTCAATATTCATTGACTTGGCCCTCAACGGGCAACTTGAACGCACTCTACAGTGTGATGGTAGTAGTACCAGACCTGTATCTTAGATCCTTTCCAACAGAACAAAGATGGCCTAGGCCACCATAGCTCAATTGGTAGAGCAACCGACGCGAAATCGGGAGGTTGTGGGTTCGGATCCCACTGGTGTCTGATTGGCCATTTTTGTTCTGTACTTAACATCTCTTCATCACGTACTAAATGTACGTAACACGACCTAATAGGGTGAAAGTCGCTTTCGATTACAATGTGGTCGTGAAAATTCAATATTAATTTACTTGGCCCTCAACGGGCAACTTGAACGCACTCTACAGTGTGATGGTAGTAGTACCAGACCTGTAGCGTAGATCCTTTCCAACAGAACAAAGATGGCCTAGGCCACCATAGCTCAATTGGTAGAGCAACCGACGCGAAATCGGGAGGTTGTGGGTTCGGATCCCACTGGTGTCTGGTTGGCCATTTTTGTTCTGTACTTAACATCTCTTCATCACGTACTAAATGTACGTAACACGATCTAATAGGTTGAAAGTCGCTTTCGATTACAATGTGGTCGTGAAAATTCAATATTCATTAATAACCTGCTCTTGAAATACAGGAATGGTTGAATGAGTCTGATTATTATGATCCTTGGATGAGGGAGAATCAGTCTCAGTTCTCTTACTATTGCGCCTAGGTGTATTAGTTTTGTTGACTAACTTGTTCTGTTTATCTACAAGTAGGTATGCGATTTTATTTTACGTAATTTTGAAACGAACTCCACTCTAATGGGGCAATGGAGGCAGACGCGATGAGATGGGCCTCGTATAACTGAATGTTAAGTAATGCTTTTTTCCTATAAAGAAATTTAATTTCGTTCGTGATCCATAGAATGTTGAATTTATCTTGTGTCTTTCTATGCCAGTACGACAAGACATTCCTGTTTTGAACAGATTTCCAAAATTAGGGACAAGTCCCTCCTTGAGACAGTTTTTCAGGAATAGAATGTCCTTACCTATTTTCACAATTTTGGTCTTAAGATTTAAATATTTGTTAGCTCTACCTGCCTGGTTGGCATCTCGAATATTCCAGTATGAAAAACGATAAATCTTGTAAAGAATAACCTACTTAAATACAGTAATTTGAGTAGGCAAGAGATAGCCGATTTTATTAATAGTTTGGAGTTCGTCGTCAGTAATAATTACTTTACTTTCAACGGCCAACTATATAAACAGGAAGGTCTTCCTATGGGGGCCCCAGCTTCGGGAATTATGGCGGAAATTTATATGGATTTTCTTGAAAATAGCAAAATTAACAATATTAAAGGAATAATAACCTGGTTGAGATACGTAGATGATACGTTTACAATAATTGACCATAGCATTACTAATGGACAGGAGGTATTAGAACAATTAAACAATATGGATTCACAGATTAAATTTTATTTCGAAAGTGAAAATAATAAAGCATTAAACTTTCTTGACATTACAATTATTAATGACTCTAATAAACTTAGGTTTAAAATATTTAGGAAACCTACTCAAACGTTAAACGTAATTAAACAAAATTCTGTACACCCGGCAGCACATAAGAGGGCCTCCTTTTACAGCATGATGTATAGAGCTTATAATATACCCATGTCAGAAGCAGATCGTAAAAATGAATTGGATACTATTTATTTTATAGCAAAAAGAAACGGGTTCAACAGGCAATTTGTAGATAAAATTATTAGCAAAATTTAGAAAAAATCATTTTCCACATTAACCAAGGATACCAAAAAGAAAGAAGACAGTTACGCCCTTTTTACTTATAGCCACAGTAAAATATACGAAATCACGAATGTTTTCAAGAAACTTAATATGAAAGTTTATTTTAAAACAACCAATAACAACACTCAACTTTTCTTCAATCAGTACACTATCAATAACGGTAATAGCAAATTTCAGAAATCAGGTGTTTACAAATTAAAGTGCCAGCAGTGTCCCGCCAGTTATATTGGACAGACAGGCCGCAATTTTAACATAAGGTATAATGAACATGTTAATGCGTCAAAGAACGGCAGATTCTCAGCATTCGGTTCTCATATGGACGATACCAATCATACATTCACGGGCATACAACAAGACCTTCAAATTCTCCATTTATGTAAGAAAGGAAATCTATTGAATATTTTAGAAAACATCTTTATAAATATTGATCAAAAATGCAACCCGATTTATAATCTTAATGAGATATCGGAGGATATCAATATACTTTTCGAGGAGTTAATCAATAAATTCTTTTCACAAAGGCGCGTGGCTAATACGTCACCTCACGCCTCTCCCCTTACGTCAAACTCCTCTCAACCTTCCCTCACAGTCAGTCATTAACGACCTTCGAGGACGTCACTCAGTTAGCTTTAGCACTTGAGGTGGAGTGGTCGATGTAGGACGGGCAAGGAGTTGAGTGACGGGATGGGCACTTAGTTCACATTTAACGGTATTTTATTCTTCAGTTCATTCATATTTTCTTTTTCTTTTTAGGCCCCTATTGTCAACACACAATCAGGTTCAACTTGCATCAGTATAACTCCACCTCCTAATCAAGAAATCTATTACAATGTGGCATCACCAGAACACTGTTTTATGTACAATATGCACATAATTTTATCTGCATAGCCACTTACGGAGTTTTATAATGGACAATTCGTTGTTTTGAACAACAGTTTTAACATATGATTTTAATTGGACTTCATGCTTCATATCATGTTCACACCGCACCATTTTAACTTTGAAGACTGACAAGACGCTATCGCGCCGCGTCACAGTGTACAAAGACTTAGCATTTACTTATTTTAATGTGTCCTCGCCTTATTTTTAATGTTATGTATTTGTATTTGTGACTGAAGATGTCCTATAAAAGGACGAAACATGTTTCACGAGTGTAATTTAATGTAGTCTTTGTAATAAAGACAATTACAGTATTGTAAAGGTGGAATTATAAAATTTAAATTTTCACAAGTTGTAATCAGGAGTCATGCAACTGTACAATGTGTTATAAATAAATATAAATATGCACGTAGCATTGAAAATAAACACAAAGTGAGTGGGAGAAATCATTTCAACCTCAGGGAGGAACGTTGGATAGTAAGACAAGTGAAGAAAATCCAGCGATTAGTGCTCCGAAACCGCCTGTGATGGCTGAGAGACATACCAATAAGAGAGCACATCTAGAAACTATTCGACTTATCCTAAGAAAAAGTAACAGGCATGGACAAATAGCTAGGAAAAAAAATTGTTAGCAAGGTTAATAGGAAGAAAACGTTGAGCTTCGTTAAGGAGCATGTAGAAAAACATTTCGACTTCTGGAAGACCGTTATTTCTGCAAATGAAAGCAAATACAATCTCTTCGGATCAGATGGAAAGGTTAGAGGAAACTAAATGAGGAGTAAAAACCTAGCAATATACGCCCAAGTATCAAACTTGGTGGAGGTAGTGTAACTGTCAGCTAGTGGACCAGGAGAATGGAGTTTTATTGATGAGACCATGAATAAACATGTGTATGACCTAGTGCTCAAAACCTTGGAATACTTGATCGATTTAAGTATTACCAAGACAACGACCCGAAGCACAAAGCTCATATAGTACGGATGTGGCTCAAAAGTACTCGAGACACCTCCACAGTTACCAGACTTAAATGTCATAGAAAATCTATGGCGTTACTTGGAAGCAGCGATAATAATACACCATATTTCGAACAAAGATGATCTGAAAATGGCTTCATGAGAAGAATGGACGAAAATAGATCCATCTTATTGCGAAAAGTTGGTACAATCTATACCTAACAGTTTAAGAGCCATGAAAATTGCTAAAGGGTATCCTACAAAGTATTGACTGTTAAAAACATTGTGTTATGAGAGATCGTTCAGGAATTACTTGAAGGTGTATGAGTTTTACTTTGACCTGTTTCATGCATGTTTAAGAATAATGTATTAATTTTCTTTAAGTATAAGAAATAGGAGTTGATTTACTTTGTACCTTAGTAGAGAAATGTGTATTTGTTAAACCAGAACCAACACTAAAATAGAGTAATAGGTATTTTTTGTTGTTGAATTCTAATAAACAAGCTCTCCTCTAGTGTATGAGTTTCATTTTGACTCACTGTAGCTGGAATCGCTTAAATGCGACCAGTATCCAGTATTCGGCTCTTCGCACCGCACTGTTGGCAGCCCTGAAGCTGGTTTTCCGTAGTTCCCCATTTTCACAGCAGGTAATTAAGGGTAATTAAGGGTAAGGCCGCTTTCTTCCCACTTCCTGTCCCACCGTCGCCATAAGTCAGTCAGTGCGACGTAAAACAAATTGTTAAATAAACGAGAAAAAGGAGGCATGGACGCTGTTGGCATTATTCTCATTGAGGTGTTTCACCCACCATTTCATTGGGTCTATGGGGCTTCTTGTGGTCGTACACCATCAGGGCTGACTACGATGTCCGTACCTGTCTCACCTTGCTCGGTATGTTTTATATGGTCCCGCCTTGTGATTCCCAGAGACGTTTAGCTGCAGGCCAACGTTCTCTGCCGACCGAAGGAATCGTTACGGTCACAGAGTAAATTGTGGCCTAACCCCACTTCAACCAGGTGCTCGGGTATCCAAGAACGTGTTGCTGTCAGTTTCACGAGTGAGGATACGTAGACTAGCACCGTACTCTACGTAGACTCAATCAGTCTTCGTTCTTTTAACCTAATAATAATAATAATAATAATAATAATAATAATAATAATAATAATAATAATAATAATAATAATAATCATAATAATAATAATTTTAGATAATTAAGCTTACACCCGTTTTTCCTAACTGCTGTACATCACAAATGCAGCGCTGTTGTAATTGTCATCGACAACTGATGAAATGAAATGCGGTATGGCTTTTAGTGCCGGGAGTGTCCAAGCACATCTTCGGCTCACCTGTTGCAGGTCTTTCGATTTGACACCTGTAGGCGACCTGCGCGTCGTTTTTAGGATGAAATAATGATGAAGACGACACCTGCACCCAGCCCCCGTGCCAGCGAAATTAACCAATGGTGGTTAAAATCCCAGACCCTGCCGGGAATCGAACTGGGGTCCCCTGTGACCAAAGGCCAGTACGCTAACCATTTAGCCATGGAGCTGGACAGTAACTTTTATAATCGTTAGGAGATGACTCCAAACCTGGACGTAGGTATAAAAGACAATACCCAAAGTCTAATAGCTTTAGTGAATAAAGAATTGAACAAGCAGACGCTGCCGGAAGAACGTCCGGGCACGTCTACAGCTCGTGCTGGACGTGACAGTGGCAGGTTGTTGATACAGCAGACACCTGTTGGGTCACTCTAGAAAGCCACAGTTGCCTCTGCTGATACCCAACAACAACATGTCGGTACCACCGAAAGTGCTTTGCAGAATTCTCCTGCAACCACCAAGACTGGCCGCAGTATAAAACGCTTGAGATGGACTCGAGCAATGAATACAGATGTCATGTGTTTTTACTTCAGAGCAACGGACATGGAAACATGACTGGATACCGAACTACTTTCCATCATCTACTTGAATATAGTGGAACAACGAGTATAGAACTATACTACGAAATAGCCTTCTAACGAACTTTGAAATACAACAAATCAAACAGGCAGCTCTCAATGAACTCCAAACAATGCTGGAGAACTTCAATGAAAATCATCAATCAATTGATATAAACACAACACAAAATCAGGGAACAACAGATAATAATTAATCCCCATATTTAGAAACAGAAACGAACAAAAACACATCAGCGGGTCGTGGGAAAACAATAGATATTAGGCAGGCAGCATTTATCAGATGGGAGGGCAGTGATGCAAACTCAAGGACTTTCACCTCTAAGCTGAGGTCAAATCACATTACTAAATAGATAATTGAAGATGTTTACCAATGTCTGCCATGATTTCTTGATAAAGTAGAAAATCTTACAGACTTTCATCTACTCATATACTGCGCGGCTGTTACTGTGTTAACACTCCACGACCAAAACTTTAACCCCAGCACGAAAAGAATTCCTCATTGGGAACGACAGATAAATAATAAAATAAAGAGTTTGCGTGAAGCTCACACAGGATGCTTCTGGTAATAAAAGTAGAAAAATCACTTCCAAAATCATGAAAAACATACCAAACATTAAAAACGAACGAGACCAACCACTACAAGCAAAAGCTGAGGAGAAGGTTAATGAATAGGCATTCTACAGAAGTCTTGATAAAAAAGTTTGAATTAGCAACTTCCCAAGTACCAAGTGAAGAAGAAATAACCAATATTTGGAGTAATATGTGGTCCAAACCTGTATAACATAGTGAAGATGTGTTTCATTGTACATACGTTGTAACTGCACTGACGCATTCTAAACTGGTCTCAAACAGATCTAGAAAACGTCAATCGCACAATAAGGACCAAACACCAGAATAGTGAGAGTTACAATGCCGAGAAGAGGAATTCTTGAGGAAATACTTTCATTACTGCATGAAGCTGTGGTTGAAGTAGATCTAAACTACACCCCTATGAATTTACATGAACACCACAAAAATGTCAAAGACACTAGCAACCTGCACAGGAAAAGATAGAGAGCTGGGCTAGTAATGAAGTTCATCGAAGGTACTACAACCAGAGCAATGATGGAAACATTAATAAACAACTTTCAAACTCATGGCTCTCTAGGGGAGAGCTATTTCCAGAAACTGAGAGATTCAACTAGGCGATCCATGATAAAGTGGTCTCACAAAGAGTTATAGGAAACACATCCTTAAAGATCCTACTACTAAGAATGACAAGTGTAGGAGCAGCTCAGAAACCATTGAGCAACTAGGGCCAACATCCTACACTGACGCACATAATGATGTAGCCAAAGTTATACACCAAGAAATTTCCCTGACCCGATCTTTCATCCAGAACTGAGTGCCTGACTACAAATACTCCCCGCTAAGTGTACTGGAAAATAAAAATATTAAACTCTACTGGGATCGAATGCATATAAGTTTTCATTTGTTTTCCGATATTGCGCTTTTTACTACATTTTTTCTATTTACAATTGTTTTTTCAAGTCAACTGTTTTCCAAGAACTTAGCAGGAGCACAAGTTCTCATTCAATTATACTGATTTGCGTCGTATATTTTTTATATACGTACTTAACTTCCCACAACCGAGACAAATATTGGACCTTCAAGACATTCTCCACTCTACTTTGGCGTTCGAGACCGCAGCGCATGACCTTGAATGTGCCGCGCTGATCACCGGGAACTGGCGGTTTGCTTCTACAAAATATTCGTCTGCGACTTCAAGTTTATTTATAACCTTCATATATTATTTGTTAGTGTTGTGACTTTGTGCCTGACAGAGTGTGAAACTAACCCATTTCTCCAATATTCATAAACATTGTGTGATTTCGCCTACTTGTTTTTACGGCTGACGATGACCTGGACTAAGGTCGAAACTGGTCCCATTTAAATAAGAATGTAATTACTACATTTCTTTCTTTTATGTATTGAATTGGTTGAACTTCAATTATTTAATTTTTAATGTTAATAATTTCAATACGGAGCAATGAAATTTTTATCTTTAAATAAAAAGCTCCGCACAATAAATCAGACAAAGAAGAACTATCATTTACATCTCATTGACATCGCTATCCCGAATGACTACAATATGAAAGAAGAATACAGGGAGAAGGTCAATAAATATACTCCTCTGGCTAGGGAAATGGAAATAAGACAGGGTGACAATTCTTCCTTTTCTCCTTTCTCACACTGGACTCACACCAAAATCATTTCCAGAAGACTTAATTAAACTTGTTCTTTTGTAAGTTGCTTTACGTCGCAGCGACACTGATAGGTCTTATGGCGACGATGGGACAGGAAGAGGCTAGGAGTGGGAAGGAAACGGCCGTGGCCTTAATTACGGTACATCCCCAGCATTTGCCTGGTGTGAAAATGGGAAACCACGGAAAGCCATTTTCAGGGCTGGCGACGGTGGAGTTCGAACCCACTATCTCCCGAATACTGGACACTGGCCGCACTTAACCAACTGCAACTATCGAGCTCGGTCTTAATGAAACTACAGCTCCCCATATTCACTCACAATGTGGCATAGAAGGCTGCAATTTTGAAGACCTGTAACATGGTCAGAACGGTCAGTACGGAGGCTGCAACCTCTAAATTATGATTTAGCTCTATTATGTAAAATATCGAAATACGTGATGTATTAGGCCTACCAAGTATAAAGTTGTGAAATAATAATAATAATAATAATAATAATAATAATAATAATAATAATAATAACAGCTGGTGGTGCTGATTATCGTATTCAGAGGAACTCACCCCACGTTAACACCAAGGACGGAGAAAGTTCCGACACTTGGATTAATGAAGATATCGGTAAAACTAAGGTAAGAACCACGAAGGACGTGACTATGAAAGACTCGCTAATACTGTGGGAGTCGGAAGAGAACAAGAGTTGACCAAGGGAGGTCGGATACGAAACATAGAAGCTAAGGACTCTCCCAGGAAGATGTCCCTGCATCCCGTCTCAGTTACCTCTTACGGCAGGCAAGGGAGGCGATGTAGTCGCTGTCGTGTGCAGACATCTTGATCTGACATCATCGAGGCTGCCACGTGCTAATTTCGTTGTTCTATTTCATTCCAGTGAATGGCAATGAAACACAGAACTCTACTGCGCGGCCAATTGATCAGTTTTGATTAACTTTATCCGATAAACACGAAATGTATTACGAATTATCTCTTAAATCCTCTCAACAAGGCAACCATTCCTTCTTAACAAAACTTGGAGAAAAAAAAAATCGACGAGTTCAGTTATAACAAAGAAAGAGAAGGGTCAGGAAATGAAACACTCCCTAGGCCTCACAAAACTAATATATCCGTGCTTGGAGGAGACAGAATGTTGTCCAAGAGAGGTGTACAACACAATGTCAGGCTGAACTAGCCCCTCCTTGCCCTCCTGGGGATCGCTAATAACAGGCAAGGAGTACCGTGAATGAACCCCAGACGTGTACGGGACTGATAAAACACCCTCGTCATGAATTACGATTTGAATTGTACACTGATCCGGTCTAAGAGCCTCTAGTGTGAAGAGTACGGAGACGTAACCGTAAACTTGCCATAAACTTTAAAGCTTCAGTATGTTCTCGAGTTAACGTCAGCCTTTGTGACTGATACTACATCAAGCCAGACTGAAGTTAGTAGTGGGCTCCATACAAAGCCTGTTAAAAAGAACGTCGCCACCTAACCATTCCCTGCTCCATACACTACAGCGAGACTCACATGTCACAACACCACTCAAGCTTACTAAAGGTTCTGCATTTGATCGAGTTCCAAGATCCCAACAGCCGTTTCTGCACCAGTGTTGCTAACTTACTTGTTTTCAAGTTTTTGGAGTTGTGTTCATTTATTAGAAGACTTTATACAAATTTTAAAAAGGATTCTTCCTTCAAACGCCTCATTATGTGTTTGGAACAATTCAGATTACATGGCCGGGAGCTCGGGTGAATACCCGACTTTTTAGTGATAATAATAATTAATAATTTCGTGTGGCTATTTCTGCTGAATGTATCCCTCGTAAGGCAGACCCTCCTATGAGGATGGGTGGCATCTGCCATGTGTAGGTTGTTTTTGTTTGAGTCATCAGTCCATAGACTGGTTTGATGCAGCTTTCATACCACCCTATCCTGTGCTAATCTTTTCATTTCTACGTAACTACTGCATCCTACATCTGCTCTAATCTGCTTGTCATATTCATTCCTTGGTCTACCCCTACCATTCTTACCACCTACACTTCCTTCAAAAACCAACTTAACAAGTCCTGGGTGCCTTAAGACGTGTCCTATCATTCTATCGCTTCTTCTCGTCAAATTTAGCCAAATCATCTCCTCTCGCCAATTCGATTCAGTATCTCTTCATTCGTGATTCGATCTATCCATCTCACCTTCAGTATTCTTCTGTAACACCACATTTCAAAAGCTTCTATTCTCTTTCTTTCTGAGCTAGTTATCGTCCATGTTTCACTTCCATACAATGCCACGCTCCACACAAAAGTCTTCAAAAACATCTTTCTAATTCCGATATCAATGTTTGAAGTGAGCAAATTTCTTTTCTTAAGAAAGCTCTTCCTTGCTTGTGCTAGTCTGCATTTTATGTCCTCCTTACTTCTCCCACCGATAGTTATTTAACTACCCAAGTAACAATATTCATCTACTTCCTTTAAGACTTCATTTCCTAATTAAATATTTCCTGCATCACCTGCCTCCGTTCGACTGCACTTCATTACTTTTGTTTTGGACTTATTTATTTTCATCTTGTACTCCTTACCCAAGACTTCATCCATACCATTCAGCAGCTTCTCGAGATTGTGATTCCCTTTCCAAATTCCTCTTTGATTTCCTTTACTGCCTGTTCTATGTAAACATTGAAAAGGAGTGGGGACAAACTGCAACCTTTCCTCACTCCTTTCTGGATGGATGCTTCATTTCCAAAGCCCTCGATTCTTATCACTGCAGACTGATTTTTATACAGATTGTAGATAATTCTTCGTTCTCGGTATCTGATCCCAATCACCTTCAGAATCTTAAATAGCTTGGTCCAATCAAATACAGTAGAGACAATACGCGACACTTACGGATTTAGCCTTGTTAAAATGGGAGACAATTCGACGGTGGCGCTCCTAGTGACTTGACCTGAAAAGTCGCGCTAAATTCAAATATCAATGGAAATGCATACACGAAAATGGGAAAATAAATTACGTCTAGGAAGAAAGTATTATTGAGATATTAACTTCGTAAAATTTAAGAAACGGGATTTTCACTTCCGGGTCCATATGGCCCTGAGGTTCACTCAGCCTACAGCAAAAATTAGTACCAGGTTAATTCCTGGGGGCAAAGGCGGCCGGGCGTAGAGCTAACCACTCTACCCCATCACGTGCCGAGGTTAACAATGGTGGAAGCCTTTACCTTCCACTCCTCCAAGGGCCTTCATGGCCTGTACGGAGGTGACTTTGCTTTGCTTTGCTAACTAAGGGTGATATCTTTAACAGTCTGGTTCTTGTTAAAGATAATGCAATACGGAAACTACTTCACATTATTAAAAATCTTTCACAGAGGACTCAATCTTAACTGACACAATTTTGTTGTTGTTGTTGTTGTTTTTGTTATTACACAATTTTGTACATCAATGTGTTCAGTAACGTGGTTCCAAAATTTGACGAGAATTTTCTGATTCCTGCACGAGATGTTTTTTAGTGGGATCTGGTGGTTATTGCACGTTGACTTAGTACGAAATGATTATTATTTGTTGGCAACACTGCGGGACAAAGGAGTGTTCCTTCCCTCCACAACAACAAGTAAGAGACTAGTCGTTCCCACTTTGTGCTGTAACAATATATTTTTATTGCCACGGAGGTGTAACTCCCCAAGGAGAGAAACAGTTGCAGCTTATGAAAGTTTAAAATGCAAGTTGATTGTTTGTATCGCTAGAGCATGCCCCAAGAGAGTGTCGCGAACTTTGATATGTAAGAAACTTCAGAAGTGGAAGGATGTCAACAAAGTTTGTGACGTCAATATTTTCTTGTGCTTGTCGTAGAAGTTAAGTAAAGTTGTCATATTACTGACGTATCACATCTCTTATATTATGCTTCTGTTCGACAACATAGTGGCTGAGAAGTTATATTTGATATGGACTGTAAAGGAAAGCGTATTACCTTCAACAACTGTGTTCACTGCACTTGTTTTCATGTCTTTAATTTATGTGTGTTTAGTTGTTCCTCTTCCTTTTACAGCAGGCATCCTCGTAATAGCAGCGATGGCAAAGAAAGTGGAAACCAGCCCTCTCAAGAAAGTGAATCGCTCAGAAAATATAAATATCGAATATGAGATTGAACAAAAGAGTTTCGTAGGGATTCAAAACATAGAAAAATTAATACTATTTAATATAGTAAGTGTAACTAATTTGTAAGTAGTAGTACTATTACTGAAAGAGGAGGGCCTCTTAGACGGTGATGCCATCTCTCAGGCCAGGAGAATTGTTTCGGAGAAGGTGAGGGGGTTGGCAGCAGCCGTCCTGTCGGTTTGAGTCTCCGAATGTTGGCAGACAAATCGGAAGGGGTATGATTTGAGAAGCTTGGTGCACTTCAGACACGTAACCAGTAGTCTCCTCGTAGCATTGTGATGAATACTCGTTGTCAGTAGCCTTCTCACAGTAGAGTATTTTAAATGCAGTGTGGTGACTGCTCGTGCATGGTGACCAATGTTCTTCGCAATATATAGTTTTAATGTGTGTGACTACAAAGTGTTAAGCGAAGAATGAAACATTTCATGTGTTCTGACTAAAATAAGAATTTAAGATGACACGTTTCCAAAGGACACCCCGAGAAGCTGAATGTTACCGCGCTTGTACAAAAAGTAAACATTCGTACGCCTATCAGTGTGAAATTTACAACAAGAATTTCAATTATGAGTACAACTTCAAACGTCATCAGCGAGACTATCATGGTGATGAGTCAGTTACAAAGAGATCATTGAATTGCAGCTTGTGTAGGTATGAAGGAAGCGCAGAAAACTGTTTATTTGAACATTTAGAATCGGTACATGAAATACCTATAACATCCGAGGAACTACAGTTCTCATCTTTTGATGACTTTAAGAATTGGAATCAGGAAACTGAAGAGACAACACGGTCGTTATTTGTTAAAAATCACGGGTCTCATGCGGCTGCTGATATGTTATTATTACGACTGCCACCGTTCGGGGAATTTTGTCTGTAAAGGTAAGGGTGTTCGACATTTAAAATTGCAATGAAGCAATCAAATCTATGGACTGTGTCCTGAAAAGATAAAAGTTTGTGAAGCCGAAGATGGAAGATTCCGAGTCAAAGTTATCCCTTCTCACGTCGGTCATCAACATGACTTAAGTTACTTGCGACTGACAGAAAAAGAAAGGGTCAGTATAGCTGCAGACATTGCTAACAAAATCCCTTTCCAAGCTATACTGGACAAATTCTAGATTCAGTATCTGATTCTAAATTAGAACGATACATCTGCTAATAAAGCAGGCAATAAATGAAATGGCGTATGGCTTTTAGTGCCAGGAGTGTCCAAAGACATGTTCGGCTCGTTAGATGCAGGTCTTTTGATTTGACTCTCGTAGGCAACCTGCACATCATGATGACGATGAAAATGGTGATGAAGACGATACATACACCCAGCCCCCGTGCGAGCGAAATTAACCAATCATGGTTAAAATTCCCGACTCTGCCGGGAAACGAACCCGGGACCCCTGTGGCCAAAGGTTAGCACGCTAACCATTTAGCCATGGAGCCGGGCAATCAAGCAGGATTTATGTAACAGTGAACGGTGCTATAATTTGCGCTCCTCGTTAGTCATTCACCGAAATGATGGGACGAGCGTTGAGGCATGATAACTGTAGTGACAGTCCAAGTGTCAGTGAGTCACACCCAGAACTAAACAGCGCAGATTTTGTGTTAATTATAATGAATAGTGTTCAAGGAGAGATATTGAAGAAGTATGGCAATCACTGTATTTGTATTGATGGAACGCATGGGCTGGATAACTACGGTTTTGAACTTACAACGCTGGTGGTACTGGATGACAAGAGGCAAGGGTTCCCATGCGCCTTTCTCATATCCAACAGGAATTGTTGGCAAATGCACTCTATATTTTTTCAGCACATAAAGTCGGAAGTTGGAAAAATTTCTCCGAAGGTTTTATGTCTGACTTATCAGAATCGTTATTTTATGCTTCAGTTTCAAGAATGGGAACTCCAGCAGTGAGACTCTATTGTACCCGACAAGTAGGCAGGACACGGAGGAAAATATGAGCAGTGAACTAAAAGTCTAGGAAAAACACGCAACTGCTTAAAAAGCTTGCTAAAACACTACTGGAGGAGAGAGATACGGCAGCGTTTGATATGATGTTTCCTGTCGTTTTACATACGTTGAAATCTGATCCTGACACGTTTGAGTTCGCTTTATACTTCCTGGACAACTACCTACGTAAGTAATGCAAAATGCTGGTTCTACTGTCGCAAGCTACGAGCATGCACATAGAGCGAATGCATCCCACGCTTAAATACATCCATCTCCAGGGAAAGCATGTGAAACGCTTAGATAAAGCAATATATGTCCTTTGTTAAAGACAGGTTATTGTGCTTACAAAATGGAAACTGACAAGCAAATTGAAGGACATTCGTCGTAGGCACAAATCAAGCTAGCAAATAGACAACGGCCTGATTATTAAGGAAGATTGTGATTGCAAAATACCATCCTCCTCTACAGTGGCCGAGATGTACTTTGTACAAAATAATGAGTTTCAATGTAAATGCAAATTGATCTGCAGCGAATGTAACACGTGCATACATAGATATTCCTGCTCATACATTGATTCCTGCATTAAATGGAATGTGTGTAAGCACATACACAGGGCATGTCAAATTCAAACCGGCAATGAATACCGTGCAGAAAATCCAGTAGATGTTGATGGACTTATTGCAGTCTGTTTGCTATTTGCTTTACGTCGCTCCGACACAGACAGGTCTTATGGCGACGATGAGATAGGAAAGGGGTAGGAGTAGGGAGAAAGCGGGCGTGGCCTACATTAAGGTACATCCCCAACATTTGCCTGGTGTGAAGGTGGAAAATCACCTTCAAGGTTGTCGACAGTGGGGTTCGAACACACTATCTCCTGGATGCAAGCTCAAGCTGCAAGTGCCTAACCGCACGGCCAACTCGCCCGGTAATTATAGTGGTGCTGGTGGTGATTATTGTTTTAAGAGGAAGTACAACTAGGCAACCATCCTCTATATAACACTAATCAGAGAGAAAAAATAGAAGGGGTCGGACTCTTCGAAAAATGAAGGTATCGGCGAAAGGAAGACAAACGTCACGAAAGGCATGAAAATGAAAGAATCCCTAGGCCTCCAGACGTAATACCGTCGGGGTCTGAAAAGAAGAAGAGTTGATCAAGGGAGGTCAGATAGGATAGATGAAAGTGAGGAGCCTGGCACAAGTAATTGAACGCAATGCCAGGACTCAGATGAGGGCCCTGTCATCGCCAACCCACGTTCCAAAGTTCAGAGACTTTGAAGCCCCTTTCAGTCGCCTCTTACTACAGGCAGGGGATATCGTGGGTGTTATGCTACTGCCCCCACCCACAGGGGGCTACAATTTGACGACCATCCTCTATATCACTATTCAGAACGAAAATGGAAGAGGTCCGACACTTCGAAGAATGCTAGGGGCTTTACGTCGCACCGACACAGATAGGTCTAATAGCGACGATGGGATAGGAAAGGGCTAGAAGTTGGAAGGAAGCGCCCGTGGCCTTAATTAAGGTACAGCCCCAGCATTTGCCTCGTGTGAAAATGGGAAACCACGGAAAACCATCTTCAGGACTGCCGACAGTGGGATTCGAACCTACTGTCTCCCGGATGCAAGCTCATAGCCGCGCGCCTCTACGCGCACGGCCAACTCGCCCGGTCTTCGAAGAATTAAGACATCGGCAAAAGAAACACGAACTCCACGAAGGACGTAAAAATGAGACTTCCTAGGCCTCGTAAAGCAAATACCGTCAAGGTCTTCAGAGAACAAGTAGGTGGAAGCAAGGCCAGGCCCGTGGTCTCTTACGACACGCAGGGGATATGCTGAATTTGTTCTAATGCCCTACCCAGATTGATCGGCCGAATATTAATTACTCGTCAGTTCATCAGAAATTATCATGAGATAATACACTGACCTTTTCGGCTCCCATGCTAACTCGTTAGCATGACAGTGTTTGGTCCGAAAGGACGCGGGTTCGATTTCTGGCTGGATCGGAGATTTTAAACTTTGTTGGTAACTTCCTCTGACTCCAGTTCTGCTTGCCAGTGCCATGTTCAACATTAAATATATCATGGGCGTCAACTCAAAATACCTGCAACACGGCCCGTCCGAATGTGGTGGTTATTATTGTTTCAAGAGAAAGTATAACCAGACAACCAATCAGAGGCCAAAGGAGAGAGATCCGATACTTTCAAGAATGAAGGTATCGGCAAATGAAAGGGAGGGACTATGAAGGTCGTGAAAATGAAAGGCTCCCGATACGTCACGGGCCTAATGTTGGAAGAGAACAAGTGTTGGCCAAAGGAGGTCAGACGGCAAGAATGAAAGTGTCAAGTAAACACAACGGCAGACTCAGCTATGACAAAGGTGGTCGCCAACCTACACTCGCCCCTTGTTTCCCTTTCAGTCACCTCTTACAACTGCCCCCACCCACACGCCACTACTGGCAATGTGATGAGAGCAATCACAGCTTCATTACGCCATTATCTTCGAGACAAAGCCGAGTGGCGAAGGAAGGGTTAATCCTAGCGGTTTCCCAGTGACTTACTAACCTAATGAAGTTTGCCTTCTCCTTTGACACACTGGAGGGGAGATTTTAAAGTTAATTGCGAATGTGGCTTATAAAGGCTGGACTCCCAAATGCTATTATTCGAGCGACAAAAGGAATCCTCTCAACTCTTCCCTAAGGGACATCGCTCTCAAGATGAAAATGGTAGGATGAGCGATCACAATCCGTGTGAGCTCAGAGCTCGGGAGATGTCATCGTTAAACCTTGAGGCTACCCAACACCAGTCTGCAAGCAGCATCTACACTCACTATGCTCCCTGGTCCATTCTTAACATTCTGTGTATCGTATGTTCCTTGGCATGAAGTTTGTTTGGATCCCATCAGATCCTCGACTAGCTGTCATATAAAACCTGATCGTCACTGAAGATACTTCCTCAGCAGAGTAAGGCAGTTTCCCTTTACTTTCCCCACAGAGCCTATAACTGTTACTACGTATCAGCCTGCAAGTGTACTGAAGGCCGTAATGTAACACAATTTCATGTTTTTACACAAACTGGGTGTATGACCTTCACATTAACATTAATAATAATAGTATTCACAATAATAAATTAAAACTGAATGTCTATGTCAGTGAATGACAGGTACTGTATGTTGGGACTAAGAGAAGCCGAGAAATTTGAGAGAAAGATCCTCCGCAAGATAATGGGTCCAAAAATCGTAGATGGCCAGTAAAGATAACGAGGGAGGGGAGAATTAAACCAGGAAAGCGAAAGATTGATTGAGTCAATGGCGAAATGAAGACTCAAATTTAATGGACATCTGTTTAGAATGGACGGGAAGAGGCTGAAAAAACAGATGTTTAAAATACTTGACAGAAGATCTCAAGTTTCTGACAAACGGTTCATGGAGGCAAGAAAGGATCTTCAGCAGTGTTCAACAGCTTCAGAGGCTTGCATGACGAACAGAAAGTGAAGTGGAAGAACGCAACAAGTTTGGGCTGCAAACTAATGTGTGATTGTTGCCTAACGTGGTCGTAAACAATATGTCCCACTAACTAGTGTACGGATTTCTGAGAATTTTGTCCCGATAAAGATTTTTAGCGGGACACTAGGCTGTCATAAATGAGCACCTTGAAATGCCACTTGACTGAGTCGGGATCGGAACCAGCGAACCTAGCCTTAGAAACACGGCGAGCTGCTGTCTGAGTCGGAAATTTCTTACCTGGTTTATGTGTTCCTTGATAATATTTCCGCAGATCTTTGAAGACAGGCTATGTCATAGAATTCAGCAGGCCTTGCAGCGCTACACCCCTGACTGATGCTGGCGATGTCTCCATGTCTACTTCACAATAAACTATTGGCATAATTGTTAAGAAAACAGTTAATTAACTCACTTCTCGCTGGACAAGGCCACCTGTGTTTATTTACTCCAGTCATAGCAACAGGTGTCCGACTCGTTGGCAGAATGGTCAGCGTACTGGCCTTCGGTTCAGAGGGTCCCGAGTTCGATTCCCAGTCGGTTCGGGGATTTTAACCTTAATTGGTTAATTCCAATGGGTCGGGGACTAGGTGTGTGTGGCGTATTCAACATTAGAAATCATCCTAGGTAGGGCCCTCATCTTCATAGACATGCAAGTCGCCTAATAGGCCGTCCACTAGAAAAAGACCTGCACCAGGCCTCTCCGGAGGCCATACGCCGTTATTATTATTATTATTATTATTATTATTATTATTATTATTATTATTATTATTATTATTATTATTATTATTATTATTATTATTATAGTAGCAGGCTATTTCTGACCCACCATTATTTCACAGGTTTATTGGTTCGTTATTTCTTATGGGAGCCATAGAGAATAGTAATGAGGGGTTCAACGTCATTCCGAAAGTTAATTGCCGTCTGGAGGAATGGGCCAGGTTTTCTGAACACAGAAATACGTGGGTGCAATTTTCCGAATGGTATCTACTGCAGCAGTAGTATAATTGGATGGTTCTGCCGCCTCCCCCTCCTCCCGCGGGAAATTTGAAATTCCGCGGGAAATTTGAATTTTGGCGGAAAATTTGAATTTTGGCGCGAGATTTGAATTTGTAAACAAAGCCACGTGCTTTTTGACAGCTGTCATCGACAACAACGCATCGCTAACCTCACTGCTGCCATCTTGACGGGCCTAAACCTCAGTGGTACCAACTTAACCTAACTAGCGCGAGATTTGAATTGGTTAACAAATCCACGTGTTTTTTAACAGTCACGTGCTTTTTGACAGACAACAACGCATTGCTAACCTCAGTGCTGCCATCATGACGGGCCTAAACCTCAGTAGTACCAACTTAACCTTACTAGCGCGAGATTTGAATTTGTAAACAAATCCACGTGTTTTTTGACAGCCACGTGCTTTTTGACAGACAGCAACGTATCGCAAACCTCCGTGCAGCCATCTTGACGGACCTAAACCTTAGTGGTACCAACTTAACCTCACTAGCGCGACATTTGAATTTGTAAACAAATCCACGTGCTTTTTGATAGCTGTCAACCGCCATCTTTAAACTACAGAGCACCGTGCTGCCCTCTTTATAGCAGTAGCTGCAAATTCGTCATCTGTCATCTGCAGTGCTGCCATCTTGGCGGGCCTAAACCTTAGTGCTACCAACCTAACCTCACTAGCGCGAGATTTGAATCGGCAAACAAATCCACGTGCTCTTTTGACACCTGTCATCCGCCATCTTTAATCAAGAGAGCGCAGTGCTGTACTCTATGTGGTGGCGGCAAAGTCGAAGGGCTTTACAAACTCACGTGCTTTTGCTATCCGCCATCTTTAAACCAGGGAGGACCGTGCTGACCTCTTTGTAGCAGTAGCAAATTCCACGTGCTCTTGTTTGGAAACAAACTCACGTGCTTTTTTTTTTCTGACAGCTGTCATCCGCCATCTTTAATCAAGAGAGTACAGTGCTGCCCTCTTTAGCTACTTACCTTTGAAATGTGGTGGCGGATAATTTGAAAAATGCTTTTTGACAGCAGCAATCTTTGAGCACCGTGCTACCCTCTTTAGCTAGATACCATTGAAATGTGGTGGCAGGAAATTCCACGTGACAGCAGCCATCTTTGAGTACCGTGCTGCCCTCTTTGTGGTGGCGGCAAATTCTACATGCTCTTGTTTGGAAACAAACTCACGTGCTTTTTTGACAGCTGTCATCCGCCATCTTTAATCAACAGAGCGCAGTGCTGCCCTCTTTAGCTAGATACCTTTGAAATGTGGTGATGGCAAATTTCACGTGCTCTTGTTTGCAAACAAAGCCACATGCTTTTTTGAAAGCTGTCATCCGCCATCTTTAACCAACAGAGCACCGTGCTGCTATCATGCGGGCAATTTCGTTAGCTGTCATCCGCCATCTTTAATCTACAGGGCATCGTGCTGCTATCATGCGGACAATTTGAAAAGCTGCTAAGAGAGCATCGTGTTGGAATCTTTATTCTTTGACATGTGGTGGCGGCAAATTCCACATCCGCCATCTGAGAGCACCGTGCTGCGCTCTTGATCGTAGTAGCGGACAATTTAAAAAGAAGCGATTAAGAATATATATAATCGAACACTGTACTCGATACAACATATGATCAGAACATCGATTTGTTCTAAGAGAAAACAAAAGTACAGTTTTGAACGGCTTGCGTATGATAGCGATTGTTATAACCTCCTTTTCCTGCTCTGTTAAGGCATAGCTTTATCGAACATACAACGCGATCTTACACATAAGACAGCGCACGTATCGCGTACCTGCAGTGATGCATGTTCAGTCTTGATCACACATACTGCTGTTAGAAAACCTATTACAACTAGAATCGCATACTATAGTTCGATGTTGTAGAACACAGCATTGCAAGTCTAGAATCAAGCACTGTTTAGAAAGGAAAAATTATCTTCTCAACATACTTACTGAGCTGCTCGTCCTGCTCTGTGGTTGTAAAACATAACAAGACTAGAATCTAACACTGCACTCGATGTTGTTAACTTCAACTTGTGATTAGAACATTACATCAGATTAAAACATAGCAAGACTAGAATCGAACTCTTCCTGCTCTGTCAAGGTACATCTCTATCGAACATGCATTGCAAAAGCAAGATTGTAAAACATAGCAATACTAGAATCGAACACTGCACTCGATGTTGTTAACCTTAAGATGTGATCAGAACATTAATTGATGTATTCAAAACACTAGATAAGTGATCAAGACTAGAATAGAACACGATACGACATGTTTGAGAATACCTTTATACATATCGCGTAACTGCAGTGATGCATGTTTAGACACATACTGCTGTTTAAAACCTATTACAACTAAAACCGCGTACTATATCGATGTTGTAGAACACAGCATTGCAAGACTAGAATCAAGCACTGTTTAGAAAAACAAAAAATTCTCTTCTTAACATACTTACTGAGCTGCTCTTCCTTACTCTGCCAAGGTACATCTTTATCGAACCTGCATTGCAAAAGCGAGAGTGTGTAGGTTTAGACTTGAACGCATACTACCGTTTATAGTGCGATGTTGTAGAACACTGCATTGCAAGACTAGAATCAAACAATTTTGAGAAAAATAAATTCTGTTCTCAACATACTTACCGAACTAGATGATAACATAATTTCGAATTAAATCAACACCTTCTTTCTTGCTCTTATTCTTCTTCGAGAGGAATGAGTAGGAGGAGGAGAAGGTAATACCTAAACTAGAATCGAACACTGCACTCGATGTTGTTAACCTTAACATGTAATCAGAACATTAATTGATGTGTTCAAAACACTAGATAAGCGATCAAGACTAGATTCGAACACTGTACTCGATACAACGTGTATTTAGAACATGTTAGGGGATATCTTTGTTCTGAGAAAATGAGATTAAAACATAGCAAGACTAGAATCGAACACTGCACTCGATGTTGTTAACCTTAACATGTGATCAGAACATTAATTAATGTATTCAAAACACTAGATAAGTGATCAAGACTAGATTCGAACACTGTACTCAATACAACATGTATTTAGAAAATGTTAGGAGATACCTTTGTTCTAAGAAAATGAGACTGAAACATAACAAGACTAGAATCGAACACTGCACTCGATGTTGTTAACTTTAACATGTGATCTGAACATTAATTGATGTGTTCAGATCACCAAATAAGTGATGAAAACTAGAATCGAACACTGTACTCGATAGTACATATGATCAGAACATCGGTGGATGTGTTTACAACATGTCTGGTGTATACCTTTGTTCTAAGAAAACAATTAGAGTAGAATTCTGAACAGCTTGCGCAAGATAGCAACTCTTCCTCACTCTGCCAAAGTACATCATTATCGAACATGCATTGCAAAAGCGAGAGTGTGCAGGTTTAGACTTGAACACATACTACCGTTTATAGTGCGATGTTGTAGGACACTGCATTGCAAGACTAGAATCAAACACTTTTGAGAAAAAAATTCTGTTCTCAGCATACTTACCGAACTAGACGATAACATACTTTCGAATTTAATCAACGCCTTCTTTCTTGCTCTTATTCTTCTTCGAGAGGAAGGAGTGGGAGGAGGAGAAGGTAATACCTAATCTAAAATAAAAAAATATGCTAATTCTACATTATTTATTTTATACTAATTACTACAACTTATGCCCTAATGTTAGAGCCCTTCTTAGGTCTTTTACTGATGTTGAGCTACTAATTAGACATTGCAACAGTATAATCCTTTACTTTCTTAGATGTCGATGTGCCTAAAAAAAGATCAAAAATACATGAATGTAGCGTAGCAGTACTTGTGATGATAGGATATGAAAAGGTAAGTTAGTTTGTTAACAGGTAACCTAGCTATCTTTAACTCAAAGACCTTTATTGCCTAGCGTAAAAGCAAATGTAATAATAGGATATCGAAAGGACAAGTCAGCTAGCCTAGAGTTGCGATGTTTTTAGAAGAAACCAAGTTTCAGCCTATTGAGGTCAGACATTGTCGTGAGTTTGAAGTTACAAGATTAACCACCTCCTTGTCTACGCCCTCTAATCCTCCAATCGTAAAATGCTAAAAACAATGAAGGTTACAAAAGATACTTGGTTTGTTAACAGGTAACCTAGCTATCTTTAACTCAAAGACCTTTACTGCCTAGCGTAAAAGCAAATGTAATAATAGGATATCGAAAGGACAAGTCAGCTAGCCTAGAGTTGCGATGTTTTTAGAAGAAACCAAGTTTCAGCCTATTGAAATCAGACATTGTCGTGAGTTTGAAGTTACAAGATTAACCACCTCCTTGTCTACGCCTTCTAATCTTCCTATCGTAAAATGCTAAAACAATGAAGGTTACAAAAGATACTTGGTTTGTTAACAGGTAACCTAGCTATCTTTAACTCAAAGACCTTTATTGCCTAGCGTAAAAGCAAATGTAATAATAGGATATCGAATGGACAAGTCAGCTAGCCTAGAGTTGCGATGTTTTTAGAAGAAACCAAGTTTCAGCCTATTGAGGTCAGACATTGTCGTGAGTTTGAAGTTACAAGATTAACCACATCCTTGTCTACACCTTCTAATCCTCCAAACGTAAAATGCTAAAAACAATGAAGGTTACAAAAGATACTTGGTTTGTTAACAATTAACCTAGCTATCTTTAACTCAAGGACCTTTATTGCCTAGCGTAAAATCAATTGTAATAATAGGATATCGAAAGGACAAGTCAGCTAGCCTAGAGTTGCGATGTTTAGAAGAAACCAAGTTTCAGCCGATTGAGGTCAGATATTGTTCTGATTTTGAAGTTACACACTAACTAACAGTTTAGGCTTACCTTAAGTTGAAGGCTGTAAACTATAGAATAATATTTTCAGCAGACAGTGATTTTCTAAAAAAAGAAAAAAAGAAATCGTAAATAATAATAATAATAATAATAATAATAATAATAATAATAATAATAATAATAATAATAATAATAAAGGAATTAATCTTACCTTCTGTTTTTTACTACTAGACGGTAGGTGAGCAAGTAAAGGATGCGTACACAATAAACACACACACAGAACTGTGAGCGCTTCACGCAGACTGCAGCGAGTAAATATGCTGCTTGTTACCAAGCGGATGTGAAAGTCGCTGACAACTGCAGTACAGTTGGAACGAAATGTTTATGCAACAAGAGCTCTCCTGAGTGCCTTACGCTGAGTTCTGCAGGCTGACGTATTTAAGCCGGGATCGAACCTGCTGTTGATGCCGAGGTGTCAGAATTTAAGATTTCTGCAGTGGATCGAGCCTTAGAAAGTTAGCGCGCGATCCTCGACCTCTGGACTTAAACGGGAGGGTACTAAGCTAAGCAAGAAGCCGACATCCGCGGTATTCCTTACCTGTAGGCACTTAAAGGTATTGAGCTAAGACCACATACGGCTAGATCATGTAATTACACGTTATGACGATCGCGCAGGTCCCTCGCCTTGCATTTGCTATTTTTACGGCTTCCGACAGTAGGGGTTCGAACCCGCTATCTCCCGAAGTAGCGAGAATGATTGCGGGTACAAGAGTGTTGAGGGTGATTCATTTGTCGGATGGAGGCGATCCTACTGTTGCATATTACATTCTCAGGTAGTTTCGAATAACCAGTGGGCGTGCAAAAAGCCAGCATTAAGAAAGGGCATACAACGCTGTTGATGGGGACGTTAAACCTTGTGGAGACTCCTTCGAAAATGATTTTGAGTACAAGATGTTGATGGCGATTCATCTGTCGGATGGAGGCGATAAGCTGTGTGCAGGCTTTTTCGGTAGGAGTAGTCTATGTGCCGGTACCGGGTTTTACCCTCCCCCTACTGTTGTATATTACATCTTCGGGCAGTTTCGAATAACCAGAGGGTGTGTAAAAAGCCAGCATTAAGTAAGGGCATATAACGCTGTTGATGGGAACGTTAAACCTTGTGCAGACTCCTTCGAAAATGATTGTGAGTACAAGATGTTGATGGTGATTCATCTGTCGGATGAAGGCGATAAGCGTGTGCAGGCTTCATCGGTAGGAGTAGGCTATGTACCGGCACCGGGTTTTACCCTCCCCCTACTGTTGTATATTACATCTTCGGGAAGTTTCGAATAACCAGTGGGTGTGCAAAAAGCCAGCATTAAGTAAGGGTACATAACGCTGTTGATGGGGGCGTCAAGCCTTGTACAGGCTCCTTCAACAGGAGTAGCCTATATGCCGGTACCGTGCAGATTCTTTCAATAGTAGTAGGCTATGTGCTAGCACTAGGTTATACCCTCTCCGTACAATCATAATATTTTATCTTAAGAACTTACACCAGAAGAAATTACTAACACGATTAAGAAAATGTTCCGTGAGTTACAAGTAGCTTATCATACACGCACTGTCCTCGCTGAAGGTTACTACAGCCGGAAGACTAGCGTACAATTTCAGTCAACGCATGCATTCCTCACCTCGCTCTAACTACACAGGTACAACTTCAAAGACAGTGTTCTAAGCAGCGGAACAAAAACGTAACCTGGTGTGAGCACATAGCCTGCTCCTAAAGCTTAACACTGTAAATGTTTGGAGCTCCTGTTTTTACAGCTAGATGTGGTTCCTAACGTAACAGGGCCGGGATTAAAGATATGTTTTACAGCCGAGTGCCCCTCCTGACGCACGAGTTTAAATCGCAAGAATCTGTTTTACGGCCGATTGCCCTTCCTGACGCTGAAAGACCACGATTTAGCCAGTTACCCCTCCTGATGTAACAAGACTAGGATTTATTTTTAGACTGCACTTGGCTAGAAATAGCCACACGAAATTATTATATAGAAAGAGAATTGCCGGCTCCTACGGTTTGGTTTAGCGTGCTTGCCTCTCACCCGGCAGTCCCGGGTTCGATTCTCTTAGAACGAAGGTGCACCCCAAACACATCAATCAATGTTCTGATCATATGTTGTGTCGAGTACAGTGTTCGAGTATACTCTTAATCACTTCTTTTGTAATATAATCTTCAAGTATTCGATAAAGCTATACCTTAACAGAGCAGGGAAAAGGAGGTTATAACAATCGCTATCTTGCGCAAGCCGTTCAGAACTGTAGTCTTTTCTTCTCCTAGAACAAAGGTATTCCTTGACATGTTCTTTTAAATTGTCCGCTACTACGATCAAGAGCGCAGCACAGTGCTCTCAGATGGCGGATGTGGAATTTGCCGCCACCACATGTCGAAGAATAAAGATGCCAACACGATGCTCTCTTGGCAGCTTTTCAAATTGTCCGCCACCACAGCATGAGGATTGAAGAGAACAACTATTTATCAATAGACTAAAGTGGAATGTTCGGAAGAAACCAAGTTTCAACCTACAGAGGTCAGACATTGTAGTGAGTTTTACTAAGCTAAGCCTACATCCACAATACCCCCTACCTGTTAGCAACAACACGAAACGCTGAGGTACCGAAATATACAAGTTCTACAAGCAGACGTATTTGTACTACGATTAAACGGGAAGGTTTGAACTCAGCTCGACAAGCTGCTAATAATTTTAATGCGAACTGTACGCATGCAGTGGACTTCGTACTCCGCTGAGGCAAACACATTCCAGGTAGGAGCTAACTAGTCGGGTGTAGCTTGTGTGTGTGTGTGTGTCTGTGTAGGCTTGCTTCAAACTCCATCTAAAAAACACACATCCCAGACACTTTTCTTGTTCAGGTACTCTAAAGTTTGTTTATTCGAACACCGGTGCTAGTACATACCTACTCGCAAGGTATAACGCCTGAAATGCACTAGGAAGCTGCTAGCTGCTGCTCTCCTCCTGTTTTCACAACCGGTTGCCCCTTCCTAACATGAGATTTTAAATTGTAAGAACCTATTTTACGGCCGGATACCCCTCCTGACGCAAGAATCTGTTTTTTCAGCTAGAAATTTAAATCACAGTTTCTTGAACTATTGTTTTACCGCTAGATACCCCTCCAAGCGCTGAAAGACCAGGATTTAGCCAGTTAACATTCCTGATGTAACAACAAGCATGTTAGGTGAAAGTTATGCTAAGCAAACAATCGCTATCATACGCAAGCCGTTCAAAACTGTACTCTTGTTTTCTCTTAGAACAAATCGATGTTCTGATCATATGTTGTATCGAGTACAGTGTTCGATTATATATATTCTTAATCGCTTCTTTTTAAATTGTCCGCTACTACGATCAAGAGCGCAGCACGGTGCTCTCAGATGGCGGATGTGGAATTTGCCGCCACCACATGTCAAAGAATAAAGATTCCAACACGATGCTCTCTTAGCAGCTTTTCAAATTGTCCGCATGATAGCAGCACGATGCTCTGTAGATTAAAGATGGCGGTCGCAAGAGGGCAGCACGGTGCTCTGTAGATTAAAGATGGCGGATGACAGCTAACGAAATTACCCGCATGATGGTAGCACGGTGCTCTGTTGATTAAAGATGGCAGATGACAGCTGACGAAATTGCCCGCATGAGAGCAGCACGGTGTTCTCTAGTTTAAAGATGGCGGATGACAGCTAACGAAATTGCCCGCATGAAAGCAGCACGGTGCTCTGTTGGTTAAAGATGGTGGATGACAGCTTTCAAAAAAGCATGTGGCTTTGTTTGCAAACAAGAGCACGTGGAATTTGCATCACCACATTTCAAAGGTATCTAGCTAAAGAGGGCAGCACTGTGCTCTGTTGATTAAAGATGGCGGATGACGGCTGTCCAAATAGCACGTGAGTTTGTTTCCAAACAAGAGCATGTAGAATTTGCCGCCACCACAAAGAGGGCAGCACGGTGCTCAAAGATGGCTGCTGTCACGTGAAATTGCCTGCCACCACATTTCAATGGTATCTAGCTAAAGAGGGTAGCGCGGTGCTCAAAGATTGCTGCTGTCAAAAAGCATTTTTCAAATTATCCGCCACCACATTTCAAAGGTAAGTAGCTAAAGAGGGCAGCACTGTACTCTCTTGATTAAAGATGGCGAATGACAGCTGTCAGAAATAAAAGCACATGAGTTCGTTTCCAAACAAGAGCACGTGGAATTTGCTACTGCTACAAAGAGGTCAGCACGGTCCTCTCTGGATTAAAGATGGCGGATAGCAAAAGCACGTGAGTTTGTAAAGCACTTCGACTTCGCCGCCACCACATAGAGTGCAGCACGGCGCTCTATTGATTAAAGATGGCGGATGACAGCTGTCAAAAGAGCACGTGGATTTGTTTGCCGATTCAAATCTCGCGCTAATGAGGTTAAGTTGGTAGCACTAAGGTTTAGGCCCGCCAAGATGGCAGCACTGCAGATGACAGATGACGAATTTGCAGCTACTGCGATAAAGAGGGCAGCACGGTGCTGTGTAGTTTAAAGATGGCGGTTGACAGCTATCAAAAAGCACGTGGATTTGTTTACAAATTCAAATGTCGCGCTAGTGAAGTTAAGTTGGTACCACTAAGGTTTAGGTCCGTCAAGATGGCTGCACGGAGGTTTGCGATACGTTGCTGTCTGTCAAAAAGCACGCGGCTGTCAAGAAACATGTGGATTTGTTTACAAATTCAAATCTCGCGCTAGTAAGGTTAAGTTGGTACTACTGAGGTTTAGGCCCGTCATGATGGCAGCAGTGAGGTTAGCAATGCGTTGTTGTCTGTCAAAAAGCACGTGGCTGTCAAAAAACACGTGGATTTGTTTACCAATTCAAATCTCGCGCTAGTTAGGTTAAGTTGGTACCACTGAGGTTTAGGCCCGTCAAGATGGCGGCAGTGAGATTAGCAATGCGTTGTTGTCGATGACAGCTGTCAAAAAGCACGTGGCTTTGTTTACAAATTCAAATCTCGCGCCAAAATTCAAATTTCCCGCCAAAATTCAAATTTCTCGCGAAATTTCAAATTTCCCGCGGGAGGAGGAGAAGGCGGCAGAACCATCCAATTATACTACTTGCACCTGTAAATCGATAGCGTGTCCTTCTCTATTTCACTGATGAAGTTCCATTTACAAGCCTTACGTTCATTGCTGGTCAATCGAATATATATACTGCACCGTTCTTATTAACAGATGGAATTACTGCTCCGTACCGAGTATCACAGCCTGCCTGGGAGTTCCAACTCTCTCTTCCTTAGCATGCCATTCCTCTGGTTATAAATGTTCCGATACTACTGGCACGTAACACACTGGTTCATCATAGCATTTCAGATATTCAATCCCTACTCTGAGCCATTTATTAGAAGGAGCAGTGTGTAAATTTAACGGAATAATGGTAGAGGATTGTTCCCGGCTGTCTGCAGCCTGGTCATTCCAGCACTGGAACTTGGGCTGTTGGATTTGCACCGTAATACTGTTCGTTATAAGTAAGAAATTGTGCGATCTTTCATTTGATCGAGCATTTTTTATGATAACATTGGCTCGCTGCATACCTACTGACGTCATTGCAATGCCCTATGTTGACTTCAGTTGGAAAAACCACAAAGACAGTCTTTCCAAGAATTCTGTAGCGACGCGCGGGTGCATCAGCTAGTTAAATGATAAAAGACATCTCCCTCTACCTTGCTGGGGTCTGTGTTGTACATGTACGGCTGGAGGTGGTTCTTAACTGGCTGGTAGTGTGGGTTGCTGGGAAGAAGCGTTGCCTACGAGATATACTGTATAAGGCAGGGACCACAGACGCCCGACCGGTTTCACGGTTTGGCCGCTAAATGTCAGGATTCTGTTCTGTTCTTGGCGGACTTTTAACATGCAGATGTGCGGAGTAATTGTGATACTGTGTTGATTTTGTGCAATTTATTGTGAGTATTGATTCTGTTGGTGAATGTCTGTGAGGTTGAGTAGATGGTGAACAGTTGTGTACATCTATGTACTTCGGATACTGCTAAAAATAATAAATTGTGACGTTTCATAGTTTCCCTTCAAAGTGCGGTTTTAGTGACAAATGGAGGCAAGCTATTTCGAGGCAAGGTGACACGGTAAAGTAGGATCTCTTCGGCTATCTAAAAATTCTTCCCGGGTGTGTAGCTTGTTTTTTAAGACGTCAGATTTCACTGTAAGCACTTCAGTCAAACGAATTCTTTCCAAAGAATTTCCTTCTGTTTTTAGTGTGTATCCTGTCACAACAATAAGAGTGCCAAACGCAGGAGGGATCCATCTCCCAGAAATGACATATTGCCATAAAAATTTAGTAACATTTCCGATTCGGATCAAGATGAACATGCCATATCTTCAGCAAATAACTGTTCTACGTCAGCCACAAACGAAAAAGAAGTACAAGTCCCGTTTCTATATCGAGGAAAGGCTCCGAGTAGCTCTGTTAAATATAAATTGATGAGAAAAATACATGCCAGATTAAGGAAAGGAACGTTTAAATTGAGAAGTAGGACACGGGTAATGAAATCAGAAAAAACGTTTTAGGGTATCTGTTAGGATGATATAATCAAGAATTTCGGAACGAAACCCCTGAACTCAATGTGTTGAAACTGTGATAACTTACTGAAATTCAGATAATCTAATATTATGTATCGGTACGTCATAGTCAAGCGAGCAAAGCAAAGTCACCCTCGTACAGGCCATGAAGGCCCTTGGAGGAGTGGAAGGTGAAGGCTTCCACCAATGTTAACCTCGGTACGTGATGGGGTAGAGTGGTTAGCTCTACGCCCGGCCACCTTTGGCCCCAGGACTTAACCTGGTACTTATTCTTGGTGTAGACTGAGTGAACCTCAGTACCATATGCACCTCTGGAAGTAGAAATCTCGTTTCTTAAATTTTACGACTTCCTGACAGGGATTCGAACCCACGTCCTTCCGGGCGAACCGAGCACGCCTTTACCGCCACGGCCAGGCAGCCCCGTGGTACGTCATAGAAGATAGGTAATATTTCTATGAGATGAAATAAAGTGGCGTTTGCGAACATTTCAACATAAATGCTGCTGAAATATTTGTCTTAAATTATCACAAAGGTTTCGTGAATTACTTATTTTGTTTTGGCATACTGTAAGAAATACGTTGTAGAAAGTATGTCATACAATAATTGCCTTTGTTCTATCTTTGTCTGATCTCAGCTTGGTGTCTTCTGAAATTACCATTTTTGATGAATTTTTATATACGAACCTGTTGCAATGAGCGCGTGAGACAGCTCAGTAAAGAGAACTCTATTGACGGTAGTCGGAAGTATCTCGAGGCCTAGTCTAATGCGATGTATTTCCTGGCCTTCAGTATCTCGTAGGCAACGGAAGAAGTATGTATTGAACCCTTTAGGTCCATATTGAGGGATACCTACCTTCCTTACCTATCAGCAAAGTTCATGAGATCTGTCTCTTGGGTCGTTTCGGGTTCTTCGTCACTTGCTGAGGTAAAGGTACTGTTCATTAATTCTAATCTATCTATTGGAATGAAAGGTCTATTTAATAGATTCCTATTTATTCAGGAAATTTCTGAAGTCATCGGATATATCAATGGTATCCTAGAAGTCAATTGTGTCCACTGGACACCACAATCATTTTTACATAAACGTCAGAACACTGGTGTGAGACTTTAACGTAACTGCCTGATGGGCATTCATATTAGAAACCATTGTCTCAATTATTAATCATTTAAGAAAGGAAAGTCTGGAAACCCTTAAATTCGACTTCCATGCGAGACCACATGTACCATCATAGTGATTCGTTATGGTCCAGCCCTCGTAACACGAACTCTGGACTCTGGGAATAATTAAGGCCGTCCAATCGGTGTATGCCACACAGTGGTTCTACGGCATGGACCCTTAATTGAATCGATGTGACCTGCGTCTATGTCATGGACCGACATCTAATCTTCTAAGTTACTTTAAAGTCATTGTGGATGATGACCGCAAGGATAGGATGCTACAATGGCATATGGCCCTAATCTAAGTCACTGAGGTTGATGACCCCCTGACCCTCCAAGTTTCTAGGCTGAAGGCTAAACACAATTAAGTTACATCGGTTGATGACCAAAGTTCCACTTTACTATCCCCAGCACATTCACTGCTCAATCAATCAAAGTTCAATAATTACAACAATAGCAATGCTCACAAACTTAGTGGCAGAAAAATCCATTTCCTTCGGATATGTCCCCTTAATCGTTACTTTACATGTTAATAATCTCCAGAAACAAACTAAAATTTCCAGAATGCATCTCCAAGTTATTCGCTTGAATAAAGTTATTTCAAATGCGGTTTCACAGAATTTAATAATTAAATAAATTTAAATGATTTAACGAAATATTAACGAACAACAAATTTTATCTCCGCGGACTCTGGTTTCTTCACAAATTTCCACGCAGCTGTGATGTGAGTTCAATATTGCGATGTTTATCTGGCTGGAAAAGAATTTTACATAATTCATGTCCAGCTGTCCGTTATTAACACTTGGATATCCTAATAATCTACGCACAAACCAAACAACTCGCCATATAATTACGATGTCATATCTCGTCATTACCATTATGAATTTTGCACACCCCTCACAGACAAACCGATCATCACGACCATCGCTCTATATTTTGGACAACCCTGAAATTGGGTTACTCTGTTCCTTATACTCAACGTTCGTGATTTCAAAAGTTCATTACATCCCCAATTACAGTATTTCACAATACTTAGATCATTACCGGCTATGAATTTCAACTAAATCCAGCATTTTAACGTTTCCCCTGGCCGAGAATTACAGTACAATCTCAAGTCCACTCCTTTCCCGCTATCATAGCTGAGCTCTCTCATCCCCCCAAGCTCGCTTGGCAGTTACAGGAAACACCTGGTTTATTCACAGTTGAATGACTTCTCAAAATGCTCCCTTTAAACTCTGCCGACAATTAAACAAATACGATATTCTAATCAACAAAATGCACAGATTATGCTTCAAGATGCCCACACCAATTATACGCGTCGCCAATTGATACCGCTATGGATTTCTATGAATTTCTTTCCATTCTCAACATTATAAAATATTCCTCGGGCTATCATGTCCCGGCTTCAATGACAGGACTCTAACCTGATTCGCACATCTCAACTCATATAAAACATTCCTCGGGCTTCCGCGTCCCGGCTTCGATGACAGGTCCAACCTGATTCACAAAACTAACCTCTGTTTCCCAGCTCCACAATTATCATCGACAAAGAACTGGAATAAAATCCTCACTACAAATCCCGACGTCTAATATCGCACAATGCATTAATCATGAATAACTTCGCATAAATGATATCGTATTTAATAACTTGATTTTTACGAGAAATGACTGAAACATTCTACTAGATCTTCTATTGTCAGTCAGACACAGTTTAAAATTGGCATTAAAAAAAACGTTTCTCTCCGTGACCAAATTCATCACCCTAGGTTTTCATCCGACAGCGCGCTTCCACTCGATTGAAAATGAGTGACCATGGATTATTATTATTAACGTCAAATTGCAAACAGAAGAATTTTACGTCGAATGAACATCTTAATTTGACATCACAAAATATAGGCAGTACACTCACACGGATGACGATCTACATTGGACGTGATATCACTTCGGAACCCTATTCAATAACTTTTTACAACATTTTACGGCACTCGCAAGACTTCAAAAATTTATCCAAGTGGAAAATAAAACAAATGACTCTTTTAGTCGTACTCTCACATTTACGAAACTTAGTAGGGTGACCACTGCGTCGTATATCCCCATTCAAATATACTTTAAGAAATCACGAGACAGGATATAAGAGGTAGTAAGATGGAAAGTCACCTACCTCATGTCGTTATGCCAGTATTCGTCTTAGGGCTCACCTGCAACCCTGGCATTTTATTTAGTCATTTTTACATTCATGGCTTCACAATTTATTATTATTTCTTCAGGTTTCCTGGAATAAAGCAAAAAAAAAATACCCTTCACTTGTTTGCTTGAACGCACACGATGGACTATAATTATTTCCGCACACGAATTAATCACATTAGAATTTATTCAGTACTTTGACGTCCTATCTGGTACAATTATTTCACTCAAGAAAACTATCTCCTCATGGAGTCAAGACTTAGCCGCAATGGCTAAAATCTGCAGTTGAACTCAGTCTACTTTCGTTGGTTTGATTTCGCAGAGCAGCTCAACAATTTTTCGTCCGCTTTGTATCACAAATGCCGGAGAAGGAAGCTTCGTCATGGCGTCCCTTCATATTTATAGCAGTTACCCCCTCTCTTCGGATCTCTCCCTTTGCCGCCAAGAAAATTTCTATAAATTTTCTGACTTACCTAAACTGTAATTTCAAGAGTTTTGAAAGTGACTACATGCTTGCTACATTTCTGGCGGCAGTGTTCATGGACATTTAAAAATTTTACGGGTTCGATTTGTGAGATGATTGACCTCCTTTGATAGGCACTATATTTTTTTGACTTGGCGTGGTCACGCCATGTACACGCGCTTTGAAATAGTTCATAAAAATGACTTGAGATTCTTCCGCCGTCGACACGTGTGGTTGACGTCACGTACCCCAGAGCGTGGGACCGAAGGTAATCACCCCCTCGTCACGTGTCAAATCCATGCTATCAAGAATCCAACTTTTAAATGACTGTCGATTTTTGCATAATGTTCTTAGGGCACAAAGGTCATGGGTTCAGTATTAACCCTCAAATGGTGAGGTAGGTCCTTTATGGCACCAGTCAAACTGTACATCTCTACCACGTTCCTCGCTGTACTCCCTAATTGTTCCTTTTCCTTATACCTTATCTTCAGCCGAAGGCTATTATTGTTGTCTGAAGCGGCTAGTCTTCGTTCTGCCCAGGTTAATACCGTTGCCTATGTGGTTAGTAATAACACTGCCTTCGTGATGTATATTACGAAGGCGGTGGTAATAAGGCCTCCGCATGCCAGCTTAGACAGCGCGAAAAACATTGTAGTTCCAGACTCGCCGCTAGACTTCGTGTTAGCCCTCTACTGTTTAACACTGACGTACATGGAAATTGTGAAGCAACAAGTTAGTAAGTTTTTAGGTGAGGTAGAACTTAAAAATAATTATATAAGTTGTTCATTTGTGTATTCAGCTTGTAGCGATTATGTAATTTCTATTTAAACATAAGTTTGAGATAATTTTTAGTGCAAAGGTATAAATATACGAGGTTCTGTATTTAGCGTCGTGAGAGAATTTATTGTAAACATTCTATTTGACAGGAACTTTATTCCGCGTGATAAACAATTGTTTATTGATGTATACCATTCTGCAAAAGTAAACTCCAGAAAGGTAGCGGAATTTCTTTCCACGAGTTTCCAGCACAATTACGAGAAAAATGGGTCAAAATTATATCACGTCGGTGTGACGACAAAAATAGCATATGGCAATCTTCTTTGAAAACTGTTGTATGTAGTGAACATTTTGAAAGCATGTGCTCTAGCATTTCTGCTAAATCCAGACGCTGTATTCCAAATTCAATTCGAACGCTTGTTTTAGGGTATCCATCGAATTTGCATGACAAGAGTAGGCTTAATAAAGTGAGTAAGCTACCCAAGAAACGATGCTAAGAAAATGCATTTTTCTGACGACGTGCAGGAGGTGGTGATTGTTTTAACACTAATCAGAGAGAAAATGGAACGGACCCGACACTTCGAAAAATTAAGGTATCAGTCAAAGAAATACAAGGACCAAGAATGGCGTGAAAATAAAACACGCCCTAGGTCTCGTATAGTCTAATATCGTAGAGGTTGTAAAAGAACAGAGGTTGACCAAGGGAGGTCCCATATGATAGACGAAATTGAGAAGCCTGGTACAAGTAAGTGTAACTAGTTCAGAGCTCCTGGGGCCTCTTTTAGTCGCCTCTTAGGGCGGACATGGGCTATCGTGGCTGTTATTCTACTGCCCCACACAAAGTGGGTACTATCGGAGGCAGAGAGGTTGAGTACACAGTAAGAGGAATGAAATTTAAGAAGGTGAGATTAGAAAGGTAGCTACAGACATGAATAAAAGAGAGCACTGGCACCTCTGAAGGTCACCTTGTCACATTGTTAGTCTAGACCCGCGTTTGGGTCGTAATTATACAATCCGAGCTCTTCTTGAATTACTGTGTGATACATTTACTTTTTCTTTATTAAAATTCATAGAAATATCACTTTTCTGGTCAAAACGCAATGATTTATCTTTGTAATGTGCTTTTATATGCAAGTTATTCTCGTAATGCCCATTGGAATCGTGCTAAGGAATGGAGAGATAGCCTGACATCTGGCGGCGCTATTTGAACTGCTGCTACTCCGCCAATTTAGTACTTGAAGAGACCGTGCATGCATCTCATAGGCAACGGTAATACTGATGACCACTACTCACCGTTTACGTTAGTGTAATGTATTTTAATTTTACGAATTACGAGTTTGACGACATAAACTTCTGAAGTACCGGTCTATCACAAGATCTCCCTTCAAGTCAAGAATTTAGATCTATCGCTATATGTCGTCGTGTTATTCTGGCGGTCCGCTTTAAATGCATCTCCCGACGTATATAAATCAAACAAAAAATGCACGAAGATACAAATCTATATGCATGCCCTACTTGTATGTTACAATTTAAATAGATGAATATCTGAAAATCTTGCTGGAATTATCAATGCAACGTTGAGTAAGCTTATCGAAACATGCCCTACCTAATACGATCCTAGAATCCCACACACATTGGTCTGCACAGCATCTGCAATGTATATAAAAGAGAACATTCTTTGACGTTTGACCTGAGATTCTCTCTCCAGAGAGCCAAGTCTACTTTATGCACATAGAGACCATGACAGATGGGAGAGCTATTCTAGTTTATTTCTGCGGCCAGCAGAGCCTCGCTCCGCGGGGGTGACATTTTTCAAACAAGCCGTGATCGATATAAGGACAGGACAGACCTGCTGGCTCTCCAATATTCCAATATCCTGCCAAATTTTCTCCTCTGCAAGCTTAGTTCATATCCCCGGACAGCAGTGAAGATAGGAGACCACCAGCGAAATGTATTTATTTTCCCAGGAGAGCAAGATATAAATGAGTTACGTCAATGTCATGGAGATGAGTTTCAAAGACACTTGGAGAAGGAATTGTCCGATGAATCTGGATCCTGTTACCAATATTAACTCATTTCAACTCCCTGTGACTATTCTTTGCCCGTCGTAAGACGAAACTATTTTTTTCACAGTTTGCTTTACGTCGCACGGACACAGATAGGTCTTATGAAGACGATGGGATACGAGTGGGAAGGAACCGGCCGTGACCTTAATTAAGTTACAGCCAGGCGTGAAAATGGAAAACCACGGAAAACCATACCCAGGCCTGCCGATAGCGGGGTTCGAACCCACTATCTCCCAAATATAAGGTCACAGCTGCGTGCTCCTAACCGCACGGCCTACTAAAACTAAAACTGGGACATGCGGCTCTCGACTTGGAAGCATAGACTGGATACCACGGCTCCCCTGACTGAATCTTGCATTATTTCCATGTGCTTGTTCGGGCTCCTATCTGGCCACTCTTGGTCACCTCTTGTTCTCTTCCGACCCCAATGTTTTTAGTTTTGAGAGACCTGGGCAGTCTTTCATGTTCATGCCTTTCGCGAGCCCTCGGCGACACCTTCACTCTTGAAAGGGCAAGACATTCCGTTCTCTTCTGTGATTAGTATTAATAGAGGATCGTTGCTGAGTCGTACTTCGTCTTAAAAATAATCACCACCACTAGGTGCCTAGTTTCAAATACCGAGTGTGTTTGGGTTACATAGCTGTGAGCTTGCATTGAGAAGAAAGAGGGGAACTCTACTGTTGGCAGCTTGGTAAAAACGAAAATTCTCTAAGTACTGTTAATGGAGCATGATTGCGCAGTTATACTTCCACCTAAAATAATAATCACCACCACCGCCGTGCATTTAATCCATCCTTCCACCTAAATACGTGAGTCAGCTGAGGGTTCCATCGTTGAGATCACTTCAGATTTTCTAGTCGCCCTTACAAGAAGCAAGAGATATCCTGTGCCCTCCCACAGCACGAAATCATGGAGGATGAGTTTCAACATTTGTCACCCGTTTGAAGAATGTTCTAAAATCTGTATTATGCATAATTATCTGTATGTAAATAACAGCACAATCGACAGACAATAACACTTATGGAGGATTCCGACGAGTTTCATGGCTGATCGAATTGTAATTATTATTTGTGTGCGACCCTGGTTTTACGTGGAAATGCCGGTTAGAATGAAACTAAATTTTGTGCAGCTTTATTCTTCAGTGAATACCCTTTTTTGCTATTCGTTATCGTGTACATCTCTGTAAATATTCAAAAAGGATACTGTCCTAAACTCTCATTGAATTTCGTAAACGGCAAGAAGGTAAGGAATTGATTTCCTTGAGAGTATAGTGTTATATTCGCGAATAGTGGATGGAATGCAATCATCGTCTATTAACACTGATCAGATGAAAACTAGAATAAAGACCGACCCTCCGAAATGGTAAAACAAAGGGATAGACCACGAAGGGAGGACTACAGAGGCCTGGCAGACATAACAGGAGTTGAGGCAAGGAGGTAGCATGGGGCGAGTAAGACTCCAGTACAGGCTTCATCGTCGTTAACCCACGATCCTAGGATGAGAGGCCCGGGAAGCTCTTATGACAGGCAGGGGACACCGTGGATATACTCTACAAGCTCCAATCAAGCGAGGTTTTATTCCCGAGTAAATATATTTTTTAAATTTCTTTATTGCCACGTTCAACTCCAGTTTCTTTGTCATATTAGGGAATACTTCTAATACAGATTAAATTCCGCACGAAGAGATGGAAACTTATTGAATTCCGTCACACTCTTCGATTGAACAAAAAGTGTCATAAATCGGAAACAAGTCCTTCAGATCTGCCGCATCTCACTCTTCTCTCTCTGCCTTCTGTCTGGTTCAGCAAATACGGAGAGTGAAACGGTGTGTGACAGCAGTGATAAAGGAGCTATACAGTATTTGAGTTGAGCTCCATTCAAAAGGCTTGTGAAGCTGTGTGACTAGAAAATAATAGCCATGTTTCACATTTCAACCGTACTCCCAGACTCCTGGAGTCTTATAATCATCGGTGCATATATTAGCAGGTGGCAGGCTTTTCGTACCTGCACGGCAATGTGCCTACGAGAGGGTCGTGGGCTATGCCAAACCATATTGTGTTATAGAATAATGTAGATAAAATCATTTTTTAAACATATTTCTAAAATCACTAAAATTAATTTACTTAATCTCCATAATTTTGTATCCTTATTGATAATTAAGAGCTAATTATTAAATGTTAACGTTGGTGAAATTTACTTTTTACTTGAGTACCACATTAAACATTTCCTTTTAAATAAGTTCGGATTGCCTATGCCTCTAATTTCAGCTGGGATTGAGTTCCAGGAACGTATAGTAGCAGGTATGAATGAGTTGTTGTACGAGTTACTGTGGTGAATGGGAATGGACAAGAGGGAACGTGTGGATGACCTTGAGGGAGCTCTATCGGAAGGGGAGAGGTATTTAAAGTCTGTTCTAAGATAGTCCGGTTTGCTTGTTTGCAGAATACTGTAGAGAAGGGAAACAGCGTGGTATTTACGTTGTTCAGTCAATCTTAGCCACGACAGCTGAGAGAGGAAAGGGCTAATATGAGTTTGGATTGGGATATTTAATACGAAACGAGCACAAACATTGTAGGCTCGCTGTGCTCATACTATTATAAACTACATCTCCGTAGTCAAATATTGGACTCTGTTTGTGTTTCTTGGAAGGAAGTCCCTCATGCTTTTTGCAGAATGTAATGAATAGAATACTCTTTGACAAATTGTTGTGACATGTTCTCACCGAATTACATATTTAACTAATCCAAGGTTCTTTACATGATCGCTAAATGTTACTGGTATTCCACTGAGCATAACACTGGGTATAGATGTGTTTTGTATTTTAACATGAGATTTATACGTACCAATTATGATGGCCTGTGATTTTGATGGGTTCACTTTTAGGCCATGGCTGCTAGTCCAGTCATTAACATTTGCTAGGTCTTCGTTTAACTTAGTGATTGAGTTGCTTAAGCCATTAGGCTTTGTGTGACCGAGCTTGATAGCTCCAGTCGCTTAAGTGCGGCCAGTATCCAGTATTCGGGAGATAGTAGGTTCGAACCCCACTGTCGGCAGCCCTGAAAATGGTTTTCCGTGGTTTCCCATTTTCACACCAGGCAAATGCTGGGGCTGTACCTTAATTAAGGCCACGGCCGCTTCCTTCCCACTCCTAGCCCTTTCCTGTCCCATCGTCTCCGTAAGACCTACCTGTGTCGGTGCGACATAAAGCAACTAGCAAAAAAAAAAAAAGAAGATTTTGTGTGAATATATAATTGAATATCATCTGCATACAGGTGATATTTACAGGTGGTCAATATCTCAGATAAGTCGTTCATGTACGATGAGAACAGAAGTGGTGACAATACTCCACCCTGTGCCACGCTCACCTTAGTGGTTTGCCACGAAGATGATACACGCTGCTGACGACCACCAAGGAGAGAAGGCGACCTCAGGAGCTGCTCATTGCACCACTTCCTCAGTATCAACCTCACTTCAGTCGGCGACGATGTGGCCTGTAGTATAACATGTAATGTAGAAAATATCCGGGAATCGAACCACGGATCTCTAGAACCTGAGCATCTTAACTAGTTAGCCCTTGAGTTAATAATAATAATAAATTATATTCATGCAAACTTCATATATAATTAAACACTATCAAAAAAGTGGTTCTAAGATTTTACGCTTTGTAGATCTACAGTTTATGTATTATGATATAGGGCGCAAATTTTCCTCAGAATATTGCAATCTTAAAATAAATTGCAAGTGCAGCAACTTTGAGGTTAGTTTTTAGGACTTCCTTTACGAACTTACACACAGGTTAACTGGGCTAGTTGGCCGTGCGCTCAGGGGTGCGCTGCTGTGAGCTTGCATCCGGGAGACTGTAAGTTCGAACCCCACTGTCGGCAGCCCTGATGAAGGTTTTCCGTGGTTTCCCATTTTCACGCTAGGCAAATGCTGGAGCTGTACTTTAATTAAGGCCACGGCCGCTTCGTTCCCATTCCTATGACTCTTCTATCCCATCGTCGCCAAAAAGACCTATCAGTGTCGGTGCGACGTAAAACAAATAGCAAAATACACACCGGTAAATTCTACATAGTATTTGCTAAATAGTAACGAAATGTTGCAGATGATTATGTAAATTATGTACATATTAAAATGAATAATATACTCTACAAACGTTATGTAGCATAGCTGTAATAACCTTCTTCGTCAATTCCCCCCCCCCCCCACACACACACACACCCACGTTCCTCAACAGTTCACCTTTTACTAATTTACTTCAGTAATTACTCGTAAAGATCACTTCGCTCCCCCCACTAACTGTACTACTGTACTCGTGGTGACGGTGGCACTCCGCAGTGGCTTTCTCGATTACCGGGTAGGTCAGAGATTATAATCTTCTATTGCTCTGATGGTGGTGGTGGTGGTACGACTGAGCAACAATCCTCTATTGCTCTGATATTACAATTCATCCTAGGTAGAATCCTATATTTACATACGCACAGGACATCCATGCGAAGACCTGAACTAGGCCTGTTCAGAGACCATACGCCATTATTATTATTATTATTATTATTATTATTATTATTATTATTATTATTACACCAATGTGTATGTTTTACAAAACTGAAGCTCTTAAACCAGAGGGAGTTAAAAGGTGCAGTCTGTACCAAAATCTTCCAAATCGTCTCAATAGTATTTTCAAGTTGAAATAAAATCAGATCACTAAAGGACCATTCCAGTAATCTCAGGCGAAGGCTTACCCTGGCCCACACTAATCAGAGAGAAAAAATGGAAGGGACACGACACTTCGGAAAATGAAGGTATCAGCCAAAGGAAAACAAGGGCCACGAAGGGCGTGAAATTGAAAGACTCCCTAGGCCTCGGAAATCTAATAGCGTCGGGGTCGGAAGAGAACAAGAGTTGACCAAAGAAGGTCGGATAGGTTAGATGAAAGTGAGGAGCCTGGTACAAGTAAATAGAAGCAATGCCAGGACTCAGCTAAGGGCCCCGTTGTCGCCAAACCGCGCTCCAAAGTTCAGAGCCCCTGGGGCGCCGTTTAGTTGCCTTTTATGGCAGGCAGGGGATACCGTGAGTGTTACTCTACTGCCCCCACCTACAAGGGGGTAGAAGTAAGGGTCCACAGGTCATTATTACTGTTCCTTGAATGAGATATGCACGAAGACGTAACATTTATTAGGCCTTATATATTTCATACCGTCGGAATTCTTTATTTACAACCCTGCGTAGTAGATTAGCATGATGGATACTCATAAGAACCGCCAAGAAACTATCGGCTAAAGCTTTGTTCATTTCGTCAATCAATTGCAACGCATTGGTTGTACAAATACATTAGTCAAAGACAATCAATAGAACAAACAGCATCATATGATCAGATTTAGCGATTGTAAAATGCTGTGCCAGTTGTTATAATCCTTGTGTTAAAACATATCTCTGGTGTTGATGATTTATTGCTGGGAGATCGCATTAGCTTATCGCCAATGGACGAGTGGTGTCGACATGTGATGGGCACTCACAATGTTCTACTAAATACCATTCAACCGACTGTTAGTAAAACAGATAAATAGACGAGAGGGATTTTAAGCTAGTAAAAGATTTTCTGCCTCCAACCACAGAAATTTTCGCGAATTTCTAATGCATTAAAGTATGATACGGAATAAAACGGAAAATTCAAATTTAAGCAGTGAAAATTACTGTACTTATAATCCGTTTTATCTGTCTACGAGTTTTGATATTTAAATCTTGTAAGCATTGATCGACACTACAGTCATTACTAATGTACAGCCTGGATTCACCTCAAATTTCTTGCTAGTTGTAGATAGTTGTTTTCACCATTATGGGGTATGTAGAGATACCTCACCCATTTCTGTCATATTCAGGAGTCAAACATTTAGAGCAGAACTGGCGAAAAGGACTGATCAAGTGAACATGTTTGCAAATGTGGCGCCGACAGGAGTTGTCTCCCGTAAGTCAAGAAGTCTCCTACCTCTGGCTCTAGGAAACATACAAACAAGCTCCGACGTATCAGCTCCACCAAGAGATTGTCGGTGAATTCTACGTTAAAGGATCTGTACTATGCCCTATATTGTACCAACCGGTGCAGTCATATTCATATCAAGCTTCTCATTACTGTTGTAGGCAGTGTCCAGATATTTTTAGTCGGCTTGTACAAAAATTCATACATAACCAGAGTTGGAAAGTAATGTAATGGAATCACTTGTAACGGATACCTTCTTAGCCACTTTTACTTTAGTAACGTACTTTTGTTCTTCGCAATTTACTCCTTCAAATTACATCGAATAGAAGCAGAAACCGTAGCTGAAGCAGTGCTGGATGAGGTACTTCAGTGACATCAAAGTTGCCTGATAATCTCCATCATTGCAGGGGGTGTTCTTGAGCCATATCTCCGTAATGTTAAATTTGTGATGTTCATGTTCTTTTTCCTCTGTAATTGATGTCCGCATATGGTTCTATACGCAGTTTTCTCAACACCTAAATCTTATCATTGTTCCCCCCATTCAAACAAAATTTTGCAGGATTTTAAATCTATTTTATGTAAATATTTTTTGAAAACTGTGTTTTTGTAAATAATATTTTAATATTTGTTTTCTAAATTCTTCAAATTTCTTCTTTTCGAAAACATACAATATTAATTTCACTATTTATTGTAAATTCGCAACTAAACCTCCAATCCTTTATTCCTATTACTTGAATTGCTGAAAGAATTTCAAATCTCCACTCTTAATACTTCATGTGAAAACATAACTAAATGGGGAAAACTGTTCCTGAAGACGTGCCCGCACTTCGCTACATTTTATACGGACTTCTATGTAAATTACTATACACGTGGTGGTATTTCATTCAATTGTGGGTCTCTTAGCGTTATCGAAGGAACTTTCCGTGTAAGGTGCGAGTTGCGGAGTTGTGATGATAACGATAGGTTCACTTGGCTACTGCCATTCATAATCGAGTTGGGAAGTTTCATTATAAAGGCAGGCCCCCTTGCCTACTGCCGTTCACAGTCGATTTGGGGAGTTTTCGTTACAATGGCAGGCTCCGTTTCCTACTTCCAGAGATATTCCAGGTGATATTCTTTCATTATAATGGCATGTACCTTCCCTATTGCCAGTCGAAGTTGAGTTTTGCTGTTATTAAAATGACAGGCCCCCTTGCTTACTGCCCGTCACACTTGAGTTGGTTAATAGCAGGTCACTTTGCCTAACGCCAGTCACATTTTAAATGGGCAAATGTGTTTGTAATGGCGGGCACCCTTACCTTCTGCTAGTCAAGTCGAGAAGGGAAATATTCCTTACAATGATAGGCCCTCTTTACATAATGCCAGTTACACAGGAGCTGGAGAAGGACTCCATTAATTCTGCCAGTCAAAATAGATCTGGGGAGTATTGATTACAATAGGAGACGCCCTCCTGCTGACAGTCACTATCAATTTGTAAAGTACTAATTATAATGACGGATACACCCTTTCTAGATCGTTACAAAACGACTTTAGAGAATATAGATCATCTAGGCTGTCTTCATCTTCTCTGCCCCTCTTCTGGTTTTTTTTAACTTCGTAGCTTCCTTTGAACTGTCTTCAAATTTTATATATTTTCTCATACGTAAATTGTGCGTCTCACAGGATTCACCAATGATGTCCAAGTGTGGCTCTACAGCCAGTTACCATTGCTCCCCTCAGTGAATGGCACTCAGCATAAGATTAACAAAGTCGTTTTTCGCCTACAAACACTGTTTCTAGCACCCTGATCCAAATTATATTATGGAATGACTCGTTTGCATTTTGAGTCCGACAATGCATTCACTTTCGTGGAATATCGTGTCACTGCGAAGCAAATAATGAATGCCGCACAGCGTCTGCCAGTTGAATGGTCATCGTACTGCCCTTCGTTTCAGAAGCCCCCCGATTCCTTTCTTGGCTACGTCGAGGATTTTAACTGCGTATGGTTAATTTTACTGCCTCGGGCTGGGTGTTTTTTTTATCGTCTTAATACACTTCTCTTCACTGCTTCACACACACATACACACACACATCTACAACACACCACATAATCAAACACACGTATTGTGAATCTATTCCTCCACACCACTAGCGTCAGGACGGCCATTCGACCGTAAAAATTGTATAAATTCACTCCATTAAATTGGACAGATGCCAAGGAAGAACCACTTAAAGTCTCTGTGCTCACAACAACACAAAATATAAAATAATATATCTTGCTTGCATACCTTGGTCTCATTCCAGCCACTTTCGAATACAAGTCTGATTTTCCTAAGACTGGAGTTCTGTGTAATGCACAACGCAGCACATAACAATACTCTATCAAGAAAGTTGGTCATTAGGGAAATTACAACGCTCTGGGAACACCAATTACAAGAAGAGGTCTGATCCTTCGAAGAATGAGAGTATCAGTAAAACTAAGAGAAAGGCACGAAGCGAGCGGAAAGGAAGACCTCCCAAACCTTATAGTGTAGGGGTCAGAATCACCTCCCAAGTTGAGAGCCCGGTCACACTTACAGGCGTAGGATGGTAGTAGTATAAGTGGACAGTTCGGCGGCCTCCTCCTCCTCGGGCCCTCCTCAGAGGCCCCCTCCTCCTCCTCAGGCCCCCCCAGATGCCTCCACCGCACGGGTGGGAAATTTGAATTTTGGCGGGAGATTTGAACTTTGGCGCGAGATTTTAATTTGTATACAAAGCTACGTGCTTTTTTGACAGCAACGTGCTTTTTTGACAGCTGTCATCCGCCATCATTAAACAACAACGCATCGCTAACCTCATTGCCGCTATCTTAACGGGGCCAAACGTCACTCTTGCTAACTTATGCATGTGGTAGCGGGTAACTTGAAAAATTCCCACGTGCTCTTGTTTGTAAATAAAGCCACATGCTTTTTTACAGCCACGTGCTTTTTCGACAGATGTCATCCGCCATCTTGCATCGCTAACCTCAGTGCTGCCCTCTTTACGGTACTAAACCTCAACTGGTAGTCGGTAATTTAAAATCCACGTACTTTTTTACAGCTGTCATCCGCTATCCTGCATCGCTAACCATAGTGCTGCCATCTTTAGCTACTACCTTTGAAATGTGGTGGCGGAAATTCGAAATTCTATTGCAGCTGCTACGATATTTAATCAACTGAGCATTGTGCTGTTATCCTTAGCTACTAACTTTGAAACTGGTGCCGGCAAATTCAACGTGCTTTTTTGACAGCTGTTATCCGCCATCTTGAATTAACAGAGCAAACAAAGCCACGTGCTTTTTGTCAGCAGTCATCCGCCATCTTGCATCGCTAACCATAGTGCTGACCTCTTTACGGCACTACATTTGAAATGTGGTGGCGGCAATTTTTACGTGCTTTTTTGACAGCTGCCATCGTTAATGAACAAAGCATCGTGCTGCCATTTTTACGGCACTACCTTTGATATTTGGTGGCGGTAATTTCAACGTGCTTTTTTGACAGCTGTTATCCGCAGTCATCTGCAATCTTTAATCATCAGAGCATCGTGCTGCTATCTTTACGGCTACTACCTTAAGCACGTAGTAGCGGGTAATTTGAAAAATTCTCGATGCTTTTTAACAGCTGTCATCCGGCATCTTTAGTCAACAGAGCACCGTTGTTATCTTTACGGCACTGCGGGTAATTTGAAAAATTTCGTCAGCAGTCATCTGCCATCTTTAATCATCAGAGCATCGTGCTGCTATCTTTATCGTAGTGGCGGTTAATTGAAAAAATTACATGCAACTGCGACCATCTTTAATCAACAAAGCATCGTGCTGCTACCTTTAGCTACATACCTTTGACATGTGGTGGCGGCAATTTAAAATTCTATGTGCTTTTTGACAAGCTGCCATCCATAATCAACAACGCACCGTGCTGCTATCTTTAGCTGCTACATAGGAAATGTGGTGGCGGGTAATTTGAAAAATTCCGTTAGCTATCATCATTAAACAGTAAAACGTTAGTGCACTCGCGAACCTAATCTCTCATCTACCATATTGATGGAGACTATCCTTAGTTTACAACAAGATGCCCTTCCCGACGCTATTTACACAAGATAGCGCTTAGAGACTACTACACAAGATGGCGGTGGCTGTTATAGCCTCCTCCTCCTCCACCTCCTCCGCCTCCTCTACCTCCTCCTCCTCTGTTAAGGCATATCCTTATCGAGCAAGCATCGCCAAGGCATGAGTGTGCAGCGATAACATCATTGTGCATGTTTAAACCTGCGGATTACAAAAGAAGTAACTGAAACCTAACAACACTAGAATCGAACACTGTACTCGATGTTCTTAACTTCAACTTGTGATTAGAACATTGCTTGATGTGTATAGAACACTAAATAAGTGATCAAGGCTAGGATCGAACACTGTACTCGATACAAAATGTGTTTAGAACATATCAAGGAATACCTTTGTTCTAAGAAGATTAGTTCGCAAAAGAAGTGATTGAAACATAACAAGACTAGAATCGAACACTGTACTCGATTCAACATGTGTTTAGAACATGTCAAGGAATACCTTTGTTCTAAGAAGATTAGTTCACAAAAGAAGTGATTGAAACATAATAAGACTAGAATCGAACTATCTACTCGATGTTTTAACTTCAACATCTGATCAGAACATTGATTGATGTGTTCAGAACACTAAATAAGTGATTAAGACTAGAACGGAACACGATAGAACATGTCTGGGGATACCTTTGTTCTAAGAGAAAAAATACTAGAATTCTGAAGAGCTTGCGCAAGATAGCGGCCGTTATAACCTCCTTCTGCTCTATCTGCTCTGTCAAGGCATATCTCTATCGAACATACAACGCGATCTTATGCATAAGGCAGTTTGTAGTTACGTACGTTGGCTGACTGGGGAAAATGCTAGGATACGCATCATTAGCTAACTTCGGAAGTCTATGTGACACCAGAACCGGATCAACATCTTCTATGGGTATAACATCTTCCCTAACAACATATTTGATATCAAAATGATTAATGCACTCAACGCTAGTATCATTCGGTTCGAATTTTCGCTATGAATGCACCTAACCAATTTACCTTAATACTAGGTCTGCGCCTATAATTCGACTTAACTTACATCCAGACTCACAGCACATACGACGATCTGATTCAAACTGCACAGATAACTGAAAATATAAAGAAAGGAGGTTCTAAGAAGAACACGAGGACAATAATCTAATCACTGTTCGAATAAATAAAGAACAAACAGCTTCTTACGGCACTGAAAGGGGCTCTATAACCTTAAGGTTATAAATAAGTATAATTTTCGCAGATATTTGGTAACAACACGAAGTAAACACAAGCACTCTCTCCATTCACTTTGGAGAGATCGGATAAGGTATAAAGTATTGCACTTGGTCTTGATGTGAGCCAACTGTTTGTTTTTAAGCAGAACATCAGTTTTGTTATTCAGGCGACTCTCCTGACCGACCATTCTGCTGTTGCTGCTTCTCCACGGACAACACAATGAACACTCTCCCGTCCTTTTGTACTGACGAGTCCCCCATTCGTGACATCTAGCGATCAATAGGGGTGTCCGGATACTTGTAGGCGCGTCCCTGGCAATCATAACAAACACACCACAAGCAATGCGAGGTAAGATTAGGAAATGACCTTGAGGGCCCTGCGTCATACCGGACCCCCCACGTCCAGTTCCTGACTAGGTCATGGAATTTTTACATGAATATAGGTTCTTCAAGGTGCACGCGGCCCACGTGAGAACAACTGAGAAGGTATCTGATCGTGACATTGCAGCCCCGTTCTAAGAAGGTCGAGAAGTTTTGTCGCACTGACATCGCCTCTAGCCTTCGAGCACGCTAACATCCTTCAGGGGTAAGGAGCCGTTATCCCTAAAAGGGCTTTAAAACGTCATACCGGCATTGGGTGAATGGTAAGCGTTGAGGCCTTCGATTCAGAGGGTCCCGACTTCATTCCCGGACGGCTCGGGAACTTTTATCGCGTTTGATTAATTCTTCTGGCTCGGAGACTGGGTGTTTGTGTTTATCAAAATCCTCACCTCTTCATTTTCAGACAACACACCACACGACCAACCATCACAGAAACAGTCAATACTGAATACATCACTCTACATGTGGTTGGCGTCAGGAAGGTCATCCGGCCGTAAAACAACGTCACATACACAGTTCGTACCCGCGACCCAACAAGCTGTGGGAACAGAAGAAGATTGGCATTAAATGGACACGAATCATTTTCGTGGCTATCTACGTCAAAATGGCAATTTTTATTTGAATAATGTTTTCAAGAAATATTAATTCTATTTTGAGAAGGAAACTGGACTTACATCTTCTTTAGAGACTGTTGCGCCTTTCAGCCGCTGTGAATTTACTAACCGCCACCACAATCCTCTGTTATATGTCCTCGCTTACTTCTATACCTCTCATTTTTAAATCGTTATGAACTGAATCTTGGTCTCCCTCTATTTCTCTTACCCTCCATAATTCTCGTAGGCAACCTCCATTAGCATTACATGACTGAAGCCGATTGTGCGTACAGCTTCAACCATTGAGTTCACTCCTAACGTTTCATTTTTCTCCTCAGTCCCAGTACACTCCTGCCATTGTTCCCAGCTGTTTGTACCAGCAATCATTCTTGATACTTTAATGTATGTTACTTTTAAATTACGAATGAGATATCCCGAGTCCACCCAGCTTTCGCTCCCGTAAAGCAAAGTTGGTCTGAAAACAGACCGATGTCTTCCTTCTTACAGAATACTGTTGATTGCAACTGTGAGCTCACTGCATCACTTACTATATTACCATCCTAAGAGAACACACACATTAAATACCTGAAATTACCTGCTTTTTCGAATAAAACATCTTGTTTTCGTTTTTTACTTGGCCTTTAAGTTAGGGAGACTTTTCACGAACGTTTCGATGAAATCATTTAATAAATTTAATGATAATTCTAGTGAATACAGAAGAAATGAAGAATAACAAACTGCCCGGTTGAGTGGCTCAGCCTTCTGACCACAACTTGGCAGTCCGCTGGTATTTGAAGGTGCACAAATACGCCAGCCTAGTGTCCGTACATTTAGTTCCATGTAAGAAAACTCCTGCGGACAGAATTACGACACTTCGGCGTCTTCGAAACCCGTAAAAGTAGTTAGTGGGACCTTAAGCAGATATTATTAACAAAATAAACAAATGTGTTGACTGGAACATTACTTATTTATTTTTTAATTCCGTACTGTGAAAGTGGTAACACTCTCTCAGGCCACGGACTTTTGTAGCGAGACATGAGGTACAGAGGGTTGGCGGCCGTGCACTTATCTCAGTACAGGAGAATGGAAAACCACGAAAAACATTCTCAGGTCAGCCGAGCTTACCGCCTACCGAACGCAGACCTGTAGAGATACCGATAAGTCGAAGTCTGCTTTCCTAGGTTTGAATGAATAACTTCCTCTAACAACCTGGTAGTATGATCTCAATTCCGCATTCTAGTACAGTATTTTTCTACCTAATGCGTTACAGCTAAAGAAAATTAAAGCATAAAAATGGTTTCCTTTACGCATAATACAGCTATGTTTGCCGTCTTCGTTCCTAAATGCACCAGATTTTGACGACATATTTGCCTGATCAGTAAAACAATAAGGATAATAGTTGAAGTAAATTGCCGTCAGAGCGCAGAACGATTCCAGTTACAGATTTTAGATGTCTTACATGCTATTTTTATCTCCAGTCTACACAAACAGAATGAAATGGGACAATTACACGTCTCGTTAAGCGCTTGTCGGAACACGAAGGCAGATAATAAAAGGACGGACGATCCTATTAAAAGCAGGTGATCTGGTCCCTTGTTCCTCATTGTTTTCAATTATATTTAAAAAGTATATATTCTTTCAAACTCGTTCTTGAGAGTGCAACATTCAGCTATTCACAAGAAAGTGTGGTCTGTCTGAGGAAATTGTTTTTCTTTACATATTAAACTTGAGCATTTCTCACTTGCGCTGCCAACAGCCAAGGTAAACTCGGTGGAGAACGTGCCTCAGCGAGACGGTGAAGAATATCAACGTTGTTGCGATAAGAAATAGCCATTTCAAATCTGTTGAAGGAAACTCACAGCCACCCCACAGAGTAGGGAGCGTACATATTCCCCGGAGCGCCTGAGTTCATTGCGCGGTCAGGTCAGAAATTGTACCCGGATTTCAGCGCTATTTTGAGTTCCTGTGTGAGGACAATAATTGATGGTGAGGTCCTGGCCCTGTCCAGAAAGACAAGAATAACGGCCCAGACGATCCGTCGCAATGACCATACGTCACCCCCTAATCTGCATATCTTTGGTCTGAGCAGCGGTCACAGCGTAGGCAGCGTCTAGTTGCTATGGACGTTTGTTTGTTTCCTGAAAAAAAATCAGTTTAGTTGCATGTCACCTAATTTGCACCCTTATATTCTTGTTAAGTTACGTTTGCACTTTAACCATGACAGTAACAAAATCCGGGATGATGAACTGTATTTTGAATATGAAAGGTAGAGCTGTGAGGCAACTGAAGGGAGTTATTTTTCAATTTCATATTGTATTAGTAAAACATGCCTTCTTGCTTTCACCGTTGGAATTTGCAGTTACGAAGTATTTCTGCACCGTTAAGGGCTACTTGCGTGTAATCGTGCAGCTTCCTAGGCCTTCTAGATCAACCTGTGACACATACAGCCCATTAGCGCGGGGTGTTGTTAACAATCTTATGTGCAGCTTCCTAGGCCTTCTAGATCAACCTGTGGCACATACAGCCCATTAGCCCATGGTGTTGTTAACAACTCATGTGCAGCTTCCTAGGCCTTCTAGATCAACCTGTGGCACATACAGCCCATTAACGCGGGGGGTTGTTAACAATCTCATGTGCAGCTTCCTAGGCCTTCTAGATCAACCTGTGGCACATGCAGCCCATTAGCCCATGGTGTTGTTAACAACTCATGTGCAGCTTCCTAGGCCTTCTAGATCAACCTGTGGCACATACAGCCCATTAACGCGGGGAGTTGTTAACAATCTCATGTGCAGCTTCCTAGGCCTTCTAGATCAACCTGTGGCACATACAGCCCATTAACGCGGGGTGTTGTTAACAATCTTATGTGCAGCTTCCTAGGCCTTCTAGATCAACCTGTGGCACATGCAGCCCATTAACGCGGGGTGTTATTGTTAACTCTTATGCAGCTTCCTAGGCCTTCTAGATCAACCTGTGGCACATGCAGCCCATTAACGCGAGGTGTTGTTAACAACTCATGTGTAGCTTCCTAGGCCTTCTAGATCAACCTGTGGCACATACAGCCCATTAACCATCAGGTAGTCACGTAGGGTGTTGTTGTCAACTCTTGTGCAGCTTCCTAGGCCTTCTAGATCAACCTATGGCACATGCAGCCCATTAACGCGAGGTGTTGTTAACAACTCATGTGTAGCTTCCTAGGCCTTCTAGATCAACCTGTGGCACATACGGCCCATTAACCATCAGGTAGTACGTAGGGTGTTGTTGTCAACTCTTGTGCAGCTTCCTAGGCCTTCTAGATCAACCTGAGGCACATGCAGCCTATTAACTTGAGGTGTTGTTGTCAACTCTTGTGCAGCTTCCTAGGCCTTCTAGATCAACCTGTGGCACATGCAGCCCATTAACGCGAGGTGTTGTTAACAACTCATGTGTAGCTTTCTATGCCTTCTAGATCAACCTGTGGCACATACAGCCCATTAACCATCAGGTAGTCACGTAGGGTGTTGTTGTCAACTCTTGTGCAGCGTTATTGCTTCTAATAAAGAGCTTTCTTACGTCTGGAGCGATGCCGTAAAACCTGCGTGACTACCAGTACAAGTCCTTGTACCTTGTTGATTTCACCAGTTGGTTCTTGGAAGTAAGGATTTTTCGTCTCCTGAGTGATTTGGTCAACCGCTGTGTGAAGCAAACGTCATTGTTGGGTAAAGCCATAGACATTTTTATCTGCACACTTAGTTTTAAAGTACATGAAAACGTTCTCTATTCTTCATTTCATTAATTTGGTTTTTTGGCCCTTAAAGTAGAAAATTAGAAGCTTTTCACAAAGGTATGGTAATGTAATTAAATCATTTTACGTAAAAGACAGTCATGATTTGCGGTTAAGAACGAAATAAAGAGTGGCGGGTATTCAGTACTCGGTGCGTCTACTGATGTTAAAGATATAGCGCGTCCTCTAGAGTTACTCGTAAGAAAGATCGTCCCGAAAGTAATACTTGGTCTTATCTATACAACATTTTAATTGTTTACAACAATGGGTCTAATTAAGGGTGCCTACATTGAACAAATTATTGTGAATTTTTTCTATGAAAATGAATTTTTTCCCTCATGAGCAGAGACATAGCTTACATAATTTGTAGTACGGGTATATATTTTACTAATAATGGGATACTAACAAGAATATTCGGTGCTGAAATGTGGAAAATAAATTTTTATGATGCAATAGAACGAGTTAGCAAAATTGTTGTTGAGGATATAAACCATACGCTTAAGCCATATTTAATACCGACATATTCAATTCCAGGTAAAAATAATCGTCAGAAAACATCTGTTAATGATTATCTTTTAAGAGGAGACCGTACAGAAACAATTGTCCCAGAAATGGCGTAAAAGCAGGAAATGAGTTTATGGTGGATACTCCAACATTTATTTCCTGAGCAGCCAGTTCGAGTATGATTTAGGATGTGTTATTTGTTAATATCAAAGCTGCCACAGAGACAAAGTAAGGTTATGCTGATTACCTCGACACATTCAACATTGTACTTGATTTTATAGTAGGGCACTGTCGTTTTGTAGATAATTTCCTTCTTGTTGTCAACCTCCTGTGGCTGTTCTGAATTCTAGTTTTCAACTTTTGTATCTTACTGTAAATGTCACTGTTATCATACGTAACTTTTAATACTTCTTTAGTATTAGTCACCTCCTCTATCTGGACATTATCATTGTAACCAACAGTCTTTATATATTGTTGACTGAATACTTCTGCTTTTTGAAGATCCTCGCATACACACTCCCCTTGTTCATTAATGATTCCTGGAATATCCTTTCTGTATCCGATTTCTGCCTTAAAGTATTTATACATACACTTCAATGTTTCAACAAAAATCGTATGACCGCCATCATGTTATCCTTAGCTTACTTCTTTGCTAGAATCAATTTATTAGGAAATTGAATCTAGCAAAGAAGTCAGCTAAGTTCCTTCAATTTCTCCTTATTTCCACAGCCATTTCTTTCTCTTTTCCTTTCCAGTCTGCACCTCCTTCTTAGTCTCTTCAATTCTCTGTTATAATATAGTGGATATTTACGATTCCTTACCACCTTTAAAGGCACAAACCTATTTTTACGTTTCTCAACAATTGCTTTAAACCCATCGCAGGGTCTGTTTACATTTTTATTTATCGTTTTCCACCGATCATAGTTACTTTTTAAGTACTCTCTCATGCCTGTTTTATCAGCCATAAGGTATTGCCTAATAGTCCTAACTATAATACTTTTCTTCTTACACACTTATTTTTAACTACGACAAAAACAGCTTCGTGATCACTAATGCCATCTATTACTTCGGTTTCTGTATAGAGCTCATTTGGATTTACCAGCACCACATCCAGAATATTCTTCCCTTTAGTTGGTTTCATCACTTCCTAAATCAGCTGCCTTCCCATATAAACTTATTTGCCATTTGTTGGTCATGCTTCCTTTCGTTCTCATTACCTTCCCAATTGACATTTGTGAAATTGAGATCACCGCCTACTATAACGTTCCTTTCCATACCGTTTCCCACATAGCCGATTATCTTATCAAATCATTCAGAATCAGCGTCAGCGCTACCCTTTCCCGGTCTGTACACTCCAAAGACATCGAGTTGCCTATTATATTTAGAACTGAGCCTTACACTTAGAATTTTATGTTTGTCACCTTTAACTTTTTCTTAGCCTACAAATTCTTCTTTCACCAGAATGAATGCTCCCCCTCCTATCATTCCTGTCCTATCTCTACGATACACACTCCAGACCATGAGAATATTTCTGAACCCATTATATCATTTCTCAGCCATGATTCAAGTAAGTATTACAATATCTGGTAAGTGTATTTCCAGTAAATTACTTAATTCTATTCCTTTCTTTACTGTCTTTCTACAGTTGAGCACTAACATTTTATGTCATCCCTACTTGACGTCCATTCCCTGTACCCTTATCACCGCTCCCTAGGTCACCCCGTTTCCCTGAATATACCTCCCGATAATCCTTCGAAACATATTTCCTAACTTACAAGTACCACTGCGGTTTAAATGAAGGGCATCTGAGCGCAGATCCCTATCTCCTACCCACCCATTATGATCTAGAAACCTCATTCCCAGTTGTCCACATACCCACTCCATAGTCCCATTTAAATACCCAATCACCTTCCAGTTAGTATCCCTCCTACATAGTATTCCACTGATAAGAATCTCCGCTTCCTTAAACTTTACCCGTGCTGCATTTATCAGATCCCAGACATCCCCAACTATGTTGGTACCTATACCAGCTTGCCTTACGTTGTTGGTACCAATGTGAAACACTACCACCTTCTCCATCCCCTCCTCATTCTCTTCTACTTTCCTCCACATCTGCTTCAACCTAATTCCTGGATAACACTCTACCCTGGTTCCATTTCCTCTACACACTTTCCCTATATGTCTAACCATGGAATCTCCCATGAGCAGAGCCTCAACCCTACCTACTTCTTTTGATCCCCTCTCCTCCTGGTCAGCCATATTTTTCCTGACAGCTGCAGAAGCTTCTTCCTCCTCCCTTTTGATCCTCCCATGACCCTGTTCCACCTGAATTTTTGTATCCCCTATTCCACATTTATCCTGTACCTTCCTCGTACTTCCACACTTCTCAGCAACAGTTGCCTGTTCCACATCTTCCCTGGGTTGTTCTACCTGCAGTGACTCGTACCGATTTCTCACAGACACCTGTCCTGAACTCTGATCCTAAATAGAGCCCTTAGCCTGCAATCTCCTTACCGTTAAATATTAGACCGCCTGTCGTCTACAACTCCCCCTTCCCTTCCCATCACTCTTTTACGCATACTGTATCAGGTACATTTTCTGTCCTCGCCTAATTATCTCCCTCAAACTCTTCACCTTCTCCCTCATACTCCTTAATGCCCGGCCACATCCACAGTTCCTACATTTGCACTCCTTAGTCATTATTTACGGAATAATGAAAAGAAAAGGAAAGAAAAAGTAAAATAACTTATTCCGTGCGAAATAAAAATGAAAGGAAAGCAATATTGTCCAGGATAGTTCACAAAGATCATACGACAATAATGTAATTAATATAGGCTACTACTACACTACAATACTGCTTAGTTCTACGAATTATTTTCCTTCAATGCCCTAACAAAATGGCTGTTAATTACTGAAAACCGAAAGAAACACACAACAATTTCGCAATTCTAAACTGCCGCTATTCTACCCTAATTACTACAACAGAATTCTAGCAAGAGAGTTACTACAAATACACACACACACACACTTATCACTATTTCACAGTAAGAGAACACACTAATTTCTAATAATATACTATAACACACTACAATAATTTTATACTACGTTCACACGTATCCTAATTACAACAGGTTATTGCTAAGCACAAATAGAAAGGAAAATTACAATTAAAGTTTGAAATTCGCAAGACTACTCAAAATAGTAGAATAAGTACTCTAATTTCTAATAAATTACTATAATACTCTACGATTTATAAACTACGTTCACACGTATCCTAATTACAACAGATTATTGCTAAGCAAAAATAGAAATGGAAATTGCAATTAGGCCTAAAGTTTTAAATTCACAAGAACTGCCGGTACTCGAGGATTGAACGCCTAGACAGATTATTATTAATTTACTGTGCTCTAACCTACTATGCTCTAATCGAAAGGAAACCTGGAGTTTGGTTAAATGCTAAAAGTATCGAAAGGGTTACCGTTCACAGAGATACACACGAATATAACAGGCAAAATAGTACCTAAATACTGTATCTACACTACAATTCTCAGCTGAAACGTAGTTATGTGATTATTACAGCTGGTGGATTACTATTACTTTTCCTACTCAACGGGGCGGAGAATAAAAGTGTCCTTAAATGCTGAGAAATACGATGTTGTCTACAATAATTTATCAAAAATACTCCCTTGAAACCTACGTCAGGGACTTGAATTGCAATTATTGGGATTTAGGAATTTTATTATTAGCAGCTAACCGCTCATAAAACTGAAAGATTGAGGGCGCGAAATATAATTTCGGATAAATTAACTACCTACTCAGAACTACAATGATCGGAATACAAGAATCAGCTGATTTTTATGTATATTTCCTTGACTAAACTACAGCCTTTGTTCACAACTGTAGCCAAATATGCAACATTTGAATATGAAGAGGGACATAATCGATAAGAATATAACGGCTGTTAAATATTTCGCCAGTGAAATATTCTGTTAAAATCCTTTCTTTAACAAAATTTATAACAGTAAATTTGCTAAATTTCTACAATATTAATTACTGTATCACAAAGATACAGAGCTCTTGGAACAGCCAACCACTAGCTAACACAACAATGCAATGCAAACCTGGCTGTTAGATTTAATACATAGTGAGTTCCTCAGTTATCTTTAAAGGCTATGGTACAGGGTTGCCAATCTGGTGACTTTCTCACCGGATCTGGTGTTTTCCGGAAGTCGTATGGTGAAAACATTGGAATTTTGCGACATTTCGAAAAAGTGTTTTTCTTTCAAATCTGGTGACATATTTGGTGATTTCATAATAAAATATAAATTTAATAAAGAACTACCGTCATGACGTGTAACGTAGTAAAATATAATATTATATATCATATAAAATATTATATTGAACCTTTGTGCCCTAAGAATCTTAAGTATGAAATTTACTATATGAGGCCCCATGTCAATTGTGATGAGGAGCTTGAACATTTCTTGATATCACGGAAGTGACACGTGGCAAGGAGGTGGCTACCATCCTTCTCACGCTATAATACGTGACGTCATCCGCACGTGTCGACAGTGGAAGGATACAGAAGAAAGTTTATGCTCAATAAATATATATATAAATGGAAGAATTAGTGGTGAACGCAGTATAATAATGGTCCTGTATTTATCTATAAGACACTTGGTCTTTAGTAAGACGGATTTGAGACTGCTAAGTCATTTCTGGGTATTATTTCAGATGGACGCGCGTGTATAGTTTACCCACACTAAGTCTACAAAAAATATAGTGCCTATCAAATGAGGTCATTTAACCAGTTAATTTAATAAGAATAAATTTTAAAGGTTCAGGAACACTACCACTAGCAACGTAGCAAGTGTGTGGTTACATCAAAAACTCTTCTAAATACAGTTCATTTAAGTCGAGAAAGTTAAGCAAATTTTCTTGGTGGCAAAGGGAAAATGCCTGGAGAGAAGGGGTACTGTCTATAAATAAGAAGGAACGCCATGTTGAAACCCCTGCATTTGGATCGTTGAGGCTGAAGACAGAGGGTTGAACTGTTCAACCAACAGATTTTAGCCGATGTGGCCGGGGTCTTGACTCCATGTCGAGATAGTTTTTGAGCAGAAGTAATTGTGTAAATAGGACGGTTAAGATACCGAAGAAGTATTTATACATTTTTGTGTGGTAAATAAAGTAATTCGTGTGCAGGTAATAAATACAATCAGTAGTGTGCTATAAACAAAAACGACAAGTGACGGGCATTTCATTTTTAAAACTTTATTTCCAGGAAACAGGAAGAAAAATGCTATGTACAGTCAGAAAAGTAAAAATGGCTAAATAAATGACAGAGGGTCGCAGGTGAGCCCAAAGATGAACGCTGACGTAAAATAAGGTAGGTGACATGCCATCTTACCGCCGACAATATCTTGTTTTATGATGTCAAACTTATATGTATTTGAAATGGGTATTTATGACGCAGTTGGTCACCCATATAATTTGGCGAATGTCAGAAATATGACGAAAGGTCATTTGTTTAATATCTGCTTGGATACATTTTTGAAGTATTGCGAGCACCGTGTAATGTTTAAAAAAGTTATTAATGAGGGTTTCGAAGTGATATCACGTCCAAAGTAGATCGTCATTTTCGTGATTTGTTTTGCCTACACTTTTGTAATGTCAAATTAAGATGTTTATTCGACGTAAAATTTTCAGTTGGAATTTAGTTGGAATTGGTGCAAAAGGGATTCGTGTTTACATATTTTCAAGAGGATGAAAGCGCCTGTATGTAGTATTGAGTAATGCAGATCGGTGAATTTTGTCACGAAGTGAAACGTATTCTATGTCCGTTTAAACCGTGTCTGAGTGACAATAATAACAGTAAAATTTGTCAGTCATTTTTGTGAAAATCCGGTTTTAAAATACGAGATCATGTTATGCGAAGTTGTTCATTATTAAAGTATTGTGCGTTATTAGGCGTCGTGTATTCTAGCAAGGATTTCTATTCCAGTTCTTTTGTCAGTGAGAGTCGTCGAGTTTGAGACCAGAGCTTAGATTTGTCGTATGAGTTGAGATAGGATTTGCGAATCAGGTGATCGGAAGCCTGTTGTCAACCCGGGAAATTTGGTGTGAGCCCGAGGAAGATTTTATATGTGTGGGATGGAAAGTAGAGTGCGAGAATCTACGTCGGTATTAATTTGCGACGTGTAAAATTATTGTAGGGCATTTGAAAGTGAATCTATGTGCATATTTGTTTGGTCAGAATATCGTATTTTTTTCTATTTTGTGAAGTCAAAGGGCAGTCATGTATGACGATAGACATGTGTTTCATGTCGAAACTGACAGACAGAGCGAGGGTCGTGTGTGTTTCAATACCGCCAGCTGATCGATAGGGGACAGTTTATTATAACGGAAGTTGTGTAGAGTGTTACGTATTGAAACGAGATTGCCTTCTTTGGCAGCGGAGATCATTATTTGCTGGAACTAGTTGAAATTTTCATCCGTGAATAACGTGTAGGTTATTAGATACTGTGAATTTGTTTAACTGAGATCGTAATGTATATCTGAAACCACAAAGTTAGAGTATAATGAGCGATGTGTGCCAATTTCAGGGTTGTCAAAATTATAGAGTGGTGGTGATGATGATTGTTTTGTTTGGGACGGTGCACAAACTTTATGAAATGTTACAAGATATGACATCTTATATTATACGGCGAGTTTTGTATTGTACGTAATTATTAGGGTTATCCAAGTATTAATAATGGCTAGGGTTAGATTAGATTAAAGTGTGATGTCATTAAACAAGATATAACACGGGATATAAATGATGTAAATTTTTCCATCTGCACGATAACAACAGACGATAACGTACAGCGAATAAAAATTAATTTCGTCAAAAATTCAGTAGGGACTTATGAAAGAAACCTTTCGTCCGTGGAGATAGAATTTGTTGTTCATTAAGATTTCATTAAATCATTTTTAATTTATTTAATTATTAAATTCAGTGGAACCGTACTTGTGAAATAACTTTAAAGCAAGCGAATAACTTCGAGATGCATTCTGGAAATCTCAGTTTTTTTTCTGGGAATATTTAAATGTTAACGTAACGATTAAGGGGACATATCCGAAGGTAATGGATTTTACTGCCACAAAGTAATGTGAGTGTTGTTGTTGTTGCATTATTTAACTTTAATTGATTGAGCAGTAAATGTGCTGTGATTAGTAAAGTGGAAACTTTGGCCATCAACCGATGTAATTTAATTGTGTTTAGCCTTCAGCTTAGGAACTTGGATGGCCATGGGGTCATCAACCTCAGTGACTTAGATTAGGGCCATATGTCACTGTAGCATCATTTTCCTTGCGGTCATCATCCACAATGACTTTAAAATAACTTAGAAGTTTAGATGTCGGCCCATGACACAGTCGCAGGTCACATCGATTCAATTAAGGGTCCATGCTGTATAACCACTGTGTGGCACGCACGCACCGATTGGACTGCCTTAATTATACTCAGAGTCCAGAGTTCGTGTTACGAGGGCTGGACCATCAAGAATCATTATGATGGTACATGTAGTCTCACATGGAACCCGAATTTAAGGATTTCCAGACATTCCTTTCTTTATTTAATAATTGAGACAATGGTTTCTAGTAAGGATGCCCATCAGGCAGTTAAGTCAAAGGCTCAAACCAGCGTTCGGCCCCTCAGGGTAAAAATGATTGTGGTGTTCAGTGGACAAGATAGAGTCCGAATTATACATGGATATCAAATTATTAGTTTCTTCAGTAATTTTTTTCCAAAATAAAATACAAATATTTTATGAATGGACCTTTCATTTGAGTAGATAGATTAGAATTACTGAACCCTACCTTTTACTTCAGCAAGTGACGAAGAACCCGAAACGACCCAAGAGACAGATCTCATGCAATTTTGCTGATAGGTAAGGAAGGTAAGTATCCTTCAGAGTGGACCAAAGGGTTCAATATTAACATGTTTACGTAAGCAACTCGCAGGGATTGGACTCCGCCTCTTCCCGTTGGAGTGGGGATGGGGAAGTCCGTTCTACATTCGGTACGACCACGGCGTACAAGAATGAATCATCAATCATGCGAGGAGCCCAATGTTGCTGTGGTGATTACAGGTAGTGCGCTGGACTTTTGAGTTCTGTGTAGTGTCTGCTTCTTAATTTATGTTAAATGTGTTAATTACAGTGTTCGTGTAGTTGTGAACAATGGAGAAGCCTCAGTAAAAACAGCGATTTAGAGACGAGTGGCTTAAGGATGATAGGTATAATAATAGGTTACTAAAAGTAGAAGGAAATGCCACAAACGGGTTTTGCAAATACTGTAAAACTCAACTAGCTGCTAAATTAGGAGATATTGAAAACATAAGAACACTGCTAAACACATCAAGGCAGCCGAACCCCTTTGTTCTAATAGGTAGAAAACTTTGAAATTTAAATCAGTTAATCTTGAGGCAAATTTAGTGGAAGGAAGAACGACACTTTTCATAGTAGGACATTGCTCGTTTCAAGTGGTTGACCATCTTAGCTAGTTGTGTAAAATGAATTTTCCCGATAGCAAAGGGATTAATAATTTGAAGTTTCATCGTACGAAATGCATTGGTATCATACAAAATATCTTAGCTCCTCGTTTTAAAAAAGATTTTTATAGATAATTTACGTGTGAAAGTGAAAACGGTTATACTTTGGATGAAACAAATGATATTTCAGTTACCAAGTTACTAGACATTAATATAAGATACTATTCAAAAAGTAAAAGAGATATTGTCGCGACGTATCTACAGTTAGTAGATTTGTCAGAATGTACAGTTGATGCTATAGTTGAGGCTTTGAAGACATGTTTGTGTAGTAAAGTTTTGGATTTGACTAAATTACAAGCAATAGGAGCGGACAATGTGTCTGTTATTTTAGGGATAATTCATGGCGCTTATGTCAAGTTAAAAGCTGAAGTGCCAAATCTACAATTAATCAAAAGCGTTTGTCACTCTACAATTGGCAGTTTCACATGCATCAGGGTTTCTGTCGAGGAACTTAGATTTCCTCATAATGGAAATATTATAATTTTTTTCACAATCATGTCTACAGCAGGTAGTATACGAAGAACTATTCGAGACAATAAATGAAGGCGACTATGCCTTGAAATTAGTACAGCTAAGCCAAACTCGGTGCCCGTCCATCGAAAGTGCAGTGACAAGAATAATCCAACAGTGGACCGAGTTAAAAACTTACTTTGAAATCGCTCGTCTTAAAGATCGCTGCTATAGAGCTGATATTTTATATTCTATGTAAATTGACCCACAGAATTACTTGTACTTGTCTATTCTGAAGCCAATTTGGGTGAAGTGCAGACCGTAAATAAAAAGTTCGAAAGTCGAAACCAAGATCCTGCAAAATTATTAGGTGACCCAATCCTTCTCATTAAGTCATTATGCACCTAGGTTCTACTACCCAGTGTCAAAGTAGATGTCCTGAAAACAGAAATTAATAATAATTTGGACCCAAGGAACTACCTAAAGTGTCATCGTTTTCCCTCTCTAAAGACCAACAGAAACAACTACGCCATAGATGCGTGCAATTCATTGTTGAATTTATCCAACAATTGAGGCAAATATTACCTCAAAATATAGATATTCCTGAAAAAAGGCTCTCTTTTCGCCTGAAAATTATTTATGGCCTTTTAAGTTGCAAATTATTGATATAGCACAACTCTTTTATACTGACAATAATGTTATTGCGGCAGTAGAAAGTCAGTGGATAAATCTGCATCATATCCAGAGGACTGAAGTTAAGGACACTGTGATGATGTAGAACGAGTGTTCAGCCAAGTCAACTCAGACTCTCCATTCGATCATGTGTGTAAAATTTGGATTGAATAGGGGAGGGAATGCTGTTATACATATGATCTACCGAAAGAAGTACTCCAGAAAATAGGCCAAGTGCATTCAATTTCTACAGATCAACCATAAATAAACGAATATAGTACTTTTAAAAAAAATGTGTATATAGTTCGCAATTAAATAGACGCATGTTAAGATTCGATAATCGATAAAACGCAGTGAACATTGCATTATTATAACAGTGCTAGTGTTTTAATGTGACTTGTATTCAATTGATCATATGGCTATAATATAGGCTAGACCAGGGATTAATAAGGGCTCGAGGGCCACATTGGAAATCTTTGGTATGATCGCGGGCCGCTCTTTTAATAATAAGCCAATTTTCGTAATATTCTACAAATAGAACAGAGGTACCAGTATGAAATAATGTTCATAGTTCAAATGAAATGAAGGTTTGATATTGCTTAAAACACTATTGTACGTCAGCATAAAGGAGTGAAATTAAAAATTAACACTATTATTCCCAGGACAAAATTCTGAAGAAGAGCACCCAACAATGACAGTGCATTTCACCGGCACAGATAGGTCTTATGGCGACGATGGAACAGGAAAGGGCTAGGAGTGGTAAGGAAGCGGCCGTAGCCTTAATTAAGGTACATCCCCAGCATTTGCCTAGTGTGAAAATGGGAAACCACGGGAAACCATTTTCAGGGCGACCGGCAGTGGGATTCGAACCTACTATCTCCCGAATGACAGTTCATTTGAATTAATATTTGACGAATGACAAAAAAGAAGACAATGCCGTAAGGATAAGTTAAATTAATAATGTAGTCAAAACAAGACTTAAAGGACAATTTATTCGGAGTAGTGTGGTGGATCAGCTACATCTACCTCCAGCCCTGTTGTTGCTAATCTCAAAAGATGCAGCAAGGAAGAATCTGAAAGTCGTCTTCTGTACTGATTTTTAATGAATTTCATAGTATGAAAAAACACTTTCACATATGTACGTGCTCCCAAACATTGAAGTGATTTTTAGTCCAAATTGTATTAACTTTGGGTATTTTCCCTGGGTAGCAGTTTAAAAAAATGCGATCCCTTTTCTTATCTTGTCTGTATGAATGTATCGGCTTGTAGATCGCAAAGCTCAAGTTGTATTTGTGGTTCTTTTTCCTCGATTGCAGCACCAAGAGGATCCACGGAAAGTTGTATACTTCTTTTCAGAATTTCAGTTTCCTTGAATCATGTGTTGAATTCTGCAATGATCTCTTGAATGTGCGAACTGAAGTCTGAAAAAATGTATGGTTTCTTGGTCCTCCTCCGCCACTAATTGTAGACAGCAGGGGAAATGAGTCCATTCATTGTTTTCTAAAGAACGTTTGAAAATGTTCAATTTGTTTCGAAATCCATTAACAGTTCCCACCACATCTGACACCTCGTGGTTTCTACCTTGAAGATTCAGGTTCAAGGTGTTCAGGTGATTTTTCATGTCTGTTAGGAAGGCTAACTGCTTTAAAAACTCTGGGCTTTCAATTTTCTCTTCTAGTTCTGAAGCATCTGACGAGACAAACTTATTAACAAATTCGGGGATTGCCTTGCTAATTGCAAAAAAAAAAAAAAAAAAAAAAAAAAACTGAACAAACGCTGAAGCGACTTCCCTGCACTCACCCACCTTACATGGTTGTACAGCAGCTTGTCTCCATATTCTGTCTCAATTTACAGCAGAAACTGTTTGAATTTTCTATGCAAAAGTTCTCAATTTCCACCTCTTAACACATTCATAATTGTAACCCCAAGTTCAAAAACTTCCGTTTTCTTAATTGATTGCCCACACAACGCTCTCTGGTGAATCAGACAGTGGATCATTGGACACGTTACGCCATTTTCTTTTAGAAAGCCCGTCACCCCTGTCATTGCTGGCGTTCCGTCTGTCACAATGGTTGAACATTTACTGAAGTCTCCAACTCTGTCGACAGTTCTTTTAACAGCATAATAAATGCCCCTCCCTTTTGCTGTTCCTTGAGAAGAGCAGACATCAAATAGCTCCTCTTTACTGCAGAAGTCTTCGAGATGGTGCGTACAAATATTAGTAGCTGACTGACATCGGACAGGATCAGTGCTTTCATCAAGGCATAGCGAGAAATATGTTCTTTCGTTAATCAATTTAATGATCGCTTTTTGTAACTTGTTCTCCCATATCAGTAACCTTCTCAATACTGTTTGGTTGGAAAGTGGCACTGATTCAAATTTCTCTGCCACTTTAGCATCTCCAAAAGCCTTTGCCATTTCCCTAGCGCACTTTTTAACAAGACTGCATTCAGTGAAGGGTTCATTTTACCTTTGCAAGTTCAAGCGACACTGCGTAGGAGGCGTACAGAGAAGACGACTGATTTTGTCAGATTTTACCAAATACACCTGTTAGCTTTATTAATTTCTTTAGAAGTCTGCAACCAGTGCGTGTCGAGCTTCTTCCTTATATCCTGCGTACTTTTTCTCGTGCAATGTTGAGTTATGTCGTTTAACATTGTACTCATTCGGCACAGACACTATTTGCATGTAAGCCAAACACTGAAGCTTCCCACTGTTTCTAGTAATTACATAGTCACTCTCCCAGATTTCCTTGTAAATTATGTTTTCATTTTCAATTTTGCGTTTCAGTGAGCTTCCACTCATTTTCTATTCACGTAAAAGACGCAAGCACTTTACACTCAACACTAAACAAAGGCTCTAAAATGGACTAGTGAAACTTCGCTACAAGTCATACAAGCGCGACTGAATGTTTGAGTGTGTATAGACGAGACGAATAGCCAGCAATCCTTGCCGGACGAGTCTATTGCTGTGTGAGTGAAGGGGATGGAGGTCAGTGGAGGGGCCCACGTCCGCTCTTGCCGCATCCTGCACTGTGAGATACGCGCGTCGTTCATAGAACAGCTGACTTAATTCTTTCTCAACTTTCTGTGCTTCAGACCAGCCACTTGTTGTTATGAATGTCTTTTATACATTTCATTAACATTAGCTATTAGAGTTCAGTTTCTGTGGAGTTGGGACCGGTTTCACATGAATGTGAAGATTCCTTGTATCAAGTAGGCAGTGCATTTTTACGAAAACATTCTTAGACAGGTTTGAAATTATGAAACAGTTGAATGTTGCACATCGTATATGTCTGCATGACAATTCAAAAGTTTTTATGACATAATTAAGATATGTATGACCATATTCAAACGTAAGTTATTGAAAAATATTCCCGAATATTTAAATATTGGTTTTATATTAATTGTGGCAAGATATACATAGAAGTGAAAATGATATCCATTCGAAAATATATGCTCTAGCAAGAATGAGGGTTTTACATTGTTAAAATAAAATAATCAAGTGAATACTTAAAAACAGGAAATTCGTTCTGACTTGGGATAAGTTTTTGAACGAGCTATGAAATATTTCTTGGTACATTTTCTTCAAATTTCTTAACAAATATATATAATTTTCCTAAAGCTCTGGCGGGCCGCCTTTTGGAAACCCATGGGCTAGACTTATCTTCACAAGAGAATTCCATTAGAGTAACTAAACTTCAGAGGCAGAACAGCACAACTCAAAGAAGCTAAGTGAAATGTTAATCTTACTAAATCTGGAGAATTTATAGAGTTTTCAAATCCATACCTGTGGTGATAATGAGTATCTAGGAGCTAGCGACCCCGCTATGGTGTCTATTCGCCACGTGCTCGCTTGTATAGCGATTTCAGAGACTTGCTCATCAGAGGTAAATCGTCTCCTTTGTAAAGAGTCGGCTAGCAAATGTGAAGAATGCTGTGGTGACGAGCATTGTGAAGAGTTTCACCGTGCGGGCAAAAATCAAGGACGTGTGCAAGGGTTTCGATCTCGCTGTGGCAACGCCGAAGCAGGATTTCGTAATTTTTAAGACTGATTATTCAAATGTAATGTACTGTTATGCCCATCTGTGGAGCGCGATAGAACTTATTTAGCTGATGTTCTCCAAAATTCTCTTCAACTGGACACTGAACATTTTCCTCCCTTCTTCAGTCCATGATTTATTCGTCCTGGTAGTCATTTTCTCAGCAAAATAACGGTTATTGGCTGCTTTTCTGAACTCGCCTCGATTTTGAACAATTTCCTGTGGCATGCCAATAATTTCCCGAAGGTCTTTTTCTATTTCACTAAGCCAGTTGTGTCCTTCATTGAGATAGCAAGGCTGAGAATCCTTTTGGTGAGCAGTCATTGTTCATTCTGAAAATGTGGCCAGAGAAATTTAATCGCCTTTTCCTGATGGTGTCCATGAACTTTTCAGAATGCTGATAAAGCTTCCGTTTCATCCAGATTCCCTCCGAGCAGACTGGACCAAAGGTTTTCCTTTGCTGTTTCTCTATGTCTTAAATAAGCGATCTGAAGCCAATGATCAAGGTTTCCGAGGCGTATTATTATTATTATTATTATTATTATTATTATTATGATTGTTGTTGTTGTTGTTGTTATTATCATTGCTATTGAACTGTTATTATTTCTGGTCGCACGTGTTTATTTTTCACTTAAAGAAGTAGCAAGTAGTGTGTACGCCGCGGAATCTAAATAAGCTGCATTCGCTGAAGAATATCTAGGAGGAATAAGTCAACGTGCAACTTTAGATATTGAGAAGAAAGTATTTTATTAAGATATATCTGAGAAGTGCTGGAAGATGGCGTTGATTTACATTATTTTTTAAATCTTTTCTCAAATAATAAAATAAGTGATCAGTTGATAGTAGAGTCTCATTGAGCTGAAAAGAATAAAATTAGAAATGTGATTAAGTAACAAACCGTAGGTGTACATATCAGGTTTTGTCACTAACAACATTTATTTAGGCTGGCTTTCAAAAACAACTAAAAACCTCTGTGTCATTTATTGATTTGACTGCAGCTTATGATACTGTGTGGAAACAAGAACTTATCTGCAAACTACTACGCGTTTTTTTCATGTAAGAAGATTGCACGACTTATTGATAGCATGCTCACCAAGAGGAAGTTTCGTGTAATACTGGGAAATGTTACTAGCAGTGAGAAAACTCTAAAGAATTGTCTTCCCCAAGGTTCTGCATTAGCCCCGCTGCTTTTCAACCTGTGCATAGCTGATATACTTGAAACTAGCTCTAGGAAATTCGGATATGCTTGATGATTGGGTTCTGGCAGTACAAGATAAATTAATGGAAAACACTGAAGAGACACTGACAGCTGATCTTACCACCTTGGGACAGTACTATTAAACCGAATCCAAATAAAGGTGAAGTTACATGTTTTCACCTTAGCAACAAAATGGCCAATAGTGAACTGAAGGTTCAGTTTGAGAACACTTGTCTTGCCCACAACAGATATCCACAATATCTAGGGATTACTCTTGACAGAACTCTGTCCTTCAAGAAACATCTTCAGAATACGGCTGCTAAGTTACGATCAAGAAACAACATCTTACAGAAG